>NC_133330.1:311830337-312430337 GCF_042186555.1 Aquarana catesbeiana
GATGAAAAGGCAGGAGAAGGAGCTTGGTGAATGCAGACGACAAAAAAAAACCAATGGCGGTGTGGCAAAGATGAACGCCGCTAATCATGCCTGATAAACAAAAGCTTGCTATGTGTATCTAGGAGCAATATATTTTATAGGCAAGCCGCACATCCTACCATCTGATTTCTGATGGAAATCTATGGGTGTTCACATTTGTAGGTTCACATGAGATCCTTTGCATTCATAACATTTGGATAAGGTTATATAAAGCATTGATTGGGTGGACCGGAAAGAGATTGATTGGGTGGACCGGAAAGAGGTCAGTGCAATTTTAGAAATGTTCGATTAGTTTTTCGAATATATTGATCTTAAAATAATTGTAATTTCTGTACCTTGCAACCTTAATATAGTAGACTGCACTGTAAGCATTTGGCTAGCCTAGTGGTCTCCACTCTCCAAACTGCGGCCCTTTGCTTGACTTTATCCAACCCCTGAGGCATTATTCCTGCCACTGACACCAACAATGGGGCATTATTCCTTCCATTTACACCAACGATGGGGCATAATTCCTTCCATTGACAATAAAAATGGGGCACTATTCTGCACTGACAGCAACTATTTCTTCCCCTAATACCAAAGTTCGAGCATCGTTAAATCCCACTGGGCACAGTCTCCTAAAGTCTGAAAGACAGTAAACTGGCCTTTTCTTTAGAAAGTTTGGAGACCCCTGGTGTAGCCTGAAGCCCAGTTGCAGTTGGGGCAAAATACTAAACACATGAAACCCCTAGCAGCTGCTAAAAAATAAAAAAATAGTTCCTGTTGCCATATTCACCTCCTATCTAGCACTGTCCAAAGCATATTTAGCCACTCACCAATCCATTGTTGCTTGTCTTCTGGACTGAATGACATCCAGCGTTATTCAAGCGACTCCGTATGAGCTCAGGGTGTCAAGAACCCCCGTCTTTAATGGATTCAGAGGAGAATGCTGCAGAGAGTGGCGCTATGTTATTATGTGGTGTCACCCTCTGCAGCATTTAGGATCTGCCCAGCTTTAAGGAAAGAAGAGGGTGAAGAGGACCTGCCACTAGACCAGACTAGAGAAAAGGCTATGGATACACCATTAAAAAAAAAAAAAAAAAAAAAGAGCCAGAGGAAGTTTTCCAAAGGGGCTATGGGGGGGGGGGGGCAAATAAGGATGTGTGCTGCCAAATTGGGCTTAAAGCAAACCTGAAGGGAGGTGGGGGGGGGGGTTGTCACCTCCTAAAGCAGCCTTGATCTATAGGGACCTCTAGGTGTCTCCTTGAATTCTCAAATCATCTCCAGTGCTCCCCAGGATCCTTAAAATTCAGGCAATGTATAGCAATCCTAGCTTGGGTGGTTGCACTGTTGTGAGCTAATATTAGAGTTACAGGGAAGATTAGTGTTAGATATACAGGGAGGGTTAGTGTTATGGTTGTGGGTAGGGTTTGAATTACATGAAAGGTTAATGTTAGTGATACATGAAGGCTAAGTGTTAGGTTAGATGGAGGGTTATGCCCCATACACATGAGCGGACATTCCGCCAGCAAAAGTCCAATGGTGAGTCTTTGGTCGGAAATTCCAACCGTGTGTATGCTCCATCGGACTTTTGCTGGCGGAATTTCCACCAGCAAAAGATTGAGAGCGGGTTCTCTATTTTTCGGTCAGAAAAAGTTCCGATCGGAAATTCCGATTGCCTGTACCAATTCAGACGCGCAAAATTCCTACGTATGCTCGGAAACAATTTGATACATGCTCGGAAGCATTGAACTTCTTTTTCTCGGCTCGTCGTAGTGTTGTACGTCACCGCGTTCTTGACGGTCGAAAGTTCAGAGAACTTTTGTGTGACCGTGGGGGTTATTTACGAAAAGGCAAAATCACTTTGCACTGCAAATGCACTTGAAAGTGCACTGAAAGTGCACTTGGAAGTGCAGTCGCTCTAAATCTAAGGGGTAGATCTGAAATGAGTGGAAGCTCTGCTGATTTTATCATGAATCATGTGCAAGCTAAAATGCTGTTTTTTATTTTCCTTGCATGTCCCCCTCGGATCTACAATTACTTTACTTTCAAGTGCACTTTCAGTGCAAAGTGGATTTTCCTTTAGTAAATAACCCCCCTTGTGTATGCAAGCCAAGCTTGAGCGGAATTCTGTCGGAAAAACTATCCAAGATTTTTCAGACGGAAATTCCACTCGTGTGTACGGGGCATTATGGTTATGGGTAGAGATTGTGTTAGGATCAAAGGGAGGATTAGCGTGAGAGTTAAAGGGAAGTTTAGTGGTGAGATTACAGGGAAGGTTAATGTAAAGCTTACAATGAGGGTTTTAGGGAGGGTTAGTGTAAAGTTTACAGGGAGGGTTATTAAAAGGGTTATAGGGACAGTTGGTTGAGGGTTACAGGCTAGAATAGTGTTGGCTTTACAAAGTGTGGTTAGTGTTGGGTTAGTGTTCCATAGGGTACAGTTTGTTTGTGTAGAGGGGTCAATTAGGAATAACTTTATTAAAGTATAGTTGGTGTTTAAAGTCTGGTGTGGTCTTTTATATTCTGTATCTTTAAAAATGCCCTCTTGTTTTCCCCAGGCACAGTGAGCATTGTGTTCCTGCGATATGACAGTATTGGCGCACTCCTTGAACCTCCAGAAAACCGTGCCCTGGCAGAAGATAATAATTCACTGGAATTTGGTGACCTGGTAAACTCACCAATTATTGCGGCAGCAATCAATTCAAATCCTCCTACCTACTACCAACTAGAAAAAGTCACGTTCACGCTGAGACATTTAGAGGTAAGTGGTTATTACTGATCCTTTTGTGTTGACGTGTTCTGCAGCAATCCAGTAGGGGTTTATCGTCACACCCTCCTGGGGTCAACTACAGGCCGAGGAGAACAAAGTTTGCATGCCACCACACCCAAGTTTCTTCAAAACTTTGTGTTTCCTATTTAAGTCAGAAATTAAAAGTGAGATGTCTGTCTTTTTTTTATTGGATGGTTGCTATGGAAACTGGACTTAAGAATTTAAAAGTTTGAGTCTGGAAGAGGAAAGCTCTTCATTGACCTCATAGATAGTACAATGAGAGAATGTGCTGGCATTTTCTACATATAAAATAGAATATATTTTTTCCAATAGTCTGTCCTTCTGTAACTGTTTCTGTTTCATGGTCAAATCAAATGTATTATGTGCAAAACTTGAAATACAGGCTTATTAATATGGGATAAAAGCCACGTGCATGGTCAAGTGTGTTAAGTACAGCACTTGAAATACAGGCATATTCAATATGGAAACAAAAATCATGTGCCAGGTATGACTGCCAATTACAGGGGTCAGAATCCAGTCTTCAATTATCTACTTTAGGCAAAATATTAACTCACTGGCTGCTATAGGTTATTAAATACTAAAAAGTGCTGCACTAATCAAAAATAAAAAAAATGAATATACATCAAAATGAAATCAATGAAATCAGCTAGATATCGTACATGCTATGTAAATAGTTATCAAACGTGAATACATATAAAATAATAAGATTCCACCATAATAAATAGATGCATCAGAAGCAAAAAGTCCAGAAAAATGTTCATGTGCTTCACCCAAAAAGGCTTACTGGAAAAATATAGAATAAATAAATAAGTAAATACATAAAATAATAAAGAATAAAACAATAATAAATAATAATAATAATAATAATAATAATAAATGCATAAGAAGAAGAAGAAAAGAATTAAGAAAATAAAATAAAAAAGATAGAGTGTTCAAAAACATGGTGCACTGCTCAAAGCACCCATCGCAAAACTTCCCCCTGCACTCCTAAGCACAGATCAGGTGCAGACATTTATCCAGGCTAGCAGCAACAGATCAGAAAACAAAGTGGAAATGCTACACACCGGAACCCAGCCTCTATATACGGCTTTAGGGTGAACCCCGCTGGGCTATGCTCCTATGACATGTTTCACCCCGCTTATGGGGGTCAATCATATCTATGATTAGTACCCAGAGGAGGGGTGAAACATGTCATAGGAGCATAGCCCGGCAGAGTTCAGGCTGAAATCGTATCTTCACCTCTCTATATCGTGGCTGGGTTCCGGTGTGCAACGTTTCCACCCTGGACAGTGGACAGTGCACCCTTGTCCTCTGTCTGCAGATAAATGCCAGAGTCCCATGCACTGGGGCTCAACTCCCAATGTGCATGAGGCCTCAATATGACAGCTTCCTGTCTGGCTGATTGTTAGAAAAGCCAGCAGTTTCCAAGGGCCCAAGGATAAGGGTCTGGTATGTATTTTTAGGAGGAACTACACATCTTTTATTTGGAATGGAGTCCCCCATTAACATCTATACCAGACCCTCATGTAGAAGTAAGCAGTAGGGAACTGTCATTTACCAGATTTGATCATTTCAGTTTTTCAGTAGATTGTACACTTCATACGTTTGCTCCACTTCACAGGCAGGTTCAGGACATCCTAAAGGCATGTCATTTAAAGGAATTACAATTATTATTATTTTTTTATTGTTGCCATGCAATGGTTTTGCAGAGAGTGGCTCTGAACCTCCTCTTCTGGGGTCCCCTGCCAGCACTCTGGGCTCCTCCTCCCTTCTGAGTACCCCCATAGTAAGCCGTTTGCTATAGGGGCACTCATATGGGCTCAATCCCAAACTGGGCTGTGTGCATCTATTCAGACACACAGTGCGGCTCAGCCCCACCCCCTGCTCTCTGCTCACAGCTTTTGACTGACCGCAGATGTAGCCAATGGCTCTCACTGCTCTCAGCCAAGCCTGTGGGGAGAGGAGAGAAGAGCTGCTGCAGACATGCACATTTCTGCATTATGATCAGGTACATATTTAGGAGGTGCTGGGGCGGAGGGAGCTACTACTGAAATTTTTTTTTTTTTACTTTTTAACTGCAGAGGATGCATTAAGGTAAAAAATAACGTTTACCTTTACAACCACTTTAAACATTATTAAAGCTGCTGCTCCCTACCAAAAAAAATTCTATAAAAGGTTTTTTTGCTTTGGTACATGCTCTCCAAGGTAATGTTTAGCTCTCAATGTAATTTGTTTGTTAGTTTTAGGTTTGAACATTTTCATTTATAATCTTAAAAACAACTCTTTACAGCTGTCCATGGAGCCTGAAACTTCAAAATGTGCATTTTGGAAATACCGTGTGGAAACTCTTCAGGGGGAATGGTCTACTGAAGGTTGTGAAGTAGACTACACCAATGTTAGCCACACATCATGCAAGTGTAACCATCTCACTCATTTTGCTATACTGATGACATCATCCAGTCATAACCAAGTAAGTGTAAGGGGGACTACCATCCAGAGATGTTGGTTACCTTTCTACATCCTAGCTATATTCTTGGCAAAGTGGAATTACGACAATGTCTAACCAATGGGCAACACAGTACCGTCATAGTTAGCACTTGGACTTTGCAATGTTGGGCTCAGTTTTCAAAACGGTAAAAAAACGAGCTAAAACTTAAATTGTGGGAAGATATTAAAAAACACTGTTTCATCTAGTTACAGTTTGTAGTCATTTGAGCAATTGTTACATCATAACATAGAAGAACTTGAATCAATCTTGCATTAGCCTCCGCTAATATTCTGCACAGCTGGTAAGGGGATATGGCACCAGGCTAGAAAATGATGGATAACCCAACATTTTAAAGAGAAGGAATCTTTAATGAGGTTCTCCACCTTTTGGAGATATGTTCTCTCACTTCCTCTTTTGTCTCCAAGATAAGAAGTGAAGGGAAATCTCCCCAATGCAACACTGGCAGCAAAAAAAAAAAAAATAATCTTAACCCTTAAGTCCTCACCATTCTATACTCTATCCAAACAAAGGATAGAAAAAAAGCCTTACAAAGTCTCTTTAAATTACATTATTTGGAATGAAAGTCATAATGGTGTTTTGGCTTGGGGGAAAGATCATGTGACCAATGTCCCTGAGCTTTAATTATTATTATTATTATTGTGTGCCATCAAGCTAATATCAACTAGTGGCAACTGCATGGATAATATTTCTCCAGAATGATCTGTCTTCCTTTTGGGTCTTATAGAGACCCTTTTGCTGGACTATTTACCTGTAAAAGCTTTTGCTGTGTAGACATTCAAAAGCCCCGGGACTGCTGCTGGGTGCTGCCTTCTTGGATGTAATGTCAGCAGCCCCAGCAGACTGTAAGCTGACACTCAAGTGATACTCTACAGCAGCCTTTCTCAACCTTTGTAGCCCAGGGGAACCCTTAAAATAATTTTCAGATCTCTGGGAATCCCTGGTAAAATTATCTTATTAAGGTCATTGGGAAAATGTTGCTTACATTAGTTGGTGGTAAGTAGGAAGAATGCTCTACCTACGGCGGGTGGCTCTGCCTACGGCGGGTGGTCAGAATCACCCTTGCAGCCATGCCACTGGCTCTGCCAAGTGGCAGTGGACCTGGAAATATGCAGGCACCATCAGATGGGAAGTCAGTTAGCCACAGCTCAAAGAACCCCTAGCAACTTTTGGAGGAACCCTAGGGTTCAGCGGAACCCTGGTTGAGAATGGCTGCTATAGCTATATAGAGAGGTAAGATGAAGGGCAAAAGTGCTGGGTCAACACAAATAGTAATTTGACTTTCCCAGAAGATGGAAAGGGCTAAGACATGCATGATGCAAGTAGGGAGGGGGCTGTGCCAGAGAATTGACTCTTTTGGAGAAGTAAAATGTTCTAACAAGTTCAAAGGCACATTGCAAGTGAATAAAGAAACAATTATGTAAAGGAAAAACACTGCAAATGAAGCAAAATACTTGATGTTTCTTTCCTTTTATCTGCATTTTTAAGCAGGTGGCAGGGTCCCTTTAAGTCTTTATAAAGGCATGTTCATAAATTTAATGAGCAGAATTATCAGTATATCTGGAGGGTGTTTTTAGAGCTTTTGGTTCCGCTTTTTCATATACAAAAGATAATTTTTATGTTTGACATTAAAAATACCTTTTTCATTAAAATATATAATGTCTGCCTGTACTGGAATGCTAAAGGTGATCTTGGGTCCTTTGTGAGTAATGCTTTCCCACTGAGATTCTGCACAATACCCTATTCAACGAGCATACAAAGTACATGTACACACATATAAAAATAAGAAGGTATTTTGACACAAGAACATCAACACAAGATGAATTTACAGTTCTTGCAAGGTTCACAGAAGGCAACTGATAGCAGCTCAGGCCTCATCTGACTCTGTGTACCGAGCTTTAAATAAATAATGGTTCCTCAAGTTTTCTAATTATCGATCAGGTAAAACCCAATCACAGACTTCATATTATTTTCTCATTGCTTTCAGGAGAGAATTACTTTGTGCTTAATGGATAACTCAGCAGAGAAAATGAGTTTTAATCTGTCCTTGGTCTTGCTCATGCTCACCGTCCCCATATTGCATCTTTTTCAATTTTACATCAACCTGCTCATCTATTTTCTCGCAGAGACTAATAAGGAGTAGATAATATTATTATTGTTGTTGTTGTCGTTACCATTAATAGTAGTAGTAGTATTGTTGTTATTATTTATATTATTAATAACAATAATGCTAATAAGTTTGTAAGAGCTTGATTTATTTCCAATATGTATATATGCTAGCATTTTACCGAAACTGTAAGATCCTCAGGGGAGTGCCATGGGAGGTTCATTAGACTATAAAATCTTTTGGGTAGGCATATCAGTTCCCGCCCCTGAGCAACTTGCAATGTAATGCCACCTATTGCAATCATACAGCAAACTCGTTCTCTGTAGGATCGCCATAAGCAGAAAACAGTTAAAAGTATATTTAAAGCCAAAAAATTGTATCTTTTAAATGGAGCAGGGAATAGTTAAAGCCCCATAATTACACGGTAGATTCTTTTGGGTAAGGAAATCAGTTCCCACCCCTGAGCAGCTTGCATTCTAATGTTACCTATTATTGCAATTACACAACAAACATGTTCTCTGTAAGATCAACTTAGGAAGAAAACAATGAAAGTATGTTTAACCACTTGCCAGCCGCTGCACGCCGATATACGTCGGCACAATGGCAGGGTTGGGCAAACGGGCGTACCTGTACGTCCCCTTTAATTGGCAGGGCTAGCGGGCACGCATGCCTGCGGGACTCGATGTCCGCCGGTCTCCTGGCGATCGTGTCACGGAGCCGCAGAACGGGGAAGTGCCTATGTGAACAAGGCATTTCCCTGTTCTGCCTAGTGACATGAGATCACTGCTCCCTGTCATCGGGGGCAGTGATCGCTGTCATGTGAGTGGTAGCCCATCCCCCCACAGTTAGAATCACTCCCTAGGACACACTTAACCCCTTCATCGCCCCCTAGTGTTTAACCCTTTCCCTGCCAGTGTCATTTACACAGTAATCAGTGCATTTTTATAGCACTGATCGCTGTATAAATGACAATGGTCCCAAAATAGTGTCAAAAGTGACTGATGTGTCCGCCATAATGTCGCAGTCATGATAAAATTCGCAGATCGCCGCCATTACTAGTAAAAAAAAATTTATAATAAAAATGCAATAAAACTATCCCCTATTTTGTAGACACTATAACTTTTGCGCAAATCAATCTATATACGCTTATTGTGATTTTTTTATTAAAAATATGTAGAAGAATACATATCATCCTAAACTGAGGAAAAATCATTTTTTATATATTTTTGGGGGTTATTTATTATAGCAAAAAGTAAAAAATATTGCTTTTTTTTCAAAATTGTTGTTGTTTATAGTGCAAAAAATAAAAACCGCAGAGGTGATCAAATACCACCAAAAGAAAGCTCTATTTGTGGGGAAAAAAAAGGACATAAATTGTATTTGTGTACGGCGTTGCACATCCACACAACCGTCAGTCAAAATAACGCAGTGTCGTAAAAAAATGGCCTGGTCAGGAAGGGGGGAAATCTTCCGGAGGTCAAGTGGTTAATACCATAAATAATAACATGTTATTCGATTTTTACTCCAGGAGTATATAATGAATTTGGCAATTCTAGAGAAATGCTTAAATAATGCATTACAATGTAACTAAGCCCATTTGATTTTAGTCGACTAAAATGTACTGGAAATTTTAGTTGACTAAAATACGACTAAAACAAAATCAATTCAGATAACTAAAATACGACTAAAACTTTAATGGTATCTTAGTCAAAAGACTATGACTTAGGCCTGATTCACACCTATGCATTTTTAGCACTTTTTGCATTTTGCAGATTTGCAACTACAGTACATTTAACATGGTTTCCTATGGAACACGTTCTGTAGTGCAAATATGCAAAAAGCACTAAAAACGCATAGGTGTCAATCAGGCCTTAAACTAAATCAATTGACGTCAAAATAAACACTGATATGTTGTGACCATGGCCTCCTGTGTCTGTATCCTGATATTTATGGGCTGTGCTTGCTTCCTTTAGGTGTCCATTCATCACAGCGTCCTGACCAGGATCACTCAGCTAGGGATCATCATCTCCCTGATCTGTCTCTCCATGTGTATCTTCACATTCTTCTTCTTTAGTGAAATCCAGAGCACCAGGACAACCATTCATAAAAATCTCTGCTGTGCTTTATTCCTGGCTGAGCTGCTTTTCCTCGTCGGCATCAATATGACCAAAAATCAGGTGGGTAACTTTTTTGAGAGTTCAATAAAGCCAAAATCACATGGTGAGAACAAGGTACAAGCCAGGTACAAACCAGTTGAAGTTGAAATCACTTTCACAGCAAGTGGATGAGCTTCACTGCAGTGATGGCTGGTGCTCAAAAATTTTGGGGGGGCGCAAACATACTGAAAAATACTGAAAAAAAACGCCCATCAATTGCAGCCTCACTGTGCCCATCAAATGCAGCCACTGTGCCATCAATTGCAGCCACTGTGCCATCAATTACAGCCACTATGCCCATTAATTGCAGCCAGTGTGCCGTCAATTGCAGCCACTGTACATATCAAATGCAGCCACCGTGCCCATCAAATGCAGCCACTGTGCCATCAAATGCAGCCACTGTGCCCATCAAATGCAGCCACTGTGCCATCAAATGCAGCCACTGTGCCCATCAAATGCAGCCACTGTGCCCATCAAATGCAGCCACTGTGCCATCAATTGCAGCCACTGTGCCATCAATTGCAGCCACTGTGCCCATCAAATGCAGCCACTGTGCCATCAATTGCAGCCACTGTGCCCATTAATTGCAGCCACTGTGCCATCAATTGCAGTCACTGTGGCTATCAAATGCAGCCACTGTGCCATCAATTGCAGCCACTGTGCCCATCAAATGCAGCCACTGTGCCCATCAAATGCAGCCAATGTGCCATCAATTGCAGCCACCGTGCCCATTAATTGCAGCCACTGTGCCATCAATTGCAGCCACTGTGCCCATCAAATGCAGCCACTGAGCCATCAATTGCAGCCACTGTGACCCCCCCCATGGCATTTACCAGCCCAGCACCCCCTGTCCGCTCACTGTCTGGCTGGCCCTTACCCCATCTTGGTGGCAAATCAGGTAGCAGATAACGGCGGTGAGCTGTGGGACAGGCAGCGGCTCCTGTGTCCTCCATGTTTCCTTCATGCTTTTACTCCTGCTAGGCGTCCAACAGAAGCGCCTGTCCTTTCAGCCAATCAGGTGACGGGTATCAGACCGTCACCTTTAGTGTTACAAAAGCGAATATTCATTTGTTTTTCTAACACACCTCGGTGGGCTCTGAGCGCAATGCTCTGCGCCACGAGTCCACCCTATTTTGAAGCCTATTAGAGCCTGTGGCTCTAATGAGGTGCTTCAAAAAAAACACCCCTGCCGCTGTAATGCAAGCGCCCGCCATTCTAAATGGGGTTGGATGCCTGAATAGGGGTGGCCGCAGCGGCCATGGATAGATACATGCTATGCAGGGACCGTGGCGGGGTCCGGGTGCCCCAAATGGACATTGAAAAGAGAGAGGGGGAGGGGAATTATGGGACTTTAAATGAGGCGATGAATGTGTAGGTTCATCTGCCTCCATCCCTAGTACTGTATATATTAAAGCAAAGTGGGACTTTAATTGAAGCATAACTGCAAAATAAATATGCAAGGATATGTCTGATAGTTCTTTTTCTACATACAAGATTGGGGGTAAAAAATGTAGCTATTGTAAAAAATAATAACCATAGTAGTTAAATAACTTATATTTCATATATATATACACACATTTATTACAACATAGTCCATGGGTAATGGATATATTGACATGAGGTACACAGTAACAATAATGGTTAGATAACTTGTATTTCATATATGTACACGCATTCATTACAACATAGTCTATGGGTAATAGGCATATTGACATGAGGTACATATTTAAGGAAAATAACATAGATCTTAAATTAATTAAGGAATAAAATATTGTAAATGGGATAACAAAATCCAGGGAGACTTCAGACATGTGCTTGCAAGTGGTAGCATGTAAGTGCTCTACGCATTTCGTGGAGTAACATCCACTCATCAGGAGCAATTCCAAGGGTAAAATATCTATAAAAGGACAAATAAATAGAGGGGGGTCAGCCAGGATAGCACAGAGGCAAAGAGGGGAAGAAGAAGAAAATCACTTCCCCAAATATTCTTACCTATAACAGGACTGGTAATAAAAGGTAAAATGTAGACAATTGAGGGCACCATATGACATGAGTCTCCACCGGAGCTGAGGCAAAAGTATCCTTGGCCACAAACCGCCACAGTAGCTTGGGGGTAACACATCTAGGGGGCTGTAAACTCCAGGGTATCATGTATGGCGTGTTCAGAGGAACAGCTGTGTAAAGATATAATATGTATAATATAAGTATGTAGACATGTCTGCACAAGGGCAGATAAATGAAGTACAGCCTAGGGGTGTAGAGTAAAGAAAATAGATAAGTGAATAGAGGAAGCCAAATGGCTAAACCAAGTGAACACAATAAGGACATAATGGCAAGGATAGGACCAGTGTGGGAAGTGAAACAAAGGGAAAAGAAATGAGCAAAAGAGACGACCTAAAATTACCTAACTGGAGGTAAGTGCGTAGCAACCAATGTGGATGTGAGCTCCAAAGTGCAGGGAAAAGCTAAACAAGCGTGTACTAAAGTAGCGGTAGATGGCCGCAGGGTACCGCCAACGTCACGCTGCAAAGTCAGAGGAGAGGCGGCACTGACGCCCAAACAGCCGATCGCGTAAGGCAGTTGGCGCTCAAACCTCCCTCGTAGAGATGCAGATGGAAAATCAGCACGCCGACGCACGGCGTCACGAAGTGAAGTCATGCGCTCGGCGGGCAAGGCGTGGCGTCGATGTGCAGACGCAGGACAGGCCACCATTGCTTTACTGTATGAACACCAGACTCAATTTATCCCAATGGATGAATGGAGCTGTCAAACAGATACAGAATAGGTAATCAAAGGATGGACACAGGGATGACTTTCCTGGCTGTATCCCAGATGAGAGGACGGGCACTGAGTTAGAGGGAGCAAAGAGACTGAGTTGTGTGAGTGTGATGGACAATTACTCTGGCAGTTCACAGGGTGAAGGGTTGCAGAGGGGCTGGCTTGTGTGGCTTTGATGGATTTTTACACTAGCAGGTCAAAGGGTGAGTTAGGGGTAAATGCAGGACCAGGACAGGGGGCGGGCAGCAGGGGTGGCTGTGGTATCATGTGAGGTGGGGGGGTCACAGTTTGGCATGTTACTCCTGGGAGCTAGATGACTTTGTCCTGACACTGGGTAAACAGTAACGGATTAAAAAACAGCAGAAGTGGGGTTGAGCTTTGTGAAACACGCAACCAAAAGCATAAAAGGAGAATTCTTACAGGCCTAGTTTACATTTGTGTTGGGGGGGGGGGGGGTGGTTGAGCTGCATTTTTACCTTTTACCAACCACCTCCCTCCCCCCCGAGCCATATGGGGTATACACATGCTGTAATGCTTTGCATTTCGGCACAGCAAATAATCCCCAGACAAGTTTGTTTAGCAGTAGTGCCGAATGCAACCTATTTACATTGCATTTGGTTTGAAAAAGGTCTTTCGGCGGTCGTTAAAAAAAAACAAAAAACATTCAGGAGGCACACTGCCTCCTAAACGCCACTTCCATTAAAAGCGATCACAGTTGATCAAGAAACAATTCAAGTATAAACAAGAAAATTGTCGGTGTTTGCGACAGAAGCATGTACCTGTTGGGGTAGGTACATTTTAAGAGGCGACGGAACTAAGGCCAGAAGTTCCAACTCAGCATTAGTGAATTCCCTCCCCAGCCACAGAGCCTGTGACAATGGCAGTCACATGGACGAGGAGCTGAGTTGCAGGGTGAGCGGAGCCTGATGGGGAACTGAAAGACTAATTGTCTATCAGGTCCACCTTGCTTTTAATTGACAGTGCTGCAGGCATACATTTGGGTGGCTGGACTCTGATGGGGAACTCTGAGACTAGTTCCTTCAGCTTTAATTGGGGAATCTCCCAGCTGGCAGCTGAATAAGTCTTTGGTTGCTAGGAAGACAGCACCTGGCGGCGTCTTAACAACCACAAGCTCTGTGCGGGAAGCTGGAGCTAACATGACAGTCTCTCAGCACAAAATGGTACCCAAAACCAGGGCTTTTCTTTTTCAGCATGTATGTAATGACAAGGGGTGCTGGGGTGTGCTGCAGGGTCTGTTTCTGCTGGCTGCTGAGGGATCTATTGTCACTGGAGGGGATTTATTTTTGCAGGCGGGAGTCTGTTGTTGCTGGGGAGGTCTGTTGTTGCTGGCAAGGGAACTACTGTTGCTGGGGGTGGTCTTATGTTGCTAGGAGGAATCTATTGTTGAGGGAGGGGCTTATTGTTTCTGGCTGGTGGAAGATCTGTTGTTGCTACAGGGGGTATATTGTTGAGGGAGGGGCAGTATTTCTTGTAGGTAGTCCATTGTTGCTGGTGGGGATCAGTTGTTGCTGGGGATCTATCGATGCTTGCTGCGAGGATATCTGGTGTTGCTGCAGGGAGTCTATTGATGCTGAGGGAGGAGGTGGTATTTTCTTGTAGGTAGTCCATTGTTGCTGGTGGGGATCAGTTGTTGCTGGGGGTCTACCGATGCTTGCTGCAAGGATATCTGTTGTTGCTGCAGGGGGTCTATTGTTGCTGGGGGGGATTTTGTTGTGGATAGTTCATTGTTGCTGGGGAGATCTATTGTTGTTGGCTGCAGGGGATTTACCTCTTTTCTTGCTATAATTAACCACTTAAGGACCAAACCTCTTGAGATTTGGTGTTTACAAGTTAAAATCATTTTTTCCCTAGAAAATTACTTAGAACCCCCAAAACATTTTATATATATATATATACACAGTGGAGACAGAAAGTATTCAAACCCCCTAAATTTTTCACTCTTTGTTATATTGCAGCCATTTGCTAAAATCATTTAAGGTCATTTTTTTCCTCATTAATGTACACACAGCACCCCATATTGACAGAAAAACACAGAATTGTTGACATTTTTGCAGATTTATTAAAAAAGAAAAACTGAAATATCACATGGTCCTAAGTATTCAGACCCTTTGCTGTGACACTCATATATTTAACTCAGGTGCTGTCCATTTCTTCTGATCATCCTTGAGATGGTTCTACACCTTCATTTGAGTCCAGCTGTGATTGATTATACTGATTGGACTTGATTAGGAAAGCCACACACCTGTCTATATAAGACCTTACAGCTCACAGTGCATGTCAGAGAAAATGAGAATCATGAGGTCAAAGGAACTGCCTGAAGAGCTCAGAGACAGAATTGTGGCAAGGCACAGATCTGGCCAAGGTTACAAAAAAATTTCTGCTGCACTAAAGGTTCCTAATAACACAGTGGCCTCCATAATCCTTAAATGGAAGACTTTTGGGACGACCAGAACCCTTCCTAGAGCTGGCCGTCTGGCCAAACTGAGCTATCGGGGGAGAAGAGCCTTGGTGAGAGAGGTAAAGAAGAACCCAAAGATCACTGTGGCTGAGCTCCAAAGATGCAGTCGTAAGATGGGAGAAAGTTGTAGAAAGTCAACCATCACTGCAGCCCTCCACCAGTCGGTGCTTTATGGCAGAGTGGCCTGACGGAAGCCTCTCCTCAGTGCAAGACATATGAAAGCCCGCATGGAGTTTGCTAAAAAAAACACCTGAAGGACTCCAAGATGGTGAGAAATAAGATTCTCTGGTCTGATGAGACCAAGATAGAACTTTTTGGCCTTAATTCTAAGCGGTATGTGTGGAGAAAGCCAGGCACTGCTCATCACCTGTCCAATACAGTCCCAACAGTGAAGCATGGTGGTGGCAGCATTATGCTGTGGGGGTGTTTTTCAGCTGCAGGGACAGTACGATTGGTTGCAATAGAGGGAAAGATGAATGAAGCCAAGTACAGGGATATCCTGGACGAAAACCTTCTCCAGAGTGCTCAGGACCTCAGACTGGGCCGAAGGTTTACCTTCCAACAAGACAATGACTCTAAGCACACAGCTAAAATAACGAAGGAGTGGCTTCACAACTCAGTGACTGTTCTTGAATGGCCCAGCCAGAGCCCTGACTTAAACCCAATTTAGCATCTCTGGAGAGACCTAAAAATGGCTGTCTATCAACGTTTACCATCCAACCTGACAGAACTGGAGAGGACCTGCAAGGAGGAATGGCAGAGGATCCCCAAATCCAGGTGTGAAAAACGTGTTGCATCTTTCCCAAAAAGACTCATGGCTGTATTAGATCAAAAGGGTGCTTCTACCAAATACTGAGCAAAGGGTCTCAATACTTAGGACCATGTGATATTTCAGTTTTTCTTTTTTTAATAAACCTGCAAAAATGTCAACAATTCTGTGTTTTTCTGCCAATATGGGGTGCTGTGTGTACATTAATGAGGAAAAAAATGAACTTAAATGATTTTAGCAAATGGCTGCAATATAACAAAGAGTGAAAAATTTAAGGGGGTCTGAATACTTTCCGTCCCCACTGTATATATATATTTTTTTTTTCACATACCCTAGAGAATAAAATGGCAGTTGTTGCAATACTTTGTCACACTTTTTTGAATTAAAAAATAAGACAACAGTAAAGTTAGCCCAATTTATTTTTTACTGTGAAAGATAATGTTACGCCGAGTAAATTGATACCCATCATGTCACGCTTCAAAATTGCGCCTGCTTGTGGAATGACGACAAACTTTGACCCTGAAAATTCTCCATAGGCGACGTTTAACATTTTCTACCAGTTTTGAGTTACAGGGGAGGTCTAGTGCTAGAATTATTGCTCTCGCTCTCCCGATCGCGGCGATACCTCACATGTGTGGTTTGAACACCGTTTTCATATGCAGGTACAACTTACGTATGAGTTCGCTTCTGCGCACGATCTTGGTGGGTCGGGGCGCTTTCAATTTTTTAATTTTTTTTATTTTTACACTGTCTTTTTAAAAAAAAATGTTGAGTCACTTTTATTCCTATTGCAAGGAATGTAAACATCCCTGGTAATAGAAAAAAAGCATGACAAAAAGACCTCAGATCTAATATTTACATTAAAATACAATTAAAAAAAAAAAAATTAAAAAATTAAGTGTCATTGTTTTTTTTTTTTTTACAAAAAAAAAAAAAAAAAATTTCCCTTTTAGGAGGATTGGGCGGAAGTGACGTTTGACGTTGCTTCCACCATCCAATGGTGTGGAGCCGAGCGGGGACCATCTTTCCCTCACGTGACATCCAGCCTGTGAGGGAAGAGGACCTGATCGTCTCAGCCGCTACCGATGGCTCAGGTAAGCGGCGGAGACTACCAGAGAGTGGTAGAACGGGGGAGCCCTCTCCCGCCCCTGATAAAAGTGATCTTGCGGCGAATCACAGAGACCACTTTTATCTGAAAGCAGACCACCCTCTGAAGAAGAGGATACTGGGGTTATGGCAGCTATCTGCTGCCATAACCCCGGTACGCCTCTTCAAACAGCCACCGTATAATGATGGCGGGCGGTAAGTGCTTAACAAGTTCTGTACAAATTAGTTAGTACTACAAATGTTTCTGTATTCTCTAAAAGGGGTGGTCTTGGGAGGTGGGTAGGGGGTAGAACCCAGGAACGGTGCTCAGGGGTGGGTAGGGGGAGGAGACAAGTGGTGACTTGGAAAAGGGGAGCTCCTACACCTATTCTCTGAGAAAATCCCTGCCCAAAACTGAACGGCATATTCAAGATGTCTTACTAATGCTTTAAACCCAGCACAGGTTTCCTGTAAAACTTTTGTTAAAAAAAAAAAGAAGAGAGAAATTGGCTGAGCCATTAATCAGCTGAGCAATGATTCCTAAGCATATAGCACTTTACTACCAAACAAAGAGCCTCCTTCCTATTTCTCATTCGCCATCATTAGATTGCCATTGTGAAATAACTTCAGATTGTTGTCTTGCTGACTGAAGTCATAATGCAGAAAGCAATAACTTTTCCTAGCATGTATATATGTATTTAAAGAAGCTTCTGTCAGGGGAAATCAATTCCTCTGTGTGACACTGAATGCTCAGGAAGCGACGCACACCGGAATAATTGCTTTTATTTTATTGTTTAAATATTGGGAGGTGGTAATATTCACTAGGCACAAGATGGCAATAAGTAATGTTTATTCCCCCTTGAGGGACTCTCATTGAGCTTCTCTATAGCCCTCCTTATATCTCACATTTCTGCAGAAACTTCCATGTAATGTTTGGAGTTTTGCCGTGCAGCAGACACTAACCAAGACTCTTTGAAAAGTTCAGTTTGAGTTTATGGAAGTTGTAAAGCAAATGACTTCTTTTTCCCTAAAGATTCACAGCTGAGTATTTTTTCTCTTTTCTAGGGAACAATACATTTTGTTGATTAAAAATGTTTAAGGTGTGTGTATTATTATTATTTATTATTATACAGGATGTATATCGCTCTGACATTTTGCGCAGCGCTTTACAACATGGGGCAGACAGTACACTTACAATACAAATCAATACAGGAGGGATCAGAGGGCCCTTCTCTTTAGAGCTTACAATCTAGAAGGGAGGGTCAAGTGGACAAAAGGTGATAACTGTGGGGGATGAGCTGATGGAAAAAATGAAAATACAGTTGTTAGGTGTGGGTAGGGTAGGCTTCTCTGAAGAGGAGGGTTTTCAGGGATCTTCTAAAAGCTAAGAAAGTAGGAGATAAGCGGACAGATTGGGGTAGGGCATTCCATAGGATTGGAGAGGCTTTGGAAAAGTCCTGGAGGCGAGCATGGGAGGAGGTGAGGAGGGAGCTAGAGAGCAGGAGGTCTTGAGAGGAACGAAGAGAACTAGTAGGTTGGTATTTAGAGACTAAGCTAGTGATGTAGCTGGGGGCTAAATTGTGGACGGCTTTGTAAGTAGTTGTTAGTATTTTGAATTTAATTCTTTGGCTGAGTGGAAGCCAGTGGTGGGATTGACAGAGAGGAGTAGCAGACACAGAGCGATTGGTAAGGTGGATGAGTCTGGTAGCAGCATTCATAATGGATTGAAGAGGTGATAGACTAGTAGAAGTAAGCCAATGAGAAGGGAGTTGCAGTAGTCGAGACGAGAGATGACCAGCGAGTGAATTAAGAGCTTTGTTGTGTCATTGGTTAGAAAGGGGCATATTTTGGAGATGTTGCAGAGGTTGAGGTGGCAATATTTGGACAGTGATTGGGTGTGGTACTTAAAGGAGAGTTCAGAGTCCAGGACTACACCTAGAACCTTGGCGTGCGGGATGGGCTTATAGTTGTGCCATTGATTTTGACAGAGAGATCAGTGGAAGGGAAAGGGGCATATGGGGGAGGAAAAATTATACGTTCAGTTTTGGATAGATTGAGTTTGAGGAAGTGGTGTGACATCCAAACTGATATATCTGATAGTAAATTAGTGATACGTGATAATAGATAAATGATAATAGACACATGCCACAAAAAAGGGAGATAGGGTAGGAAAATATTTTGTATATGGCAATAAGTCTAGTTTAACATCTATGCAATTGATTAGGGTTTCAGGAGCGTTTAGCATTTTTAAACCCGCGTTTTTGATGTGTTTTTGCATGCAGTTTTCATGCATTTTGCATTTTGCGCTTTTTTTTCTCTTTAAAGACACTGTATATAGTTGGTTGCTAAGGTGCGGGTCGGGAAGCTGGCCACCACGTCCTTAAAAACCGACGAGTCATCAGCTGTCAGCAGGGTAGCCGGCAAAAAAAAAATGGCATGGGGTCCCCCCCAAATCCATACCAGGCCCTTCGGTTCTGGTATGGATTTGGAGGGGAACACCATGCCAATTTTTTTTTTTTTAAATGGCGTGGGTCCGCCCCAAAATCCATACCAGACCCTTATCCGAGCATGTAGGTCAGGAAAAAGGGAGGGGAGGAGTGAGCGCCCCCTCTCCTACTGGACCATACCAGGCCACATGCCTTTGACATGCTAAGAAGCAGGCTGGGAAACTGACCACTACATCCTTAACTGGTCTCAGTCTCTTATGAAAAGTAGTCCAACAGGTTCCCAATCACTGTAAGAGCCAGTCATGTATTCGGGAAACCGCGCTCCACGGTCCAGTGTTAAAACCCACTCAAGCCTTGGACACATCTACGCGTGTCGGGAACAAGCACAAAATCGTTTGCTTTCCTGACATCCACAGAAATGTGCTGCCATTTAGCAGACTCGATTAGCAGTAATTGTTAACAGCACCCCCATGCATCTACAAACTTGTGCGGTTTTGCATACGCCAATCTGCATGGTTCCGTAGCACTGTGCAGTTCAGTGTGGCGCATTTTTGGAAAAGAGTCTAGCTAAGTTCATATCTATGGGTGTCGGGAGCATGTGCAATATCCCACACTTTCTCGACGTGCACAGAAATGTGCTGCAATATAGCAGATATGCAGCAGTGCCATTAATTGTTGATAGCACCCCCCCACATCTTCAAACTACGTGCCAAACCACGTGGTGCTCAAGCATCATGCAGTTCGGTGTGTTTTAGAAAAAGAGTCACAGGCTTCTTTTCTGTGTTTCTTGCTCGTAGGGCAGCCCATTGAAATAAAATTGGCTGACCTACACATGATACGCAGGAGTGCGCCAAAAGCACACAACATCACACACGCTCTTGGTCGCACCTGTAGCTGTAAACCAAGCCTCAGGGGCTTCTTTTTTGTGTTCCTTGCTTGTAGGGCAGTTCATTAAAATTAAAAGGTTGCCTCACACGCGACACACAGGAATGCACAAAAAAAGTGCGAAGACGAAGGGTGTAGGTGTGAATCAAACTTTAAAGCTGAATTCTGCTGCTTTCTAAAAACTGCAGGCATACCATGGGTTAAAGTGATACTAAAGCTTTGATTTTTTTTAAAATAACAAACATATCATACTTACCTCCACTGTACAGCTCGTTTTGCACAGAGTGACTCCAAACATCCTCTTCTGGGGTCCCCCGGCGGCTCTCGCGGCTCCTCCCCGCATTAGATAACCCCCTAGGAGAAGCGCTCTCCCGAGGGGGTTACCTTGCGGGCGCGCTCCCAAATCATTCATTCGGCGTCCATAGAAGCTGAATGTATGACTCGGCCCCGCCCCCCGGTGCCCTGATCATTGGATTTGATTGACAGCAGCGGGAGCCAATGGCTGCTATGTGAACTTGTTGGCGGAAAGTCCGATCGTGTGTACGCGGCATTAGATTAAGTTAAGAAAGGAAAAAAGTTGGGACTTTATATGAGGCATCATGTAATAAGAACTGAGTGATAATCAAGTTAGCACTTTTATTGATATATACATACTGTATGCCATGTCACATTGCAATTTTAAGCATATGTGAACATAATATAACACAAATAAATTCATAAAATGTTACAATACATATTTTAGATACGTAGGTAGATAAACAGCACATAGTAATAATAAGTATTCATATATATATATATATATATATATATATATATATATATATTAGTAGGCGGTGACGGTAGTGACAGTAGGCAGTGACTGGTATTCAGACAGATACATGGATAGATAAACAGCACATTGCAGTAACCGATGGGCAGGGTAAAAATGCTCCATATGGTAAAATTTGTAAAAGTACTGAACATATGTTCTAAAATGAAAGTACAAATTTATAAACCTAAAATATGGCAGCGTCCTGGTGCCCAACATGTTTTGTGGGTGAAAACAGTTCATCGGAAGCTGATGCATCCAAAGGTCTGTATAAAAATATAAATATCAATATACTCTAACTAAAATATCAAAAAGGTATACATAAGGGAAAAGACTATGCCGAGCCCTAGATACTCACTTGGGGCTAGGGTATAGGAGCATGTGGTGCTGCAGTATGGAAAACGCTGGAAAGTGTTTTCCTTTCTATACTGATTTTGGGACGGAGATGTATGATTGTATGTATCTCATATAAAGTCCCACATTTTCCCTTTTCCCTTTCCCCTCAATATTAAGATTAAGTTAAGACTTACCGGTATCTCTATTATTTACGTGTGGCAGGTTTAATGTGCTCCAGGAAGATAACTTCTAGAGCTCCAAGGCTTTTCACTGTGGTTTCAGTTTCTTCAAGAGCAGAGCCACTGGAACTGCCATGCCCTCCCCTCCCCTCCTTCACAGAAGCCTTTCTATTATATGAACTCATTCACAAACACAAAGGCTTCTGTGAATGGGCAGCAGAAGGGAGAGGCAGGAATAGCCGCTCTGTGTGCTTCTCTCCTCTCACAACCAGAGTGCATTAAACCTGTCACATATAAGTAATAGACAAAAGTCCTGAAAGTGACATGCAAATTGCACTTAAAGTTTTACTACACCCAGAACCCTGCATTTACTATATCTGGTCTCCCACAGTACACAGAACACGGAAATGCAATCGTTTTAGTAAATATAATCTGCTAGATACCTTTTCTCATCAGCAGTGTATAGCAGTCTTGTGACTTCTATCAGTGTCCAGCCAAATTAAGGCTTGTAGGTGGAGTTTTCATTCTCCTCTGACTGTCCTATGAGGCTGCAGGACCCCTGACCCTCTGTCTGGACAGTGCTGGTTGGCCCTGTGCCGATCACATGCACTCCCCCAAGAAAAGAAAAAAAACTCTCTAGCAATACACACCAAACTGAGCATGTGCAGCTTGCCCCCAAGTTTCTGTACTATCAGGAGATGGATTGGGGACTGTGGGAAAAAGGGAGGATCAGAAGACAGGATCAGACAGCCTTTTTTACACAATGAGGAGGATTAACCCCTTAGATTCCACAGTGAGAATAACAAGCATGCTTTACTGCATATACAGACTGATTTTACTGTTGTGGGTTTAGTAACACTTTTTAACTCAACTTTTTGCAAAGTTGCTGAATTCCTGGAATTTTGCTTTTAAATGACCATCAAAAGGCATTGGGAAGAGGTTGACATGCAAAAAAAAAAGTTTCTGCCCAGGGTTCAGCTGTAAGCGTGCACCCACAAAATAGTTTTGAAAAACTTGCTCGGGTTACTTTTCTTTGTTCTGTTTCCATTTAAAAAAAAGAAACATTTTTTTTTTGTTATTTATATTTTTTTCTTTTCTTTGCTTTTGTTCCAAACCTTTTCCTTTGTTTGCAGCTTAGTATGAGATCTCGGTGACTGAACAAGTTTTAATAGCTAACAGCATCATCTATCTTGTTTTATTTTCATTCTGCTCAGGGGGGAGAAGAGATTACATAACCGCCAGTTTGTCATACCTCTTTTCACTTACCATGATCTTGTTTTTGTTTTGTTTTTTTACCTGTGGAAAGAGTGAAGCTGTGCCGTGTTCCTGTACTTATCTCTGGAGAAACATCGAGTCTATTAATGTTCTCTTTCAATGCAGTAATTAAACTCTGAATGCACCCAAACACAGTCTGGGTCTAATGTTAGCTGAAATGTATCGCTTGCTAAGATGGCTTTATTCCTAACAATAATGCAGAATAATAGGCGCGTTTTTTTACGATAATCTTCTAATAGGTACCCAGATGTCGTTATAGCAAGGAAAAAAATGTATGTATCCAAATTAATAATCCCAAAAGAAAGATAGCAAGCCTGACATTTTAATTATTATTATTATAATTATTATTACTATTAATATTAAAGGCATTATTTATAGTATTTTATCTCTTCAATGTACATTTTAAGGCCGATTTGGAACATTTACCTGAGAGTAAACTTTAACAAGAATGGCGTTTTTGTTTTCTCGCTAATCGCTCGTTTTATTGTTTGTAAGCTTTCTATTACTAACAGTCATCAGTATACCAGAGAATGGGATCAGCATCCTCGTTTAACTTCTTTGTGACTACCCAACACCATATTGCCAAAAGTATTGGGACACCTGCCTTTACACGCACATGAAATTTAATGGCATTCCAGTCTTAGTCCGTAGGGTTCAATATTGAGTTGGCCCACCCTTTGCAGCTATAACAGCTTCAACTCTTCTGGGAAGACTGTACACAAGGTTTAGGAGTGTGTCTATGGGAATGTTTGACCATTCTTCCAGAAGCGCATTTGTGAGGTCAGGGACTGATGTGGACAAGAAGGCCTGGCTCGTAGTGTCCACTCTAATTCATCCCGAAGGTGTTCTATCGGGTTGAGGTCAGGACTCTGTGCATGCGAGTCAAGTTCCTCCACCCCAAACTCGCTCATCCATGTCTTTATGGACCTTGCTTTGTGCACTGGTGTGCAGTCATGTTGGTACAGGGAGGGGTCATCCCCAAACTGTTCCCACAAAGTTGGGAGCATGAAATTGTCCAAAATGACTTGGTATGCTGACACCTTAAGAGTTCCCTTCACTGGAACTAAGGGGTCAAACCCAACCCCTGAAAAATAACAGCACACCATAACCCCCCCCCCCCCCTCCGCCAAATGATTTGAACCAGTGCACAAAGGAAGGTCCATAAGGACATGGATGAGCGATTTTATGGTGGAGGAACTTGACTGGCCTGCACCTCAACCTCATAGAACACCTTTGGGATGAATTAGAGCGGAGACTGCAAGCCAGGCCTTCTTGTCCAACATCAGTGCCTGACATCACAAATGCACTTCTGGAAGAATGGTCAAACATTCCCAAAGACACACTCCTAAACCTTGTGGACAGCCTTCCCAGAAGAGTTGAAGATGTTATAGCTTCAAAGGGTGGGCCAACTCAATATTGAACCCTACGGACTAAGACTGGGATGCCATTAAAGTTCATGTGCGTATAAAGGCAGGCGCCCCAATACTTTTGGCAAGATAGTGTATGTGTGGCAGCAAAAGTGTGGGCTTTAAAGCAGAGTTCCCCCAAAAGTGAAACCTCCGCTTTAAGGCCTCCTCCCCGGCTCCTGTTTGTGAAACTGAGCTTTTGGGGAGGAGGGGGAAGCAGGCACCCGAATCGGACAGGTACCTGCTCCCACTTCCGTTCAGAAGCTCTCCCTCTCGAAGTCTTCTGGGCAGTGTTGCCAACCTACCAGATTGAAATTTACTGACACAACACCCAAAATTTACTGGCACAGCCACGTTTTTACTGGCATTTCCAAAAGTTACAAAATTACAATTTTAAGTGAAATTTAGAGTATTTACGCTACAAACATATACAATATGCAATTAGCAATATGATTTAAGGTAACATATTTCTTATTTTATTTTCGATATAGTAAGTAAGTAGCTCAGGGACAGGACTCAGGTGGGCAAGAAATTAGAATGGGCGCACACTCACATGAAATTGACTCTCACAGTGACAGCAGTGTGCAGCAGCCCAGATGAGGATGAGACCTGACTGACACAACACGTCCCCTCTTGAGTCACAGTGACATTCTCTCTCCAAGCCAAGTGGTCCCTTCAGTCCACTCCAGTCTAAACAGCACTGACGGTCCCAGCCTGTCTTGCTCCCATACCACAGACCCACACACGTAGTTGCCAACATTGAAAAAAAAAATATGTGGGACACTTTTTTGGCTGTAGGCGGAGCCGTACAATAATTAGGGGGTGGGCATTCGTTTGTAGGTGTGGCTTAGCAATAAAAAATACAAGTGCGGCGCGCAAAGTGCGCCTCTGCGAAAAATGGGCGTGGTTTACGTGAAATAGTGGGCATGTCTTAAATGGGTGTGGCTCAAGAGGGTGTGGTTAGAGTCTGAGATGAATGAGCGATGGAGAGGGAAAGGAGAAGAGGGAAAGGGGGAGAGGGAAAGGGGGAGAGGGAAATGACGGGACAGCAGCCCCAGATCCTACACAACAATAGAAATATGTGTATTCTAGAAAGTTTAACAATCAGCAGATAAAGATACTCCAAACACCTGGTGTTAACGCTTCAATCATCCCGGCACCATGATTGTTATGGTGTCAGGATGATTGAAGCGCATTATTTCTATTATTACATTGTAATATAAAATTAAATCATTCAACTCACCATAATGCCGAATCAGTGGGATCCCTGAGCGTGTCACCTGCCACGTCGCCTGCCACCAGCAGAGTCCTTCCTTGCATCAGATGTCCCTAGCAGAGTCCGTCCTTGCATCAGGTGTCCCCAGAAGAGTCTGTCCTCACATCAGGTGCCCCTAGCAGAGTCTGTCCTTGCATCAGGTGTCCCCAGCAGAGTCTGTCCTCGTATCAGGTTCCCCAGCAGTCTGTCCTCGCATCAGGTGCCCCTAGCAGAGTCCGTCCTTGCATCAGGTGTCCCCAGCAGAGTCTGTCCTTGCATCAGGTGCCCCTAGCAGAGTCCGCCCTTGCATCAGGTGTCCCCAACAGAGTCTGTCCTCGTATCAGGTGCCCCCGGCAGAGTCCCTCCTTGCATCAGGTGCCCCCAGCAGAGTCAGTATAGACCCCCTCAGTGCAGAGCCCCCTCCATCAGTGCAGACCCCCTCCATCAGTGCAGACCCCCTCAGTGCAGACCCCCTCCATCAGTGCAGACCCCCTCAGTGCAGACCCCCTCCATCAGTGCAGACCCCCCCCAGGGCAGACCCCCTCCATCAGTGCAGACCCCCCTCCATCAGTGCAGACCCCCCTCCATCAGTGCAGATCCCCCTCCATCAGTGCAGACCTCCTCATTGCAGATCCCCCCTCTATTAGTGCAGAACCCCCTCAATTAGTGCAGCCCCCCTCTGTTAGTGCAGACCCCCCTCAGTGCAGCCCCCCCTCTATTAGTGCAGATCCCCCTCTATTAGTGCAGACCCCCCTCAGTGCAAACCCCCCCTCTATTAGTGCAGACCCCCCTCAGTGCAGCCCCCCTCTATTAGTGCAGACCACCCTCAGTGCAGACCCCCCTCTATTCATGCAGACCCCCCTCAGTGCAGCCCCCCCTTTATTAGTGCAGACCCCCCTCAGTGCAGCCCCCCCTCTATTAGTGCAGACCCCACTCAGTGCAGACCCCCCCCCTCTATTAGTGCAGATCCCCCCTCAGTGCAGACCCCCCTCTATTAGTGCAGACCCCCCTCAGTGCAGACCCTCCCATAACGCCCCCCACCACACATCCAGGAGCAGCCGGTGTTCTGCCAAGAAAGTTCCCCTCGGCAAGTAAGGACCCCCCTGTACTGCGCAGGCGCAGTGCTTGCGCAGTACGAGCTGGCAGAAATAGCCGAGCTGGAGAACTTTTCGGCAAGACACCGGCGCCGTGTGTTCAGTGGAGAGGGGAGGGGCCGATCCGTGCAGCTAAAAAAGCCGATTCATTGGCTGTACGGATCGAGCCCCCTTCCTCTCTCCACTGAACACTAGGGGGAAGATCGTGCGGCGGCGCCGGCGGCCATTTTTCTGGAGCCAGCTGCTCCAAAAATTAAAAAAACAACATTCCCAATTTTCCTGATGGAAATCCCGATTCGGGACAGCCTCCAATAGGGACAAGGGTCCCAAAATCGGGATTGTCCCGGGAAAATCGGGACTGTTGGCAACTATGCACACATGAGGCTCTGGCCACTCTGCTTGGCTCCATTGCACCGCCTCCGCCTGAGCCACCCGATCACACTGTAGAAGGCACTCGGATGGCATCACAGCCATATTTTTTACTGGCAACCTTTTACTTTTACTGGCATTTACTGTCAGGAGAAAATTGCCAGTAAAAATACTGACGGTTGGCAACATTGCTTCTGGGACATATGACAGGTCCTAGAAGACTTCGGGACCAGTCACAGACTGCAGTGCCACTTGCACATGCGCAGTGGGCACCCGGCTGTGAAACCGCAAGCTGTCACAGCCGGGTGCCCATAGTAGAGATGTGGGCGCCACCAAGGGAGGATATGGGGAGAACACAGCTGTGGTGAGTACACCGCTGGACTGTGGGACAGGTGAGTGGCTGTTTATTAAAAGTCAGTCAGCAGCTTTTTTGTAGCTGCTGACTTTTAATAAACAAACAAATGACTAGAACTCCGCTTTAACTCACATATACGGCTCCGGGCTCCCAGAGCCCTTTCCTTTTCAATCTGCAGCCACTGTAATTTTATTTAAAATTCAATGCAATATGGCAGCCTGGAGGTGTTCCGTACACTATTGGAGTACAGAACTTCCACTAAAATGTTATTTCCTGCTTGTGTGATTGGCTCACTGATTTCCCCAAGAGTCTGCACTAAGATACAAGTCAGATTTTACACATCTCATGCAACAAACATCAACTGAATAATAATGAAATAGTCACAAGTCACTATTCAGAATCACTCAGCACACAACAAACAGCTTCTTCTTCAGAGCAGAACCAGGCAGGAATCCCCAATAAAGTTTATTAAAATCCTTGCAATGTACATTGATCATAAAGTTAATATCAATCTGCGCAATCCCGTGAAATAAAGTGGTGTAAACTAATTTTCAATAATAGACAGAGCTGTGCTATAAAAAAAAAAAAAAAAAAAAAAAAAAAAAAAAAAAAAACATTAATAATAATAAAAGTGTAACTAAAAATGGTAATCAATAAACATATATTACATATATACATACATATTGCTGAAAGGTCATACAGTATCTCACAAAAGTGAGAACACCCTTCACATTTTTGTAAATATTTTATTATATCTTTTCATGTGACAACACACTTTTTTTCCAATTAAGAATACATACTTGAATAGATTTTTTTTTTAAAGGCAGAGTTTAGTTTCACTTAAAAAAAAAAAACATGATATGTTCCATTAACAAAAAAAAGAGCTGAGTATAAGCCTAAGGTTGGGGGCCCAAAGCTTTGCAGGCAACCCTCCAAGTGAAAGTGTTTTCCACTTGTTACCCCTTTCCTTTGCATCAAATTACACATTAAGGTCTTGCTCACACTACTCATAGCGAATGGGCTGCCCTATGCGCGATTGACGCTCCAAAGAAGCTCAGGGACCAATTTCGCTCTTGCGTTTTGCCAGGTGTGGGCAGGTTAAAACAGTTAGATGCTGTCCCGGCCGGGAGAGTAAGAGCTAATGTCATGCCTGGTTTCTTGGTATTATCGATGTGTTCCTGTCTGGGTCCAGCCCACTTGTCCAGTGTTTTCTAAATTGGTATTGGTATTGTATTAAAGTTTGGGGAGAGAGGTGAGTGAGTCTAGAGAGTTTCAGCACAGCTGTGGGTTGTGGGACATGTAAGGGATTGAGATGGAAGATGAGACCCAGAAGCAGGGGTGTTGCTAGGGGGTGGCTTTTGGGGTTATAGCCCCGAATCTGGGGCCCATAGCCCCGAGTCTCTGCAGGAGTCCCCAAGGGGAGGGAAGGCTCTCTGGGGACCCTGATGCTAAGGGGGAGGCTCTCTGGGGACCCTGAATTTAAGGGGGAGTCTTTCTGAGGACCCTGATGTAAGGGGGAGGCTCTCTGGGGACCCTAATGTAAAGGGGGGCTCTCTGGGGACCCTGATCTAAGGGGGGCTCTCGGGGGATCCTGATGTAAAGGGGGGGCTCTCTGGGGACCCTGATGTAAAGGGAGGGCTCTCTGGGGGACCCTGATGTAAAGGGGGGGCTCTCGGGGACCCTGATGTAAGTGGGGGCCTTTCTGGGGACCCTGATGACCCTGATGTAAGTGGGGGGCTCTCTGGGGACCCTGATGTAAGTGGGGGGGGGCTCTCCGGGGATATATGCACACACACACATGTATATTACTGTATATACATGTGTATGCCCACCCAAGCTTATGACTTTCTTTACTACACTGCTATGAGCTCTAGCTCCAGATCTTTTGTAGACCTAGCAACGCCCCTGCCCAGAAGGCTGTTGTGTGCCACTGTCCATATGTAGAGACTTTTAACTTGTGGTTTGCCCTGAAGACACCAGCACTGGTGTACACCTCCAAAGAACTTACACTTGCATGAGAGAGCCTATGAACGAGTATGATTGTGGGTCTACACTTCTTCAGGTATGCCGGAACAGCACTCAGCCTGTAGTTATAGTTAGGAAATTAGGAATGAAAAATGCCTGGCTTGTTGGACTGTGGAATGCCTTGCACTTTTTCTAAGTAAAGTATTAAAACATGGAAACATAACAAGCAGCCTGTGGATAGCGTGTACCTGTTCTAGGTGGCACAGCCTCTAGCAGCGAGGGAGATGTTGTCGGCACTCCTTCTGCCAGCGGTCTGTCTCCCAGAGCAACGGGAGCGGATTGTACTGCAGAGGTTCCCAAATCATGGCAAAACACGCCCGTATGTGAATGGGGCCTTATTAGTCATATTATTGGGAAGACTAAACCTCAAGCTACTGACAGAAGTAATAGAGGACAGGAAATTGACGTAACAAGTTGTTTGTGGATGAATGGTTATAGAATAAGAATAAAAAGCACTGGAGATTTAGCTAGAGACCTATAAATATGAAGTGGAATTCAGGCCTGGAGATCACAATATAATAACCAGGAGCAGCGAAGAGAGAGAAGTCCAAATATTACATTAGTCACGCTACTGCCTGGTTTACTAAACTCTGATAAGTGTCAACATCTGCTCTTCATTCTAATGGAAGCCATCAAGCCAACATCTATCTGATGGGTTGTAATCTGGTTTCTGTTTAGTAAAAATCACCTTTTATCATGTATCTGCAGAATGTGAATAGTGTTTTGTGGCCGTCTGAGAAAACAAGAGAATCAGATTGCCTCTTTAACATCAGGCGGCACGTACTCGCAGCCTAACCTGTTTATCATGTACATCTTATGAAACCGGGGCCTCTAATTCCCTTTTCAATTTTTGTAATAATATTGTCCTCAAACTGCTAGAAAACCAGACTAACAGTGATTGTATTACAGTCTAATCCTCTAAGAGCATATGCAATCTGCTCTGAATAGGTAACAGAGGAAATTTAGAGGAAAATGCAGAGATTGGCATGGCCTGGTTTTTTAATGATTATTTCAACTTTCTGCCAAAAATTGGTACATCTTTGGAACAACCCTACGGTTTTGTTTGCCAATTGGTTCCATTTGGGTAGTGAATTGGTTCCTTTCTGCACTTCCTAGTGCAGGGGTCTCCACACTATGGCCCATGGGACACATCCAGCCACTACAAGATTTTTTCCAGCCACAGGTTAGGGTCTGTGGAATATTCTCAATGGGGGGGAGATTTACTAAAACTGGAGCGTGCAAAATCTGGTGCAGCTCTGAACTTAAATCAATCAGCTTCCTGGTTTTATTGTCAAAGCTTAATTGAAAAATCTGAAGTTAGAAGCTGATTGGCTACCATGCACAGCTGCACCAGATTCCGAGTGCACCAGTTTTAGTACTGTACATCTCCCCCAGTGTCTACTGATTAAGGATTAAGGTCAACAGAGGCTGGCTGTGATGTTTGCTTCTTATGTAAGGTGGGACTCCTAAGGCAGACTAAGGTGGCTTTGATGGGGACCATAATATAAGGCAGGACTCTTAAGGGGTCCTTGATGGGAATTTTTTTTAGGTCCGTGATTATTTGTAATATATTTGTTGCGCCCCTCCTACTAAAAAGTTTGGAGGCCCCTACCCTAGTGCAGGATGACCTAGGTTGGCACCATAGGGCATGGGAGGCAGTGCTGAGGTCTTCCATTGAGTGCTGTTGGGTGGGCCCATATCACTGTCCAGTGCCAGTATTTTCTATGCCAACCCCCTGATAGTATGGAAACTCCGTCCAACAGATGCCAGCACTTGCAGCCCTGTGAGGCTGGTGTGCCCTTTATACCAGCAGTTACCAATCAAGACTTTAGGGCCTTAAAGTCCCACTACATTATTTTTTCATTGGTTTTGTTGGTTTACAGACTTTATCAGTCATTTACTGCAGGCAGTTTATGACTCCAATGGGAAGAATTTACTGACTTTCTGTATGGTCACAGGGACAGGAAGTGAGAGGAATCTCTACAAAGGATACATTTAAAGTAATTAAAGAACTATTGTTTGCATAGGTAAAAAAAAACAGTATAAACCAGTGTTTGAATTGTAGAGAAGGCATGATGATATGATCCATAGTGTCCCCGGAGACACCACTGAGTCCATGAAAGTTTCAAGTTTGTTTGCAGACACCCTGCTTTTCACAATGCAATCATGCAACGCAAGGCTTTAGTATAGGGGTTCTTGTCTCAGTTGGGACAGGAGGCAATAAAAACCGACAGTTGAACCAGGGTTTTAGTGCCCCCAACCGCTACTTCTTTAGCAGCAGCGGCAGCAGCTGCAGCTGGGGACATACACATGCCTAAGCTGCAAATTTTTGGCTTTGTGTCCACAGCAGGAATTTTACCCTCTGTTGCTTTTGGTGGGCACTACCACCTGCCGATTACGGTACATTCAAGTGAATGGGGCAACTTTGCAAGCACCTCACAACTTAGTGTGGGTCCAAGGAGTTAAAGCAGGTGATAAGGAGGTGATACCATGATTCCTCACCGCCTGTCAACGGTCCGTGACGCACATGTGAACGAATCCTTAAAGAGGATTCTTCGCAATATTATGTGAGTAACATTGTCAATATCTGGACATTGATTCCATGTTTCGATTGCACAAAAACAGCAAACAACAAAAATCTCAATAGTTATAGCTAGCTTGTGTAGTCATGATTCACCGTTTTTATTTAAATGAATTTGATAAAATCTTGAAATCCTTATGGTTTATTTCAGCTGTTCTGTTCCTTGTTATCTAAATATATAGTATATTGACATCTTTTGAAGTTATAATGGTATCTAATAGGATTGGCGATGATGATGTTTTTGACATTCATGTGAAGGGGGTTTGGGGACATTTTGGGCAATCTATTGGGGGTCAGTAATGGTAAAAAAAAAGTTGGGCACCCCTGTCTTAAGGACCTATTATAAACACAGTCATTGCCACTTAATATGTGGAGATAGGGCATCCCTATGTAATGACTTAAAGACAGCCATAAGCTGCATAGACATTTCAAGAGACTTTCTGCTATAGGAATCTCTGCATTAAGGTAAAAAAAACCTCTCCACTATCTGTTATACACCCCCCCCCCCAATCACTAAACACTTACCTGACCTCTTTCACCGCTCCAGCACTGTCCCAGCTGCAGCACCACTCTCCTCTCTTTCTGGTCTCATAGGAGACACAGAGAGCAGCAGTAGCCATGAGCTCCTGCTGCTGTCAGTCAAACTCCTGTGAGGAGGGAGTGGAGGTGTGGCTTGCGATCATTGTGCATGTCTATGGATTCACACAGCCCAGCTCAGGAGTGCCTGTGCATGGTTGCCCCTTAGCATCTATCTTGCTGAAGGGGAACTACAAAGAAGAAACATACAGCGCTGGAGAGGGACCACCTAAAGCGGAGGTAAGGAACCCCCTTTGTGCAGTATTGCTGCATAGAGCAGGTAAATAGAGCATCTTTTTGTTTAAATAAAAAAAAATACCCTTTTATCACAGTTTATAATAGTAGCAAGATCCCAGGCCTCCTTTAGTCTAATGAGAACCTCCAGAGCCAAGAGCTGCTGACATCCTTCTGTATAGCGTGGGTTATAGGGCATAGTGGGTGTAGTACAAGATAGATTAATGGGCACCAGACACTTCTTGAATGCAAAGAGATTTTATTTCTCTTGAACAGAACTGTGGGAGAGAGGGTTAGGGCCAGGACACCCTTAGATAGTCGCAATGTGAATTGGCAGTCTCCGAGACTTCTACAGTTAGACAGCCATGCATGGAAAGACATCCAGCAAGACACCACATCTGCATGCGTAGAAGCGTTCTCTCCTATGGCAACAGTCTTAACCACTTGCCGCTCGCCATATAGCAAAATGACGGCGGCAAAGTGGGTTCGATATCCTGATATCAAGCCGCTGCGCCCCCAGGGGGCACGCATAGCGGTGATCGTTGTTGCGGTGTGTCGGTCTGACACGCCGCAACACTGATATAGGTAAAGAGTCTCCGTCAGAGTGTGTCCAATCACGGCTGATCACAGTGTAAACAGGAAAAGACATTGATTGACTTTTCCTCACTTGCGTCTGTCAGCGAGTAGTAGTCGGCTGCTCCTCTGACAGGGGGGTCTGTGCCGATTGATTATCAGCGCAGCCCCCCCCCCCGAGGATGCCCACACTGGATCCTAGTATATAATGGAGATGTAGACATGGCCTGCAACTTCTTGGGTGACCAGTGGTTTGTGGATTCCCTACAACAGAAGTTGCTGGTACAGCGCCGCCCGTGCCTTCTCAATGATGGAGAGCAGCAGCAAATTGGTTGATTTGTAAAGGAATTTTTCAACCTGCCCTTCCTTACAATAAAGGGAGCTGGACATATGGTACCAACTGACAAACCCAGCCCGGCCTTTATCGTGTTCAGTCGCTGCATCAACAATGAGCCTTTTTTAATCTGATTACCTGTCACCACCAGGTATGCCACCCTAGACCACCAGAGATGCCAATCAGTGCCCAAAATGGATGCCAATCAGTGCCCACAATGGATGCCAATCAGTGTCCACAATGGGCATCACTGATTGGCAGGCATTATTGTTTGGCACTGATTGGAATCCATCAGTACCATTTATTAGTGTACATCAGTGCCACCTATCAGTGCCCATCCATGCCCATCCGTGCCGCGTTTCAGTGCACATCCTAGCCGCCTTTCAGTGCCCATCAGTGCCACCTATGTGTACCCATCAGTGCTGCATATCTGTTCCACATATCTGTGCCCATCAATGCCGCCTATCAGTGCCCCATCAGTGCCGCATATTAGTGCCCATCATCAGTGCTCATCAGTGCCACCTCATCAGTGCCACCTCATTGATGCCACCTCATCAGTACCCATCAGTGCCACCTTATCAGTGCCCGTCAGTGCAGCCCCATCAGTGCCCATTAGTGAAGGAGAAAACTTACTTATATACAAAGTTTTGTAACAGAAACAAAAAAAACTTTTTAAAAAAATTTTTTCGGTCTTTTTTAATTTGTTTAGCAGAAAATAAAACGCACAGAGGTGATTAAATACCACCAAAAGAAAGCTATATTTGTGGGAGCAGAATGATAAAAATTTAGTTTGGGTACGGTGTAGCATGACCGTGCAATTGTCATTCAAAGTGCGACAGCACTGAAAGCTGAAAATTGGTCTGGGCAGGAAGGTGTATAAGTGTCCTGTATTGAAGTGGTTAAAACAGTTCCTAACACAAGTTGTAATGAACTCCTTTACTCTTATACAGTCACTTATTGTAGGTTCTCAACCCATTGAGCTCCCAGTCTCTCTCACTGGACTTGGTGATTCACTGCCACCGAATCCTTTGAGCTCTTCCAATCTTCACTTAAGTATCTTCCTCAAGCGTCACCCTTGCTTCTCTGCTGGGTCCCTAGCTTGGCACTCCAGATACTTCTCAAGCTTCACGCCACTGGCCTGCTCAGTCCCTGGCTTGACACACAAGGCTGCTTTGCAAGCGTCACCTCCGCTGACTGGGTCCCTGGCTTGACACCTGCTGATTCTTCACCATCCCCGTTTGGTGAGAATACTGCTCCGGTACTTGCTTCAGCTACTCACTGGGGTCCCTGGTAATAAGGTGTATGGTCCCTTAGTGGCCACAGCCTCCCCCCTACCTCCGACAACTAAAGGTTCTCTGGCCGGCAGAACTGTCACTTCTGGTTGGACTGCACGCTGCAATCCCAACCCTGCACTGCTCTCTTGGTTCTGGATAGGCCATCAGACAGCATAGCAGCCAGATTTGCCTGGGATAGACCCAAACTCCGTCCCAGCAGCCTGGGCAGTACAACACATGTCCACCCAGACAGCCGTCCCAGTGGCACAGAACACTGATCACCTGACTCCACCCAAATATATAGGATATCCTAGCAGGCCAAAGGATTTAAAAAAAAACCCTGCCTATTGGCTGAGATACCCCATATACTCCTAATCTGTTCTTGCCTTGCCCTTCTCTTATCTAATGTCACCAGGTACCCAGCCACCCAGTAGCAGAAGAGAGAAGTGCAGCAATTCCAGACATAGGGTGAACTCAATTGATCCCTAACAATGAGCCAAGGTAACTACACCTGACAGGTACACTTAGGAGCAATCCTGCCTAAACATCAGGGTGCTACATAATTAAAAAAAGGTCTCAGTTTGGGTCTCCGAGAATATGCCATAGAAGGTTTCTCAAAATGAAGGGTATGCGTAGTCCTCACTCTTGGAAACCAATATTATATTGCCTTGTTTTTATTTATGACAAGTTGGCTTTGAATTAAACAAAAGAAATGTTTAGAATTAATTAAATTAAATTAAAATAGCTCCTTTTTCATTTTTAGCTTTTGTGTGCCGTCATCGCTGGAATGCTACATTACTTCTTCCTTGCAGCGTTTGCCTGGATGTGCATTGAAGGAATCCATCTATATCTCATCGTCGTTGGTGTCATCTATAACCGTGGTTTCTTGCATAAAAACTTCTACATTTTCGGTTACTGCAGTCCGGCTGTGGTGGTTGGCATCTCTGCTATTCTGGGATACAAGTATTATGGCACGGATAAAGTGTGAGTATGCTAAAGCGAAGGCTCTGCGTTTAAAAATATTTTCTCAAATAAATGAATTATTTATGCAATAATATTTTATTTATCTTGAAGATGTTGGCTGAGCACGGAGAACAATTTTATATGGAGTTTTATTGGACCGGCCTGTCTCATCATTCTTGTGAGTACGGAGTTTGTGTTTTATTAATATTCACCAGTGTTTATTGTCTTTTTTTGCATTAAGTAAGATTTGAAGGCTGGTTTAACTACACTATGCACATAGCTTAGATGTAAAAAATAAAAAGAATTGGGCTAATACATGTGCAAAGTAACATAAACAAGTGTAGTAATAAGTGCAAAAGTGGAAAAATTAAATGTGAATAACAGTTAATACAAATCCACCATAATGTCCCAATGAAGTAAGAGCTCAATATAGTATGTAGAGAGCTCCAATTCGCCCAAAAAGTGCAAAAACCAAAAGTCCAAGTGATAATGCGATTAGTGACATCAGAGGAGGGTCCACCACCCGGGATAGAAGGGGTTGCTCCTTACCAAATGGCCATGACTCCCCACTACAGAGAGTCACAGCAAGCAGATAAGATCGTAACACAGAGGTTAGAGACTTCTATCAGCATCCACCAGGGGTCGCCTCACCGCCAGTCACTCCAGCAAAGCCAATGGCAAAGGTACACCATAGAATGAAAAAGGGGGCTCACATAGTGTAAAACCATCGAGAATTTATTTAAAACAAGTAGCAAAATGAACACTTACAAAACGTCTGTAGATAAAAAGCCTTAAGTCCGGTTCCTTGGCCACAGGAGCACGGACAAACCCGTCCTACTGGAATACAACACTGTATGGGGGTGACGCCAGCGCTGACGTCACCCCCATACAGTGTTGTATTCCAGTAGGACGGGTTTGTCCGTGCTCCTGTGGCCAAGGAACCGGACTTAAGGCTTTTTATCTACAGACGTTTTGTAAGTGTTCATTTTGCTACTTGTTTTAAATAAATTCTCGATGGTTTTACACTATGTGAGCCCCCTTTTTCATTCTATGGTGTACCTTTGCCATTGGCTTTGCTGGAGTGACTGGCGGTGAGGCGACCCCTGGTGGATGCTGATAGAAGTCTCTAACCTCTGTGTTACGATCTTATCTGCTTGCTGTGACTCTCTGTAGTGGGGAGTCATGGCCATTTGGTAAGGAGCAACCCCTTCTATCCCGGGTGGTGGACCCTCCTCTGATGTCACTAATCGCATTATCACTTGGACTTTTGGTTTTTGCACTTTTTGGGCGAATTGGAGCTCTCTACATACTATATTGAGCTCTTACTTCATTGGGACATTATGGTGGATTTGTATTAACTGTTATTCACATTTAATTTTTCCACTTTTGCACTTATTACTACACTTGTTTATGTTACTTTGCACATGTATTAGCTCAATTCTTTTTATTTTTTATGTTTTCCCACAATTGATGTTTATTGTCAGGATTGCAGCTTTTCAACGATTTATTGTTTATTTGGTCTACAGCGCAGTTACATTCCCTTTTTTTTTTTATTATACATAGCTTAGATGGGCTGGAACAGGTAAGGACTGATATAGAAAAGTTTTTATAGATGCATCTTCAGTACAGACAGCCGCTTTGACAAACAAATAAGTATTGAAAAGAGTGGACATTGTGGCACCAGCACCCAGTCCCCTTCCTGGTAAGAGCAATCCACCTTATTATGACATTCTGGTGGGGCAGAAATACAAACCCTTGCTAATTCCCATTAATATTAGCTACAGTTTACACATTTGCCTGGTTAAATTCTAATGCTGCATACACACGGGCGGACTTGCCAATGGGCTAAACTCCGTCGGCATTTCCGACGGAAAGATTTAGAACATGTTCTATATCTGAGTCCGTCGGAAATGCCGACAGAAAAAGTCCAATGGGGCATACACACAGTCGGAATATCTGACCGAAAGCTCCCATCGGACTTTTCCTGCCGGGAAGTCCGGCCGTGTGTACGCAGCATTAGAGTTCAGTTTGAGGATGGTTGTCTACAGGACCTTGGGTCAGTGGTTCCCTGCCCCTTTCCTGGCAAAACCAACCCACATCGCCATGACATATCTGTAGGCAAAAGTAGACATTCATTACTTTCTACTAGTAGTGACAGTTTACATATATTGCCTGGTTATATCCTAAGAGACCAACTTGAGTGTGGTTGGCCAAAGGAACTTGGGTCATCCCCTTCCTAGCAAGACCAACCCACATCACTATGACTTACCTGTGAGAGAAGTAGAAACTCTTGTTCTTGTTTCATTACTTCATCCTAGTAGTGACAGTTTACACGTTTGCCTCGTAGTAGTGACAGTTCACACGTTTGTCTGAGTATATTCTAGGAGTTCAGTTTGAGCATGCTTGGCTATATGACCTTGGGTCAGTGGCGCTGTCCGCTTCCTGGCAAGACCAACTCACCTCACTATGAAAGTAGAGATTCTTGTTCCTACATTACTACTTCCTACTAGTAGTGGCATTTTACACATTTGCCTGGTTATATTCTAAGAGTTCAGTTTGAGGATGGTTGGCTATAGGACCTTGTGTCAGTGGTGCCCCGTCCCCTTCCTGGCAAGACCAACCCACTTTGCTATGAAATATCTGTGAGGCAAAAGTAGTAACTCCTACTTCATTTCACTTTCTACTAGTAGTGACATATTACGTATTTACCTGGTTATATCCTAAGAGTTCAATTTGAATGTGGTTGGCTGCAGGAACTAATGTCAGTGGCACCTCATCCATTTTCTAGCAAGACCAACCCATATCACTATGACATACCTGTGAAGCAGAAGTAGAAACCCCTTGTTCTTGCTTCATCACTTCCTGCTTGCAGTTGCAGTTTTCACATTTGCCTGTTGATCATGGTAGGCTATACAACCTTGAGTTAGTGACACCTGTCCCCTTCCTGGCAAGACCAACCCATCTCACTATGACATACTTGTGTGGAAGTAGTGAAAACTCTTGTTCTTACTTTACTACATCCTACTAGCAGTGACAGTTTACACGTTTTCCTGGTTTTATCCTTGGAGTTCAGTTTGCGCATGGTTGGCTATAGCATCTTGAGTCAGTGGCACTGTCTCCTTCATGGCAAGACCAATTCACCTCCCTATGACAGACCCGTGGGGAAGAATTTGAAATTCTTGTTCCTACGTAGGGATGAGCTTCGTGTTCGAGTCGAACCCATGTTCGACTCGAACATCGGCTGTTCGATCGTTCGCCGAATTGCGAACGTTATGGGCCGTTCGCGCTAAATTCGTGTGGCGCGTCACGGCCCATAATTCACTGCGGCATCGCAGTGCATTGCTGGCTGATGATTGGCCAAGCATGCACTATGACCCGCATGCTTGGCCAATCACAGCGCTGTCAGTAGAGAGAGCTGTAATTGGCCAAAGCCAGGGTGGCTTTGGCCAATTATGGCTCAGGGGATTTAGTACACACCCCACACTATATAAGGCCGCCTGCACGGCGGCCCTGTGTAGTGTGTGTTCCGGTGTGCTGAGAGATAGAGAGAGAGAGAGACAGTGTCATTTGATTTGAGTTAGATAGATTAGGCAGAACAGTCAGTCAGTTAGCTGCACTTACAGTGTATTGTGTATATATATGCATCCCAGGTGTTGCATATATATATATACACTGTATTCAGTTTAGCTAGATCTGTTCCTGTTATCTTCTATCTAGACTATTTACATTTAATGCAGTGCGTCCTGCTCACAGTGTTCAGCTAGATCCGTTCCTGTTAAATTCCTACTGACCGGCAGGCTTGTCTGGTTACAGTATATAAAGCTACCTGAAGAAAATTACAGGTGTTCTATTTGATCCTATTAGTACCACGGTCAGGCAGCTAGACTATTTACATTTAGTACAGTGCGTCCTGCTCACAGTGTTCAGCTAGATCCGTTCCTGTTATCTTCCTACTGACAGGCAGGCTTGTCTGGTTACAGTATATAAAGCTACCTGAAGAAAATTACAGGTGTTCTATTTGATCCTATTAGTACCACGGTCAGGCAGCTAGACTATTTACATTTAGTACAGTGCGTCCTGCTCACAGTGTACAGCTAGATCCGTTCCTGTTATCTTCCTACTGACAGGCAGGCTTGTCTGGTTACAGTATATAAAGCTACCTGAAGAAAATTACAGGTGTTCTATTTGATCCTATTAGTACCACGGTCAGGCAGCTAGACTATTTACATTTAGTACAGTGCGTCCTGCTCACAGTGTACAGCTAGATCCGTTCCTGTTATCTTCCTACTGACAGGCAGGCTTGTCTGGTTACAGTATATAAAGCTACCTGAAGAAAATTACAGGTGTTCTATTTGATCCTATTAGTACCACGGTCAGGCAGCTAGACTATTTACATTTAGTACAGTGCGTCCTGCTCACAGTGTTCAGCTAGATCCGTTCCTCTTATCTTCCTACTGACAGGCAGGCTTGTCTGGTTACAGTATATAAAGCTACTTGAAGAAAATTACAGGTGTTCTATCCCAGCTTAGTGCAGCTACAGGCCATTAGTATGTCTGGAAGGCCAAGAAGGAGAGGCAGACAGTCACAAGCCAATAAGAGAGGGCAAGCAGGCTCTGTGTCTAGTGCTGGTCGTGGAGACGGTGCATCCTCATCAGCACGTGGCCATGGGACACGCTTGGCCTTTTTTTCGGCAGCTGGCCATGTTGAGCCGCAACATGCGGAAGACTTGGTCGAGTGGATGACCAAGCCGTCCTCATCCTCCTCATCCTCTCTCACCCATGCCCAGGGTGCTTTGTCTGGCAAAGCAGCGGCCTCTTCCCTCAGCTCAATGTCATCAGTGACTCCTTCCCTAGCTCCACCATGTCCTCATGAGGATTCCCTCGAACTGTTTGACCACAGTGTTGGGTACATGCTCCAGGAGGATGCCCAGCGTTTGGAAGGCTCTGATGACGATACTGAGCTCGATGAAGGCAGTAACATGAGCGCGGACAGAGGGGGTGCCCAAGAAGGACAGCAATCTGGCAGTCATGCTCCCCCTGCTGCAGCATACTGCCAGGTTTGCTCCAGTGATGAGGAGGGAGGGGATGATGAGGTCACTGACTCAACGTGGGTGCCTGATAGGAGAGAGGAGGAGGAGGAGGAGGAGGAGGAGGAGGAGGAGGAGGAGGCGGCAGCACATCACCAACGAGGCAGGATGCCCTCCAGGGGCCAGCCTAAGGGCAGCACATTGACTGCATCACACCCCAAAGCTCCACATGTGCAGGGCGCTGCAGTCTCTGCGCGTTATTCAAAAAGTTCTTTGGTGTGGGCCTTTTTTGAGACGAGTGCATCAGATCGCACCGCTGCTATTTGCAACATATGTCTCAAGCGTATCTCGCGTGGCCAAAATATCTCCCGCTTGGGTACCACATGCTTGACCAGACATATGTTGACCTGCCATGCAGTTCGTTGGCAAGCGTATCTAAAAGACCCACACCAAAGAACAAAGAGGATCTCTCCTTGCTCCTCATCAGCTGAGATTTCCAACCCCACTAGACCTTCAGTCCTCTCTGAGACCTGCAGTGAGAGGAATGAAGGTGTAGAATTAGGTGTGTCACAGCCAAGTACTTGTGGGCAATCTGCTTTTGGTACACCGACGTCAGATTGTACCAGGCAAATTTCCCTGCCCCAGCTGCTGCACCGCCGAAAGAAGTTTGCTCCCAGCCATCCACATGCCCAGCAGTTGAATGCTAGCTTGGCAAAATTGCTAGCACTTCAACTGCTGCCTTTTCAGTTGGTAGACTCTGCCCCCTTCCGTGAGTTTGTGGAATGTGCGGTTCCTCAGTGGCAGGTACCCAAACGCCACTTTTTCTCACGGAAGGCGATTCCGGCTCTCTACCGGCATGTGGAAGGCAATGTCCATGCCTCGCTGGACAGGGCGGTCAGCGGTAAGGTGCATATTACCGCTGACTCATGGTCCAGCAGGCATGGACAGGGACGTTACCTAAGTTTCACGGCGCATTGGGTGACTCTGCTGGCAGCTGGGAAGGATGCAGGACAAGGTGCAGTAGTGTTGGAGGTTGTTCCGCCACCACGCCTCCAAAATGCTGATTGTGACACACCTCTCTCCTCCACCCCCTCCTCTTCTTCTTCCTCCATGGCCTCTTCCTCGGAACCAGCGGTGCTCCGTAGGCGTTCAAGGGGCTACGCAAGTACGCAGGCCAAAAGATGCCATGCGGTGCTTGAGCTGGTGTGCTTGGGGGACAGGAGCCACACTGGGGCAGAGGTTCTGTCAGCTCTGCAGGGGCAGGTTCAGAGGTGGTTGACGCCACGCCAACTTAAGGCAGGAATGGTGGTTTGCGACAATGGCACCAACCTCCTCTCTGCCCTCCGACAGGGACAAATGACCCATGTGCCCTGTTTGGCTCACGTCCTTAACTTGGTGGTGCAGCGGTTCTTGGGCAGGTACCCGGGCTTACAGGATGTCCTGAGGCAGGCCAGGAAAGTCTGTGTGCATTTCCGCCGGTCATATAATGCCAGTGCTCGGCTGACGGACCTCCAAAAGGAGTTTAACCTGCCCAAGAACCGCCTAATCTGTGACATGCCCACCAGGTGGAACTCAACGTTGGCCATGCTGCAGCGGCTGCACACGCAGCAGAGGGCCATAAATGAGTACCTGTGCGACTATGGCACCAGGACAGGGTCAGGGGAGCTTGGTTTTTTTTCCCCACGCCAGTGGGCCATGATCAGGGATGCATGCACTGTCCTGTCACCATTCGAGGAGGCCACGAGGATGGTGAGCAGTGACAGTGCATGCATCAGTGACACTGTCCCCCTTGTCCACCTGTTGGAGCACACGCTGCGTGGAATAATGGACAGGGCACTTGAGGCAGAACAGAGGCAGGAAGAGGAGGACTTCCTTAGCTCTCAAGGCCCCCTTTATCCAGACAGTGTTCCTGTGTGCCCGCCGATCACACAGGAAGAGGACGAGGAGGAAGAGGAGGAGGAGGAAGATTGTGTCAGTATGGAGGTGGAGCCTGGCACTCAGCATCAGCAGCAGTCTTTAAGGGATCAGTCCCAAGAAACACATGGACTTGTACGTGGCTGGGAGGAGGTGGCTGCGGACCATGTCGTTCTTAGTGACCCAGAGGACTCCGGACCGAATGCCTCAGCAAACCTACGCTGCATGGCCTCCCTGATCCTGCAAAGCCTGCGTAAGGATCCTCGTATTCGTGGTATCAAGGAGAAGGACCAATACTGGCTGGCAACCCTCCTTGATCCACGTTACAAGGGTAAGGTTGCGGACCTTATCTTGCCATCGCAGAGGGAGCAGAGGATGAAACATCTTCGGGAGGCCTTGCAGAAAGGTCTGTGCAACGCGTTCCCAGAGACTGGGAGTTTACAAACTCCTGTTTCTGGACAACGTGTTGCTGAGGCTTCGGTCAGTCAAAGAAGGAGCGGTGGAGAAGGTGGCCGTCTGACCGATGCGTTCAGACAATTTTTTGGTCCGCAGCCCCAAGGTATGATCGGTTCCAGCAACCATCGCCAGCGTCTGTTTTACATGGTGCAGGAATACCTAGGGGCAAGATCAGACTTGGACACCTTTCCCACCGAAAATCCTCTGGGTTACTGGGTCTTGAGGATGGATCACTGGCCAGAGCTTGCACAGTATGCAATTGAGCTACTGGCCTGTCCTGCATCCAGCGTTCTTTCGGAACGCACATTCAGTGCTGCTGGAGGCGTGGTAACCGATCACAGGGTGCGTCTGTCCACCGACTCGGTCGATCGGCTGACCTTCATAAAAATGAATGAGTCTTGGATCACCACCAGCTACCAAGCACCTGATGCTGATGTAACCGAATAATTTTTTTTGAAATCTCAGATCCCTTCAAAGACTGCCTATGCTGATGCTGAGTGACTATCCCTGAGTAATTATCCTCTTCCTCCTCAATCATCACGCTGATAGCTTGTTGCAGTGTTGTGGCACCAGCACCAGTGCCTAAGGCCCAATTTTTCTGCCCCTGTCTAACAGGGGCGTGTAATTACAATTTTTGATGCAATACTTTGCAGCAGGGCTCGTTCCTGCGTTCCAACTAGAGTGTCTGTGAGGGGTTGCAGTGTTGTGGCACCAGCACCAGTGCCTAAGGCCCAATTTTTCTGCCCCTGTCTAACAGGGGCGTGTAATTACAATTTTTGAAGCAATAATTTGCAGCAGGGCTCGTTCCTGCGTTCCAACTAGAGTGTCTGTGAGGGGTTGCAGTGTTGTGGCACCAGCACCAGTGCCTAAGGCCCAATTTTTCTGCCCCTGTCTAACAGGGGCGTGTAATTACAATTTTTGAAGCAATAATTTGCAGCAGGGCTCGTTCCTGCGTTCCAACTAGAGTGTCTGTGAGGGGTTGCAGTGTTGTGGCACCAGCACCAGTGCCTAAGGCCTAATTTTTCAGCTCCTGTTCAACAGGGGCATGTAATTACAATTCTTGATCTAATATTTCACAGCAGGGCCCTGTGAGGGCTTACAGTGTTGTGGCCACAGCAACACCTAAGGCCCAAATTTCTGCTGAGTATATAGGGCAGGACCCTACTTTCAAACATCTAACTTACAAACGACTCCTACTTGCAAACGGAAGGAGACAACAGGAAGTGAGATGAAATCTACCCCTAGGAAGGGAAATTCTCTCCTGTAAGAGTTAATATGGGAAAACAAGTTCTCCTTTCCACTGATGCTTTCCAATCCTTGTTCCACAAAAAAACCCAAATTTTCAAAAAACATTTTTCATTGGGACAAAAAAGTGAGGTGAAATCTTCTGAAGAGGAGGAAAGACAGCAAAACAAATGTCACAGGGGTGATAACCCTTCCCTATGTTTTCCAAAAAGCTTAGAAAAGATTTTTTGGCTGGAGCTAAACACGTTAAAAATGTTCAAAATTACAAACAGATTCTACTTAACAACAAACCTACAGTCCCTGTCTTGTTTGCACCGCCTGTATACTGCTGTTCAGAGTATATAGGGCCTGGTGGCCCCACACCTTTCCTTATTTTAATTTGGGTGCGGGGTTCCCCTTAATATCCATACAAGACCCAAAGGGACTGGTAATGGACTGGGGGGTACCCATGCCGTTTGTCTCACTGATTTTCATCCATATTGCCATGACCCGACATGACATTAAACCCGCAAGCAGTTTTAAATGAGATTTTTTCCTTTAAAAATGACATTTGGTGCAGGGACTGTTCTAAACATGGGAAACACGCGTCACTTTACAGGCATACTATAGACACCCCCCAGGTACGATATTTAAAGGAATATTTCACTTTTTTTTTTTTACTTTAAGCATCATTAAAATCACTGCTCCCGAAAAAACGGCCGTTTTTAAAAGTTTTTTTTGCATTGATACATGTCCCCTGGGGTAGGACCCGGGTCCCCAAACCCTTTTTAGGACAATACCATGCAAATTAGTCTTTAAAATGAGCACTTTTGATTTCGAACGTTCGAGTCCCATAGACGTCAATGGGGTTCTAACGTTCGTGCGAACTTTCGGTCCGTTCGCGGGTTCTGGTGCGAACCGAACCGGGGGGTGTTCGGCTCATCCCTATTCCTACGTTACTACTTCATACTAGTAGTGACAATTTACACATATAAATGGTTATATCCTAGGAGTTCAGTTTGAGTGTGGTTTGCTATAGGACTTTGGGTCAGTGATACCTTATCCCCTTCCTGGCAAGACCCCCCCCCCCCCCACCATGTCGCTATGACATACTATCTGTGAGGCAGAAGTAGAAACTGCTACTTCTTTACTTTCTACTAGTAGTGACAATTTACACATTTTGCCTGATTATAAACTAAGGGTTCAGTTTGAGCATGGTTGGCTGTAGGATGTTGGGGCAGTAGTGCCCTGTCCTCTTCCTAGCTAAACCACTAAATGCGATGACATATTTGTGGGGCAGAAGTAGAAACTCCTACTTCATTACTCTCTACTAGTAGTGACAGTTTACACATTTGCCTGGTTATATCCTAATAGTTCAATTTGAGTATGTTTGGCTATAAGAACTTGGGTCAGTGGCGCCCCTAAAGCCTTTCTGGCAAGGCCAACCTGCATCACTATGACATACCTGTGAGGCAGAAGTTGAAATTCTTGTTCTTCATTACTTCCTATTTGTGGTGACAGTTTACACATTTGCTTGGTTATATGCAAAGAGTTCAGTTTAATTGTGGTTGGCTATACAACCTTGAGTCAGTGGCATCTGTCCTCTTGCTGGCAAGACCAATCCATCTCACTATGATATACCTGTGCAGAAAAAGAGGGGAAGGGGGTTTGGGACTTTGAATGAAGCACGTAGGTATAAAGAATTCAGCTTATTGTATAAATTAACATACAAATGCATAATCATGAGTAAGTGTATATCCAATACAATTATAATAACTGATACAGTTCAAAAAAATTATATCTATACATAAAATCTAGACGGGTTGCCACATGATTATAAACGATTAATCTCAAAAACTATACATACTGACAGATATCAATTGAATCATAGGGACACGGCATATAATAGCTCTATGCATTTCGTGGATTGATCCACTCTTCAGGAGAATGAGCGTGAGTTCAATAAAATATAATAGAAGGAGTTGCTGTATGGTCTGATCCTACCCAAGGAAAAAAGAAAAATCATAAAGAATAAAATAAAATAAAACCCAGTATAAAAACCTACTCTCTACCATACTTACAAGGTTGACTATATAATAAAAGTGTGGCACTGTAGATCGGGGACCCCCAAAGGAGGGCATCTCCAACGGGAGCTGAGGTGGTGTGAGTGGCCTGCTGTCCAGCAAAAAAATCATCCAGGGAAGACAGATTTCAAGAAGTTAAAGTAGTCAGAGTGACCATAAGTGCTGAGACCATCAATGAAGGACTTCTGAAAAAATATATATGTATTTTATGTATTTTATGTATCATTTCTTAAGCCTTTCTATTCAACCTCTTCTGGTGATGTGTTTATATTCTCATCACTTTTCACTTCTTACACCTTGGCTACCACCAATACCTTTTAGTACTTCAATCCCCCTGTTCTTTACCGAGCACAGGACACCTTGCACGTGTCATACTATAACTACATAAAAAATATATATATACATATATATTTTTTCAGAAGTCCTTCATTGATGGTCTCAGCACTTATGGTCACTCTGACTACTTCAACTTCTTGAAATCTGTCTCCCCTGGATGATTTTCTTGCTGGACAGCAGGCCACTCACACCACCTCAGCTCCCATTGGAGATGCCCCCCTTTGGGGGTCCCCGATCTACAGTGCCACACTTTTATTATATAGTCAACCTTGTAAGTATGGTAGAGAGTAGGTTTTTATACTCGGTTTTATTTTAATTTATTCTTTATGATTTTTTTTTTCCTTGGGTAGAATCAGACCATACAGCAACTCCTTCTATTATATTTTATTGAACTCATGCTCATGCTCCTGAAGAGTGGATCAATCCACGAAATGCATATAGCTATTATATGCCGCATCCCTATGATTCAATTGATATCTTTCAGTAGGTATAGTTTTTGATATGAATCGTTTATAATCATGTGGCAACCCGTCTACATTGTATGTATAGATATACATTTTTATGAATTGTACCAGTTGTTATAATTGTATTGGATATACACTTACTCATGATTATGCGTTCGTATGTTAATTTATACAATAAACTGAATTCTGTATACTTACGTGCTTCATTCAAAGTTCCAAACCCTTTTCCCCTCTTTTTTTGACATATAAATAGGGTTGGAGGCAATTGACCTTACCAGGTCACCGCCTCATATAAAGTCCCAACTGTTCTCCTTTTTCTTATACCTGTGCAAAAGAAATGGGAACTCTTGTTCCTACTTTACTACTTCCTACTAGTAGTGACAGTTTAGAAGATGCCTGGTTATATCCTAGGAGTTCAGTTTGAGCAAGGTTGGTTATATGAGCTTGGATCAGTGGCGCTGTCTACTTCCTGGAAAGACCAACCCACTTCACTGAAAGACCTATGGAGAAGAAGCATTTAACACATTTAAATGGGTATATCCTAAGGGTTCAGTGTGAGTGTGGATAGCTATAGGTTCCAATATATCAATAAATGAGGTGTGAGACTCAGCTTTGGTATTGCACAGACCACATACCCACAATCAGCAACCAAACCAAAATAAAACTAAAACATAAGCAATCTTTATATATTTTAGCCCCCCCCCCCCCCAAATATACAGCACCAGCCGTCAGTGCCTCCAACTAATTTTTAAACACTTCCATCAGCTCATCCCCACAGTTACAACCTTCTGTAGCACTTGCTCCACCCTATTAGATTGTAAGCTCTTACGAGCAGGGCCCTCTTACCCTCTTGTATTTTATTGTATTGTAACTGTATTGTCTCCCTTTTTATTGTAAAGCACTGCGTAACCTGTTGCCGCTATATAAATCCTGTATAATCATAATAATAATACTATCCTTGCATGTATTAACCCTTAGAGTTATCATAATGCAATATTGTTTGTAATAGCTGTATTTTAAGTGATAGTTATGCAAGTGCAAGCACAAGACAGGATACCCCTTATTTGTACTTCAAGTTCTTGCATTGTAGAATTTTCAAAGTTAAAGATCCCCCCTAGCAGCCAATCTGTGAATCTCTAGAATTAGCTGCTGCATTTTGCCAAGTTTTAAAGAAGCTATTTAGAAGTCGATAATTTTGAAAGTAATTGCTAATCATTATTGAACTGAGCTCACGCCGATCTTCAGCTTCAAGTTTGCTCATTTTTTTTATTGAATCCTTGGGTTAGTGGTAGTTGATGACACATAACAAGAATCATTCGGCTTCTTACAAGTGCCAGCTGCCGCAGATTGTTAGTCAATAGTGATGATGATACAGATAATGTTAAGAGGACTCCAGTTTGATCACAGCAATTCCTGTTGCTGTACAAATAAGGATAAAAGCTTTATAGGGGAACCAATCAGCCATTGGGATCTGAGCTACATTTATAAGAATAATTAGAGATCAGTTACATTTTTTTTTAATCCTTAAAATTGGCATTTTTAAAATGTAATTTAATGTCAAAATATCGAATCGTTTGGATTATAGATTAAATGGTATTTGAACCCTTTGAAAGGTGGACTTTACTCTGTACCTATGATTGGTAAAGTCACAATACTCTACTACTCTAATGCTCTGTACACGCGACCGGTTTTACCGTCGGAATAAACTCCGAAGGTTTCTCCGATGGAATTCTATTCAATCGATCTTGCCTACACACGGTCAACCCAAAGTCCGACCAAAGTCCGACCATCAAGAACGTGGTGACGTACAACACTTACGACGGGACTAGAAAAATGAAGTTCAATAGCCAGTAGCCAATAGCTTCCGTCTCGTACTTGCTTCAGAGCATGCGTTGCTTTTGGTCCATCGGAACAGCATACAGACGAGCAGTTTTCCCGATAGGAATTGGTTCCATCGGAAATATTTAGAACATGTTCTATTTCTAGGTCCATCAGAATTTTCTAAAAACAAATTCCGATGAGGCATACACACAATGGGAATAGACGATGAAAAGCTTCCGTCAGACTTTTTCTGTCGGACATTCCGCTCATGTGTATGCGGCTTTATCCCAATGGGACATATGGGTAATGTGTAGGCTGCTTCCATACACCAAGGGATCTCTGCAGAAAACCTTGGGTAGTATAAAGGTTGGACCAAAAAGTAGGTGCAGCACACCAAAATGTTCAAATCCAAATGGAACTTTTTATCCCAAATCATGTAGTGAACTCAATATCCAATGTGATTCAGGGGCTTCACCCCTTCATTAGGGCTGCAATGTCATATGAAAAATATATAAAAACAATAAGATAGTGATGGCCAGGGCTTTTTTCTGTGGGAACGCAGGAGAACCAGTGATGGCTGGTGCTCCATTTTCTTTTTTTTTTGGGGGGGGCCGCAAACAAACCACCCACCACCCAAACCACCCAGTGCTCTGCGCCCTGAGCCCACCCTTTTTTTAAGCCAATTAGAGCCTCAAGCTCTAATCATGTGTGTAAAAAAAAAAACAAAACATTGAAATCCATGTGTCCAGCGCCCTGCATTCAGAGTAGTGGCCAGGGGGTATGGAATAGGGAGGCACCCTTGCACCCCTAATGGAGGGGCTGCCACTGGGGAGAACACAGTTCCAGCATGAATGTATGTAATGGGAAGGGGTGCTGGGCTGTATTAAGGGGGTTGTTGTTGCTTGCTGCTGGATGATCTAGTGTCACAGGCAGTGGGGGAATCTATTGTCACTGGGGGATCTATTGCTGTGGGAATGGCCTATAGTTGTTGGAGGGGATCAATTGTTGCTGGGGGATCTTATGTCACCTGAGAGGTCAATTATTGTTGGGGGGGTTAATTGTTGCCGGGAGGCATCTTTTGTTGAGGGAGAGTTCTATTGTTGCTGGCCGCTGGAAGGTCTATTGATGCTGATTGATGGAAAGTCTATTGTTGCTAGCGGGATCTATCGTTGCTGGGGAGGATATTTGTTGCAGGGAGGGTTTATTCTTGTTATGATATCTATTGTTGCTGGGGTGTCCATTTTTGCTGACTGCAAGGGATGTATTTTATAGACATGTGCGATTCAGTTTGTAAAGAATAGATTTTCGGACGAATTTGTTAGTATTCGTACAATCGGATCAATTCGAAAATCCAAATAGCTGAAAGAACCAAAATATGAAAATTCCGAAATTAAGAATAAGCACAATAACGAACACGCGAAAATACGAACTTACAAATGGACAAACTTATGAAAATACGAAACTCCACAACAGTAAAAGAAAGAAAATGACATCTATAACGAATGATTTACATTTCATATTTTCAATCCTTTGTTCATAATTTCGTATGTTCGTATTTTCATTTGTGTGTTCCTAATTTAGTTTCTTACTCTGTTCGTAATTGCGTTTGTTCGTGTTCTTGAATCGTTCTTTTGAATGGACAGTGTAATGCCGCGTACACACGGTCGGACTTTTCGTCTACAAAAGTCCAACGGACGCTGACGGACTAAAGCTGGCTGGTAATCCGATCGTGTGTGGGCTTCTCCGGACTTTCAACGGACTTTTTTAGCCTCAAATCCGACGGACTTTAGATTTGAAACATGCTTCAAATCTTTACGTCGTAAGTACGACGGACCCCGAAATCCGCTCGTCTGTGTGCTAGTCCGACGGACAAAAACCCATGCTAGGGCAGCTATTGGCTACTGGCTATGAACTTCCTTATTTTAGTCCGGTGTACGTCATCACGTACGAATCCGTCGGACTTTTGTGTGGTCGTGTGTAGGCAAGTCCGTTCGTAAGAAAGTCTGCCGCAAGTCCGCCGAAGGTACGTCGGAAGTATGTCGGACAGGCTGTCGGACTTTTGTAGACGAAAAGTCCGACCGTGTGTACGCGGCATAAGTGTATCTTAATATGTATGTTCGTAATTTCGTGTTCTTGAATCGTTCCTTCGAATTGGTAGTGTATTAGTGAGCGATGTATCTTACTTAATATCTAGCCAATCAGCTTATCCCTTTTGTGTCTGAGTCACACTGCATTGCTGAATCTTTTTAGATTCAGTTGAGGAGGAGACGGAGTCCGGTCTGGTGACTGAGGGAGTGGACTGGAGTAAGTACAGGACTTATTAGAAAAGCAGGCATAGGATTATTATTCTTTATTTCCTTTGAAATTACGAATCAACGAAAAAGACAATCTCACAAAAGTAACAATTACTAAATTACGAGTAGTGTACTAAATAAACAAAAATTATTATCTAATAAAATTACGAATTTCGAATCAAAGAAGATTAGACTAATGGAATTACGAATCGTTTCATGTCAACGAAAATAAAACTGTTACAAAAATACTAACGAGTCCGAATATGAAAACTCGCGTCTTGCGAAATCAGGGATCGTTATGAATCACTGGAAACGTAAAGAAACAAAACAAAACAAATTTTTTTGTTGTGCACATGTCTAGTATTTTACAGTTTTTCTTGCTATCATTAACACATTCCATACAAAGTATTTAGCACCACAAAATGACACTTGATTCTGCATTCTCTAAAAGGGGCGGTACTGGGAGGTGGTTAGGGGGTGGAACCAAAGGATGGTGCTCAGAGGTGGGTAAAGGGCAAAGACAAGAGGTGACTTGGAAGGAGGGAGTACCTGCACCTATTCTCTGAGAAAAAAGGCCCTGCGATGACCATGCAAATAAAAAAGTAATAATAATAAATGATGATAAATAATAATTATTAAAAAAATTAATTTAAAAAATATGCTATGCAATACTAAACTAATAACTGCTAAAATTAATTTTTAAAAATCCATATCTTAGGAAAAATGGCTTTTGTAGGACTCAAGCTGGAGATGGGATTAATAATGAAAACTGTAACAAATGGTAACTTTTTGCTAAGAAATCAAAAGTTAAAATCATCAGAGGTTTGGGCTCCTTTTATGTAAATCTTGGACCTTGCAGCAGAAAGCTGAAAGGATTTGAGAGCTCTTGACACTAAAGCTACTAATTACACTACAAATCATTATTTGAAATTACCATGTACATTGCCAACATTAAACTACATCTAAATCAAAAAAAGATTGTTAGGTTTCACAAATGTGTTTTACCAACTATTTTTTTTTTTTATAAGCGACTGTCCTTACAATACAACTTTTCACCCCTTTTTGCATATCAGATCTGCTGATCTCCCCCAGCTTTTAAATTACTTCATGTCTACATGTACTTGCTCCAGCTTCAGCTGCACATCATTGCACTAGACTGGCTTCCTAATGGTGGCAACCTAGGGCCATGACTGCGCAAAGTTTGGCAGCATGACCACATGTGGTCAGGGCATACTGCGCCCAAGTGCGGGACTCAGAACGAGCTCTTACTAATGCCCCCCAGAGGAGGGCTGAGGCCGACTTTCATTCTGATGTGGCACTCCAACTTAAAAGCGGGGCTCCTTCTCGAGAACATATTTAACTCTTTGTAATCCGTGGCCAACTTCACATTGCTCACTACGGACATAGTTCCTCACTACTCTTTAGAATACGTCTCTCACTTGTTGTTGTGCAGCATTTCTGAGCTGATACAACTGAGTTTGTACCGGTCTCCACCAATCCAGTGACCTGTCACCTCACTCCTAGTGACCTTGATCTGCATATTTCACTTGGATACTAGGAAGCACACTTGTACATAACCCGTGCTTATTCTTCTCCCGAGGCCTCAATACATCTTCCTCCGTGACTCCCAGGCTAGGTCCCTAGGAAGCCCCGTGCCACGAGGTCAGTCCCAGTATGTGGGGAACCAGTTGCTAGGGAAGGAGCCTAAGCACCAAGCTCCTTCACTAGCATGGCCTCCGTCACCCTTGCCATGTCATATTGCTTCCTGATTGGCTGGCTGCTTATGCACACAACACTAGTACTGTCATCATTAGCAATGGAAATATAGCCTCCTTTGAATAGCTTCTCTGCTCGTTAGACCTCTGTACCGCATCCCCACTAACTAATCTCCATCCCTTGTCAAGCCCAGTTCTTTGGATTTGCCATGTATGCACCCCTTTAGTGACTTCAGATGAGGCAATTTAAATAACAACAAAGTTATTTTTATTGAAATAGTTAATTGTAACAAATGAGCAGTTGTCAAAGACTTCCTCCATACACATTCTTGTACAAAGTCCTCAAAGTGCCCCTTTGTTGTGTCCTTGGTGCTCCCTTTTGCCCCAGGAGATAGTTATATCTTAATTAAGTGAAAGTGTCTTTTAGACCATTAGTCCAATCAGCAGCATAAGTCCATACCCTTGGAACCTCAACTGGGTTCTCACGAGATATGGTAAAGTGGCAAAGTGGCTTCCACATTCTCAGAAGCACTTTCCTTCTCTTCCCATGCAGCGAGCAAACCAGAGAACCCCAAGAACCTTGACCTAAATACAGTTTCCCTTTTTAAAAGTTTTGTCCTGCAGGGGGCAGTACTTGTCAGAAAGGCCCAGGCCAGCAGTGTTAAAGGGGTTGTAAACCCTCATGGTTTTCACCTTAATGCAATCTATGCATTAAGGTGAAAATCCTTCTGTGGTGCTGCAGCCCTCCCGAGCCCCTGTATTACTTACCTGACCCTGATCTTTCTCCAGCCGGGAACGAGCGCACTGACACTAGCTGGTGTCTCTTGTCCTGATTGGATAGACTGATAGCAGTGCAGCCCCACTGCTGTCAATCAAATCCAGTGACATGGCACCGGGGGTGGGGCTGTGTCCTGCATTTTGTGTGGATGGACACAGATGCGGGACCCAGGAGTGCGGCGCGTGAGTGTCCACTAAGGAGAGCGCTCCTCCAACGTGGACACTCGATGCGGGGAGGAGCCACCAGCACCACTGAGGGACCCCAGAACAAGAGAATCGGGGCCACTCTGTGCAAAATGAACTGCACAGTGGAGTAAGTATGACGTTTGTTTTTTTGTTTTTTTAAAAACGAGACTTTACAACCCCTTTAACCCTTACCTCTCAGGCAGCACCAATTCTACTGGGCAACATTAACTCAATGGTGGAATTAACACAGCAGAAAATACACTTAACCGCACGCCAATGTACGTCAGCAGAATGGCACGGCTGGACAAATGGGCGTACCTGTACTTCCATTTGAATTCCCCGCCGTGCCATTGCGTGCACGCCACCGGCGGCGCGGGAGCTCCGTGAGTCGGGTCGCGGGTCCCGCGGACTCGATCGTGGGGATACCCGCGATTGCCTCACGGAGAGGACGAACAGGGAGATGCTGAAGTAAACAGCATCTCCCCGTTCTGCCTAGTGACAAGTGTCACTCGATCTCTGCTCCCTGTCATCAGAGCAGAGATCAGTGACATCACACACCAGCCCATCCCCCTGACAGTTAGAAATCACTCCCCTAGGACACACTTAACCCCTCCCCGTCCCCTAGTGGTTAACCCCTTCACTGTCAGTGTCATTTACACATTAATCAATGCATTTTTAATCGCATTGATCGCTGTATAAATGACAATGGTCCTAAAAATGTGTCAAAAATGTCCGACATGTCCGCCAAAGCGTCGCAGTCACAATAAAAATCGCTGATCGCCGCCATTACTAGTAAAAAAAAAATTTTAATAAAAATGCTATAAAACTATCCCCCTATTTAGTAAATGCTATAACTTTTGCGCAAACCAATCAATCAACGCTTATTGCGATTTTTTTTTACCAAAAATATGTAGAAGAATACGATCGGCCTAAACTGAGGAAAACATTTTTTTTTTATATATATTTTTAGGGGATATTTATTATAGCAAAATGTAAAAAATAATGCGTTTTTTTCAAAATTGTCGCTCTTATATTGTTTATAGCGCAAAAAATAAAAATCGCAGAGGTGATCAAATACCACCAAAAGAAAGCTCTATTTGTGGGAAAAAAAGGACGTCAATTTTGTTTGGGTGCCACGCCGCACGACCGCGCAATTGTCAGTTAAAGCGACGCAGTGCCGAATCGCAAAAAACGCTCTGGTCAGGAAGGGGGTAAAATCTTCCGGGGCTGAAGCTGTTAAAGTGACATTAAACCTTAATTTTTTAATTAAAATAACAAACATACCTACTGATTCTCTTCTTTTGGGGTCTCCCACCGGCGCTCCAGGTTCCTCCTCTTCGGTGAGTGCCCCCATGGAAAGCCTCATTCCATGGGGGCACCCATGCAGGCTCACTCCCAAAACAGCCCTGTCTGCCTTTATTGACACAGAGCAAGCGGCTTGGCCCCGCCCCCCGCTTCCTTGTCACAGCATTTGATTTACAGCATTGGGAGGAGCCAATGGCTCCCGCTACTATCATCTTGCCCAGTGAGGAGGGAGAAAGCGGCAGAAGCCACTGCTCTCATGCACATTGCGGAATCAGATCAAGCTCAGGTAAGAATAAGGGGGGGGGGGGATCCTGCAGCACAGAAGGTTTCTTACCTTAATGCATAGAATAACCTTGAGGATTTGGAACCTCTTTAACTCAGAAAGATAATTAACACAGGCAACACACTACCTTATTAAGCACCTGATTACACATATACTCTCCAATACAAGGATATTGGTTAGGGCATGGGTGCTCAATCTGTGGTCCTTCAGCTGTTGCTGAACTACAAGTCCCAAGCGGCATTGCAAGGCTGACAGTTACAAGCATGACTTCTAGAGGCATGATGGGACTTGTAGTTCTGCAACAACTAGAGGGCCACAGGTTGAGCACTCATTAGTTAGGGTAACACTACAGGAGCACATTTTGAAGACAGCTATTTTCACTCATTAACCCCATGTCACCCCATAGCGGAAAGTGTCCGAACAAGGACTTTCATGGCAGGATCCTCAGGTAATTAACGAATGCTGCAGATATAAAAGGATTGAAAAAAAGCTTTAGAACTACATGAACATGTTAAAGAATATATGATTTTAGTGGCTGAAATAATCATATCCTTCATATTCACTGGCGGCATTAGCCTTTAGAATGTCTTGCTGACTACATGCATATGCTTCTCTTATTTGTTCATTTCTATTTGACAAACTTGAAACCCTAAATGTTAAAAATGTACAATTTTTGTGTGCTCTATCATCATATTAAAAGAAAAAGAAAAAACAATAAAATATACATGTAAAGAAAATCCTACTTACTTTAAAGTTAACTGACTGGCTCCAGACTGCACTGTTCAAAATGTCAGTTTCTTGCAATAGAAGAGGTATTACACTAACATCTCCATAGTTGCCAACATTGAAAAAAAAATATGTGGGACACTTTTTTGGCTGTAGGCGGAGCTGATCAATAATTAGGAGGCGGGGCATTCGTTTGTAGGTGTGGTCTAGTAAAAAATAATAGTTGCGTTGCGCGAAGCGTGCGGCGGCGAAAAATGGGCGTGGCTTACGCGGAAAGTGGGCGTGGCTTGCATGAAAAGTGGGTGTGGCTTGCATGAAAGTGGACGTGGCTTAAATTGGCGTGGCTCAAGAGGGTGTGGTTAGAGTCTGAGATGAATGAGGGATGGAGAGGGAGAGGGAAAGGGGGAGAGGGGGAGAGAGGAATGACGGGACAGCAGCCCCAGATCCTACACAACAATAGAAATATGTGTATTCTAGAAAGTTTAACAATCAGCAGATAAAGATACTCCAAACACCTGGTGTTAACGCTTCAATCGGCCGGTGTTCTGCCGAGAAAGTTCCCCTCGGCAATGGCGGACCCCCTGTACTGGGCAGGCGCAGCGCTTGCGCAGTACGGGGCTGGGGAACTTTCAGGAAGACACGGCGCCGGCGCCGTGTCTTCTGCTCGCTTCAGTGGAGAGGGGAGGGGCCGTGCAGCCAAAGAAGCCGCTTCATTGGCTGCACGGATCGAGCCCCCTTCCCCTCTCCACTCAACACTAGAGGCAGATAGAGCGGCGGCGCCGGCCGCCATTTTGCTGGAGCCCGCTGCTCCAAAAAAACAAAAAAAAAACAACATTCCCGATTTTCCATGTACACAGGCATCCTTCTATTGCAGGGGAGCGTTGTTTTGATTTATTGACCTTTACAGGGGTCTTTTTAAATGAGCTTCTGGAACACTGAGAGGGCCATTCACAGCCCATTGCACCCTTAAAAACCACCTTAAATTTTGCCAAAATGTCTCAGCTACGCTAATCCTTACTTGTAAGCCTCAATTAGCACAAAATGTCAGCTAACCTAGAGCAACATAGCATTACCTACAGTGAGGGAAAAAAACTATTTGATCCCCTGCTGTTTTTATATGTTTGCCCACTGACAAAGAAATGATCGGTCTATCATTTTAATGGTAGGTTTATTTTAACAGTGAGAGACAGAATAACAACAAAAATATCCAGAAAAACGCATTTCACAAAAGGTATAAATTGATTTGCATTTTAATGAGTGAAATAAATATTTGATCCCCTATCAATCAGCAAGATTTCTGGCTCTCAGGTGTCTTCTATACAGGTAATGAGCTGAGATTAGGAGAACTCTCTTAAAGGGAGTGCTCCTAATCTCAGCTTGTTACCTGTATAAAAGACACTTGTGCACAGAAGCAATCAATCAAATTCCATTCTCTCAACCATGGCCAAGACCAAAGAACTGTTTATGGATGTCAGGGACAAGATTGTAGACCTACACAAGGTCTCCCTGCTCGAGGAAGCACATGTACAGGCCCATCTGAAGTTTGCTAATGAACGTCTGAATGCTTCAGAAGAGAACTGGGTGAAAGTGTTGTGGTCAGTTGAGACCAAAATCGAGCTCTTTGGCATCAACTGAACTCACTGTGTTTGGAGGAGGAGCAACGCTGCCTATGTCCCCAAGAACACTATCCCCACTGTCAAACATGGAGATGGAAACATTATGCTTTGGGGTTGTTTTTTTGCTTAGGGGACAGGACAACTTCACCGCATCAAATGGGTGATGGGTGGGGCCATGTACCATCAAATCTTGGGTGAGAACCTCCTTCCCTCAGCCAGGGCATTGAAAATGGGTCATGGATGGGTATTCCAGCATGACAATGACCAAAAAACACATGGCCAAGGCAACAAAGGCATGGCTCAAGTAGAAGCACATTAAGGTCCTGGAGGTCCTCCAGACCTTAATCCCATAGAAAATATGTGGAGGAAGCTGAAGGTTCGAGTTACCAAATGTCAGCCTGAAAACCTTAATGACTTGGAGAGGATCTGCAAAGAGGAGTGGGACAAAATCCCTCCTGAGATGTGTGCAAACCTGGTGGCCAACTACAAGAAACGTCTGACCTCTGTGATTGCCAACAAGGGTTTGGCCACCAAGTACTAAGTCATGTTTTGCAAAGGGGTCCAATACTTTTTTCACTCATTAAAATGCAAATCTATTTATAACTTTTTTTGAAATGCATTTTTCTGGATTTTTTTGTTGTTATTCTGTCTTTCACTGTTAAAATAAGCCTACCATTAAAATTATAGCTGATCATTTTTTTATCAGTGGGCAAACGTGCAAAATCAGCAGGGGATCAAATACTTTTTTCCCTCACTGTACGTGGAAGATTTTAACTTTCAGTACAAGTGTTTGGAATTTTACAAACATAAAATTTGCAACTATTACCACTAACTACTGTATTTTACATAAACTATTTTTTTTTCATATACCATTCCTTTAACTCCACTTCAAAGTACACCAAGTCAAACATGTTTTCCTGCCAAGCCTTTGCAGCCTTTAATATTTTTCTCCAGAAGTGACTCTAAACATCTAAATTGTTCCTGAAACTTTGAAAGTTCAAAAATAAAGTTTGAAATGTCAGCCGTACGTTGGAAAAACCCAGCAGGAGGTTGAAGAAGAAAACGGTGTCAACAGTCTGATAATCTGATAGTTCAAATATTGCTTCGTATCACCTGTTATTGGTGATCGGACATTGTGGAAGATTACACTGTCATCTTCATGTTTCACAAATTCTGCGGTACCCTGTAATCATCACGGCTATTTTTAACCCAAATTGTAGCATTAGATGGGAGCTGGCTATTTCACACGAATAAATGAGACGAAATTCAAACTCTAGCACAGAAGGCTTTTCTGGAAAAATCTTTTTCCCTTTTATCAGTTTGTTAAATCTTTGGGGACACATTAGTTTTAAAAACTCATCCTGAGCTTTATGGTTGCATCTGGTGTGTACTCCGGGGCAGCCAAGTGAGCTGGATTTATTTACTCTTTCAAAAGAGGCTCTTAAAGTGATCTTGACCAGCCTAAAGCTTTTATTGTGTTCACAACAGTCCTAAAAATGTGGGGATTTGTGGTACAGGAAAGTGTCTCTTCCAGGGAGCCCCCTTAGATCCTACACCTGGGCTGTACATGGGACGTCTACTTCTACTCAAGTAGAGAATATGGTCTGTACCCTCTTAGCACCCACCCTATTATTCCCAGCCACCACAACGCTCAGATACTTCTACTGCTCACCGAAGTTCTGGCATTTCACAGCCTAAAGCGGAACTTAACTCCCAAAAGGGAGTTTTTTTTAAAAAAAAACTTTTTATTTATAGCCCTGCTTCCCATCACCATTCCGACCTAGGCTAGAATGGGGTGAACCTGGTCCTGCAGCCTTTTGAGAAACTTACATCACATCTCCCAGAAGGTTGTACGATTAGTACACAGAGAATGTGGTGGGTGGGCCAATCCAGCACGTCATCAGAGCTGGTTGCCTACCCCCGGAATAGGCAGCCAGCTGAAGAGGAACAAGATAGTGGTATGTGACCTGCTGTATAGCACCTGAACATTGGGTTGAAGTGGGACAACTTCTGTCAACACAATACCCACCAGTAGCTAGTACTACCTTCCGCATACAACCTTGCAACTGCAATGTTGGTTCAGAGGGTTTGATAAATACCTACTCCTTCCAAGAATGGAGAAGCATATGGCCTTCTCCCAGGATGTAGTGTTTGATCTGAGTGGGTGATTGCTAGGTTCAAACACTCTCACCTATCCATAACAAGGAAGACGTTAACAGAACACCTTTTAACATGGTGCTTACACAGGGTTAGGACACAGTGCTTCGATGGACCAACATTCAGTGAGGGAGTACTGAGAAGATAAGTATAAATTATTTGAGGGTTTCTTACAAGGGAACCTGTGACTAGAAGTGGTCAAAGTGACAAAGTCTCTTTAAGCACAGCGTTAAGCCATTTCATGTCTATATTAAAGTCATATTCCACTACCTACACTAGATTTCAATGCCAAAGAGAAAGCACCGGTATCATTTGGCGTTGGGTTTTTAGCTTTCAAAGTTAGAGAAAAAACCTCTCTAATCTAAATGCTAACCTTTAACCCTAACCTCAGCATCTCAACAGACAGACTTAAAGTAGAACTATAAGCATTTTCTTTTTTTGGATAGAGTAAAGAAGGGTTATAATCCCTATAAAGTTTAGTTTTGCCATCATTGCCCCATTGGGGAGATTTCCCTTCACTTCTTGTACCATAGCCAAACAGGGAGTTAGAGGAAATCCCTGCAAATTTAAGGAATCTATTGGGGACCCCCAGGTCACCAGAATGAGTGTCCCCATTGGATTATTTCCCCTCCATTGCGTTTCTGGGGACAACCCAAAATTTGGGATTTTCCCTTTACTTTCACTTTCAATGATAATGGTAAACAGGACAAATAGAGAGGGTAAATTTTCCTAACGGGGGCACAGACAGCAATAAAAAGTGCCAGGGATTCAAATCCTTCTCCACTCTATCCAAAACTAAAAAAAAAGTTTTGCCTTTAGTTATACTTTAACCTTAGTGGAGCAAAGTAACAGTGCCCACAACTACCAGTCCCATGTTAAATGTGAAATATTCTATGCCAAATGTAACTGTAGTTGCCATCTCTGTTTTGGGTAAGTTGACTGCCATTTTTTCTCATGAAAGTGCCCCTAATTGTTGTGGAGGCTGTTTCATTGAACATGGTGATAGCAACTGGAAGGAAGATAAAGTGAAATAATACTAAATCAAAGAGACATACATAGGCAGCCTTTCTAGCTTAAAAGGGTAAAGGCAAAGGTCAACTCCAGCCAAAGCATTATATATTCTTTTGGATAGAGCAGACAAAAATTTGAACCTCTGACAAATTTTAAATGCTTTGTAACAAATCCATCTAGCACCATAACCTTTTGTTTCCTTTGTCAAGAGTACACAGATAACGGTGACACCGTCAACAACACATGGAAGAGAGAGCCAGTACTCAACCTATCGACCTCGAGATTTTAAGTGCAAGAGCAATATACAAAAATGCAGAGTAAACAGTAATACACCAACATTTTGGGGGCTACCACCTTGAAAAATGGATCCACTGTGGCCCCGCAATATCAGTGTGTTTTGGTTTGTGTATTGTTCTTGCACAATGACCTCATTAACCACATCCTGCCCCCGCCATATAACAGAATGACGTGCGCAAAGTGGTTATCCTGACTAGACATCATATGAGGAGGATAAGCTGCGATCGCGCTTATCACTCTGACACACTGCAACTCCAATCGTGGTAAAGAGCCTATGACGTGGGCTCTTTACCACGTGATCAGCTGTGACCAATCACAGCTGATCACAGCGTGTAACCAGGAAGTGCCGGTAAACGGCTTTCCTTGGTTCGCGCTGACAGGAGAGCAGATTGGCGGCTCTCCTGTCTGGGGGGGGGGTCTGCACCGATAATCAGTCCATTTATTATCAGCTCAGCCCCCATCAGAGGTGCCCACTACATCTGCCAATCACTGCCCATCAGCTGCCAGTCAATGCCCAAAAAAGTGCTAATCAATGCCCATCAAAGTGCCAATTAGTGCCCATCAGTAATGACTGTCAGTACCTCATCACCAATGCTGCCCATCAGTGCCATCTATTAGTGCCCTTCAGTGCCGCCTGCCAGTGCCCATCAGTGCCACCTGTCAGTGCCCATCAGTGCTGCATATCAGTGCCGCCTATCAGTGCCCATCAATTTTACATATTAGTGCCTCCTCATCAGTGCCCATTAGTGTCACCTTATAAGTGCCAACTCATCAGTGCCCGATAGTGAAGGAGAAAACAAAATTGTATAACAGAAACTAAGAAAAACCTTTTTTTTTTTTCAAAAATTTCGGTCTTTTTTTGTTTGTTTAGCAAAAAATAAAAACCCTAGAGGTGACCAAATACCACCATAAGAAATTTCTATTTGCAGGAAGAAAATTATAAAAAATTTAGTTTGGTTGCATGACCACGCAATTGTCATTCAAAATGTGACAACGCTGAAAGCTGAAAATTGTCCTGGGCAGGAAGGGGGGAAGTGCCCGGTATTGAAGTGGTTAGAATCCTGAGGTTGATTAGTAGAGTGCTTACTCTCTTTTCTATTTTAAGTTTTAAATACTGTCTGTCTCCCTGTTGGAGAGATCTCCCCTCACTTCGTTAGTTCTTCACCCCCCAGCCTATCCCTTTAATTCAGGGGTACCCAACCTTTTGAAGAGTGGGCAAAAATGAGTGCAGCGGACAAATGACAGGTCTGTGTCCACTCTGCATATGCAGGGCAGACACCGACACAGCCCACTCTACTCTATGGGCCCTCCGATCCGCCAAGACAGATGGGGATGGATACCCTCCTGTTTTTTTTTTTTTTTAGCGCATCAGATTGGAGGTAGGCGAGTGTAAAAGGACAAAAGTCCGTTTACATTTGCCGCTCCATAGAGGTGAATAGAGGGTCCAATTGGGTTAGTCTGAAAAACGACAGGCGGACACGATCAGATCAATTGTGTGAAAGGCCTAAGGATGCTTTCACACTGATGCCCTGTGGTTTACGCACCTGTGACTTTCCTGCAGATTAGCTGCACTTGGCCATAGACCTCTATTATATCCTGCAGGTGTGGTGCACTTTCAGAAAGCACACCAAACCCGCAGGTAATAACAGAAGTCTATGGCTCAGTGCAGGTAACCCACAGGTACGCTGAGGTGCACCTGCAAATCAGTTTGAGAGCAGCTCAGTAACCACTGCAGAAGAGATATGCCCATACAATAAAACCTTGGATTGCAAGCATAATCCGTTCCCGAAACATGCTTGTAATCCAAAGCACTTGTATATTAAAGAGAATCTCCCCATAAGAAATAATGGAAACTCAGAGGATTCGTTCCACAACTATTTATTCAGAAGTCCTTCAGTTTATAGTCCATAAAAAAGATTATAGCAATGTGAAAGGTTGTGTAACCACAAAATGTTCATCCACAAATGGAAGCCTCCACAAGGGGATTAGAAGCAAAATCCAGCAGGAGCTCCAGAGTATAAAAGAGAAGAGAGGCGCCTCTAAGTGTAGCAATATGGTTACATTTAACAAAGGTACAACATTTAGCAACTCACATGGTTGCTGATTAAAAGAGGCACATCTAAAAATACAAGGATCTGGGGTAAAGCGGTTCACATAGACTGGCTCTCACTGCTGTCAGTCTGCAATCGTGAGCGGGAAGACTACCCTGCAGTAAAGCGATCTAAAGATGAGGCTTGAATCGCTCGTGGAGCGGAGCGTGGAAGGGACGACATCTATGGCAGTGCGGAGGATGGTCTGTGGACAGCTTTACCTCGGATATCTGTTTTAATCATCAACCATGTGAGTTTATAAGTGTTGTACCTTCATTAAATGTAACCATATTGCTACACTTAGAGGCGCCTCTCTTCTCTTTTATACTCTTGATACTCTTATATCAAGACATCGCTTGTATATCAAGTCACAATTTTGTAAAAAAAATTGCTTGTCTTGCAAAACGCTCTCAAACCAAGTTACTCTCAAACCAAGGTTTTACTGTACTGTATATACAATGTGATTTTAGAATAAAAACTGACCTTTAATAATAATCTTCCATTCAGGTATCTCCCTTGCTGCAAGTATTGCCGGTTGTTGCTGTCACAGTTGGTATCACTCCGCCTGTGACAGGAGTCGGCGCTATACAGGAAGCATTGCGTTATGCGGTTCTGCTCCCTCCACAGCTCTGCTTCCTCTAGTGCCGGCTCCATTTAGAACACTGATGCTCTGGGATTGCGGGTCAAGAACCTGTGATCTGGGCTTGCCAACTCGCCATCGCAGAGCAGGAGGTTGTGGGCCACATTAGAGGGCTCGGCGGGTCACATGTGGGCAGCGGGCCAGCAGTTGGACACCCTTGCTTTAATTCATCTATGCTGAGATCCCTTATGCCGCGTACACACGAGCGGACTTGCCAATGGGCTAAACTCCATCTGCATTTCCGACGGAAAGATTTAGAACATGTTCTATATCTGAGTCTGTCGAAAATACCGACAGAAAACTTTTTCTGTCAGGAAGTTCGGCTGTGTGTACGCGGCATTAGGAACACAAGTGGTTGTAAACCCACGAAAAAAAAAACAACCTGCAAGACAAAGGCATAAGGAGCTAGTGTGCATAGCATACTAGCTCATTATGAAATACCTTTGATCGAAGCCGGTGCTGACACACCGATGTGGCGGGGGAAATGTCTCCCGGAGTTATTTCTGGGTATTGTGGGCTCCGTCTCTGTGATTGGCCGGAGCCGCGATGACGTCACTCCAGCACATGCGTGTGGGAGCCGCCAGTAATGGCACAGCAGCTATAGAAACTGCACGAGCGAGGCATTTCTTCAGTGCACATGTGCCGATGACGTCGGCACATGCTGATACAGGGATTATCTCCTAAACGGTGCAAGTTTAGGAGGTATTCACGTTACCTACAGGTAAGTCTTATTATAGGCTTACCTGTAGGTAAAAGTGGTGTGTAATGCCGCGTACACACGACCGGACTTTACGGCATACTTTGTCCTGCAGACTTTTCAACAGACTTTACGACGGACTTTCTGAATGAATGGACTTGCCTACACATGATCAACCAAAGTCAGACGGATTCGTACCTGATAACGTACGACCGGACTAAAACAAGGAAGTTCATAGCCAGTAGCCAATAGCTGCCCTAGCATCGTTTTTTGTCCATCGGACTAGCATACAGACGAGCAGACTTTTCGACCGGACTCGAGTCCGTCAAAAAGATTTGAAACATGTTTCATTTCTACTTCCGTCAAACTTTTGGGGAAAAAAAGTCCACTGGAGCCCACACACGATCGAATTGTCCGACGGACTCCGGTTCGCCAGACCAAGTATGCCGTAAAGTCCGGTCATGTGTACGCGACATAAGGGTTTACAACCACTCTAACCAATTCTCGAGGCCTTCAGTGGCAGTAGCACCCTACACCAATCCTTACAAGAGCATTGCTAATATTTCATGGTGCCAAGATCTCTGCCTTAAAACAAAATGATTCATTAAACAGTAAATCCCTTATAAGACTTTCTCCACAGCTTGTATTAGGAATGATCCACAGTGTTTTCTTTATATGCCATTTATATTTCCTTCTTTTATTTTGCAGGTTAATTTGATGGCGTTCGGTGTGATTATTTACAAAGTTTTTCGGCACACTGCAATGTTAAAACCAGAAGGTAGTTGCTATGAAAACATAAGGTGAGTAATCAGAAATTCTAAAGCGGCCGTATACAGGAGCATCTCAAATGGGGAAGAGTATTAATAAAAACCGGTGCAACTGTGCTTCAAGGAATACACCATATTTATGACACATTTGACAGCACAGTGAAGCAATAAACAATATTTATTACCTTTCTTACAATGTTACTCCTCGTTTATTTGTAGTATCCCTTGTGCCCAGTGGGATATATTCAAATTGCTTCTCGCCATGGGGATGTGTCTAAAGTTGTCTACAGCTGGTTGTGGAATATCCACAGAGATGTTATTCCTTTGTGCCTACAATTCCTATCAGCAACAGTAGAACAAATATGAAATCCAATAATGAATTAGTGATGAGTAAATCCAAAATTTTACTCAACATTCATTTTTTAAGTTTCGAATTTGAATTGCATTGAAGTTAGTGAAGGGCCATTTTCAATGGTCACTGGTGGCTCTTTTCAGGGCTGCTAGACAACCTATTGTCACAAAAATGTGTATTTGTGTATTTCTCAGGTCTACCTGGCATTCCATAGTACCTCAAGGATGACATGGGAAATGCACTTAAATTTAAGTGTACTGTATTCATTCCTTAAATTTACATTTTTTTGTTTTGTGCAATTAGCTGTGTTTAGAGAACAGCAGCAGATCTACGATGATTTAAATAACTCCTGTCAAAGTAAATTTTTTTTCTGATAGTTTTGGTATTAACATGTGTATTCATCAAGCAAAGTCCAACCTGTATGATCAGCAGAAGCCCTCCTTTTTCTGATTTTCGAGAAAAAAACTTTATTTTTCATTTGACTGAAGACAGGCCTCAAAGGATGTGAAGAGCTCTATGGTTTTGCACCAAAATTTATCAACCACAAATTCAATCAGAATTTACAAATTGAAATGTTTGACATTCAGGTAAAATTGGGTGCAAATTCAATCTAAAAGAGGATCGTCACCCATTCTTCTGTCCCATTCCATCTTTTATGCTGGGTTGTGCTCAAGAAACATACAGGCATACCCCACTTTTAAGTACACAATGGGGTTTATTTACTAAAGCTGGAAAGTGCAAAATCAGGCTCACTTCTGCATAGAAACCAATAAGCTTCTAATCCCAGCTTGTTCAATTAAGCTTTTGTAATAAAACCTGGAAGCTCATTGGTTTCTATGCAGAAGTGAGCCTGATTTTGCACTTTCCAGCTTTAGTAAATTAACCCCATTGTGTACTTAAAAGTGGGGTATGCCTGTACTTACCTGGCCAACAAATCTAACGCTGTTCCGTAGGGCTCCGCCATTCTGCTGCTGCACACTACATCCTGCATTGTCATCTTCTTTTTCTTCATCATCAGGAGCCGTCTCTCTCATCTGAATTTTTACAGCCAGCCCCATATTATGACGCATCGCAAGCTCCTCCCCTTTTAGCACGGTGTCTATGCCACTAATACCTCCTAGGATATCCAACGCGGATATTCCAGGAGGCTGCAGATGCAAGGATGTTGTCATTCTTGCCTAGGCAATAATGGGGGTAGACTGGACTGTTGTACCAACAAAAAAAAAAGAAAAGATTATTATATATTTTATGTTACAGAGGGGGAGAGTAAGAATGATTTAACATGATTGTAAACCCTCACCTTGTAAAACAACCCATTCAGTTTAAAATATAAATAAAAGAAAAACCATTTGCATATAGATATATATATAAAAAAAAACATTATAAATACCCTTTTTCTCTGTTTTTATAAGTGATCACATTCCCTCTGTTCCCAACTGCATGAGAGCTAGGGGAGGAGAAATAGCAGCACACTGGTCTTTCCAGTGAGATGCTGTGCAGGGTGGGGGGGGGGGGGGGGGCATGTCAGGACAAGTCTGATCCTTAAAGTAGAGCAAATTGAGTTCCCAGCATAGCTAGAGAACTGACCATGGTGTATTATCCTGCTTGGTGTGGTCAGTTTTTAATAGGAACGCAGAGGGACTGGTGGGAACACCAGGTATGTCACACAAAGCAAGCAATACAAAGAGAACAGGATCATTTTCCATACAAGTACATGGAACAGCAGGCACACAGCAGGAATATGAAACGTTGGGTTTAAAGGAAAACTTTCGAGTATAGGTCCAGTTTAATGCTAGAAGGGATACTTCAAATCTGAAATTTAGGTATAGCACATTTTACATTCAGTTCAATTGGTCCAGCTTGGACTAATATAAGCATGCATGTGCCATACCTATGGGATCCCCATGGAGGCTGAAAATCACTGTAGTAGGCACCCTTGCTACAGTGATCATTGCTAGCTTCCATGGGTCCTGTGCCAAGCAGATGCCCTGCTACCTACTTAACACAGGGGCATTCAGAGAACACTTTGCAATGTCCCATGAATGCATAGGGGTTGATTTACTAAAGGAAAATAGACTGTGCACTTTGAAAAGGACAGTTGCACTCTGCAAGAGCAGTTGCCCCAGAGCTTAGTAAATAAGGTAAAGCTTCACTTTGCAAAGAATACCCAATAACATGCAAGGAAAATAAAAAAAGACAGCATTCTTGCTTGCACATGATTGGATGATGGTCAGCAGAGCTTCTTCTCATTTACTAAGCTCTGGAACAACTGCTGGAGTGCAACTGCACTTTGCAAAGTGCACAGTCTATTTGCCTTTACTATATCAACCCCATTGTTTTTTCTGCTTGGACAAGGGGGAGATTGTGATGTCCTTGCCACGCCTCTCCACCTTGTCCAATCAGATATTGTTTTGCATTCATTGAGAAAAAGCAAAATGTTCTCTGAATGGCTCCCATATTGACAGAGCAAGCTCTTGTGTTCACAATGCAGTAGGACAGCCATTCAACACTAGACCCAGGAGCTAGCAGCTATAACCATGGGCATCCGCATGGGGGGGCAAGTGCCCCCCCCCCGGAGTAAGGTGTCCGCACACGGACACTCAGGGCTGATCCTGAGCAGGTGCCCAGGGTGCACCTCGCCCAGGCACTGCAAGCTGCCACAAAGGGGGGGGCGCCAAAGCTGTAGCAGTCACATACTGTTACATTCAGCAGCAGCGGCGCCACCCTGACTCCCTAGACTCTCTTATTGCACCATCCGGCATCTAGCAACCAGTGACGTCACGTCATGAGGCCGAGGCGAGGTCCCAGCATTCAGAGCGGAGGAGGAACGTCTTCCTCCTTCGCACCTGGTCAGTTTTTGCTCCACACACCTCCTCCATCTTCTCCGGGCAGCACGGCTCAGATCCTGAGAGAAGGAAGGGAGCACGTCTGAAGAGCTGAGTGTGAGCTGTCCACCTGCACCAGCACCTGGCTGGGGTGAGGCAGCCTGCGTCCATGTTCTGGAGCTCATCTAACAGCATTACTTGTATAAATGCGGTCAAGGTGTTAAATTAATTATTTCATGATAGATATGCGGGAGATATCATTGCTAACCTTCTAAAAATGCTTTTTACCTGGCTGTAATGATGACCCGTGGGACTGAATGCTTTCTAAGCCAGAGCCTGTATGCACATCAGAAAAGATTAAGGAAATGTAATCTGCATACCTCCCCCAGGTTAATGAATATAAATATTGGAACAACAGAGCCATGGTGGTGGCATTTTCAGAAAGGAAAGTCAGTAGTGGAAACCTCTGTAAACATAAAAACAGATTAGAAATGGCTAATCAGACAAGGGCAGCTTGATCCTTCTATTAAGCTTTTGCATAAGGTTTCTCAAACCTTTGCATGCCTGCGCTTTATATGATGACTAAGCCCCTCCCCTTCATTACATTATTAAAAAGGGGAAGAGCATGGTTGACCTTAAAATGATGCCCCCCACCGAAAATGTTCTGCGGTTGCCTATGGCTATGACTGTAGTAGAGGTAAATACTTCAATGATTTCCAGCTTCCTCTGGGATCTCAACGCTATGGCACATACAGACTTTCGATGGTCCAAGCTGAAACAATGTAACTATGTAAAATTTGCCATAACTAAACTTCAGCTTTAAAGTGGTTGTAAACCCTTTACAACCACTTTTTGCTATAGGTAAGCCTATAATTAGGCTTACCTGTAGCTACACTGGACATCTCCTAAACCTGCACGGTTTAGAAGATATCCCCTGTAATTGCATGTGATGACGTCATCACGCGGTTGAGCGGGAGTGACGTCATCACGGCTCCGGCCAATCACAGCGCCGGAGCCCGCGATACCCGGAAGTAAATCCGGGAGCGATGTCGGCCGCCGGAGCAGTGAACGAGGACCACTGCGGGGGCTTCAATCTTAGGTAAGTAATTCATAATGAGCTAGTATGCTATGCGTACTAGCTCATTATGTCTTTGACTTGCAGGTTTCTTTTTTTTTTTTTTTTTTTAGGGTTTAAACTTTACAACCACTTTAAGTGCCTGTTCCACTAAAAGGATGAAAAATAGGTAATAGCTTCTATTTGTAAAGTTTATTACTTCACTGCCCTGTCTCACAGCATTACATTTCTCAGAAGGTGTAAAGAGGTGAAGTTATGCATAAAACCAATATACATGCTTTAATTATTTCTGTTCTAAAAATAAAATGGTAGTCAGGCACAGGGAAACGCTGATTTTCTAAGCTGTACCAACTTTCGCGTTATTGAAGACAGACGTTTCCTAAAGGGAATTCTTCGGAGTAGATTAAAAATGAATCATATGGCACTGCCAGGCTTGCCAGTCTCTGGGGAAGTCCATATTTACTAAAGATTTTTATTTTAGATTACATCTGTGCAATCACCATAATGCTGCGATAGAGGAGGGCTAGGAGGTAGACAGCGTGCTTGGCATTTCCAGAGTTGAGGATTTTTTGGGTATTCAAAAGTATTACATTTAGTCTGGGATCACACTATTGTGAATTGGATGTGGGTTTCACCGCATCCAATTCGCATGTCAGGAGATTGTGACCGACTCTCTATGGAACCGGTTCACACATCTCGGGAGCGGATCCGATCCGAATTGCACAGGAGTCCTGTGCGTCTTCTGGTCCATTTCAGGTCCAAATTCAGCCAAAAATTTGGACTGAAACAGTGATCAGGGACGCACCAGACCCCTGCTGTGAGCCGCGCCGTGCGGCAGGGTGAACCCAGCCTTAATGATTGTGTGTGTCCATGTTCCTAGACTGTTGCCATGTCAGTACTAGCAGGTTAGTGTGCTTGAGCGTTAGGGTTGGTACTCTATTGTTCTGAAAAGCACATTTAACCACTTCAATACAGGGCACTTATACACCTTCCTGCCCAGACCAATTTTCAGCTTTCAGCGCTGTCACACTTTGAATGACAATTGCGCGGTCATGCTACACTGTACCCAAACTAAATTTTTATCATTTTGTTCCCACAAATAGAGCTTTCTTTTGGTGGTATTTGATCACCTCTGCGGTTTTTATTTTTTGCGAAACAAATAAAAAAAGACCGAAAATTTTGAAAAAAATAAAAGTTTTGCTTTTGTTTTTGTTTAAAAATTTTGTAAATAAGTAAGTTTTCTCTTTCACTGATGGGCACTAATAAGGCAGCAGCGATGAGTGGGCACTGACGATGGGCACTGATATGCGGCACTGATGGGCACTGGTAGGCGGCACTGATGGGTGGCACTGATATGCAGCATTGATAGGCGGCACTGATGGGCACTGATAGGCGACACTGATGGGCACTGAAAGGCTGCAAAGATGGGTTCTTATGGGTGGCACTGATGGGCACTGATAGGCGGCACTGCTGGGCACTGATAGGCACTGATATGTGACACTGATGGGCACTGATACGTGGCACTGATGGGCAGTGATACGCGGCACTGATACGCGGCACTGATCCCTGGTGGCACTGGCAGTGGTAGGCATTGGAGTGGGCACTGATTGGCAGCTGCCTTTGCACTGATTAGTTTTTCCCTGGGGGTCTAGGGGGCATACCTGGTGGTCCAGTGTGGCTGGCTTCCCTGGTGGTCCTGGGCGGCTTCCTTGGTGGTCCTGGGTGGGATCCGAGGGTGGGCTGTGCTGATAAACAATCAACACAGACCCCCCCTGTTAGGAGAGCAGCCGATCGGCTCTCCTCTACTCGCGTCTGTCAGATGCAAGTGAGGAAAAGCCGATCACCGGCTCTTCCTATTTACATCGTGATCAGCCGTGATTGGACATGGCTGATCACGTGGTAAAGAGTCTCCGTCAGAGACTCTTTACCTAGATCAGTGTTGCGGGGTGTCAGACTGACACCCCGCAACAACGATCGCCGCGATGCGCGCGCCTGGGGGCGCGCAGCGGCTCAATATCCTGCGGACGTCATATGACGTCCAGTCAGGATATTGAAACCACTTTGCCGCCGTCATTCTGCTATATGGCGGGCGGCAAGTGGTTAAAGCATTTGTTACCCCAAAACTTCATATTCCTGATATGTGCCTGCTGTACCATGTACTTGTATGAGAAAGTATCCTGTTCTCTTTGTATTGCTTCATTTGTGTGAATTCCCCGGTGTTTCTGCCAGTCCCTCTGCTTTTAAGACTGACCACACTAAGCAGGAGAGCACAGCGTTGTCAGTTCTCTAGCTGTGCTGGAGCAGTGGGGTGAGTTTACTAAAAACTGAAGCACTCAGAATCTGATGTGCATGAGAGCCAACCAGCTTCTCACTTCAGCTTGTTGCGGGGAGACACGGGTATGTAGGGGACAGTGGTGGGGACCCCGGCCTGCTGTTTGCTGGTCGATCCAGCACGTTCCCCATCGGCAGCGGGTGGGTGGAGTGTGGCAGGCAGCCTGGTGCAACAGCTCCGTGTCCTCTCCTCTATGGTAGCTTCCAGCTCCTCCCCTCCAACTCCTAGGCATCCAATAGGATCGCCTGTCCTTTCAGCCAATTGGGTGACCAGTGTCAAAACCAGCTTCCTGATTGGCTGGGAGGAGGATCAGTGTTACTACAGCGAATATTCATTTGCTGTTCTAACACACCTGGGTGGGATCGGAGCGCACTCTCTGCGACCCGAGCCCATCCTAAATTGATGTCTACTAAATGGGTGCTTCAAAAAAACAGGGCTTGGGATAATGGGATAGACGGGGGGGGGGCGTGCACCCTAAATGGATGGGCCCCGCCCCTGGTAGTGGATTTCATGTGCCTGACAGACGTAATACTGTATACAGGAAAAAATTTATTATGTATTAAAAGCTGGAATATTTAGTATTCATAGTTTAAAATCTGGAAGTATGATCTAAAAACATGGAAACAAGAATTATTTAAGTGCCAAGTTTGTCAGTATACTTGTTTCAATGTTTTTTTTTAAATCCCCGACATACCCCCTAATGGGAAACTCGGGGACAACACCCTGTCATTTTCATAATTGATTTCCTGGGGATTGTGCAGCTCATTTTTTTCTTTTTTTCACAAGCTTCCCCACCCAATTATTTAAGGGGGGTTATTTACGAAAGGCAAATCCACTTTGCACTACAAGTGCAAACTACAAGTGCAAAGTGCACTTGAAATTGCACTGAAAGTGCACTTGGAATTGCAGTCGCTGTAGATCTGAGGGGGACATGCAAGGAAAATAAAAAAACAGCATTTTAGCTTGTACATGATTGGATAATAAAATCAGTAGAGCTTCCCCTCATTTCAGATCTACCCCTCAGATTTACAGCGACTGCACTTCCAAGTGCACTTTCAGTGCAATTTCAAGTGAACTTTGCACTTGTAGTTTGCATTTGTAGTGCAAAGGGGATTTGCCTTTTGTTAATAACCCCCAAGGTCTTGCTGTTGCTAATGGCAAACAAAGATCTACAGCTGTGAAAATAAACTAGAAAAGAGAGGGCTGCAAAAAGACTTCATGAATTAACAGCAATATATTTATTATTAAAAATAGGAGTTTTATAAATATTATTAAAAATATGTTTTTTTTGTTTTTGTTTTGTTTTTTATAATAAATACATTGGTTTCTTGAGGTCTTTTGCACCTTCTCTTTGCATCTTTGTTCTCTGAGTTGTGTTCTGTCTATACCTTGCCGTTAACATGTGTTTTATTATTTGTATGTATATAACATAATATTGCATGGCTGTTGTTGCAGGTCCTGTGCTCGGGGTGCCCTTGCTCTTCTGTTCCTCCTCGGTGCCACCTGGATGTTTGGTGTCCTCCATGTTGTAAATGGCTCACTGGTTACAGCTTACCTCTTCACCTTCGCCAATGCCTTCCAGGGAATGTTTATCTTCATCTTCCTATGTGTGTTATCCAAGAAGGTAAATCAAAAAATAACAATACAGTAATAAAAAAAAAAGAAAAATGATAACAGCATTACCAGCTAAATACCAATAAACAAATAATGCTGACAGCCAAAAGAGAAATATTAAATATTTACAGTTAGATGCACTTTTCTAGTCGGTAAGGTTGGGAGAAAAATACATTTTATCATAGGATGGCAACCAAAAAATAAAGCAGGAAAGTGGACTAGTTTTATAAAGTTTATCTAAACCCCAAAACAAAAAATATATATTGTAGGTTACCAGATGCGATGGCTGCCTTTGTTTTCTTTTTCAGCTTTGTTTCCTTTATTTTCACCTGGTAAATCTGCCAATAACACACTTCCCGTCCAAGTGTGACAATTCATTCTATGCACTGCATCTCTGGGGGAGCATAGTTGCCACCATAGGACAGGATGTGAGTTGGGACTACAGAACACCCCCTTCTCATCTCTAAAAACATAGAGGGGTGTTCCATAGTCCACATCGCATTGTGCGGCAGCAATAATTCACACAGTCAGGTGCAATGAACTATTGTATAAGCACAGCAACAGTTCACAACAAACCTGGTGGGAAGGCTGCCCAACCGGGTGCACTCACGGTTTCCAGTAATTAACAGCATCTGCGAAGAAATCAGCGCGCAGTCTGGCTGTCTTGTGCCCAAACAGTACGGTGTCCAAGGAGATGCAATCCTACACTTCCCCTCCTCGTCAGGAACCTTTCCCTACCACTAGTTCTGACCCTTAAAGGCGGCGTATCAGTCTCTACTCTACCAATTAGAAAAATGTGCACCAAACCTGGGAGCCAGGGGCCTTAAATAAGCTCTGCCTGACCCAAGGTGGCTGCTAAAGTCACATGGGGTGGCAGCATCCAATAGGATAATTCCCCAGTGACTCAGGAAACCATAGAAACCATCTTCCTCTTGACTTCCTCTCCAACAACAGTGCTGCTGTGCAAGAGCGCCACCTGCAGTGGAGAAAGTAAGTCTGCACCTGCTTACACACAGAAGTGAACAAGACAGGGCTGATAACACTGATTGAGATAACAATGCATCATACACAGGAAATTAGGAGCTCACTGGATTTCTGACAGAATCAACAGGTATTTGTTAAATTTTGGGCAGAATCAACAGGTATTTTTTGCACTTATAGAACCTTACAAGCGCACTTTTTTTTTAAAACAATTCACTTTTTTTAACTAAAAAAATAAGACAACAGTAAAGTTGTGAAAGGTAATGTTACGCCGAGTAAATTGATACCCAACATGTCACGCTTCAAAATTGCGCCCTCTCGTGGAATGGCGACAAACTTTTACCCTTAAAAATCTTCATAGGCGATGTTTAAAAAATTCTACAGGTTGCATGTTTTGAGTTACAGAGGAGGTCTAGGGCTAGAATTATTGCACTCACTCTACCGATCGCAGCGATACCTCACATGTGTGGTTTAAACACTGTTTTCATATGCGGGCGCTACTTGCGTATGCCTTCGGTTCTGCACGCGAGCTCGGCGGAACGGGGCGCGTTTAAAATATTTTTTTTTTTCTTATTTATTTTACCTTTTCTTTTTACACTGTTTTTTCAAAAAATAAATAAAATTGTGTCACTTCTATTCCTATTATAAGGAATGTAAGCATCCATTGTAATAGAAAAAAAGCATGACAGGACCTCTTAAATATGAGATCTGGGGTCAAAAAGACCTCACATCTCATATTTACACTTAAATGCAATAAAAAATAAAAATAAAAAATAAAAAAATTGTCAATTAAAAAAAAAAATTAAAAAAATGTCCCTTTAAGAGCTATGGGCGGAAGTGAGGTTATGGCGTCGCTTCCGCCCTGCATTGTTATGGAGATGAGTGGGGGCCATCTTCCCCTCACTCGTCTCCATGTCCAGCAAGGGTGAAGAATCGATCGCCTCCGCCGCTGCCGACGGCTCCAGTAAGCAGCGGAGGGCACCGGAGCACGGCGGGAGAGGGGGCCCTCTCCCGCCACAGCGAATCCGCTGCAGAGACCACTATTATCGGAAACCAAGCCACCCACTGAACAAGAAGATACCAGGGTTATGGCAGCTGGCTGCTGCCATAGCAACATCCCCCTTCAAAGTAAGGACGTATATCGGCGTGCGGCGGTCCGGAACGGGTTAAAGCACCTGCAGCTTTTGAAGGCTTTTATTCAGCTTTGCTTTGTTTTGAGGGTATTGCAGGTATGAGAAAAGCACCAGCAAAGCATCATTGAAGTGCCACAGAAGCATCAAAAACACATCAAAAAAGCATGTTGAAGCGGTAGGCACTTTAATGTGTGTTGAAGTTGAAGCAAATGTAAATGAGCCCTTATGGTTACATATTCCATATAACTAGAAGCGCCTTAAATACGGCCCAATCTTGCTGAAGTGGGAGAACCGCTCACATCGTGGCCAGTGATTGCTCAGCATGAAGTTTGAACCTCTCACTACAGGCTGAAGAAAGGCATGTAGGCAGCTGCAGTCTATATTCTCCGCTGCAGGTGGCGTTCATCCGCAGGGGCAATGCAGATGTGTGAGGAAGTTATGAGAAGTTGTGTTTCTATATGATTTCCTCGGTCACTCGGACAGTGAACCAGTTGGATGAACGTGACCCTGGCAGCCATCTTTGGTCAAGCAGAGTCTATTTAAGTGAAAAATAGAAGAACCTCGCTCTATGGAATAGCTAAATAAACTAGATAATTGTGAATTTATATAAGCTGCTCACCTCAAAGTGCAATAGTGCTCGCCTTGTCTGATTTAGGGTGTGTAATAATAGGGGGCGCTATGAACTTAATAAATTATACAAAATTTTGTGCATATACAAATAAAGTGCATGGTGGTCAACTAGATGCTAATTAATGATTAATTATTAATCCAGTGTTGAAATAACAGTGATTTCAAATATTTACTCAAAAACAATTATTTCATTAAAAACCAAAAAACAAAAGTCCATAAATCTTTTGTGATGCAACTTCAATCTTTACACCATCACCAATGGCAACAACTTGTTGAGAAAACACCCGGTGGATGTGAGTGAAATTCCTACTCACCAGACCACCATGATCTCTTTAACCACTTCAATACCGGGCCTATTCTGGCACTTCATCAAAAAATCATCATTTTTTTGCTAGAAAATTACTCAGAACCCCCAAACATTATATTTTTTTTTAGCAGACACCCTAGGGAATAAAATGCCGGTCATTGCAACTTTTTATCTCACACGGTATTTGGGCAATAATTTTTCAAACGCTTTTTTTGGAAAAAAAGACGGTTTCATGAATTAAAAAGTAACAAAACAGTAAAGTTAGCACAATTTTTTTGTATAATGTGAAAGATGATGTTACGCCGAGTAAATAGATTCCTAATATGTCACTCTTCAAAATTGTGCACAATCATGGAATAGCGCCAAACTTCATTACTTAAAAATCTCCATAGGCAACACTTTAAAATTTTTTACCAGTTTAGAGTTACAGAGGAGGTCTAGTGCTAGAATTGTTGTACGCGCTCTAACGCACGCGGCGATACCATGTGTGGTTTGAGCGGCGTTTACATATGTGTGCGTTCACTTCTGAGAACGAGCTACTGGGGACAGTGGCGTTTTAAATTTTTTTAAATTTTATTTTACTTAATTTTTTTTATTTTTACACTTTTTTTTTAATGTAAACATCCCTTGTAATAGGAATCTATGTGACAGGTCCTCTTTATGGAGATATATGGGGTCAATAAGACACCACATCTCTCCTCCAGGCTGGAAAGCATGAGATCGGGAAAAAAAAATTCACCGATCTCGTGTTGACAGCCCTGATCGCGGCTTTGTTTATTTCCGGGTACCCGGGCGTGACGTCATAACGTCGCGCCCGGGCCCCCGACAGTCATAGAGATGACTGGTTACCATGTGGTCACCGGAAAGCTCTATCGTCCTCATCCGGCGCCGGCCGATAAATTCTCTGGGCCCCCCGATGGCACGGGAGAGCCCGGAGAAGCACCGGATGGCAGCGGGACGTCCCCTTCCATTGCCTATAAGACGGGAGGGGCCGCTATGATCCTTCTTATCGTGCACAGAATCGCTGGCTGCAAAGAATGATATCTGAATTATGCCACTAGCTGCAGGCATCATTCAGAGATCCCCCCTAAAAGTCAAGGACGTCATTTTACTATGGCCGGGTATTAAAGTGGTTAACTAAAAAGAAGGTCAGATGGGGCTTTTTTATTGTGGGTCTGTGGTCTTGCTGGTGTACCAGAGTAGATGTGGCTGGAATCTTCCTAATACTCCACCATACAACCCATTGGAGTTGATTTACTAAAGGCAAATAGACTGTGCACTTTGCAAAGTGCAGTTGCACTCTGAAAGTGCAATTGCTCCAAAGCTTAGTAAGTGAGATGAAGGTTCACTTTGCAAAGAGTACCCAATCACATGCAAGGAAAGAAAAAAAAAAAAGCAGCATTTTTGCTTGCACATGATTGGATGATGGAAGTCAGCAGAGCTTCTGCTCATTTACTGAGCTCTGGAGCAACTGCTCTTGTAGAGGGCAACTGCACTTTGTAAGGTGCACAGTCTATTTGCCTTTAGTAAATCAACCCCTATGTGTATTTGAATAAAAAAAAAAATGCATGTGATAAGACAGCATATAACAATATTAAAATACATTCATGTATCCAGATGCTACATAGTTACATAGCCAAGTTGAAAAAAGATACGTCCATTGAGTTCAGCCAATATGAAAGATTGTAATAGCCCTTGGGCTGCTGAACCATTTTGGTGATTGGCTAGCTTTCAGTTTCTTTCTTTTTATCGGAATCATGCAGCCGGTGTTATAGCGCCGTGGCTATTCAGGCAAAATCATCCAGCTGTTCTCAGTTTATAGGCAAACTACAGAACTTTTCTCATCAATAGCAAAAATGATGATTTTCAAAGCCAGTTAGCAGCACCCAACAGCTATAATAGGTTTGCTGTACGGTAATTGGTGAACCATTACCTGTGATTTAAATCAATATAAGCTCTATTTACTTATACCAAGCCTTTCTGGAAGATGATGAAGCCTGCTGTTGTTAGTAATCCTTACTGGTAACACGTTTTTTAAGGCCTGGGATATGTGTTTGTCGAGAACTTTTAATAAATAGTAACTATGCTGTAACTTTGCTACTTATGGCAACATAAAGCCGTCTGATAGAGCAAAGTCCGCGCTTGCCATTACATTGCTTGTTTATTTGTTTGTTTGTTTTCTTGGCCTCATGTTATAGCTGCATATCAATTACCGCACGAGAGATCATTCGTATGCAAAGCACTTCCTGTGCTCTCTGAATATTTCCATACATTATCTCTGAAAATGACTGGGTAATTCCAAAAGGCTGGGGAGCACAGGCATGTTAAAGACTTTGGCTTTATGGAGCTCTGTAAACTCACTGGAGCCTATTTACTAAACAACTAAAAGCATTCTTCTGGGGGTAGAAAAGCAAGCTTTAGGATATTTCAACAAAGAAAAAAAATGAAGGCTGAAGGGTTTTCAAAACTTAAGGGGAACCTGTACATTGCCCTTAGGGGGTGAAGTACCAGGTTCACTTTTTTTGTAGAGACCTGAAGCAAGAGTTACTAGCCTTTTTTTTTTGCTCCCTGTCTACTTGACCCCCTTCCGAAGCATGGAGCAAAATGTGATGCCCTTCCTGTCTGTCCCCTGATGCAGGGCTTATTGCCTGGACAGCCAATCACAAAGCCTGATCAATGCCATGTGGGAGAAGGGGGAGTGTGCACACTCTATTACCATGGGATAGTCAAATGCTTAAAGTGTATATAAAACCAAAAGCAAGGAAAGCATAAAGATAGCCATAAATGGATCAAAATTCAGCTGGTTCAGCAGGGGCCAATCAAATTTTGATTAAAGTAGAAGTCCACCCTAACACTAAAATGCCTGCCTCTACAGACACCCATGATCTAACACTAACCTAGACATCCCTGTAAAGAAGAAATCGCTAAACATACCTTTTCTGAAGCCGATCTGACCCGATCCCACTCTGAGCTGTCAGCTGCGGATGCAGAGGACACGTCCGACAACAGAAGCCCCATAGTAACTCTATGGGTGACATCACTCCCCATGCATTTCACAGCCGTTGTCATCTCTGTCCTCTGCAGAGCTTCCGCCTCTGGAGACCGGATCGGATCAGCTTCAAAAAAGGTGCGTATACTGATTTCTTCTTTACAGGGCTAGATAGGTTAGTTTTAGATTGTGGATGTCTGTAGATGCAGGGATTTTAGTGTTAGACCCCTTTCACACTGGGGCGTTTTTCAGGCGTTTTTCAGGCGCTTTAGCATTAAAAAAAGCACCTGTAAAGCACCTGAAAGAAGCCCCATCTGCAATCCCAATGTAAAAGCCCGAGTGCTTTCACACCGAGACCCCTTTCACACTGGGGCGTTTTTCATGCGCTTTAGCGCTAAAAAAAGCACCTGAAAGAAGCCTCATCTGCAATCCCAATGTGAAAGCCCGAGTGCTTTCACACTGGGGCGCTGCGCTGGCAGGGCGTCAAAAAAAGTCCTGCAAGCAGCTTCTTTGCAGCGCTTTCGTGTTTTTGCCACCGGGCTGGGTACGCTGATGGCCCGAGCCCTTTCCAACTGCTAGCGCCCGAAAAACGCCTGAAAAACGCCCCAGTGTGAAAAGGGTCTTAAGCGGCGCTTTACCAGAGTTTATCGGGCGCTGGCAGTGTGAAAGCACTCAGGCTTTCACATTGGGATTGCAGATGAGGCTTCTTTCAGGCGCTTTACAGGCGCTTTTTTTAACGCTAAAGCGCATGAAAAACGCCCCAGTGTGAAAGGGGTCCTAGGGTGGACTTCTACTTGAATCTATGGTTGTTCCTGCTCACCAGAAGTCCATCTAATGCCCTGTACACACGGTCGGACTTTCCGACGGAATATGTGCGATCGGAGCTTGTTGTCGGAAATTCCGACCGTGTGTGGGCTCCATCGGACTTTTTCCATCGGAATTTCCGTCACACAAAGTTTGAGAGCAGGCTATAAAACTTTCCGACAACAAAATCCGTTCGCGTAAATTCCGACCGTGTGTGGACAATTCCGACGCACAAAGTGCCACGCATGCTTAGAATAAATTAAGAGCTGAAAGCTATTGGCTACTGCCCCGTTTATAGTCCTGACGTACGTGTTTTACATCACCGCGTTCAGAACGATCGGATTTTCCAACAACTTTGTGCGACCGTGTGTATGCAAGACAAGTTTGAGCCAACATCCGTCAGAAAAAATCCATGGATTTTGTTGTCGGAATGTCCAAACAAAGTCCGACCGTGTGTACAGGGGATAATAATTGACTACTGTTAAACTGGATTGTTGGAAATTTTAATTTGACCATCAGCTGCAGCCAATAGGCTGTAGTGCTCATCTGTGTATTCTGAGAGCGGGGAAGTCCCCACTGTCACAATACAGTAGCACAGCGGGGAGGATTTCATCTTGGTAATTGGGGATGGGTGAATCTGTTCCAAAAAAGTGATCCATCTATGGTCAGCCTTAGACCCCATGTCAAGTTTGTATTGTTGTCTTTGTCCCCACTGGGTCGGTCTCTATTTAAACCAAATGATTATTTTCACCAAGACAGAAATGAGAAATCCAAAATTGTACAGCTGTCAACAGAACAAGAGGTGAGGATCAGGGACATCTGTTCTGGTTACTCTGTCTAAGAACTGAATTCCCCTCATAGAGATTTTCTGTCACTTCCTGTTGTATCTCTAGGACAGGAAGTGAACAGAAAGCTCCCCAATTGGAAACCAACATGAAAATGTAAACTACCTATTCTATCCAAAACCCCAAAAAATGTTTTCAATTTATACACAGTACATAAAAAAAAGTTATGCCTGATTTTGAGGCCGTGAGATTATTTGAAGCTTGTGACTCTCCCACTGTAATAGGCCATGCAAGGGTTTACATTTTTTTTATTAATCTGCTGGTTTTCCTGTACTTAGTAAAAGTAGTTTGGGAGGTTGTAAAGTCACCTGATAACTTCCACGTAGAATGAAAGCATTGCCGTCTCCTAATGCTAGTTCTCACCTGGCTTCTCTTTAAGTCCAGGATTGCTGCAAGGGTATTCAGGATGGAGAATGGCAAAAAAAATAATAATGAACTTCCATCTGCTGATAAATATTATTCCAAAAAGATAAGGAGAGAATGGGACTTTCGCAGTAATATGCAAAGGTCCAACACAAACTGAAATCATACAAAAAAAAAGTAATTAAAAAAACGTGGTGATAATTGTTTTCCTATGAAACAAAGTAATTTTTCAGTAACCCACCAGCTTATCCTTACAGTCGCACATCATGCAAAGATCAAAGTTTTACATCAATAATATATTATATATGGTTCAAGGTATTTGATAAAAACATAATGTATAATGGGAAGACATGATATGTAACTACACATTTCTTAGACCAATTGTCCACTTCTTCAGGAAATAGCATGAGGTACTGTAGATGATCTAAAATGATATAGAGGCATCATTATCATTAGGTGTATATACAAATTAATCAATATGACTTACATGTGTGCATCAAGCAGTACAGTCAATAATAATAAATGATTGATCAATAATAATTGTCACAATATGTGCATAACACATTCCATGTGCTTGCGGAGGGCTGTAGGGGATACCATGGAAAATCATATTACAATTAGAAGCAAGGATCTAGAATAAATAAAAAAAATAACAATTATAGTCATTCAAACTCTATTTTTATTCCTATTCAGATAACATACTCACTCAAAAAAAAAAAAAAAAAAAACACATTTCTTAAATACAGCCTCTTTGAAAGAATAAGTACATGCCTAAAGAAGTGAAAAGAACATAAAACACTTTAAGTAAAATTTCTCAAGGAACTTGCCATCTTGGGTTTATAGAAAATACAGGGAATCATTAGATTAATTGCTCAAGAAAAAAAGCTTTTTCCTATTTATATTACTGTCACTGCTCTCACCATGCTCACAGTGTCACAATGCAATGCTGGGTGTGTAGCCTAATAGCATTGGGTGAAGCCTGAGCATGTGGCAAGGGATATAAGGGCAAGTAGCTCTCAATAAACTCTGTGATGAATAATATATATACACAGTTGTGCTCATAAGTTTACATACCCTGGCAGAATTTATGATTTCTTGGCCATTTTTCAGAGAATATGAATGATAACACAAACTTTTCTATCACTCATGGTTAGTGTTTGACTGAAGCCATTTATTATCAATCAGCTGTGTTTACTCTTTTAAAATTGAAATTGCAACAGAAACTACCCAAATTGCCCTGATCAAAAGTTTACATACCCCAGTTCTTAATACCGTGTATTGCACAATTTAACATCAATGACAGCTTGAAGTATTTGGTGGTATTTGTGGATGAGGCGCTTTATCTTCTCAGATGGTAAAGCTGCCCATTCCTCTTGGAAAAAAGCCTCCAGTTCCTGTAAATTCTTGGGCTGTCTTGCATGAACTGCACGTTTCAGATCTCCCCAGAGTGGCTCAATGATATTGAGGTCAGGAGACTGAGATGGCTACTCCAGAACCTTCACTTTATTCTGCTGTAGCCAATGACAGGTCGACTTGGCCTTGTGTTTTGGATCATTGTCATGTTGGAATGTCCAAGTACGTCCCATGTGCAGCTTCCTGGCTGATGAATGCAAATGTTCCTCCAGTATTTTTTGATAACATACTGCATTCATCTTGCCATCAATTTTGATCAAATTTCCTGTGCCTTTGTAGCTCACACATCCACAAAACATCAGCGATCCACCTACTTGTTTCACAGTAGGAATGGTGTACCTTTCATCATAGGCCTTGGTGACTCTTCTCCAAATGTGGTGTTTATGGTTGTGGCCAAAATGCTTAATTTTGGTCTCATCACTCCAAATGACATTGTGCCAAAAGGTTTGAGGCTTGTCTCTGTGCTGTTTGGCGTATTGTAAGCGGGATACTTTGTGGCATTTGCGTAGTAATGGCTTTCTTCTGGCGACTCGACCATGCAGCCCATCTTTCTTCAAGTGCCTCCTTATTGTCCATCTTGAAACAGCCACACCACATGTTTTCAGAGTCCTGTATTTCACCTGAAGTTATTTGTGGGTTTTTCTTTGCATCCCGAAAAATTTCCCTGGCAGTTGTGGCTGAAATTTTAGTTGGTCTATCTGACCGTGATCTGGTTTCAATAGAACCCCTCATTTTCCACTTCTTGATTAGAGTTTGAACATTGCCGATTGGCATTCTCAATTCCTTGGATATCTTTGTATATCCCTTTCCTGTTTTATACAGTTCAACTACCTTTTCCCGCAGATCCTTTGACAATCCTTTTGCTTTCCCCATGACTCAGAATCAGTCAGTGTAGCACTGGATGAAAGATGCAAGGGTCTGTCAGGAGTCCAGAAATTGACCTTTTATACACACACACTAATTACAAGCAAACAGATCGCAGGTGAGCATGGTTACCTTTAACCTCCCTGGCGGTTTTCCCGAGTGTGGCTCGGGGTTAAAATTCAGGACCATTAGCGGTAACCCCGATCCACACTCGGGATTACATCGCAGGATCCTGGTGCCTCCTTACTTACCTTGTCCCCGGGTTCCTGCGATGTCCCCCGCTGTGTCTGCGGGCTCCATCCTCCTCCGAAGCCTCTCCTTGCCAGGCTCCGTTCCCTGCGAGCGTCGCGACGCACGGGGGCGGAGCCTGGCGGCATTTTAAAGAAAAGTAAAAATCATAACACATACAGTACAGTAATCTTATAGATTACAGTACTGTATGAAATGATTTCACATCCCTTTTGTCCCCAGTGCTTTGTCCTATGCCCTGCATGCAGTTCTATATGATATATACTGTTCTTTCTGCCTGGAAACTGAAGATTGTCCATAGCAACCAAAAAGTGTCCCTTTACGTCAAAAGTGGCTTTAGACCAGCTAGAAAACAGCGATAGTAAATTAGAACACTTGCAGAATTGAGCGATAGTGAATTGTGGGGAAATTTATTTTATTACTATTTATTTTTATTTTTTTAAATTATTTATTTTTATTTATTATATTATAATTTATGTTTTTGTGTTTCAAACTTTATCATACCCGGGATATCTACTAGACTCTGATTTGGACAGATTTAAGTGTGTTATTGTTAAGATTTACAGACCTACCATATAAAACGCCAAATTTCCATGCAAAATAATTGTACCTCTTTCAGCACCTAAAATCCGAAATAATCATACCGCCAGGGAGGTTAATAGCCATTCAAACCCGTTTGGCCAAAATCACCAGGGTATGTAAACTTTTGATCAGGATCATTTGGGTAGTTTCTTTGGTCATTATGATTTAAAAAGAGTAAACACAGTTGATTGACACTAAATGGCTACAGCCAAACACTAACTATGAGTGAAAGAAATGTTTTTGTGTTATCATTCATATCGATTAAAAAATGGCCAAGAAATCATAAATTCTGCCAGGGTATGTAAACATATGAGCACAACTGTGTATATATGTATATGAAGTCACGTGATCTGTGTATATATATACATATACATATATATATATATATATATATATATATATATATATATATATATATATATATCAGAGCATATATATTTTTATATGAACACCAGTCAAAGCTAAATATAAAGGTATAAATAATACACTATGTTGTCAAAAGTATTGAGACACCTGCCTTTACACGCACATGAACTTTAATTGCATCCCAGTCTTATGCCCTGTACACACGGTCGGATTTTCCGATGGAAAATGTGTGATAGGACCTTGTTGTCGGAAATTCTGACCATGTGTAGGCTCCATCACACATTTTCCATCGGATTTTCCGACACACAAAGTTTGAGAGCAGGAGATAAAATTTTCCGACAACAAAATCCGTTGTCGGAAATTCCGATCGTGTGTACACAAATCCGACGGACAAAGTGCCACGCATGCTCAGAATAAATAAAGAGATGAAAGCTATTGGCCACTGCCCCGTTTATAGTCCCGACGTACGTGTTTTACGTCACCGCGTTTAGAACGATCGGATTTTCCAACATCTTTGTGTGACCGTGTGTATGCAAGACAAGTTTGTGCCAACATCCGTCGGAAAAAATCCTAGAATTTCGTTGTCGGAATGTCCGATCAATGTCCGACCGTGTGTACGGGGCATTAGTCTGTAGGGTTCAATATTGAGTTGGCCCACCCTTTGCAGCTGTAACAGTGTGTCTATGGGAATGTTTTATCATTCTTCCACACTCCTAAACCTTGTAGACAACTTTCCCAGAAGAGTTGAAGCTGTTATAGCTGTAAAGGGTGGGCCAACTCAATATTGAACCCTATGGACTAATGCCGTGTACACACGGGTGGACTTTTCGACCGGACTGGTCCGACGGAACCAATCCGTCGGACAATCCGACCATGTGTGGGCTTCATCGGACCTTCAGCTGACTTTTTCTGTTGAAAATCAGACAGACTTTAGATTTGGAACATGTTTCCATTCTTTCCGCCGGAACTCCGCCAGACCCAGTTCCTATAGAGAAATCCGCTCATCTGTATGCTAGTCCGACGGACAAAAACCGACGCTAGGGCAGCTATTGGCTACTGGCTATGAACTTCCTTATTTCAGTCCTGTCGTACTTCATTACGTACGAATCCGTCGGACTTTGGTGTGATCGTGTGTAGGCAAGTCCGTTCATTAGAAAGTCCGTTGAAAGTCCGTCATAACTCCGTCGGAAAGACCGTCGGACCTTTGATGCCGAAAAGTCCACCTGTGTGTACACGGCGTAAGACTGGGATGCCATCAAAGTTCATGTGCATGTAAAGGCAGGCGCCCCAATATTTTTGGCAATATAGCGTGTATATCAATAATATATGCAAGCTAGTTTATCTGCCAAAATGTTTTGTATTTTGTTCCATTCAGTTTTGAGATTTAAACAGCTCTGGCACCCAGCACAGCACTGTTGCTGATTCAAGGTAGGCAACACAAGTTTTGTCTCTTCCCTCAGCCTGTAACTGGACAGTGAAAGGAGAAGCAGCCGAATAATGAGCTCATCCCCTTGTCACTCTGCTCTCTCCTCCTAATGTCATGGCCTCTGTTATCACATGAGTTCTGTAAATGGCTTCTTGGGCTAACCCTACCACTTCCAGTCTGAACTTGGCAATACAGGTAATTACAAGATGCCAATTACAATCCAGCCTGGATTTCAACTTTAAACAAAAGTCTATGGACAGGAGTTCATGAGCAACGTACTTTGTATCTTATGGATTGGGTCAGGCTGGAGGGTCCTCAAGGATAGTCACTGAATCTAAACAAATGTACCTACTTGTATGTGTTCCGAAACAGAAAAAGCTCCTGCTTTCCTTTTCAGAAACATGGTGAATTATCGCATCTCAATGTGTGTTGAAAATGATTTACTCTGTAAATAATTGGTTTTAGATAATTTTCCTGTAGGATGACACATGTTTCACACATTGTCTTCACTTTTTTCAGATACAGGAAGAATACCGCAGGCTATTCAAGAATGTGCCGTGTTGTCTTATGTGTCTGAGATAAACAGAAGGTAGAATTATAATTCACAGCAAACGTTTGTAACAGCGCAGTAAAGCAATAACCACATCGTGAAGTAGAGGCGCCATTCAATTGCACAATGACCATAGCGGTATTTTGGATACTTAAGGTTACAGCATGTGTCTTTCTGTTAAATGCCCTAAACCAATTTTTCCAATATTGACCCAGCATCAAAGTCTATAAAAGTGTCTAAAATATGAGTGGTCTGTTTTCCCCTAGAGCAATCAATTATTGATCAGCTGAACCTCATGATAGTATGCCTAGAGAAGGTTTGGATCTTATTGCTCATACCAACCATTCAGTTCCTATCTTCCATGTTCGAGTGCAAAGTTGAAGAATGGCTAGCCTGGTTACTATGAACAACAAGAGCAGTTCCTTCTTTTAGAAATCTTTTTGCATGTGGTCTATTGACCTTACGTTTACACCTACCCGGTAAAATGTGCCTTGTTGCCAATATTTTTAATAAGAAAAAGCTCATAAAGCCAACATTTTGCCCCAGAAATACTGGAAAACTTATTTGGACCTCAGTTATCAAAGTGTGTGAAGGAGGTTGTTTCTGTTGATAGTAACCAAACAGATCCTCAGTTGCCTTCTATGTGTTAGAGGGTCTTGATTTATACAAGGAATAAAGTTTGCACCCAAGAAAGTAAAACTAGCCACATACCAGTTAGGTTGTCCTTAGAGTTGAATTGCTAAAGTATATTCCCAACCAATTTTTTCTAGTTCTGGATAGAAAGGAAAAGAGTTAAAACCTCTCAGTTTTACTGACTGTCACCAGAACACCTATTACTAATCCCTGTGGCCATTTTGGTGAGAATTCCCACCACTTATTGCACTAGTGGGAAAGTTGTTACCAGAATAGTTTTTATTGATCCCTGGAGCCACATTGGGGAGACTTTCTATTGGTTATTACACCAATGAGAATGTTGTCACCAGGGTAGGTTTTACTGATCCCCATGGCCATGTTGGGGAGACTTTCCATCAGCTATTTTATCATTGAAAATGTTGTCACAAAGACAATTTTTACTGGGCCCTGTGGCCATGTTTAGGAGACTTCCCACCACTTACTGCACTAGTGAGAAAGTTGCTACCAGGATAGTTTTTACTAATCCCTGGGGCCATGTTGGGGATACTTCCTATTATTTATTGCACCAGGGACAATGTTGTCACAAGGGTAGATTTTAGTGAACCCTGGGCCATGTTGGGGAGACTTCCCTTCAGCTATTGTATCGTTGAGAATGTTGTCGCCAGGACAGTTTTTTTTTATGATCCTGGGGCCATGTTGGGGCAACTTCCCATCACTTATTGTACTAGTGACAATGTTGTCACCAATACAGTTTTACTGATCCCTGGGACCATGTTGGGGAGACTTTCCATCACTTAATTTACCAGTCAGAATGTTGTCACCAGGACAGAAAAAGTCCAATAGTGTATTGTATCCAATCAGCTTCTGACTATATCAAGTGAACGTACTAATGCACAAACCAAAATAAATAATAAACTAAGCAGCTGCCAACATAGATTGTGTTCCCACACAGTGCTAATAATAAAATGAATAACGTGGAGCTTACTCAATGTGTAATGTGATGTATCTTCAAACACAGTAATATGTCAAATAAACAAAAATGCTAATACTTAATGTGCAACTATACACAAATAGTAAATTAATAAATGGCGTTTTCATCACACAGAATAAAGTGCAATAAAGTGACAATGCAGTGAAAAAATGTGATGAACGTGCCTAATCTCAAAGTTCATAAATAAAGTGCTTGTGCAAAAATGGAATCCAGTAAATCCAAATGTTTCCACCATCCGTAATGTGCCAGTGGTTTGTCCCAGCCTCTCACCTTAGACAAAGACCCCCTACAGGTCAAGTAAAGCCTTTGTATAATTGTGACTCCAAGCTCCAAGGCAGTGAAATCTTTTCTCCAGGGACATCCAGCCAGATAGACATCCGGCTCCTCCCGACACGTTGCGTCACAGATTACGGGACTTCATCAAAGCTATCACTTACCCTTGATGAAGTCACGTGATCTGTGACACAACTCGTCGGAAAGAGCCGGGTGACGTCACTTCCGGTCGCGGCCGAGACTGGAAGTCCTGTTTGTTAAGCTGAACATTGCTATTTTAAACTGTAAGTTACTGCTTTGTTTAATACATTTTATATTGGATTACTACACCATGGAGACCTTTCTTTGTTGCATGTAAACTGCATATGATGGGAAGTAAGGATCTACAAAGAGATTATCACCACCAGTGGAAGCCGTATTGTCTATCTGGCTGGATGTCCCTGGAGAAAAGATTTCACTGCCTTGGAGCTTGGAGTCACGTTTATACAAAGGCTTTACTTGACCTGTAGGAGTCTTTGTCTAATATGAGAGGCTCGGGCAAACCACTGGAGCACTACGGATGGTGGAAGCATTTGGATTTACTGAATTCCATTTTTGCACAAGCACTATATTTATGAACTTTGAGATTAGTCACGTTCATCACATTTATTCACTGCATTGTCACTTTGGATTTATTGCACTTTATTGTGTGTGAAGAAAACTCCATTTATTAATTTACTGTTTGTGTATAGTTGCACATTAAGTATTAGCATATTTGTTTATTTGACATATTACGGTGTTTGAAGATACATCATATTACACATTGAGTAAGAACCACATTATTCATTAAATTATTAGTTTCTGACCAAAGCTTGTTCAATTAAAGTGGTTGTATGAGCACAAGGTTTTTTAACCTTCATGCATTCTATGCATGAAGGTAAAAAAACCTTCTGTGTACAGCAGCCTCCCAGCCCCCTCTAATACTTACCTGAGCCCCCTCTCGATCCAGTGATGTCCACAAGAGCCTTGCCTCCCTGGGGACCTAAACTCCTGATTGGCTTTTGGCAGCAGCAGGAGCCATTGGCTCCCGCTGCTGTCAATCATAGCCAGTGAGCTAATCAGGAAACGGAGGGCCTGACCAAGCCACAACTCCATGTTTGAGTGGACACACAGAGCCGCAGGTCAGGAGCGCACCTGCTTGGGTGCCCCCAGGGCAAGCTGCTTGCTGTGGGGGCTCCCGGCAGGAGGAAGGGGCCAGGAGCGCCATCGTGGGACCCAAAAAAGAGGAGGATCCGGGCTGCTCTGTGCAAAACCACTGTACAGAGCAGGTAAGTATAACATGTTCACTGCTGGGTGCCCTTACTGGTAATGGAGGTGGCAGCACCCGACAGCTGATGGAAACAGCTGCGATGCCGACATCGCTGGACTCCAGTACAGGTAAGTGTTCGATTATTAAAAGTCAGCAGCTGCAGTATGTGCAGCTGCTGGCTTTAGATTTTTGTAGCTGTGGGCGTACCTCCGCTTTAAGCTTTGATAAACAAACCTGGAAGCTGGTTGGTTTCTATGCAGAGGTGCACAAGATTTTGTACTCTCCAGTTTTAGTAAATCAACTCTAAAAACTCTTAGGGTAAGGCTTATTACAGTTGTCCCTTCCAGAGATGTTCCACCACTTCCTGTTCTGGTGACAACATTGTCCCCAGGATAGAAATCGAAAGGAAAACTTCCTCAACAAGACCTCAGATAACCATAAAAACTCGAACCCTTTCCAACTCTGTCCATAAAAAAAAAAAATGTTTTTGTGTTTTTGCTGGAGGTATATCAGATAACTTTATATCAGATACTTTTATCAAGAACTTTGTAGCTCAAGGGCCTGGTGAAATAATCCATTCAATATATATCCAGTTAGGTGGGCCCTCACACTCTTGCTAAACTTCTCTGGACTACTAAATCAAGTCTAATGTAGCCCAGTAAAACCTGGAGAAATTGTCATCTTTATATTTTTTACGAATAATTGGGAGATAAATTTATAGATAAATGAAAGCAGCCATTAACAGCCGTGTAAAAATGTATTTAAACTATTCGAACATTTTCAAGTAGGTCACTGCATTTTAATTCAGCTAATAAATTAAATGTTTGGTGACTGCATGAGCAACCTTTGCCATATTCCCATTCAGAGCAAGCTTACACATGTCATATCATAATAACTTCAATTATCAATATGTTTGCTGCATTTACATGTACATCATTCCCATGTTCCATTCTCCCCAGAATAGGCCATTGAATTGTGAAACCAACATTTCTGTTTTTTTTTTATATAGATTTTATTTATAAGAAGAATATATTTTAATAGTTATTTTGCAGTCGCATTGTATTATTTTCTATAGTTGACTAGAATTTACATGTAATTGACAGCTGAAAACCTGCAAATTTGCATATCATCCGCAGCTACAATTTCTGAAGATATTTACAACATAATGATGTCACATGCTCTCTTGGAATATCAATGAGCGGGTCTGTTTATGACAGATGTGCATTAAGTATTAGCAGAAGGGAACCTTAAGCGATACAGTGATAATCTATGTTAATTTGATCAAATGCATTATATAACTCACAAAGCTGTTTATATGCTTGGGTGGAGAAAGGACTGGCATTTAATACAAGGCATGGCACGTAGAGGTATTCTATAAAATAGCCCAGACAAAGGGTCCCGGTTCTTTAGACAAGTGATTTTGGAATGACCTTTTGCTGTACAAGCCGTAACAGCAATAGGAAGTTTCAAACATTTAGCTAAATATACACCAAGGGCCAAAAGTATGTAGACATCTGACCATCAAACCTATATGAGAAATCCCTTTCCAAAACTCTGGGCATCAATATAGAATTGGTCCCACTATTGTGGCTATGACTGCTTCCACTCTTCTGGGAAGTCTTTCCACAAGATTTTGGAGTGTGGCTATAGGAACTTGTGCCCATTCAGCCAAAACAGAATTTGTGGCGTCAGGTATTGGTGTTGGACGAGAAGACCTGGCTTACAATTGCCATTTCAGTTCATTCCAAAACTATTCAATAAGGTTGAGGTCAGAGCTCTGTGCAGGCCACACCAGTTCCCCAACATCAGACTCCTCAAACCATATTTGGAGCTGAGAATGGATATGCTACAAAGCTGGGCACTGGCAAGCTAGAACAAAAAAGGGCCTTCCCCAAACTCTTGCTAAAAGTTTGGAAGAGCACAAATGTCAAAAATGTCTTTGTATGCTTTAGCATTAACAGGGTTGAGGTCAGGGATCTCTGCAGGTCACTTAAAGTGTTACTAAACCCACAACAGTAAAATCTGTCTGTATTTGCAGCATAGTATGCTTGTTATACTCACAGTGGAACTTAAGGGGTTAATCCTCTGCATTGTGTAAAAAAGGCTGTTTTATCCTGTATGCACAGATCCTCCCCTCCTGCACTGTCTATGTGGGGAAGGCCAGCTAACACAGGTAGAGTAGCCGACCTGCACATGCTCAGTTGTGTCTTTTATGCTGGAGAGAACATTTACTTGTTGATCAGAGCTAGCCAGGTCACATGATATCGACATCACACATGTGGCCGTGTATACAGGCTATAGTGGAAATCTCCTCCTCCCTGAACTCTCAGCACTGGAGAAACTGTGCAGTTTATCATGAAACCGTGGTATACAGACCATCCAAGGTATTTAGTGGCAGTATTTTAATGTAAAAAGAAGATTTATAAGCTGTGGGCACTGTGGGGGGTGGGGGTGGGGCGGTGGATGAACTCCTTTCATATTACTGGGTTTAGTAACACTTGAAGTTCCTCCACACCAGTCGGATGAAAAGATCTCTTTATGGGGCTGACCTTTTGCACAGGGGCAAGGTTATCCTGGAATAAAAAAGGGATTTCTCCAAACTATTTCAAAAAAGGCTAAAAGAGCACAATTGTCTAAAATGTCTTTGCATACTATAGCATGAACAGTATGCTTCACTAACACCTGAATTAAAAAATGGGTTGTCCACATACTTTTGGCCATATAGTGTATATATGAATTGTATATGTTTACATTTGCAGATCTTTGGAAAAAACATATATATTGATGGATTTCAAACCATTATTTAGGGCTTTGTCTAAGAGAACTGCAGTCTAAACACAAAATTACAGGTACACTCAGATTAAAACTGAAAAATGAAACCTTGAGATGTATACAGGGAGGACATGCTTTTTGCTGAGAATTTTTTTTGTCCTGCATTGCTGTACAGCATTAGGCCACCACTCTATCCTTTTGTTGGTAGTCTGGTGATCCTGGAACACACCTACTAGTGATGCTGGGACAAAATCCTTACTCTATCCCATACACAGAGGGCCGATGTAAAAAATGCTATAATTAAGAAAACTCTCACAGCCAGCAACAAGATCCAACCTGCCTTGATAGACTGAATGTGATCAATGATAAAGAACAAACTGGTTTCAACATTTGAGATACAAAAACAAGTCACTTAAAGTGGTTGCAAACCCTTACATATACTCAGTGAAGTGACTGGCCTCAAGTGATGAACAGAGATTAAACAAATCCTCCTGCATAAGTTGTACCTGTTTATCTATAGCGGTCTGTCCCCTACATCTATTTAAACTGCAGAATTTCCACAGGATCTCTCAGCTCTAAAAAGAAGGGGGTGGAGAGCTGAAGCTACATCAGTAAGGAGAGCTCTGAGAGCTGATTGGAGAGAAGTGACACGCCCCCTTTTTACACAGCACATGGGAACAGAGCTGAGGCTGTCCGTCTGCTGGAGCTCCCTTCCCCTGTCACCATTTTTCTCTGGTGTCAGGAAAATTCAATGTGACTCACGCTTATAGCAGAGGAAAGAGACAGCAGAGAGAAATGACACTTTGGATTGAGGTCAAGCACACACTATAGAGGGATATGCTTTGTTCATATTTCATGTCTGAGGTTTACAACCACTTAAAAGCATAACTAAACCCTCCTATCCTTTTCAGCCAAGGAAGCTGTCATCTTAGTTTTGCTTGATCTGCAACTGCTATGATGCTGCACATGTGATCAGTTAAGACTCCAGCCATTTGATGGTTTGACAGTTTGGTTGAGAGCACATGCAAATTCTGGCATGTCTGGAATGTTTTTTTTTTAAACCAGTAAATCAATAGGTTTAGTTCTGATTTAAATAAAACAGTTATACCCCACTGGGTGGTGTAAAACAGAGTGGTGTAAAAGTGTTTTATTTGTGTGATTTAATACAAACACTGCATGTAAATTATGTCATTAATTTACTATACAATTGTAAAAGTAATTCACTGTTTGCACCTTAGTAAATGTATTGTAGTTACCCTTGTTTTACCAAATATTGGCATGGTTAAATTTACGCTTTACAAGTTAAAATATTATTGAATAAAACAGATTATTGCATTTTGGCAATTAAACACTGTATTGTAATTATATTTTTACTGTGTGCGTGTATATATTCTGTTACTTATATTGAGTCTTTTGAGCTTTTATGTACCATTTGGATGTACTGTACTGTTGGCATTTAATGTTACAATAAATACTTTCTCATTTTGTATTGTGGTTTTATTTAAGGGGGAAATCCAATATAGAGCAAAATATGTGAGAGCAGCAGATGGACCGAAATTTGGCTGGTTCAGCTAGAACCTGCCGCATTTCAATCTGTGTGTAGCCCTCCCTGTTAGACAGACCCACTGGAAAACCTTCACACAAGTGGCTTTGGCCACATTAGCTAGAGGAAAAGGCTTAAAGCCGAGCTCGAGACAAAAAAACATTTGTGCTTGGTTCTGGATAGGATAGGGAAGGTCTAGGGCTGGGGGAGAGCTGGGAGGTAGGAGAACAGTCCTCTTTTTATCACACAAAGCACCCCCCCATGTTTAACCTATGTTTGTGAAAAGGTATGTTTCAGTAACCCACCTTTTACCAAGAGCACCATGATGCCACACTTTGCGTGGTCCAAGTTTAGCATGCAGAAATGTGATCTTACCATGAAAGGTTTGTTTGGTTACATTTACGTCCCATGAACCAAAAGTTCCCAGTCCTATCCTGGTTAGATCCTCATGGTCAGTGTTTATCAACTCCAGTCCTCAAGGCGTCCCAACAGGTCATGTTTTCAGGATTTCCCTCAAACGTACCAGCTGTGGTAATTACTAAGGCAGTGAAACTTATCAAATCACCCGTGCAAAATAATGGAGAGCCTGAAAACATGACCTGTTGGGGCGCCTTGAGGACTGGAGTTGAGAAACACTTCTCTAGGTGTCAGTCAGTAAATAAGTCTCTCCAATGGAAACTAAGGCTCCATTCACCCTTGTACAACTCCAAATTTGCGCCGACTTTGGAGTACAACTTTGGTGCAACTTTGATGCAACTTTGGATGGGTGCAACTTGGATATGACTTTGGCTTTGACCATTGAAAATGGACAAGTGTTACATTGTATAACATTCAGGTACGACTTTCATGCAACTTCTGAGGGTTAACATTAAGGTCTATGGCCCTCAAGTTGCATGAAAGTCGGACCAAAGTAGTGCATGGACTACTTTGAAGTTGCTGCAACTTTAAGTCATATAGCATATATATGAATGGCTAGCATTGGAAAACATGGGGGATGACTTGTCATGCAACTTTGATGTCCAGAGTTGCATGACTAGTCGCACAAGTGTGAATGGAGCCTAACACAATTCTTCACTCTGTCCAAATTTTAAATATGATGAAATATCCTGGATGAAGTTACACAAGCTTGTCAGCTGCCTTTTGTGGTACAGCAGAAAGGAACACTTCTAAGCTCATCTTAACAGAAAAGTAAAATGTACAACTGGGTTACCATAGAAATGGACCATCCAGGGACCTCCATGCATCATGCTTCTGTAACATGACAGTTATAAAGTCAGATTCCATACACTAAGGGGCCTATTTATTAAAGGTCGAAATGATATATTTAGCCTTTTTTTGTAGCAAATATAGAATTTGACAGTCTTGACTGTTTGCAAAGCTCTTCAGGGCAACGTGTCAATTCAATTTTGCAATAACTTCAACTATAAAAAAATTAGTCCAGAAAAATATTTTGATCCATGATTTTGCCAGCTTATAAAGAAGATTTTTCAAAGCAAATTTCAGCGACAATCTGTGCCACCTTTAATCTGGTGCAGTCCTTCATCTTCAATGTAGACAAGTGGGAAATAGAGCTTTTCCTAAAGCGTTTCTTTAACTAGAAACAAATTTAAAGTCAGCAGCTACAAATTCTGTAGCTGCTAACTTTCAATAATGGGAATGGGACACTTACCTGTCCAAGGATCCAGCGTAGTCCTCACCCGAGCCAGCTCTTTGGCTGTCTTCGGGTCCCCGGCACCGACGTGTTTACTTTGGGAAGCCGGCTGTGACTACTTGCGGCTTCACAGCTGACTTCCCACTGTACATGCTCTGTGAATGGTCCCCCAGCTTTCTGGGACCTGTGACCCTCCTTCCCCCTGTGACAGGGGGAAGGAGTGGGGCGAAATTCCGATTGGATCACCGCCAGAAGTGGGAGTAGGTACCTGTCAAAACCAGGTACCTGCTCCCCCAAAACACAAACTGCCAAAATTTAAGAGGAGGGGGGAGGAGGCAAACAAGCGGAACTCCCCCTTTTGGTAAAGTTCTGCTTTAAAGTGCCTTTTTAGCTAGTTTAGTTTTGGGTAGAGTGGAGATAGCTTCTACTGCTATCCAAGGCTTTCATGGAGCGATTTCCCCTCACTTTCTGTCTTGCTGGGTACTCTCCAATAGCAACAGACAGAAATAAAAATGCAGACAAGCATATCACCAGGCCGTTGTGGATAGGTCAGCAAATTACCCAAAGTTTCACCCTATGTGGTTCTACGGAACTCAAGTCACTGGGGTCCTTAGGCTCGAACTTTTGTATGCAATTTACTGTCACATAAAAAAATCTCTTAAACTCTTCCGTCCCTTTACCCTATGTTTCTTTCTTTACTTTTAACTATTTTGTACTAAACTATGGTGATAGATAATAGTCTAGAAATGTCAACGTAGATATAAGCAGGGCTTTTTTTCAGCAGGAACGTGGGGGAACGTAGTTTCGGCACCTCCAGCACTGAGTGTATGCAATAGAAGGGGTGCTGGGGTGTAAAGGAGGGGCTACTGATGCTGGTTGCTGGGGGATCTATTCTAGATGGAGGGGATCTATTTTTGCAGGGGAGTCTATTGTTGCTGGGGAGGACCTATTGTTGCTGGGGCTGGATCTTATATTACTAGGGGGTCAGTTATTGCTGGGAGAGATCCACTGTTAAGGGATGGGTCTATTATTGCTGGCCACTGGAGAGTCTATTGATGCTGGCTGTGGGGAGATCTGTTGTTGCTGCTGGGGGGCATTCTGTTTCAGGTGGTCCATTTTTGTTGGGGGGGGGGGGGGGCTATTGTTGCTGGAGGGGGCTCTATTGTTACTGACTACAGTGGACCTATTTTACTGCTTTTTTTTTTTTTTTGTTATCATTAACACATTCCATACAAATTACTGATCAGCACAAAATACTTGGTTCTGTATTCTCTAAAAGGGCAGTATGGGAGGTGTTTAGGGGGCGAACCAAGAAACGGTGCTCGGGGGTGGGTAGGGGTGGAGAAAAGGAGGAGTTCCTGCACCTTTTCTCTGAGAAAAAAAGCCCTGGTTATAATACTCTTCCATGTAGGCTAAAATAGGGTTGGATTGAGCACACAGCCATTTTGAGGTAATAACTTACTAAGAACACGGATGTTCATGTGCCAGATTCTATGAACAATGGATTTTGTATTTTGAGATCCATGACACTGTTTCCTTATATGTTATGTCTACCTGTTTATATTGTACCGTGACATTTCCTAAATGCATATTTCATATTTGTCATCTTTTTACTTTAACATATAACAAAACAATAAAACTGAGTATATATATAAAAAAGTGGTAAAAAGTCAAAACACTAACACAATCTTATGCATGTAAATTTGTGCGGATCAGCATTCAGATCAGACCCTTTTTTCTGTAAAGCATTGCAAACAAACCCTAGATCAAACTCTTCAGTTCTGCTTCCTCAATATTAGGGGGAGCAAAAGATAAACCACCGTACATATAAGCAATGAGTCTTTCTGAATAATACATCAGAGGACAAAAGGCACTTCATACTTATGCCTACTTAGGTTCTGTTGCCACCTTTAGGTGAATAGACACTGGCTAAAAAAAGCAGGTTAGCAGTGCACTATGCTATGTGTCCTTAGGCGATGGATGTGCTTACAGAAGGCTCTTTGAATATCTACTTTTGGGGCCTTTAGTTTCCTATTTTGGCCTGTTTTGAACACCCCTGCTGGGGTAGGGAAAGACTTTATCCACATCAATTGTCTACAGCCAGGATGTCAGGAAGGACTGTACCTGGACCCTTCATGCAAGAGCGGGAATGTCCTGTAATATTGCTGGTTGGTGCTAAATCCTGCTGGAAGCGATCTCCAGGGTACCATATATCTGTGACCTCATTGGCTGGCAGGTATCTATACAGGTCCAGGGCAGTGAACCTTTTAGAGGGAGTCTAGTTCCTAAAGGCCCAGTGGAGCACACCCACCATGAGGGGTGAAAATTGGGCCATCTGGCCCTGCAGCATGGAATGGTAAGTGCCTCTGTGAAGGAGCATGAGGCAGTTTCCCATAAATATGTTCTATGGTGCATTTTAGGGCATTACGGGCTGGTTTCTGTCTGCAATGCATGTATACAATACTCCAGGACACAGCAAGTATTGGGACGCATTTGAATCGGGGGTGACTTGCCACTCTCAGCTGTATGGCTGCTCCCTTGGCCTATGAACCTCCAGCAAGCCATGGCTTTAAGCACGTAGAGAGGTGGGGAAAAAAACGATAACCCTCTACTAGGTAGGGAGTCCCCCATAATATTTTAGCTTGCTATGGCTCCCCTAAGGTTTAGATTAGCTCTGAATTCCTGCCCTAATTTGGCAAAAATTGACAAAATTCTCTGGTTTCTTTGTGTCAAGGTGAGGAGTTTTCTGCAGCTGTTTCTGGTTTGTGAGACCAGCTCTCTGAAGTTCTCAATGGTTTGAAATGTCTGAGATGCAATCAAGGATGCTCTCCTTTCCCTGCCCACCTTTTATGGAGACGAAAGCTGGAGGAATGGGAATCTATTCTGAATGTGTCAAACACAGAAGACCATAGTGGGCTTTCTGATGAGCTTGATGCAAACGAACTTGATGTTACCACTCCCAGAGTCCTGTTTCCTTATCCGCTTACCAACCAGTCGCCGTCATTTTACTGCGGCAGGTCGGCACAATCCCGCGAACCGTCGTAGCTATACGTCGGCTTGCGGGATCGGGATAGCAGGCACGCACATACGCACACTGCACAGCAGGGGTGCCGATGAATGTTGCCGACGGTCGTGATGACTGCCGGCCATGAGCGATCGGACTGCCATAATGTCGCAGTCACAATAAAAATCGCAGATCGCCGCCATTACTAGTAAAAAAAAATAATAATAATAAAAATGCCATAAATCTATCCCCTATTTTGTAGACGCTATAACTTTTGCGCAAACCAATCAATATCCGCTTATTGCAATTTTTTTTACCAAAAATATGTAAAAGAATACGCATCGGCCTAAACTAAGAAAAAAATAGCTTTAAAAAAAAAAAAAATGGGGATATTTATTTTAGCAAAAAGTACAAAATATTGTGTTTTTTTCAAAATTGTCGCTCTTTTTTTGTTTATAGCCCAAAAAATAAAAACTGCAGAGGCGATCAAATACCACCAAAAGAAAGCTCTATTTGTGGGAAAAAAAAGGACGTCAATTTTGTTTGGGTACAACGTCACATGACCGCGCAATTGTCAGTTAGAATGACGCAGTGCCGAATCGCAAAAAATGGCCGGTCATTGGATCCTGGCGACCAACAAAACATTCCAAATCTTTTTCTGTGTGGCCTTTCTTGCAGGAAGTGATGTACAGTATGTTGATTGGCTCGCCCAGGGAAGGTGTTTTCACCACCTAAGAATTTCATGCAGCATTACCTCACTGAGGAAGAATTCTACAAGAAATTGGATTTTCCACCTGTTGACCCAGCCATTTTCTATTTGAATAATATCCTGATGGCCCCAGTGGATGAGATCAATGTCTTTAAAAACTCCACAGTTAAGCAGTTAGATGCCTTCTTAAAGAGGTCTTCTCCTTGAGGTCTTTGGAAAAGCCCTTTAGTCAATTTGGTTCTGTATAGGGATGCTGGGGAGGTGGTAACCACCTTCAATACAATGTCATATAGCCAGTTTCATTCCAACTCAATATACTGTAGGTTTAGGACAAGCATCAGGAGTCCTTGGATTGCATTATTCACAAGCTCAGGTCAGCTCTGGAATGATGAATCTCCACACAGACACTGGATAAATACAGCTGTGGCCAAAAGTTTTGAGAATGACACAAATATTAATTTTCACAAAGTCTGTCGCTTCAGAGTTTTTAGATCTCTTTTGTTAGATGTTACTATCGTATATTGAAGTATAATTTCAAGCATTTTACAAGTGTCAAAGGCTTTTATTGACAATTACAATTAGTTTAGTCAAGATTAGTCCAGATTTGCAGTGACCGACTGATGGCAGCCCATTCTTGCATAATCAATGCTTAGTTTGTCAGAATTTGTGGGGTTTTTTTTGTTCATCCGCCTCTTGAGGATTGACCACAAGTTCTTAATGGGATTAAGGTCTGGGGAGTTTCCTGGCCATGGACCCAAAATTTTGATGTTTTGTTCATCAAGCCACTTAGTTATCACTTTTGCCTTATGGCAAGGTGCTCCATCATGCTGGAAAAGGCATTGTTCATCACCAAACTGTTCTTGGATGGTTGGGAGAGGTTGCTCTCGGAGACTGAGAAGGAACCCCACACATAAATGGTCTCAGAATGCTTTACTGTTGGCATGACACAGGACTGATGGTAGCGCTGACCTTTTCTTCTGCAGACAAGGTTTTTTCCGGATGCCCCAAACAATCGGAAAGGGGATACATCAGAGAAAATGACTTTACCCCAGTCCTTAGCAGTCCAATCCCTGTACCTTTTGCAGTCCATTCCTGATGTTTTTCCTGGAGACAAGTGGCTTCTTTATTGCCCTTCTTGACACCAGACCATCCTCCAAAAGACTTTGCCTCACTGTGTGTGCAAAATGCCTGCTGCCATTCCTGAGCAAGCTCTGCACTGGTGGTACCATGATCCTGCAGATAAATCAACTGTAGGAGATGGTCTTGGCTGGTGCTTGCTGGACTTTCTTGGGTGCCCCGGAGCCTTCTTCGAAAAATGCAGTGGAAATGTTTTTTTGGGATTAAGTTCATTTTCATGACAAAGAGGGACTTTGCAATTAATTGGAGTTCATCTGATCACTCTTCATAAAATTCTGGAGTATATGCAAATTGCCATCATAAAAACTGAGGCAGCAGAATTTGTGAAAATTAATATTTGTGTCATTCTCAATACTTTTGGCCACAGCTGTACATTAAGATCTTTCATTCCCATAAACTGTAAGGTCTTGACAGCAGATGCCTGTCAGGCTGGGGTGTTTTGGAGAATCTCTTGGGTCAACATCCTGGAGCTTCATGTGATTTGATTGGCTCTCCTTCACTGGTCTGTCTGTCTTCAAGGTCTACCTGTCAGGGTGCAGTCAGACAATACCATGGCTAGTATACTTTAACCACCAAAGAGGGATAAGAAGTCATACTCAAAGGCAGACCTAATCTTGTACTAATCCTTCCACCATGCACATTACCGGCATGGAAAATTGGCAGGTAGTCAACAGCTGAATCTGAGAGAATGAGCCCTTAACTCTGAGGTGTTTGCAGAGATTTGAATGTGGTGGGGGATGCCAGGTATGAATCTCTTGGCATCCAGATTCAAAAATAGCTGGAAGATTTGTGTGTTTGGCCAAAAAGAACATAGTTTGCAGGCATTGTAGATCACTTCACAGAGGAGCCATGTGATCTTTTAGATCAGTAAGATTTGCTGTCACAGGTTACAACCTTCCATGCTGGCTTTGACGGCTGTTGAATCCCATGTCCTGAGTGCTAGGTGTGTTTCCGACTCTGTTATTCCTATTCTCCTCAAGGCAAGAAAGTCGACCTCCAGGAGAAGGTGTACTGTTGTAAAGTGCCTTGATGAAATGTTACAACCAAAAACATAAATGTATTTTATTGGGATTTTATGTGATAGACCAACACAGAGTGGCACTTAATTGTGAAGTAGAAGGAAAATGATAAATGGTTTTCAAATTTTTTTACAAATAATTATCTGAAATGGGGGAGAAGGGCCTCTTCCCCACAACCTTGGGCAGTGGGGCTTATCGGAATCTGGAAGCCCCCTTTAACAATGGGGGCCTCCTTATCCCGACCCCCCCCCCATTTGAAGGAGTATGGGGTACATTGTACCCCTACTCATTCACCAAAAAAAGTGTCAAAAAAAAAAAAACACAGAGACAGTTTTTAACAATTCCTTTATTAAAAAAAAAAGAACAATGTCCCCCGATGTAGATCCACCATCAATCATGATGCCTGCCGCCACTGCTGGACCTGAAAAAAGAAAACGCTTCACCCACAAGGAAGGCTAACCACCGTGTGCCTGCTCTGCCATCTGACAGTTTTCAAATAGGTAAGGGGCGGAGCCACCTGGCAACATCTCCTGGTGGCACCGCCCTGCATGATGTCACAGATCGGTGCATACTGGGTAGGTGACCCCATACCCCATACAATGTACCCCATACTCATTCACATGGGGGGGCCGGGATCTGGGGTCCTCTTCTTAAAGGGGGTTTCCAGATTCTGATAAGCCCCCTGGCCACAGACCTCCACAACCACAGCCCAGGGTTGTCGGGAAGAGGCCCTTCTCCCCACCAACATGGGGACAAGGTGCTTTAAGGTGGGAGGGCAGAGCCCCCCCACCCCAAAGCACCCCACCCCCAGGAGAGCATGTAGCCTGGTATAGTTCAGGATTTCATTCCGTATTACCTTTTACTAATACATTTTGATTAGATTACGCTGCTTGGTCATTAATTGCCTACTTTGCAGTTTGTACTATACAACTGTGTTCTTTCTTATGCTCAGTGTTTCACTTAGGCACAGACCATACCTCACGTGTGCGTCAATGAGCTACATATTCCTCTTTTTGGGTGATTTGTTACCCACATTTTTTAAACATAGTGGTTCAGGACCTGCCTGGCTGCATGCTCGGATAAGGTCTGTTTTTTTTTAAATTGGCGTTTTTTTTAAAGTTTTTGCTTTGCCGGCAATGGTATTGTATTGCTGACAATTTAAATGTCATTTTTTTCTCTTTATAAATGTCAGTTTAGCTGCAGCAGGTTCTATATATGGTACAGATGTGCCACTTTACAGGCAGACTAAGGGTACCCCCAGGCACTATATTTAAATGAATTTTTCATTTTTATTGTTTCATTTCAAAATTTGCAATGATACATGTCCCCCCAGGGCAGTACCTGGGCCCCCATATGGCCAATAACTTGCATATATGCTGTCAGAGTCCCGGACGTAAGGCTGGATTGCAGAGGGGGCACCCCTTGCGCCCCTTGTGGCTAAGTGCAGCGTAACCCTGGGACCCCGGACGGAAGGAGATGTGAAAATTAAATCTGGCAAAAAACAAGGCCCATCGAGCTTGTCGGGGTCTTAAGCGTTTAGCCGTGCGAAGATACTCCAGGTTTCTGTGATCCGTGAATATCATGATGGGATGCTGAGCACCTTCAAGGAGTTACCGCCATTCCTCCAGGGCAGTTTTAATAGCCAAGAGCTCTCGATCACCCACGTCATAATTTCTTTCAGACGGACTCATCTTCCGCGAGGAGAAGGCCACAGGATGAAGTAATGACTTAGGACCCTGACGTTGGGATAAGACTGCCCCTCTGGCAACTTCAGAGGCGTCAACCTCTAAGATGTACGGCAGGACCGGGTCAGGATGTTGCAGGATGGGTGCAGAGATAAAGAGAGATTTGAGCTTATCAAAAGCTGATTGGGCTTCCGGAGACCACAGGAACCAAGTATGCAAATGGATAACTTGGGTGATTGGTGAGATAATGAGGAAAAGTTCTTTATAAACCTCCTATAAAAGTTTGCGAACCCCACAAATCTTTGTACTCCCTTTTTATCTGATGGAGTTGGCCAGTCCAAGATTGCCTACACCTTTTGTGGATTTATAGCAACACCACCAATGGAGATAATTAGCCCCAGGAATTGTATTGACTCCTTTTCGAAATCACACTTTTCTGCTTTTACATAAAGTTTGTGCTTCCGTAGTTTGTGCAGAACTGTCTTTACATGTGTACGATGGAGCTCCAGGGTAGTTGAAAATATCAGGATATCATCCAGGTAGATGATGACAAAATAATCTAGAAATTCTCGGAAGATATCATTTACGAAATGCTGGAAAGTGGCCGGGGCGTTGCACAATCCAAACGGCATCACTAGGTATTCGAAATGTCCAAAGCGAGTTCCAAATGCTGTTTTCCATTCGTCACCCTCTCGGATGCGGACCAGATTGTAGGCTCCCCGAAGGTCAAGCTTAGTAAATATTCGGGCAGTACAGAGTCTCTGGAAAAGTTCCGGAACTAGAGGGAGAGGGTAGCGGTTTTTTATAGTGATTTTATTAAGCTCCCTGTAATCCACACATGGTCTTAGGGATTTGTCCTTTTTTTCAACAAAAAAGATTCCAGCTCCAGCAGGAGAGGAGGAGGAGCGGATGAAGCCTTTCTCCAGGTTTTCATCAATGTATTGTCTCAATGTCCCCAGTTCCATCACCGAGAGAGGAAAATGCGACCGAATGGGATTTCGGCTCCTGGGAGTAATTCGATTGGACAATCGTATGACCGGTGTGGTGGCAGAATATCAGACTTTTTCTTGTCAAAGACATCTGAAAACTCCTGGTAGGCTGGTGGAATATTCTGGTTATTGACAGGTGCAGGTTGAACTGACAGGCAACTGGTTGAATTGCTGTATTCAGGTGCAAGACAGTGCTGCAGGCAATAAGGTGAAGTAAATGAAATTTCTTTCTTGATCCAGTTGATCTGGGGGTTGTGGGCTTGGAGCCACGGGGTACCCAAGATGACAGGGAACATAGGTGAGCTTATGTCGAAACGTATAAATTCCTGATGACCATCAGGAGTAGTAACAAAAAGAGGAACAGTCTCTTGTGTCACAGGACCGGAACTAGGCAGGGTGCCATCAGCCAGGAGAACTTCCAATCTACGTTTCTTTGGGAGCAGAGGCAGGCCAAGCTTTACGGCTAAGTCCAAGTCCAAGAAACAGCTGCATGTCCCGGAGTCAACTATGGCCTGAAGCTGAACCCCCTTGTTAGCCAACTGCAGCGTGATGAAAAGGGTAAGGTGGGAAGAGGAGGTTCCGGACATCTGGAAGTACACTGGAGAGTTCTTGGGTAACTTGCTGGGCCTTATGGGGCAGTTGCTCCGGAAGTGTCCTTTTTGGCCACAATAGAGACAGAGATTGGCTCGACGTCGATGCTGTTTCTCCTCAGGAGTCAGTGCGGGTTGCACCAAACCCACGGGCATAGCGCCGATCTCTGGTACCAGCATCTTGGGAGTCTGAGAACGTTCAGCTTGGCGCTCCCGAAGGCATCTATCCAACTGGATGGATAGTTGAATGAGCCCCTCAAGGGTAGTTGGGATGCCGATCCTGGCCAACTCGTCCTTGAGAGATTCAGAAAGCCCCAGGCAGAACTGATATTTCAACGCAGCCTCATTCCAGTCTGTATCTGCAGACCACCGGCGGAAGTCCACAGTATAGTCTTCCACCGGGCGCTGTTTCTGCTGAAGAGAATGCAGAGCGGCCTCAGCGGTGGCTGTGCATTGGGGGTCTTCATAAAGTTGCACATAGCCGTAAAGAACATTTCCGCTGAACTAGTAGCGGGGTCCTTCTGTTCCCATAACCTGTGGGCCCAGGCCTGGGGTTCATTGGTCAGCAGGGAGATGAGGAAGCCAACCTTGACAGTCTCAGTGGAAAAGGTCCGGGGTTGCAGAGCCAAATATAACAGGCAGGCATTTTTGAAAGATCTGAATTTCTGCCGGTCTCCGGAGAAACGTTCAGGGGTAGGTACCCGTGGTTCTGGGGGCAAAGTCAGTACTGAAGAGGCTGTAGCAGGGAGATTGGAGGAGGAAGGACCAGGATCCAAAAAGGCAGATGGTAGCATAAGATGTTGGCATTTCCCTTCTAATTGGAGGTATCCTTCCTGAAGACTTTGGACCACTCGTGTAAGGGTAGTAGCCTGTTGGCACAAAGTCTCTATTGGGGATGCACCTCCAACGGCCTCAGTCATGGCTGGATTATACTGTCAGAGTCCCGGATGTGAGGCCGGATTGCAGAGGGGCGCCCCTTGCGGCTAAGTGCAGCGTAACCCTGGGAGTGAGACAGGGAATATGGTGCCCAAAGGTGCACGGGTTGCCAAGGCTTTGTTGCTGAGTAGCTGATTGCAGGGAGATGCTGGGGTGCGCCGGTAAGGTTAAAGGGCAACCGTGCAAGGAGAGATTCCAGGTATGGAGACGTGGAGCAACCAGGAGCGGAGTCAGAGCCAGGCCAATGGTCATGCAACACAGGAATCAGTCCAGTATAAGGTACAGCAGGATAATCAGGAACGGAGAAGGTAGCCGAGTCGGGGGTCAAACACAGGAGGACGATCAAGGTACAGGTGCGGAGCAGAAGATCAGTCAGGTACAAGCCGGGGTCAATGCAGGCGGAACACAGGAGTAGTCAGGCAAGCCAAGTAGTAACAGGAAACAGGTATAACAACAGGCACAAGGAACACAGGAAGCTGATGATAATCCAGCAACCAGCGTGTACCAGCAGCAGGCTTAAATAGGCAAAAGGGTGCCAATGATTACTGTGATGTGCACGCGCGTGCGTTAGCGCGCGTCTGCGCGCTCCCACTGTTGCACACCTGTGTGCGCCCGTCACCGTGCACCTACGTGCGCACAGAGATTCGCCTGGCGCCACCATGATGGACACTGGCAGAATTACCCGTCCTACGGCTAGCACCCTGACATATGCCTTCAAAATTAGGACTTTTGATTTTTCAAGTTTGGGTCCTATAGACTTTTAACGTGTTCAGGAATTTTGGTGCAAACCAAACCAGGGGGTTTTCTGCGAGAAGCCTTTCCTGGTTCTCCATCAGGACAAGATGGTGTTGAGACTTGAGTTCTCTTTTTTACCTAAGGTGGTTTCTTCATTCCACCTGAATTAGGACATCATGTTGCTATCTTTTTGTCCTAATCCTAAATATTCTAAGGCGAATGCTCCTTACTCGGTGGATGTTGTTTGAGCTGTTCAAAATTATTTGAAGACCATTGCTTCATTTTGACAGTCTGAATTCATGTTTGTTTTACTCAAATGTCTGTTCAAGGTTTAGGCTATTTCTCAATCCACTATTTTGAAGTGGATTTCTTAGTTAAAGGTATTGGGGCAATGTTCCTCCTTTTTTCCAAGCAAGGCCCATTCCACCAGGAGTGTTTGTGCTTCCTAAGCTATTCAACATCAAGCTTCAGTTGTTCAAGTCTGTTTGGCTGCTATCTGTTTTTCTCTTCACACGTTTTAAGGTTTTAACAGGTAGATGTTCACCCCTCTGAGGATGCCAGTTTTGGGTGAACAGTCTTGTAGGCTGCCTTGCAGTGAAGCTCTCCCTTATTCTCTTTTGGGTATTCAAAATGTTGGCTTTGCTGTTGAGTTGCCCACTCCTCATGTTCATTGCTTTGGGATATCCCAAGTAGTCATAAATATGAAATGTCCTGTGATGTATGATTAAGAAATTAAGAATTATGGTCTGCCTGTAAAAGCCTTTTATTTGAGTATACCACAGGACACAGGGATCTCTCCCCTCTTTGTCTTTGTGTTCCTCATTGCTTGCTACAAAACTGAGGCTTAGCTAAGCTGGGTGGGGTTATGTCTGGGTGGGGAATTCCTGCCCATGTGTCCATTCATTCACCTGAAGGTGCAGCATAACCCAAGCAGTAATAAATATAAAGTCCTGTGATGTACTCCAAGAAAAAGATTTTTCAGGTAAACGAAAATAACTCATTTAGGGGTGATATAGCTCTTCTGGTCTTTCTGGCATTTATTTAGCATGCCTGGGGTTTAAACTGAGATGTGCTGGCACTGTGTTATACATCGGGGGTCAGCTTTTATTCAAAAAGCAAATGGCATTTGCCATGGAGAGGTAATGCCTACAGACGTTCCTTGTTTCAACCAGAAAGTTCTAGATCTGGTGAACACCAGATGTCTGTGGGCACCTTCACAGGCCTATCAAATGCAAATAACATATATATATATATATATATATATATATATATATATATATATATATATATATATATATGTATATCAGTGGCGGCCCGTCCATAGGGGGCGCATGGGCGCCGCCCCCCCCCCCCCCCTCCAGGCAGTACCAAAAAAAAAAAAAAAAGTAAAAAAAAAAAAAAAATTTAATACTGGCCCTTTAAAAAAAAAACAAAAACAATAAAAGGTCCTTTAGTGCACTGTGTGCGAACGCTGGACACAGTGCGACGCCGGACACATTGCACTAAGGGGAAGCGCCACGTCTATGCAATCACGAGATTGCAGACGTGGCGCTGCATTTGCGGGTGTTGAGCCCACCTTGCGGCGCTTTCCTAAGCGCCGATTAGCTTCCGCCCGGCGATCGTAGTATATGTTACTACGGCCGGGTGGTTTGATTGACATCTCAGTTTGATGTCACTTCCTGTTCTCATTCTCCCATTGAGAAAGGAAACAGGAAGTATGAAGAAGACACCGCTGGAGAGGACAACGGCAATGTAAGTAGTACACTACCGCTGTGCTCCCGTGGAGAACAGGGGGGGCTGCACAGGCTGCATTGGGGGACACATGCAAGGCTGCATTGGGGGACACATGCAAGGCTGCATTGGGGACACAGGCAAGGCTGCATTGGGGACACAGGCAAGGCTGCATTGGGGGACACAGGCAAGGCTGCATTGGGGACACATGCAAGGCTGCATTGGGGACACAGGCAAGGCTGCATTGGGGACACAGGCAATGCTGCATTGGGGGACACAGGCAAGGCTGCATTTGGTGGACACAGGCTGCATTGGGGGACACATGCAAGGCTGCATTGGGGGACACATGCAAGGCTGCATTGGGGGACACAGGCAAGGCTGCATTGGGGACGCATGCAAGGCTGCATTGTGGGACACAGGCAATGCTGCATTGGGGGACACAGGCAAGGCTGCATTTGGTGGACACAGGCTGCATTTGGTGGACACAGGCTGCATTGGGGGACACATGCAAGGCTGCATTGTGGGACACAGGCAATGCTGCATTGGTGGACACAGGCTGCATTTGGTGGACACAGGCTGCATAGGGGGACACATGCAAGGCTGCATTGTGGGACACAGGCAATGCTGCATTGGGGGACACAGGCAAGGCTGCATTTGGTGGACACAGACTGCATTGGGGGACACATGCAAGGCTGCATTGGGGGACACATGCAAGGCTGCATTGGGGGACACATGCAAGGCTGCATTGGGGGACACAGGCAAGGCTGCATTGGGGACGCATGCAAGGCTGCATTGTGGGACACAGGCAATGCTGCATTGGGGGACACAGGCAAGGCTGCATTTGGTGGATACAGGCTGCATTTGGTGGACACAGGCTGCATTGGGGGACACATGCAAGGCTGCATTGTGGGACACAGGCAATGCTGCATTGGTGGACACAGGCTGCATTTGGTGGACACAGGCTGCATAGGGGGACACATGCAAGGCTGCATTGGGGGACACATGCAAAGCTGCATTGAGGGACACATGCAAGGCTGCATTGGGGGACACAGGCAAGGCTGCATTGGGGGACACATGCAAGGCTGCATTGAGGACACAGGCAATGCTGCATTGGGGGACACAGGCAAGGCTGCATTTGGTGGATACAGGCTGCATTTGGTGGACACAGGCTGCATTGGGGGACACATGCAAGGCTGCATTGGGGGACACAGGCAAGGCTGCATTGGGGGACACAGGCAAGGCTGCATTGTGGGACACAGGCAAGGCTGCATTGGGGAACACAGGCAATGCTGCATTGGGGGACACAGGCAATGCTGCATTGGGGGACACAGGCAAGGCTGCATTGGGGGACACAGGCAAGGCTGCATTGGGGGACACAGTCTGCATTTGGTGAGACACAGTCTGCATTTGGTGAGACACAGTCTGCATTTGGTGAGACACAGGCTGCATTTGGTAAGACACAGACTGCATTTGGGGGACACAGGCTGGCTGCATTTTGTGGGACACAGGCTGCATTTGGTGGGACACAGGCTGCATTTGGTGGGACACAGGCTGCATTTTGTGTGACACAGGCTGCATGTAAGGACGGACTCCAATGGGGACACCTGATGGCATCTGGTGGCAGGCGACGTGGCTAGTGACACGCTCAGGGCTCCCACTGATTCTGCATTATGGTGAGTTGAATGATTTCGTTTTATATTACAATGTAATAATAGAATTAATGCGCTTCAATTATCCTGACACAATAACAACCATGGTGCCGTGATGATTGAAGTGCTAACACCAGGTGTTTGGAATATCTTTATCTGCTGATTGTTAAACTTTCTAGAATACACATATTTCTATTGTTGTGTAGGATCTGGGCCTGCTGTCCCTCCATCCCTCTCTCCCTCCATCCCTCATTCATCTCAGATGCTAACCACACCACCTTAGAGCCACGCCCACTATTTTGCTGAAACCACTCCTATTTTCACCAAGTGGGAGGGGTCAAAAAGGAAGTGCGGGGTCTGGCGCCCCCCCATCCTAAAACTTCACTAGCCGCCACTGATATATATATATATATATATATATATATATATATATATATATTCATAATTTCAGCAGTTTTATTATTTTGTACTTTACATCCGCACATGGATCTCATTAGCATGGCCCCTCCATCACCATTTAGATTAAATGGGAATTAATAAATGGAGAGTGACCGTGATCATTCGCAGAGTTCAGACACAATGAAACTGTTTGAACGAGACTCTTTTCCTTAAGTAACTCAGTCCAGATGAGGAGATTACGTTGGACGGTTATTTGAATGTTTTACAGTGGTTGTTAATGTAATTCTTTGCACCATACTGTGATAAAAACTCAGCATTAACATTTGTAAATTAAAGTAAAATATCATTTCCATAATAGAATACAAATCCATTGGAACTGAAATGACCTACATGTAATATTCCTTAAAGAGAAAGTCCAACTATATTAAAAAAAAAGTTTATAGTTTATTTTTATACTGCGGTAAAAATAGGGTTTTTTAGAGCAGGGATGAGGTCAGTGCACAGCTTGTGAAACATTATGGTAATCTGTCTGTTTCTCTTGACGATTCACCTCCCTTGTACATCTCTACAGTATGAAGGAGCTGATACCTCACGTTAATCTGACCTTTATTAACAATTTTACCATTAACCCCCTGCTAAGAAAAATATTATATATACATTTCACAGTAGATTAGAATGATTAGTATGTTTTGTATATTATAATAGATAAAATAATATATAATGTAATGTTCCTCTGGTATTTGAGGTATATAGGGGATAATTGTTTTGTCCCACTTAACCACGCTCTACACAGCCAAAATTATTTTCAGTAATAATCATGAAATGAAACATTTAATAATAATAAATGGCCAGAAAAGAAATGAGCAGTGAAAATTGTGGTGTCTCTTTACATTAGTGGTTAGTGGAGAAATGTTCCATTACATTGGTAGACAGTGTAGCGCCTCTTTGCATTGATGATCAGTGACAAAGTGTCCCTTACATTGGTGATCAGTTGGAGAGGTGCCCACTTACATTAGTGGTCAGTAAGAAGATGGCCCCAAGACTGTGGTGGTCAGTTGTAGAATAAATGTTCAGTATGAGACCAACCTCCCTACATAATGCTCAGTGTGAGAAAGACCACTTTACATTAATAGTTAGTGGAAAGAAAGCCACAATACATTGGTGGTCAGTAGTAAAATAATGCCCTGAGGTTGTTGGTAAGTTAAAAAACAACCTTATACATTGGTGGTCAGTTAAAATAACCCACTTACACTGTGATCGGTGAGAACAATCCCCACTACACTGGTGGTTGGTTTGAGAATAATCTCCTTACACTGGTGGTCAATGGTAGGGATCAGTGGGAGAAGGTGTTTCATGCATTGTAGCCCAAAGGGAAGAATGTCCCTCATAAATATGACTTTTGCATTGGTGGTGAGTGAGAAAGTACCCTCCTACCTTGGTGATCAGTGGGAAAGGTTCCCTCTTACCGTGGTTGTCGGAGAGAAGAATGCCCCGATACATTGCGGGTCAAAGGGAAAAATGCCAACTTCATTGGTATTAAAGCGGAGTTCCGGCCAAATTATTATTATTTTTTTAATTGATCCAAGCATTATTAATTAAATTTAAAAAAATGAGTATACAAGGTTAATTGTGGATGTTTCTAAAATATAAATTTAATACTTACAAGTTTCTCCCTCCTGTTGTGGCTTTTGCCATCATGATTGTGGGCATGTGAAGCCCAATCGATATCTCTTCCTGGATAAGCGTTGGAGAGGTGCATGCTGGGTAACGAGCATGCAGCTCTCGATCTCGCACATGCGCGATTCACCGGCAGCCGTAGCGCCGATAGTTTCTAAAGTTGCCATAATAACGGGTGGCGACAAAGGAAGGTCCCGCCCCGTTGTTATGGCGACAAAGGGCTTACTTTCCTTTTTAAAAATGGCGCTGTGATCCGCCTTAAATTGCATCATTTCCTGTCAGGAAATAACGTGATTTTTGATCACTGTACTGCCCACAGACTCCTGGGAAATGATGACACATCACATCCCAGGAGCATAGGCAAGGGAGGAAGTGACGACGAGCTCGGCGGACCAGGAAGTGGCTGATTAGGAGGACTACATAGCAACAGGGCGTTTTCCTCCAAATGTTTCTTTATAGGTTAAAAGAAGTCTGTTAATGGAAAAAAAAAATTCAGGGTGGAACTCCGCTTTAAGTGGGAAGAATACCCCTGTCACAGACAGGTAACAAGGTGTTTGAGGGAGTTGGTTATGCTAGAGGCAGTCTAGGTAACCACAAGCCATTATAGGAGCACTCCACACTTTGGTTCCTAGGGCATTAACCTCTTCATGCCCAGAACCAATGGACACTGTAGACTTGTAGACACTGATTTTCAGTATTCTTTAGCATTACATGAAGGGAATGCAGAACATGTCCCCATGTTCACCAGCCTCTTGCGTCTCTTCCTGACATTACATCCTTGATGGTTTAGTACTACACATAAAATATTTTGTAACCCAGATACTGTGTGCTATATGCCCTCTTCCCTCTAATTCAGTATATACAGGGGTTGGACAAAAATATGGAAACACTACATGATTTGCAGGTGTGAAAGTGACGACATGTTTCCCGTTGAAAGCAGAAGCGATGTAACATGAGACGGTAGGCGGTATAAACTCTAAACATACAAAGAACACTAGACACACCAAATTGGATTAATAACGCACAAAGCAAAGTCCATAAAAACATGGATGAGTGGAGTGGAGAAACTTGACTGGCCTGCACAGAGTCCTGAACTCAACCTGATCAACCTTTGAGATGAATTAGAGCGGAAACTGTGAGCCAGGCCTTCTTGTCCACATCATTGCCTGATTTCACGCTTCTGGAAGAATGGTAAAACATTCCCATAGACACGCTCCTAAACCTTGTGGACAGCCTTCCCAAAAGAGTTGAAGCTGTTACAGCTGCAAAGGGTGGGCCAACTCAATATTGAACCCTATGGACTAATTTTGGGATGCCATTAAAGTTCATTTGCGTGTAAAGGCAGACGTCCCCAAATTTTTGGTAATATAGTGTATGTGTGTGTGTGTGTATATATATATATATATATATATATATATATACACAAATCTGTTGCCGCAGTGGGCGGCTGTTTGGGGGCAGATTTGGCATCACTGAAGGGTGGGGTGATGATGTCAGCAAGAGAACTTTGGCCACACCCACTGACGTGCTCTGTGCGCTACATTACTACTCTCCTTGAACACCCAAATGTGTCCCAGGTCCTTTATAATCCTATAGTGTTGACTGCAAAAAAATAAATTAAAACTTGCCCTGTACCACAAAAGTGTTTGGGTTTGGCTTGAAAAAAAGGTGGCAACCCTATGACATGAACTTATGACATAAACTTTAAAGCGGTATTAAACCCAAAACCAAAAATGTATTAAATTGCAGCTTACCAGTCATCATATATGGTGGCTGCATTAGCTTTCTTCTTTTAGGCTTTTTCCTTCTGTTGTCATCTGATGATCTGGCCAGTAACACACACCGGGCTGGGACAAGGGGTGGGCAGGAGGGGCGGCTGCCCTGGGCACAGCAGAGAGCAGCATTTTCAGTCTGGTGGGAGGGGAATGTTAAATGTATTAGATTTAGAACCACTAATAAATTGAAGCCTAACTCCAGCTCAAACTTTATAATCAGTTACAGCAAACAGTTATTTTTTCCTTTGGGATAAAGATTTTGCACTAATCATTAAAAGTTTATCATTTTAATCCCCCTGCTAGTGCTAAGTGGTTTGTCTCATCCATGTAAACTGATACATTCTGCTGGAGGGCTTGTACTTTTGAAAAACAACAGATTTGCTGGCTGAATCAGCAGATGAAAATAGAAGAAAGCCTAATAAAGGAAACAAATACAGCCATGATAACTAATAATTGGTAAACTGCAATATAATAAATTTTTGCTTTTGGGTTTAATCAGTGGCGGCCCGTGATGCAGGGCAACGGAGGCACCCCCCCCCCATCCATGCATCTAGCCCCCTAATCTACATGTGGGATGCCAGAGCACTGCGCCCCAAGCCCCCCCACTTGCGTGACAATAGCAAATTAATCTTCGCTATTGTCTTCCTGATTTTCCTCCCGGCATATCAGGAAGTGGCCGCAGAGGAAAAGGAACGGCCTCGGAGAGAGGTCTCCATGGACGGCTCATCCGCAGCCACATCCAGCACTCCGGCTCAGACGGTGAAGGAAGGGGGAGGGGAGATCAAAGTGTCATCTAAGGTAAGGAGAGGCCCTCCACCTTCCCGTCCGTCCGTCTCCCCCTTGATAGGGGTTGCCATTCCTTTGGTGTCAGGACACCAAAGAAATGGCAAACCCTATCAAGGAAATCCTTTAAGGACAATGCCACACTACAAGTACTTTTCAAACTCCTCCTTTTTTTGGATATGGAACTGTTTTCTTACATACTACCCTACCTTGGATTATAAAAGGCCCTACTGGCCTACGGGATTACAACTGGTAGTGTTTTGTTGTGACATTGCTTGTGAACTCACGATAGAGTGCGAGGGAGGTAGCTCAGGACATGGATTGTTTTACAGATGGTTGTGTGGAACCATGAATTTCATGTTGTTTCAAACTTGTCCCTGACATCTGTACCTCCTCTGGACCACTGCTACAACTCTAAACATATTCAGCTACACACCAATTCCCCCCCTGGGCCTCCATCTTGCTCAGATTGCATGTACTTTTTGGAACCCAACAATCCACTGTCCAATCAATCCATTTATAGGATCCTTGATGCATATCTAATTTCCTCTGCAGGAACAATGCTATAATTCATGGTGTCATAAAAACACACATATATGTAGGAAGGCCAGTATGGTGGCCTGAATTTATGGGAGGAGCCCGGGGGGTATTTAAGCAGCCCGCTCACCTGTGGTGCTTGTCGGTTTTCTGTGCGCGATATACGTCACTAGGCCGACTATTCGTATACCAGCGTCCGCAAGTTCTTATCGTGCAAAGTTCCCGCATTCGCAATTTCCCTGCTCGAGAGTTTCGAAGCCCGTGTTTACCAATTCGTACGTTCGTACCACGCGTCTGGCTTGGCTGTCGCAGGTAGGGTCCCGTCGGACTTTTGTTTTTACGCATTATAGATATCATGTCACTAAACCGTGATATCAAACTTACGAATCACTCGCAAAATTCACGAACGTACCGCAATGTATATCACTCGTACTATCGTTATGTTACCATTTCGCGTTATCTGAGAAACCACCACGACTTTCAGGCATGTCTAAGTTGTTAAACATGTGTCAGTAGACAGCCATAGCGATTTGCAAATCTTATCGAATCACGTCAGTTCGATACCAATCATTTCTCATTTCTGAACGTTTCTAAATACATTTCTAACATTTCAAACCATTTCGAATCATTTCTCATTTCAGTCACATACCGCGCTCCGATTCGAATCCAGTCGCACCTAAAGATGCACCGATTCGCTCCGGTGTGCCCCAGTAGTTACGGCCTCATTTCAGTACATGCTCCAGAGTCACGTCATTTTAGTCGCTTTCGACTCATCGAGTCGTACCTCTGTCATGGTTATCATTTCATTGCCACGTACCACGCTCCGATACGAATTCAGTCGCATGGAAATGCACTGATTCGTCTCGGCGTGCCCCAGGTATTTGCCACATTTCAGTACATGCTCCAGAGTCTGATTCGCAGTCAGTCACTATAGCGGCACGACCGATTCGCGCCTCTGTCATGGCAACAAAATGTTACACCTGCACTTACCGCGCTCCGCTTCGAATCCAGTCGCATCTTCCATGCACCGATTCGTTACGGCGTGCCCCAGGGCTCGGCCTCATTTCTGAAACATGCTCCAGAGTCTGGATCATAGCTAGTCGCAGATATCGGGCGACCGGCCCGCATCTCTGTCATGGGAATCGCTACCATTTCACTCCCACAGGACATCACCGTTTCGAAACCAGTCGCATCCGAGATGCACCGATTCGTCACGGAATGCCTCAGTTGTTTCGGCCGTATCCATACCTATACCAGAGCTCGGTTCGTTGCCAGTCGCAAAATGCGGCACAACCAATTCGAGCCTCGGTTAAGGTAAAACATTTCTCTCATTTTGTTTACTGCGCTCCGATTCGAATCCAGATGCATTAAACATGCACCGATTCGTCCCGGTGTGCACCAATGTTTTTCAGTTGCCTCATTTCAGTACATGCTCCAGAGCCCGGTTCACGGTCGGCTCAGTCACGGCACGACCGAGCCGGACGTCTGTCATGACAAGGAAGTTCACTCATTTCATAATCAATGCAAACATTTCAAATCATTTCATTGTCACAAGATTGCAAGCACCATACAAGTCATTGCTTCTAGTTAGTCAGCAAACCTTCACGAATTGTCACCTTTCATTTTCCTCCAGGTCAGTCAAAGTTCAGTAGGTCCACCCTGCACCAGGTTGGACGATATCCCCCCAGGTAAAAAAAATAAAAAAATAAAAAAAAAATAATGGGGGAAAATAAGTCGGGTAAGTATGACTCAGGGAATCAAACCAAAACTTGAAATTCATGTCACCCTCAATAGGTTACAGTCAACCAAAAAATACGAGCTCAAAGACAGGATATCCTCACCAGATCAACCATGTCTCAGGCCGGCAGCGAAGACTTCACGGCCCCTCTGTCACCTTCCCTGGTCTCAGAGAGCGGCAGCGTGCAGTCCCTCAGGGGATGGACCATCCCCAAACTGACGGCAGAGCTACAGTAGGTGACCGCGATATTGTGTCAATCTCGCCGCACTTCTCGGCGAGATTTGACACCTACGAGCCCCGTCGCAGGAGCCAGCGCCGAGATGGCTCACTCATCGGGAAAGGAAAACTTTGTTTTCCTTCCGCGATGAGTGACAGGCAGCGCTGACAGCTGTCTGGTATGAATCCTGAGGCGGGAACACCGCGCCAAATTTTAAATGAAAAAAACGGCGTGGGTTCCCCCCTAGGAGCATACCAGGCCCTTAGGTCTGGCATGGATTGTAAAGGGAACCCCCTATGCCGAAAAATCGGCGTGGGGGTCCCCCCCAATCCATACCAGACCCTTATCCGAGCACGCAGCCCGGCCGGCCAGGAAAGGGGGTGGGGACGAGCGAGCGCCCCCCCCCCCCTCCTGAGCCGTACCAGGCCGCATGCCCTCAACATGGGGGGGTGGGTGCCTTGGGGGAGGGGGGCGCCCTGCGGCCCCCCCACCCCAAAGCACCTTGTCCCCATGTTGATGAGGACAAGGGCCTCTTCCCGACAACCCTGGCCGTTGGTTGTCGGGGTCTGCGGGCGGGGGGCTTATCGGAATCCGGGGGCCCCCCTTAATAAGGGGGCCCCCAGATCCCGGCCCCCCACCCTGTGTGAATGAGTTTGGGGTACATGGTACCCCTACCCATTCACCTAAGCAAAAGTGTCAATATAAAAAAAACACATTACACAGGTTTTAAGAATAATTTATTAATCAGCTCCGGGGTCTTCTTCCGACTTCGGGGGGTCTCCTTCCGACTTCTCCCGGTGTTCGGCCTCTTCTCCCGGGCCCCGCCGCTATCTTCTTCCAGCTCTATTGCCAGCGAGGGGCCCGGTCTGCTGCCGCTGTCTTGTCGCCGCTGTCTCGCCGCTTCTTCTCTTCTTTTCTTCTTTTCTTCTTCCCCGATGTTGACACGACGCTCTCTCCGGCTCGAATGCTGTGTGCGAGCTGCGGAGCCATTTATATAGGCGGTAACCCCGCCCCCTTACGACGTCATGGTCCCAGCATGCGCAGGGACTCTGGGGCCACGCCCCCTTATGACGCCAGAGTCCCTGCGCATGCTGGGACCATGACGTCGTAAGGGGGCGGGGTTACCGCCTATATAAATGGCTCCGCAGCTCGCACACAGCATTCGAGCCGGAGAGAGCGTCGTGTCAACATCGGGGAAGAAGAAAAGAAGAGAAGAAGCGGCGAGACAGCGGCGGCGAGACAGCGGCGGCGAGACAGCGGCGGCGAGACAGCGGCGACAAGACAGCGGCAGCAGACCGGGCCCCTCGCTGGCAATAGAGCTGGAAGAAGATAGCGGCGGGGCTCGGGAGAAGAGGCCGAACACCGGGAGAAGTCGGAAGGAGACCCCCCGAAGTCGGAAGAAGACCCCGGAGCTGACTAATAAATTATTCTTGAAACCTGTGTAATGTGTTTTTTTTATATTGACACTTTTGCCTAGGTGAATGGGTAGGGGTACCATGTACCCCAAACTCATTCACACAGGGTGGGGGGCCGGGATCTGGGGGCCCCCTTATTAAGGGGGGCCCCCGGATTCCGATAAGCCCCCCGCCCGCAGACCCCGACAACCAACGGCCAGGGTTGTCGGGAAGAGGCCCTTGTCCTCATCAACATGGGGACAAGGTGCTTTGGGGTGGGGGGGCCGCAGGGCGCCCCCCTCCCCCAAGGCACCCACCCCCCCATGTTGAGGGCATGCGGCCTGGTACGGCTCAGGAGGGGGGGGGGGCGCTCGCTCGTCCCCACCCCCTTTCCTGGCCGGCCGGGCTGCGTGCTCGGATAAGGGTCTGGTATGGATTGGGGGGGGACCCCCACACCGATTTTTCGGCATAGGGGGTTCCCCTTACAATCCATGCCAGACCTAAGGGCCTGGTATGCTCCTAGGGGGGAACCCACGCCGGTTTTTTCATTTAAAATTTGGCGCGGTGTTCCCGCCTCAGGATTCATACCAGACAGCTGTCAGCGCTGCCTTTCACTCATCGGGAAAGGAAAACAAAGTTTTCCTTTCCCGATGAGTGAGCCAGCACGACATTCACAGTACCCTGTCGCCGAGAACCAGCGCGATGGTATCGCGCTGGAAACACAATCTCGCGGTCAGGTACTGTAAGACGCAGAGGCGTTCCCTTCCCCGCCACAGCGAGGAAAGGCGAGTTGTTCAAGCTCCTCTTCCCCCCACCAGCAGCAGGACCCAGTACCCAACAGGCATCCCTCCAGTCGATATCTTCAGTCATCTCACAACTGCACGCGATGGTGTCTTCCTTGTCTACCTCGGTCACAGACGTACAAACCAGGGTGGCACTCCTGGAGGCTCGACCGGCCGCGGCTACCCCCGACCCAACCGCAACCCAAACCTTAACACCCCTTCCTGCAGGTACCACAGGCTGGAGCCCCATTGTCTACCCCTCCCATTTGGTTCCAACCAGCATCAGGAAGGACATTTTGGACGGCAGGGACGTCAACCTGGCCTCTCTCCTTATTTCTGTGCATGATCTGGCAGAAAATAAGGCCTACAACTGGGGTGATATATCGGTGGTCCTTAAAGCCAAAGACCCCAGACTGAACCGGAAGTTATCTGTCCCAGAGTTCACCTTGGCCTTTGGCATGATGAGAGACGTCCTATGCTCAGCCGCCCCCAGCAGAAGGGAAGAGCTGGACCTGTACCTCCATACGGTAGTAGACCTGGGATACAAGTATGGAGGATTTTCTTTTTACGACTACCACCGTTCCTTTTCCGCAAAGGCGGCAGCCAGACTCACACAGTTCCAAACGACAACAAATTGGAGTCTCATGGACACAGAGCTGTTCTGCCGCCATTTTGCCGGCTTACGCTCACCCCTGTGTGCGATTTGCCAGTCCTCCACCCACACTGCCACCTCGTGCGCCAATGCGACAATCAGACGTCCCTTCGAATTTCCCTCTACCTCCGGTGCACTTCAGGGTCAGTCGGTCCCTGAACAAACGCCTCAGGTGGACAAATTCGGACGCCCAGTCCGAACCGTGGGAGGGGCAGCCATCTGCAATAATTACAATTACGGGTCCTGCAACTTCAGTCAGTGCCGCCTACTCCACATCTGCACCTTATGCCAAAGAGCGCACCCAAGGAACTTGTGCGAAGTCAAACAACAGAAGAGGGCATGACTAAGCCGGATCAATGTCATATGGCTAGGACTCTACCTCACCTCACACCCCACCCCCTCCCTGGCCACCTACCTTATCCAGGGGTTCACAGTAGGGTTTCACACCGGCCTCATTTCACTACCCCACAGTACTTACGAATGTGGGAATCTTCGTTCAGCGGCCATTGACGAACAAGCCATAGATCGGCTCTTACATGCAGAAGTAGACCGAGAGTATGTCATAGGCCCCTTCACTCAGCCCCCTTTCATCACTTGGAGAGTCAGCCCTATTGGGCTTGTCAAGGGCAAATTCACAAATAAATTACGTTTGGTGTACGACCTGTCTGCGCTTCATTCTTCCCACATCCCCAGTCTCAATTCCCTGATCCCCTCCGAAGAATTCTCCCTAAAATATTCCTCCGTGGACATGGCAATCCAAGCAGTCATCAAAGCAGGTACAGGTGCCTGGCTTTCCAAAGCCGACATCTCGGATGCCTTCAAACTCCTGCCTATACACGCATCCCTTTGGTGCTGGCATGGCATCAAGTGGAAGGAGGCATATTATTTTGCCACAAAACTGACGATTGGTTCGAAGAGTAGCCCTTGGCTCTTCGACACATTCGCTCAATCCCTCGCTTGGATACTGGTACACAAGGCTCAGTGCCAAGAAGTCATCCATTACCTGGACGACTACCTACTAATAGAACCTCCCAGCAAGCCCCCAGGAGACTTCGACAAACTCAGAGTGGTATTCGGAAATCTCAATGTTCCCATCGCCGAGCACAAAGTCGACGGCCCAGCACACAACATCACCTTTCTCTGAGTCAACTTAGACACCTGCACTATGCAAGCCAGTCTCCCCCTCGAAAAACTAACCCGCATTAGGGCGGTCCTTCACAAATTCACCCACACCAAAGGGTGTACCAAAAAGCAGTTGCAATCTCTCCTGGGAATGCTTAATTTCGCCATGCGAATTATTCCACAAGGCCGCACCTTCGTGTCACGTCTGCTGAGATTCCTGTCAGAAACACAAGACCCCGATCAGATCCTGAATCTAGACTCCGCAGCAATAGCGGACCTATCTATGTGGGAGGAATTCCTGTCCGCCTGGAATGGCATATCCCTATTTATACCCATGGTTTCGGCCCTTTCACCTCAGGTGGTGACAGACGCTGCAGCTTCCACAGGTTTCGCGGCAATTTTTGGCCACCAATGGTTTTCAGGACCCTGGCCTCAACAGATACTGTTGATACCCGGCTTTACCCGAACATCTTCCCTCTTCGAACTCTATCCCATAGTGGCAGCTGCACAACTCTGGGGTCACCATTGGACAGGGCAAACCGTGGTCTTCACCACTGACAATCAGGCCACGGCAGACATCATCAACAAAGGCAGGTCCAAGTCCCTAGCAGTCATGTCCTTCCTGCGCAGATTGGTACAACTGTCTTTACAGTATCAGTTTAACATTCACTGTGCATTTATTCCAGGCAGATACAATTTAGCTGCTGACACACTGTCACGTTTTAACTACACCTCCTTTTTCAAACAGGTTCCCAGAGCCGATCCAGTGTCGGCCCTATCCCTGTCTGGTCACAGCTGACCCTGGACTAGCTCAACATTTACAAGGAGCAACGCAGCTCGTCAATCACTCACTCTCTCATAACACACTCAAAGCCTACCAGACAGCTTGGAGGGCGTTCAATAAATTCTTCACATCCTGCTGTAAAGGACCAACAGATGTCAAACAGGTACTGGCCTTCACTTCATACTGCCACACTCAGCTGGCCTTATCTTACAATACCATTCGGCTATACCTAGCCGGCATACAACATTTCTTGACTCTTGAAGACCCCACAAAATCTTCACTGTTCTCATCACACGCTATACGAGCCATCCTAAGGGGCATTCAGAAACAACAACCAGTGATCAGCATCAAGCGCTTACCCATTACGGGGCCCATCTTCAGGGATATGTCGACTATTCTGGCTACTTCTCCATTCGGTCTGCTCCCCAGCATGGTCCTACAAGCAGCCATATATTTGGCTTACTATGGGTTCTTGCGACCTGGCGAGTTCACCTGTAACAACCCCACAGACCAAGTACTATGCAGACGGCACTTGCTTCGCTACCAAGACCATTTCATCCTTCACCTCGAGGTTTCTAAAACCCAGCAAACAGGCTCTGGAGTAGACATTCACCTCTACAAAACCAATAACAGCTGGTGTCCAGTCACCGTACTTAACCGTCTCCTGTCACTCCTGCCTGAACAACCGGACACCTGTCCTCTTCTACCATTCCCAGTTAAACCTTTAAGTGCCTGTCAGTTTGTGAAACACATAAGGATACTTCTCCGCAATCTTCACCTTAACCCCAGTCAGTATTTCGGACACTCCTTTCGTATCGGAGCAGCCTCCGCAGCATCCCGCCATGGGGTCCCAGACCACGTCATCAAAAGATTAGGCAGGTGGAAATCAGCCTGCTTCGCCCGGTATATCCCCAATCCTCAAGTAGAGATGGCACAGGCATTTTCAAAATTGGCTCAATGAATAACTGAAAACCAATAAAATATTATACCCCTACCTGAATGTTTTTGCCCCCTTATTTTGGCATACCGGCCATTAGACCAAGGCACACTTTCAGGTCCATTTCATATGGTAAGTCCACACTTCCAGGTCTATTTCTGATGGTAAGTCTTATGTTAACTATAAATGTTATCTATGTCCATATCGGACATAGGGCTCCAACCATAAGTAGGAAGGCCAGTATGGTGGCCTGAATTTATGGGAGGAGCCCGGGGGGTATTTAAGCAGCCCGCTCACCTGTGGTGCTTGTCGGTTTCCTGTGCGTGATACCCACCCTCCCATCCCCATTTCACAGCATTTCTCAACTATTCATTTCTCTTTACAGAATAATCATTTCTTAAACCAGGGTATGCCCCCTTATTTTGGCATACCGGCCATTAGACCAAGGCACACTTTCAGGTCCATTTCATATGGTAAGTCCATACTTCCAGGTCTATTTCTGATGGTAAGTCTTATGTTAACTATAAATGTTATCTATGTCCATATCGGACATAGGGCTCCAACCATAAATAATATATATATATATATATATATATATATATATATATATATATATATATATATATATTTATATACAATCCATACCCTCTTCTCCCACATGAACAAAGTGGGTGTAAGGGTATTATCTTATTCACAAATTTCTGACTATTGTGTGGCTTGAACTACACGATTCAAGAGGTGGTCGTGGTGTTTTATCAGTATGCACGATTGATTGTATGATGATTTTAATGTGTTTTTTTTTATATCATCATTTTGCTCATAATAAATATTTGCTAATTGGTATATACAACGGGCTGTGGCTTTTTGTTCACTAACAGGGATAGTTGAGCCTAATCAGATTTTTTTATTTTTGCATTACCTTCATTTCCATCTCCCATGGGGGGTGTGGGGGGGTAACGGCACATCTCCCCCTCCCCAAAATATTGGGCACCAGCCGCCACTGGGTTTAATACCGCTTTAAAGCCAAATTCCAGCAATTAAGCCACTTAGTAAAAAGTGAAGGCATGGATTAAGTCCAAGAATCTGCATGGCACGCCCGAAACTTATCTCTATTATTTATATCTGACCGTTTTGTTGCTCTATGAGACACTATGAGCTGTGAGAGAGGAGAAAGGCACACAAAGCAGCTATGCCCACCTCTCCCCTCTGCTGTATTTTGTAAATGTGTTCAAATAACACTAATGCCCTGTACACACTGTTGGATTTTCCGACGGAAAATGTGTGATAGGACCTTGTTGTCAGACATTCCAACCGTGTGTGGGCTCCATCACACATTTTCTATTGGAATTTCCGACACACAAAGTTTGAGAGCTTGCTATAAAATTTTCCGACAACAAAATACGTTGTCGGAAATTCCGATCGTGTGTACACAAATCCGACGCACAAAGTGCCACGCATGCTCAGAATAAATAAAGAGACGAAAGCTATTGGCTACTGCCCCGTTTATAGTCCCGACATACGTGTTTTACGTCACCGCGTTCAGAACGATCGCATTTTCCGACAACTTTGTGTGACCGTTTGTATGCAAGACAAGTTTGAGCCAACATCCGTCGGAAAAAATCCTAGAATTTTGTTGTCGGAATGTGTGTACGGGGCATAAGGCTTCTGTGAATGGGCAGGAGGAGAGGAGGGGTGGGCATAGCAGCTGCAAAGACTCTCCTGTTCAACATGCATAGCTCAGAAAGATTAGCATCACTCTCTTGGGACTACAGCTATAGTTGTCTTCCGGGAGTACTATAAAGTTGTCAAATATAATTAATAGAGCTAAGCCCAGAAGGTGTCATGCACCTCACTGGACATAACTCAATAGCGGGAGATTTACTAAAACTGGTGCACAGAGAATCTGATGCAGCTGTGCACAGTAACCAATCAGCTTCTAACAACTTACAGCTTGTTCAATTAAGCTTTGACAATAAAAACAGAGAAGCGGCTTGGTTACTATACAAAGCTGTACAAGATTCTGTGTTCTCCAGTTTTAGTAAATCTACCCCAGTGTACCTTCATTTTTTTTTTACAAAGGAGCTGAATACTTGGAATTGAGCTTTAAGCTTATGAATGGAAATATTACATATTATGGTAATGAGCAGCAGAAAACAGTGAGTTTAAGACATTCAATTTAAAAACACTCTTTAATTATAGATTACTGTGTAGTGTGTCCTAGAATTTGATGCATATGAGCAGAATATTTTATACTTGTTTTTTTTTTGTTTTTTTACCAAACTATGGGAATCATTTTGAATAATTTAATATCAAAAATATAATTAATTTTTTTCTTATTCCAATACTTGTAGGGAAATTAAGAGAAAATTATATTACACCCTTGCATCCATTTACATCTATTTTACAAACTCTTTTGTAATATGGTTCTGATAATGTATCTCGTCCAATCGCTACCATCATGCACGCCGGCCCGCCGAGTATATTATCTAGCTGGGAGAATACACAGTGCCGCTGCAATTTGCAGTCTGCAGGAATGTGCAAAATACTTAACTCAGAGAACCGAAATGTTTCATAAAACTCTTTAATAAGAAAATATGTGCTTCCTACATTTTTGATGACTTGTTTAGTTTTATCCTTTTTTTTTATGAAAACTTTTCCTCCTTTTTTTTTTTGTTCAAAGATTAGCTGGCAAAGATTTTAATTGTAACCCATTATTCTTCCTAAAACACAAGTTCACAAAAGACCACAGCGGGATGTTAGTTAATGAAGATAGTTTTATTTTCCATTCCCCTTTTTTTTGAGAAATATGAATTATACATTTATCACAGTGGTAGGAAAAAAAAAAATATATAATGAAAAAAAAAAAAATCAGACATCTTCTGATTATTTGTATCTTGTTTAAATGGTTTATAGGAAGTTGCCGAGAAGCCCGCGGTACTTTACTGAAGCCCTTAATAGCTTTGTTTGAGGTCAGCTAAATGTTGAATGTTATATAGGCAGTTAGTAGAGCACTACAGACAAGGCTCCCCGAAATGAGCGCCTAGCGGGAGGAAAAGGACCCTGCTGTTTCAGCAAACACGGAATCAAAATTAGAAAAGGCCATTTCCGCTTTATCAATTCTTCAATTTTCTTCTGAAAGGCAATTTGCTAGGCTGCCTATTAATTCTTTCAATTAAGAGCTGGTTATCATGAGACTAGCAGGAGAAGTGAAGACTTTGTTTGTTTTTTTGCACAAAGGACGTCCGATGTTCGCCAGCGGTCCTGACTAATTAATCATTTTTAATTCTGCTTTTCCTATAGTCTCCCGTAAATTTCTTTATGTTCCACACAGGCCGATGTTAATATATGTTTTTGTAAATGCTAGCTGGGGTGAACATGACTGTTGAGGAATTTTCAATTCATGTAAAAAAAAAAAAAAAAACTGAAAAGGTTTTAATGTTAAAGGGGTTGCCCGTTTTTCTCAATTAGAGAAGAAAATCTGTACATGTTCAAAGGGGTGTAATTATACAGGCTGGGGCCCCATCAAAATTATTAGGGGACTTGCCCCATCTCTCTAATTTCCATCCCAAAGAAAGTTCCTCTAGTGATACAGAAGATTAATTGTTCTCACAATAATTGGATAGAGGTTCCCAAAATATATATACATCCATTTTAGCCTAACTTATTGTCACCTGTACAAATCACCGTATAGCCAACCGATTCTGGTTAACAGCCACATTATCTGTTATAGATATAGTTAAACTAAGGCACTTGCACCATAACTCGATGACCATATTGGCTTTCCAAGGGTATATCAGGTCCAAAAGTGTAGAGCAGCAAATACCATATGATCTCCTATGACTATAGTTATGCCAAGTCGCTTGCACCATAATTTGATGACCATATTGGATTCCCCAGGGCACATATTTCATAGCCAAAAGTATAGAGCAGCAAAAGATGTATGGTCTGCTATGGCTATAGTTACGCCAAGGCGTTTGAACCTTAATTTGATGACCATATTGGATTTCCAAGGGCACATGTATCAGAGCCAAAAGTGTAGAACAGAAAATGCAATATGATCTACTATAGCTTTAATTACACCAAGGCAGCTGCACCACAATTTGATGAACATGTTGGATTCCCAAGGGCACATGTATCAGGGCCAAAAGTTTGAAGCAGCAAATGCCATGTGGTCTATTATGGATAAGTAACACCACAGCACTTGCACCATGATTTGATGACCATATTAGACTTTCATGGGCGTATGTTACAGGTCCAAAAGTGTAGAGCAGCAAACACCGTATAGTCTACTATGGCTTTAGTCGCGCCAAGGCAGTTGCACAAAAATTTGATGACTATATTGGATTTCCAAGGGCACATGTATCATGGTCACAAGTATAGATCACCAATAACTGCATATTTTGCTATGGCTATAGTTAAGCCAAGGTTCTTGCACCATAATTTGATGAAGATATTGGCTTTCCAAAGGCACATATATCAGGCACAAAAGTGTAGAGCAGCAAATGCCATATGGCCTACTATAGCTATTATTCCAAGGCAGTTGCACCATAATTTAATGACCATATTGGATTTCCAGGGGCACATAAATCATGGCCACAATTATAGAGCACCAATAACTGCATGTTTTGCTATAGCTATAGATACACCAAGACAGCTGTACCGCATGTTGGATTCCCAAGGGCCCATGTATTAGGGCTAAAAGTATAGAACAACAAATACCATGTGGCCTGCTATGGCTATAATTAAGTCAAGACACTTCTGCCATAATTTGATGACCATACTGGATTCCCAAGTGCACATACCTGTATATCATGGCCAAACGTACAGAGCAGCAATACCTGCATATTCTGCTATCTCTATAGTTACGCCAAGGTAGATGCACCATAATTTGATGACTATGTTGGATTGTCAAGGGCACGTCCATCATAGCCAAAAGTGTAGAGCAGCTCTGGGTGGCTCCATCTGCATGAGAGCTGCTTTCAGAACTATTAGGAACTATTAGAAACAGATAGTTGACCCAACAGTGACCCAACTAGCCATTGCTCTGTTTGATGACTCAAAGTACTGAGGGCCACCAAGACAGCCAGACAACTAACATTTGTAGAATAAAAAATAGCAATTGCAGTCTCCTTGTTCCTCATCTGATCTGTGGAACTGCAAGGCATTGGTATTTCCATAATACATGACTGTGTCATCTCTGAGCTTGTATCTTCGTCCATGAAGTTGATTGTAAGCCCAGGTGAGCCCAGATAATGCCTGAACAAAGGTGGCATTATCTTCTGAAGAGAAAAGCAGATTAAAACCATTTCAGGGTAATTACTGTGATCTCTGTGAGAGGCAGTGCTTTTTTTTTTTCTCCGCCCCTTACTCACCTTCGAGCACCGCCCCTTGGTTCCAACCCCTACCCACCTCCAAGTACCCCTCCTTTTAGAGAATACAGAACCAAGTAACATTTGTATATGAGAACAAGAAAAGCAGTAAAATAGATCCGCTGCAGCCAGCAACAATAGACCCCCCCTGACAACAACAGATCCCCCAAGTAACAATCAACCGCTTACAACAATATACCCCCCAGCAACAATAGACCCCCGGCAGCAACAACAAATCTCCCTGCAGCCAGCATCAATAGACCCTCCAGCAGCCAGCAACAATAAACCCCTCCCTCAACGGTAGATCCCTCCATCCCTCCTAGTAACAACTGACCCCCGGCAATATAAGATCTACCCCCAAGAACAATAGATCCACCCCCAGCAACAATAGACCCCCTTGCAAAAACAGATCCCCTCCAGTGACACTAGATCCCCCAGCAGTCAGTATCAATAGACCCTGCAGCACATCCCAGCACCCCTTCCCTTTACATGCAATCAGTGCTGGAGGGGATCTGCTTCCCCTCCCCCGTTGACACTGAAAAAAAGTCCTGGTGAGAAGTAATAAATACCTGTAAGTATTAAACGTACACATTACTTAACAACATTGCAGTAAAATACAAATATTTCTTTCTCTTGTTTGTCTGTAAGTTTTATTATGATGATGTACAAAGATGCACAAATGACACACAGACACAAAAGAAGAAACCTTGACGCATTGCGCACAAAGTGTTTAATCCCTTTGATGGCTGTTTATCTATGCATGTCTGTACATTATCACAATAGATTCTACAGTCAAGCAAGACAGAGGTTTCATTCTATTGAGTTTTGTTGAATATACCAGGACCAATCAAGGTCTGAAAGCCGTGATCCTTGATCCATGGGGAGTTTAAAGCCGGCTCCCTTGGGGCAGCAAAGTTGTAGTTGTTTGCACATGTACGTGTTCATGCATGGGAATAAACTCATATATATGGAAACTGTATTCAATTTTTTGAATTTTTTGGATGTGATTGGGAAGTACTCTCCTACCATAGGTGTGCGCAGCCTATTGCATTAGGCTGTGCACCCCAAAGCTCAAACACACATGTATATATATATATATATATATATATATATATATATATATATATATATATATATAAAAATATATATGTACACACATATACACTGTATTACCAGAAGTATTGGGACGCCTGCCTTTACACGCACATGAACTTTAATGGCATCCCAGTCTTAGTCCGTAGGGTTCAATATTGAGTTGGCCCACCCTTTGCAGCTATATCAGTTTCAACTCTTCTGGGAAGGCTGTCCTCAAGGTTTAGGAGTGTGTCTATGGAAATGTTTGACCATTCTTCCAGAAGTGCATTTGTGAGGCCAGGCACTGATGTTGGATGAGAAGGCCTGGCTCGCAGTCTCCACTTTAATGTGAAGGCCAGTCAAGTTCCTCCACCCCAAACTTGCTCATCCATATCTTTATGGACTTTGCTTTGTGCACTGGTCCAAATCATTTGGTGGAGGAGGGATTATGGTGTGGGGTTGTTTTTCAGGGGTTGGGCTTGGCCCCTTAGTTCCAGTGAAGGGAACTCTTAAGACATCTGCATAAGAAGACATTTTGGATAATTTTATACTCCCAACTTTGTGGGAACAGTTTGGGGATGGCCTCTTCCTGTTCTAACATGACTGCACACCAGTGCACAAAGCAAGGTCCATAAAGATATGGACTGAGCAAGGGAATAAAAATTCCAAAGTGCTATAATGGTGTGAACCTCCCAACTAAACGGTTGTTGCACTTGAAGTTAGTTTGTATTGCAATTATCTGTATTGATTAGTAAGTTAGCGCTGCACTTTTTTTTTGTGGTGTGGGAACACATAACAGTGCTTAGCGGCAGGCCTTTTACTGACACTTTTTTAATTTACCTCCAGTAGTTTATTGTAAATAGTAGTGTGGTGATTACGTATTATACTAAAGATCGGAATGTGGCATTAATAAACAGACGGATTTCAGTTGTGCCCCACCAGGCTAGCCCCCATAGACAATGTGCCTAGCTGCTGAGTTCAACTGCCCATCCCTGCACTCAGTGCACTGATGGGCACTGATTGGAAGCACTGATAGGCAGCACTCATAGGCACTGATAGGCAGCACTGATAGCCAGCACTGATTGGCACTGATAGGTGACACTGATTGGCAGCTTTCATGGGCACTGATAGGCAGCACTGATTGGCAGCACTGATAGGTGGTACTGGTTGGCAGCACTGATTGGCAGCACTGATAGGCACTGCATGGTGGCACTGATAGGTGGCACTAATTGGCACTAATTGGCAGCACTGATTGGCATTGATAGGCAGCACTGATGGGCGGCACTGATGGGCACTTATATGCAGCACTGATAGGTGGCACTGATGGGCATTGATAGGCAGCACTGATGGGCTTTGATAGGCTGAAACAATAGGCAGCACTGATGGGCACTGATTGTCACTGATAGATGACACTGCTTGGCAGCACTGATGGGCACTGATAGGCAACACTAATGGGCACTGATAGGTGACACTGATTGGAAGCACTGATAGGCAGCACTGATTGGAAGCACTGATTGGCACTGATAGGCAGCACTGATTGGCACTGATAGGTGGCATTGGTTGGCACTAATAGACTTCTCTGATTGGCAGCACAGGTGGGCACTGATAGGCAGCACTGATGGGCACTGATTTATGGCATTGGTTGGCACTGATAGGTGGCACTGATAGGCAGCAATTATGGGCACTCATTGGCAGCACTGATGGGCACTGATAGGCAAAACTGATGGGTACTGATAGACAGCACTGATGGGCACTGATAGGCAGCACTTATAGGTGGCACTGATTGGAAGCACTGTTGGGCACTGATTGGCACTGATAGGTGGCATTGGTTGGCACTGACAGGTGGCACTGATGGGCACTGACAGGTGGCACTGGTGGGCACTGATTGGCACTGACAGGTGCAATTGATGAGCAATGATTGGAACTGACAGGTGGCACTGGTGGGCACTGATGGGCACTGACATGTGGCACTGGTGGGCACTGATTGGCACTGACAGGTGGCACTGGTGGGCACAGATTGGCACTGACATGTGGCACTGATGGGCACAGACAGGTGGCAGTAATGGGCACTGACAGGTGGCACTGATTGGCGGCACTGATAGGTGGTATTGGTTGGTAATGATAGGTGGCACTGATGGGCATTGATAGGCGGCACCGATTGGCAATGATCTAGGAGAGGGGAAGTTTCCCATTGAGCAGTCAGCTAGGCATGTAAGAGCCGCTCAGTGAGTGAAACTGTAATGTAATGTCACTGGCATGAATGCCTTATCCTTATTACCTTCTGGTAAGCAGACTACATTATCACGTGGTGACGAGTGACTTCTCTACATCTTCACACTACATCTGGTGATCAGATTCCTCCCACTCTTCAGACTTCCTTAGCGCTGCAATAATTTTTTAATGACACATTAGGGTGTGCCCAGGCCCACCTGGCACACCCCCTGCGCACGCCTATGTCTCCTACTACTAATCCTCCATGGAGCCGTGTGTGTTTGTGGATGCAGGTGATCACACCAGTGCAGATGTAAGGCTGCAAGGTATTCTGGATAGCTTTAGTAGCTCACTATTTGCCTCCACTTTATAACATGTTCTGGCTTACTATGGATTAAGTTCAACAAGGCACATGCTCGCTTGTGAACTTTTTTTATTTGAATCTGAAAGTTATAATGAGTGCCAGGAGTACAGCTATTGCTATACTCCTGGCACTCTAACAGGAGAGATGCCGCTTTCTCATGCAGAAGCAGTTTGGCCCACTGGATAGAATAAAAAACAATAAAATACATCCCCAGCAACAATAGCCCCCCCCCCCGAAACAATAGATCCCTCCAGCAACAATGGTCCCCCTAGTAACAATAGATCCACTGGAACAAACTACCCCCCAACAACAACTACAGGAACAATAGACCCCAGCCAGCAACAACAGATCTCCCAACAGCCATGCATTAATAGACCCTTCAGCAGTCAGCAACAATAGACCCCTCCCTCAACACTAGGTCCCTCCCACCAACATAAGACCCCGCCAGCAACATAAGATCCCCCTAGCAACAATAGGCCCCTCCCTCAACAATAGATCCTCCAGCAGCCAGCACCAATGGACCCTCCAGTGCACCCCTTGCCATTAGATACATTCAGTACTGGAGAAGCCGGAACTGTGTTCCCCCGCATTCCCATTGAGAAAAAACACGTAAATACAAGAGAAAAGTCCACAAGGTGGCAAACACCTTGTTGGGTCAAATCTTAGTAATCCAGCATGTTTTAAAAAGTGGCTGAATTCCTGGAGTTCAGTATGAGTTTCACTTAATCACTTAAAAAGCTTTAACACATTAATGTGATTTTAAAAGTAATTTTCAATTATTTTAAATCCTGAGCTTTCATTGGGGCCTCTTTTGCATAGGTAGCAGTTTCTACTGCCCTCGGAAAAGCGATCCTCCATGGCAGAATAGTGTCTTCTATGCGTTCAGGAGGTGATCCTCCCACTTCCAGAATTTGTGAGGAGGTTTTCAGCTATCAGTTGTGGACCCATACACCTAAAGTGATTCTAAACGAAATACTAGTTAGTTTTTTTTAATAACAAACATGTTATCCCTGCTCTGTGTAATGGTTTTGCACAGAGCAGCCCTAATCCTCCTCTTTTTGGTTCCCCCGCCAGCGATCCTGGCCCCTTTCTGCTACCAAGTGCCCCCAATAACAAGCCGCTTGCTAAGGGGGCATTCGAGCCGTGCTCTGGGTGTCCATTCCACCCCCCGCTCTCTCCTCATTGGCTCAGCTCACTTGGCTGTGATTGACAGCAGTTGGAGCAAATGAGGAGGGAGAGACCTTGGAGAGCCGTTGCACTCATGCACATCACTGGATCAAGATGGGGCTCAGGTAAGTATAAGCAGGGGCTGGGGGAAGGAGCTGCACCTACCCAGAAGGTTTTTTTACCTTAAAGAAGAGCTTCACCCAAAAGGGAAGCTTGTTTACACCCTTCCTCCTCCACTGCCACATTTGACACTTGGGGGGTATCTGTTTCAACTTCCGATCCCACTTCTGGCGTAGATTGCCATGGCGATCTCTGAGTATTTCCGGCCCCTCCCCCCCTACATTCTGGGACACACAAAAGGTCCCATAAGACAGTGGTTTCCCCTATTGAAAATGCCTGCACCTGAAGCTGATTGAAGAATCGGCTTGGGTTGATACTCAACGAACAGATGTTGAGCATCTGCAGTGACTCTCATGCCAAGTTTCTCAAAATTTAGGCACCATGGCTGTCATATGCCTTTCCTACCCTGCCCCCAGCCAGCTTGGACCACCTGTGACAGACAATCCCAATGCTCCCAAGCCCTTAACTCCCCCCCCCCATCTCCCGGTCTCTAATCTTCTAGCCTCCCTCCCCCTCCTAGACTCCTCTTTCTCTTGTCTAGCTCCCTATTCGGTTGGTTTACAAGCTCCTTCCTTCTAGCCTTACCTTTCCGCCTAACGTTCTTCTGATTTCCAGTCCCTTTTAAATCTGTCTAGGTTAAATATTGCATTAACTTTTGGATTATGGAGGGCCTAGGGGACACCCCATAGTTGTTGGGAGCCTCTCCGGGACCCCTTGGTTCTCATGGGACCATGAACACTCCTATTCATTGCTGTTATGTTAGCTCTTGTTTCTTCTGTTCATGTATCACCCCATTTTTTTGCCTTCCATGTGAGGTGACTCTTGTTACCACTTCAATGCCAGCCCCTGCGTGGGCGTAACTTTTGTGTTCACTATTTGTTAAAACCAAATAAAAACTATTGAAACAGAAGAATCAGCGCCCACATCGTTGGATCCCTGGACAGGTAAGTGTCCTTATATTGAGACTCCTTCCACACTGAGGCAGTTTTCAGGCGTTTTAGCGATAGAAATAGCGCCTGTAAAGCGACTGAAAACTGCCTCCCATGCCATCCAAATGGTGCACCTGCGGGGCGTTAGAAAAAGTCCTGCAAGCAGCATCCTTTGGGGGGTTTGGGAGCGCTCTATACAGTGTTCCCAAAACGCCCTGCCCATTGCCCCTGAAAAGCAATTCCGAAGCCCTGCAACACGGGCAGTTTTAAACCCTTCTTCGGTTGCTAGCGGAGGTTAAAAGCGCTCCGCTAGCGGCCGAAAAGCCCCACTTAAACTGCGGTAAAGCGCCCCTAAAACAAACGCCGCTTTACCGTTAACGCACGGGCAGCCCCAGTGTGCAAGGGGTCTAAAAGTCAGCATCTACAGTATTTGTTTTTGGTTTTTTTGTATTTTTGCCCAGACTGGAGCTCCACTTTAATGCATAGAATTCAATAAGGTAAAAAAAAAACCTTGAGCCTTTAAAACCACTTTAATTGGTGAGTTTGTCAGGTGTTGCTGTCTGTCAGACTCCACATGCTGAGTTCAAGACAAAAGCATTGTGGCTGTGGCATATGTGCAGTCCCTTCTGGATGCTGCTTATGTTTTAGATGGGGCCGGTAAAACCATGGCTTAACTGCCTGTTTCTACCACCCTCCTTGGCCACCCATGTGATAGAGACCTAAAATAACACCTGGTGATCCCGCCAAGAAGGTCCATGCTCAGGCACTTTCTGTGATATGGTTACAAAACTCTATCACTCTTCTCCATCTGTGCTCCCGCATTGTCACCCTGTCACACGGGCTTCCAAAAAGAAGACTTATAGGGCGTACACACGGTCGGACTTTGTTCGGACATTCCGACAACAAAATCCTAGGATTTTTTCCGACGGATGTTGGCTCAAACTTGTCTTGCATACACACGGTCACACAAAGTTGTCAGAAAATCCGATTGTTCTAAACGCGGTGACGTAAAACACGTACGTCGGGACTATAAACGGGGCAGTGGCCAATAGCTTTCATCTCTTTATTTATTCTGAGCATGCGTGGCACTTTGTCCGTCGGATTTGTGTACACACGATCGGAATTTCCGACAACGGATTTTGTTGTCGGAAAATTTTATCTCCTGCTCTCCAACTTTGTGTGTCGGAAAATCCGATGGAAAATGTCTGATGGAGCCTACACACGGTCGGAATTTCCGACAACACGCTCCGATCGGACATTTTCCATCGGAAAATCCGACCGTGTGTACGGGGCATATGAGTGGCCATTGTAGCACACATTACACAGGCATGATCCAATGTGTCACCATCTCAAAAGCCACCCTGAGAAATATGATACGGCCATCACAGGTGTAGATGGGAAGTGGTTGCAAAAGGCTGCAGAAGAGCATCAACAATGAGAGCATCAACAATGAGATTTAACAAAGGATTAAAAATGTGCCCCACTGAATAGTTCCAACTGTCCCTGATTTCAAGGGACTGTCCCTGATTTCAAGGGACTGTCCCTGATTTGGAGCAATGTCCCTCTGTTCCTCTTTCCTCCTCATTTGTCCCTCATTTTGGTCTGATCTTTATAGATGTATATAAAATGCACTTTTTATCTATCAAAAAGTATTTCCTAGTGCTAAACCTTTCATCTGATTCCTAAATTGCTGCATTTGCAAATTCCAAAAGCCAATATAAAGGAATAGTAGTGGTAAAAAAAGCACTTGTGGGTTTAACCAATCTTGTTTTTTTTGTACAATTCTCCTTTAAGGGGGCGTGGCAAGGGGTGTGTCCTATGCCTGCATACTTTTGCTGATAGGTGTCCCTCATTCCCATCTCAAAAAGTTGGGAGGTATGTCCACTATCATACATGTTTTTATTATTTATTTATTTATTTTTATTTTACATGCTATTTATTGAGCTGCATGAGGTTATCATTTTTTTGTAGTATGAAGATATCTAGTGGTGGCTTTGGACCATTGCAACTTGACTACTACCTGTAATGATATCTGCCTCTGCCTTTCCCCCTGTTTAGTGATAGTTAGTTCTGTCCTAGCTATACCCTCCCCATTTATTTTATGTTCCCTCAGTCAGTGTTAGTAATTCTTAGAAAAAGTGCTCAGGAAAGTCATTTAGGTTGATTTGCTAAAATTGGAGAGTGAAAAATCTGGTGCAGCAGTGTCACTAAACCCACATCATAAAAAAATATCAGCCAATGGTGTATTACATGCTGTTCATACTCACTGGGTCACTATGAGATTTGTTTTCTGTATTCTGCAAAAAACCTGGTTGATCCTGCTGCTCTCTATCTTCACCTTTTGTTCATGTCCCCAATTTAGCTAGGGATTTTGCAGCTGTGGTGGCAGCTCTGCACATGCTCAGTTTTCAGTGAGTTTCTTTGCTGAGCATTTCCTCCCTATCACATCTGAGCAGCCCATGTGACTATAGAACATGTGGGCTTATACACAGAGGTAAATGACAGCCCACTCCCTCCCTCCTCCTCCATGCACACTAACCAGCTAAACACAATGGGGGCGGGATATTACATGTAGATTAATGGAGGCTTCACCTCCCTCTTATTCTAAGACATGGAGGGGCGTGACACAGCCTGTGACTGGCATAAATCCACCCACACCATATTATTGCCACAAAATAATAAAGATTTGATGTAAAATATATATTTGTATGACAATTGAAAACAGTTTATTGATATTAATTATTTATTTTTACTCTGTATTTCAAAGGCTGTTTTTTCTATTTGAACATGTGACCAACAGCAGAGGACTATAAGCTCCTCCTACTTATGTTTCCCTGCAGACAGGCTGAGAAAGAGCTGGATTATGTAACATCTGTATATCGATTAGGAAAAAGGTACTTTTTTTTTTTAATTAAAATAATTACAGTGCCTTTATCCATATACAGAAATGTAAATTAACCACTTCAATACCAGGCACTTAGACACCTTCCCGCCCAGCCCAATTTTCACCTTTCAGCGCTGTTGCAATTTGAATGACAATTGCGCGATCATGCTACACTGTACCCAAACAAATTTTTTATCATTTTGTTCCCACAAATAGAGCTTTCTTTTGGTGGTATTTGATCACCTCTGCGGTTTTTATTTTTTGCGCAACAAATAAAAAAAGACCAAAAATTTCGAAAAAAAACAAGTTTTTCTTTGTTTCTGTTAAATTTTTTTGTAAATGAGTACGCTTTCTCCTTCAATAATGGGCACTGATATGGCTGCACTGATGGGCACTGATACGGCGGCACTGATGGGCACCGATGAGGTGGCACTAATGAGGCGGCACTGATGGGCACTTGTAGGTGGCATTGATTGGTATATATGGGTGGCACTGATGGGTACTTATGTGTGGCACTGATGTGTGGCACTGATGGGCACTGATAGGTGGGCACTGATGGGCACAGATGGGCACAGATGGGCGCTGACAGGTGGCACCGATGGGCAATGACAGTTGGCACAGATGGGCAATGACAGGTGGCACTGAAAAAAGCATTGCTGGGCAGATCTGGGCATTGCTGGGCAGATCATGGACATAATAGTGCCAATCAGTGCCCATTTGGGGGCACTGATTGGCACAGATTGGGCACATGTGGATGGCCATGGGGTACATACCTGGCCATCCACGTTGCCCCTTCCCTGTTGGTCCTAGTGGCATCCCTGGTGGTCCAGTGGGGTGATCTGAGGGGGGGCTGCGCTGATAAACAATCAGCGCAGACCCCCCCTGCCAGTAGAGCCGCCGATCGGCTCTCCTCTACTTGCGTCTGTCAGACGCGAGTGAGGAAGAGCCGATCAACGGCTCTTCCTATTGACAGCGCGATCAGCCGTGATTGGACACGGCTGATCACGTGGTAAAGAGCCTCCGCCGGAGGCTTTTTACCAAGATCAGTGTAGCGGTGTGTCAGACTGACACACCGCTCCACCGATCGCCGCGATGCGCGCCCCCGGGGGCGCGCTGCGGCATGTTATCCTGCTGGACGTCATATGACGTCCAGTCAGGATAACAGAACCACTTCCCGGACGTTAATCCGCTACAGGGCGGGCGGGAAGTGGTTAATTTACTAAAACTGAAAAGTGCAAAATCTGGTGCAGCTCTGCATGGTAGCCAATCAGCTTCTAATTTCAGCTTGTTCAATTAAAGAGGAAGTAAACTCTTGAAAAAAAAAAAATATTTTCCCTCCCCTGCACAGTAAAGGCATAATGTGCTAGTATGCATCGCATACTAGCACATTATGTAAACTTACCTGCAAACGAAACCCGCGTCGTCCCTACTGCAGGCCGCATCCATCTTTGCCCGTCTTCCTTTCGGGGCCGCAGACTCCAGCTCTGTGACTGGCCGGAGCCGCATGACGTCACTCCCTCGCGTGTGAGTGGGAGGCGCCGGTCACAGGACTGTCTTCTAAAGAAATGGCACGGGTGCCCGTTTTTTCCGAACACATGTGCCAATGACATCATCGGCGCAGTATACAGTAAATATCTCCTAAACGGCACACATTTAGGAGATATTTACAGTACCTATAGGTAAGCCTTATTATAGGTTTACTTATAGGTATAACGAATACAGGGGGGATTACAACCTCTTTAACTTTTTCAATACCAGGCATTTACACCCCCTTCCTGCCCAGGCCAATTTTCAGCTTTCAGCGCTGTCGCTGTTTAAATGGCAATTGTGCGGTCATGCTACACTGTACCCAAACAGATTTTTTATAATTTTGTTCCCACAAATAGAGCTTTTGGTGGTATTTGATCACCTCTGTGGTTTTTATTTTTTTGCTAAACACCGAAAATTTTGAAAAAAAAAAAGTTTTTCTTTTGTTTTGTTATAAAATTTTGTAAATAAATAAGTTTTCTCCTTCACTGATGGGCACTGATAAGGCGGCACTGACGGGCACTGATAAGGCGGCACCGATGAGGTTGCACTGATGGGCACTGACGATGGGCACTGATAGGCGGCACTGATGGGCACTGGTAGGCGGCACAGATGGGTGGCACTGATATGCAGCACTGAAAGGCATTGATAGGTGGCACTGATCGGCACTCATGGGTGGCACTGGTGGGCACTGATAGGCAACACCGATGAGCACTGAAAGGCTGCACTGATGGGCACTTATGGGTGGCATTGATAGGCGGCACTGCTGGGCACTGATAGGCAGCACTCGTGGGCACTGATTTGTGGCACTGATAGATGGCATTGATAGGCATCACTGATGGCACTAGCACTGGCAGGCATTAGGGATAAGCACTGATTGGCAGCTGCCTGGGCATTGATTGGCATTTGCCTGGTGGTCTAGGGTGGCATACCTGGTGGTCCAGTGTGGTGGCATCCAGGTGGTCCTGGGTGGGCATCCAAGGGGGGGTTGCGCTGATAAACAATCAGCACAGACACCCCCCCCCCGTCAGGAGTGCAGCTGATCGGCTCTTCTCTACTAGCGTCTGTTAGACGCGAGTGAGGAAAAGCCGATCATCAGCTATTCCTGTTTACATTGTGATCAGTCGTGATTCGGACACGGCTGATTACGTGGTAAAGAGCCTCTTTACCAAGATCGGTGTAGCACCACCAATCGCCATGATGCTTGCCCCACGGGCGTGCGAAGGCGGTCGTTCTGGAGGGCCGTCATATGATGTCCACCCAGAACGAGAGCCGCACCGCCTGTAATATGACAGTGGGCGGGCGGAAAGCGGTTAAGCTTTGACAAAAAAAACCTGGAAGCTGATTGATTTCTTTGCAGAGCTGCACCAGATTTTGCACCCTCCAGTTTTAGTAAATCAACCCCACTGTCAAGTTACACTTCAAAAGACAAAACTTCCTCTGTTCATTGCAATTATCTGAACTAAAATTGTGTTGGGTTCAACTACTGTGTCCTATTGAAGCATTAACCTGCCTGTGGAGGGTGCCAAGTCAGCAAGCAACAGTACTGCCCGGACAGACTGGGTTCTAAGAAGGCATGCCAATGCATAAAGTGGCATTTGAAACAGGATATGTAAAAACAAGTATTTTCTATAAAATAAAAATAACCATTGTTTATTAAGCCCAGTGCTGTAGCAGATTAAACTAGTCGTTCGTTTAGGGTTCACAGTCTACTTTCACAGCAGTGTCTAAGTGGGATGACATTATAAAGTTGTAATCTGATGGAGAACATTAAGTTCCGAAGACTAAGCAGTACAGTAAGGTCACATACATTTAATGGTGACCTGTGTAGGTGTTTATTTTATTATATTTTCATTATTTCGATGTATCTCTCTAATACACCACCTGGAAACATTTATTGCACTGAAATAAACATAGCACACGTAATTGGACGTAATGTGCTAGAGTTAGTGGGAAAGAGGTAGGCAACGCTTCCATATAGGGTTACTAATATATAGCTTGCCATGTACCACTCAATGTCCTTTTCACATAACACAGTGATTTGATTTAATTGAATTGACTTGGAAAATGCAGCACCGCAGAACACGATGTCAGTGCCACATAATGGCTCGCTGTATAAGAGTCATCAATGACAGTTATGTACAAGGCCATAGAGTACTTATCAGTCTGTTTTCACACACAAGATTCTTCCCCGAACACTTTTTTTACATTGTCCCTGCAAATTCCTCTTTAACCTTTGTTGAAAACTCATTTGCTGGGAGCACAGTTGTGCAGATACCTCTTTAACCACTTCAGCCCCGGAAGATTCTACCCCCCTTCCTGACCAGAGCACTTTTTGCGATTCGGCACTGCGTCGCTTTAACTGACAATTGCGCGGTCGTGCGACGTTGCTCCCAAACAATATTGACGTCCTTTTTTTTCCCACAAATAGAGCTTTTTTTTGGTGGTATTTGATCACCTCTGCGTTTTTTATTTTTTGTGCTATAAAAAAAAAAAGAGCGACAATTATGAAAAAAAAGCAATATAATTTACTTTTTGCTAATATACAGTGGGGACGGAAAGTATTCAGACCCTCCTAAATTTTTCACTCTTTGTTATATTGCAGCCATTTGCTAAAATCATTTAAGTTCATTTTTTTCCTCATTAATGTACACACAGCACCCCATATTGACAGAAAAACACAGAATTGTTGACATTTTTGCAGATTTATTAAAAAAGAAAAACTGAAATATCACATGGTCCTAAGTATTCAGACCCTTTGCTCAGTATTTAGTAGAAGCCCCCTTTTGATCTAATACAGCCATGAGTCTTTTTGGGAAAGATGCTACAAGTTTTTCACACCTGGATTTGGGGATCCTCTGCCATTCCTCCTTGCAGATCCTCTCCAGTTCTGTCAGGTTGGATGGTAAACGTTGGTGGACGGCCATTTTTAGGTCTCTCCAGAGATGCTCAATTGGGTTTAAGTCAGGGCTCTGGCTGGGCCATTCAAGAACAGTCACGGAGTTGTTGTGAAGCCACTCCATCGTTATTTTAGCTGTGTGCTTAGGGTCATTGTCTTGTTGGAAGGTAAACCTTCGGCCCAGTCTGAGGTCCTGAGCACTCTGGAGAAGGTTTTCATCCAGGATATCCCTGTACTTGGCCGCATTCATCTTTCCCTCGATTGCAACCAGTCGTCCTGTCCCTGCAGCTGTAAAACACCCCCACAGCATGATGCTGCCACCACCATGCTTCACTGTTGGGACTGTATTGGACAGGTGATGAGCAGTGCCTGGTTTTCTCCACACATACCGCTTAGAATTAAGGCCAAAAAGTTCTATCTTGGTCTCATCAGACCAAAGAATCTTATTTTTCACCATCTTGGAGTCCTTCAGGTGTTTTTTAGCAAACTCCATGCGGGCTTTCATGTGTCTTGCACTGAGGAGAGGCTTCCATCGGACCACTCTCATAGTTGCCAACAGTCCCGATTTTCCCGGGACAATCCCGATTTTGGGACCCTCGTCCCGATTGGAGGCTGTCCTGAATTGGGATTTTCCATAAGGAAAATCGGGAATGTTGTTTTTTTTGTTTTTGGAGCAGCGGGCTCCAGCAAAATGGCGGCCGGCGCCGCCGCTCTATCTTCCCCTAGTGTTGAGTGGAGAGAGGAAGGGGGCTCGATCCGTGCAGCCAATTAAGCGGCTTCTTTAGCTGCACAGCCCCTTCCCTCTCCACTGATACAAGCAGAAGACATGGCGCCGTCGCCGTGTCTTGCTGAAAGTTCCCCAGCCCCGTACTGCGCAAGCGCTGCACCAGCGCAGTACAGGGTGTCCTCCATTGCCGAGGACAATTTTCTCGGCAGAACACCGGCCGCTCCTGCACTGAGCGGGGGCCGGGCTGCATTGAGGGGGGACTGCACTGAGGGGGGGGCTGCACTAACTGAGGGGGGCTGCACTGAGGGGGGTCTGCACTAATAGAGGGGGGCTGCACTGAGGGGGGTCTGCACTAATTGAGGGGGGGTCTGCACTAATAGAGGGGGGGCTGCACTGAGGGGGGGTCTGCACTAATAGGGGGGGCTGCACTGAGGGGGGGTCTGCACTAATAGAGGGGGACTGCACTGAGGGGGGGTCTGCACTAATAGAGGGGGACTGCACTGAGGGGGGGCTGCACTAATAGAGGGGGACTGCACTGAGGGGGGGCTGCACTAATAGAGGGGGGCTGCACTTATAGAGGGGGGCTGCACTGAGAGGGGGCTGCACTAATAGAGGGGGGCTACACTGAGGGGGGGTCTGCACTAATAGGGGGGGCTGCACTGAGGGGGGGGGCTGCACTAATAGAGGGGGGCTGCACTGAGGGGGGCCTGCACTAATAGAGGGGGGCTGCACTGAGGGGGGTCTGCACTAATAGAGAGGGCTGCACTGAGGGGGGTCTGCACTAATAGAGGGGGGTCTGCACTGATGGAGGGGGTCTGCACTGATGGAGGGGGTCTGCACTGATGGAGGGAATCTGCACTGATGGAGGGGATCTGCACTGATGGAGGGGATCTGCACTGATGGAGGGGATCTGCACTGATGGAGGGGATCTGCACTGATGGAGGGGGTCTGCACTGAGGGGGTCTATACAGACTCTGGCGGGGGCACCTGATGCAAGGACAGACTCTGGCGGGAGCACCTGATGCAAGGACAGACTCTGCCGGGGGCACCTGATGCAAGGACAGACTCTGCCGGGGGCATCTGTTGCAAGGACAGACTCTGCCGGGGGCACCTGATGCAAGGACAGACTCTGCCGGGGGCACCTGATGCAAGGACAGACTCTGCTGGTGGCAGGCGACGTGGCTAGTGACACGCTCAGGGATCCCACTGATTCGGTATTATGGTGAGTTGAATGATTTAATTTTATATTACAATGTAATAATAGAAATAATGCGCTTCAATCATCCTGACACCATAACAACCATGGTGCCGGGATGATTGAAGCGTTAACACCAGGCATTTGGAGTATCTTTATCTGCTGATTGTTAAACTTTCTAGAATACACATATTTCTATTGTGTAGGATCTGGGGCTGCTGTCCCGTCATTCCCCTCTCCACCTTTCCTTCTCCCCCTTTCCTTCTCCCACTTTCCCTCTCCATCCCTCATTCGTCTCAGACTCTAACCACACCCTCTTGAACCACGCCCATTTAAGCCACACCCACTTTCATGAAGGTCACGCCTACTTTCACGTAAGCCACACCCACTTTTCAAGCAAACCACACCCATTTTTCGCTGCGGCGCGCTTTGCGTGGCGCACTTATAGATTTTTGCTAAGCCACGCCTACAAACGAATGCCCCACCCCCTAATTATTGCATGGCTCCGCCTACAGCCAAAAGAGTGCCCCACATATTTTTTTTCAATGTAGGCAACTATGCACTCTGCCATAAAGCCCCGACTGGTGGAGGGCTGCAGTGATGGTTGACTTTCTACAACTTTCTCCCATCTCCCGACTGCATCTCTGGAGCTCAGCCACAGTGATCTCTGGGTTCTTCTTTACCTCTCTCACCAAGGCTCTTCTCCCCCGATAGCTCAGTTTGGCCAGACGGTCAGCTCTAGGAAGGGTTCTGGTCATCCCAAACGTCTTCCATTTAAGGATTATGGAGGCCACCTTAAAGTGGTGTTCCACCCTAAAAAAAAAAAGAGGAATGTGCCTAAAAAAAAATTTAAAAAAACATTTGGAATTTTTTTTTTTTACTTACCTCTAAATGCCTGTTGCTAGGGGGTCCCTCGTAGTCTGCCTCTTTCAGTGCCTGGGCTGGTGACATCACTTCCCATCGGCACAGGAAGGGCTCAGCTCTGCTCCCTCCCTCTTGTCAATCATCTGGGACCCATTACAGGTCCCAGATGACTGAGCGGCCAATCACGGCGCGCGGCGCCATTTGCGCATGCGCAGTGGGTGCCCGGCTGTGAAGCCACAGCCCGCCGCCCACAGTTGCAATGCCGGCGCCGCCGAACGGAGGGGGAGACGAGCGGGGCTTCGATCCCCCACATCGCTGGACCCTGAGACAGGTAAGTGTCCAATTAAAAGTCAGCAGCTGCAGTATTTGTAGCTGCTGACTTTTAATTTTTTTTTTTTAATGGGAACTCCTCTTTAAGTGCAGCAGAATTTTTGTAACCTTGGCCAGATCTGTGCCTTGCCACAATTCTGTCTCTGAGCTCTTCAGGCAGTTCCTTTGACCTCATGATTCTCATTTGCTCTGACATGCACTGTGAGCTGTAAGGTCTTATATAGACAGGTGTGTGGCTTTCCTAATCAAGTCCAATCAGTATAATCAAACACAGCTGGACTCAAATGAAGGTGTAGAACCATCTCAAGGATGATCAGAAGAAATGGACAGTACCTGAGTTAAATATATGAGTGTCACAGCAAAGGGTCTGAATACTTAGGACCATGTGATATTTCAGTTTTTCTTTTTTAACCACTTGCCGACCGCCTCACGTCTATATACGTCAACAGAGCGGCACGGGCAGGCAAAATCACGTACCTGATACGTGATGCCTTCCCGCGGGCGGGGGGTCCGATCGGACCCCCCCCAGTGCCGTAGGCGGTCGGCTCTTGTTCGCGGGCGATGAGAGGTCAGGGGGAGGTCATCCATTGATGGCCACCCCCTCCCAATCGCTCCCAGCGAATCAAATGCTTCTTCTCCCTCTGTAATGTAAACAGAGGGAGAGGAAGTGATGTCATCCCTCCTCGAGTCGGTCTTTTTGATCCGGCGCCAAGGAGAGAAGACATCCAAGTAAGTGCACCAACACTACACTTCCAGTAGAACACGCAGGCACACTTTTCACCCCCCAGTCACCCCCCGATCACCCCCCGATCACCCCCCTGTACCCCCTGTCACTCTGACACCAATAGCAGTGTTTTTTTTTTTTTGCATTGGTGTCAGTTTTTGTGACAGTTATAAGTGTTAGGGCAGTTAGGTTAGCCCCCTTTAGGTCTAGGGTACCCCCCTTTAGGTCCAGGGTACCCCCCTAACCCCCCCTAATAAAGGTTAACCCCGTGATCACCCCCCGTCACCAGTGTCGCTAAGCGATCGTTTTTCTGATCGCTATATTAGTGACACAGGTGACGCTAGTTTAGGGAGGTAAGTATATAGGTTCGCTGTCAGTGTTTTATAGCGACAGGGACCCCCATATACTACCTGCTAAAGGTTTTAACCCCCTGATTGCCCCCTAGTTAACCCTTTCACCAGCGATCACCGTATAAGTGTTACGGGTGACGCTGGTTAGATAGTTTGTTTTTTGTAGTTTATTATAGTTTATTATAGTTTTAGGGCACCCGCCGTTTATTACCTTATAAAGGTTTAACCCCCTAATTGCCCGGCGGTGATAGAAGTTAAGTTTTTAGGATCAGATAAGGTCTGCGTCGCCCCAGGCAGCGTCAGGTTAGTGCCAGTACCGCTAAAACCCACGCACGCAGCATACACCTCCCTTAGTGCTATAGTATCTAAACGGATCGATATCTGATCCGATCAGATCTATACTCCCCAGCAGTTTAGGGTTCCCTGAAACGCAGTGTTAGCGGGATCAGCCCAGATACCTGCTAGCACCTGCGTTTTGCTCCTCGGCCCAGCCCAGCCCAGCCCACCCAAGTGCAGTATCGATCGATAACTGTCACTTACAAAACACTAAGCACACATAACTGCAGCGTTCGCAGAGTCAAGCCTGATCCCTGCGATCGCTAATAGTTTTTTGGTAGTGTTTTGAATCAGTCGCTGACAGTCAGGAGCTTTTTTGCCTGTGAGTCTCACTAGTGTACCCCTAAATTTAGAGCCCAAAATGGCAAATCGAAGGTACACTAGTGAAGAGGCCTACAGGTTTCTGAGCATGACAGATAGTGAAGAGGAAGTCACTCATCTGTCAGATTCAGGCTCAGAATACGATCCTGTAGAGGACAGCGGCTCCATGACAGATAGCTCTGACGACGGAGTTGTGGTCCCTGCTAAGGTCAGGCGTACCAGACCCCGAACTTATTCTGTCCTTGAAGTGCAAGAACCGCAGGGCTCTCGTATGGAGCAGAAAAGTACTAGTGCCGCTATTCCTTCTGGTGAACTGGCAAGCACCAGCGGCCTAGTACACCCTGGTCGTACATCCAGCACTGCAGTAACACTTGGTGACGTGGCAAGTCCCATAAGTGCAGTTCAAGCTGGCGAGGTGGCAAGCACAAGTAGTGTCCCGCTGCCACCAAGAAGACGAACACAGGACCGTCGTGCCCATAGTGACCTTCCTGCTGCATTCGCCAATCCGAATTGGGTACCCACCACTTCTGCAGCACCCGTACTTCCCCCTTTCACTGGCCAACCCGGAATTCAGGTGGAAACAGTTGATTTTACACCACTGGATTTTTATTCGCTGTTTTTCACCGAAGATCTCTATAGATCTATTGTGGACCAAAGCAATTTGTACGCTGGTCAACACATCGCCACTATTCCCCAGTCCTCCCTTGCCAGAGATTGGAAACCAATTACGGTTTCCGAATTTAAGATCTTTCTGGGCCTTTCCCTCCTCATGGGGTTGCATAAAAAGAGTGAGTTGCGGTCATATTGGTCCACTGACCCAATTCACCATATGCCCGTGTTCTCTGCCTCCATGGCCAGGGCACAATACGAGCAGATTTTGCGGTTCATGCACTTCAACGACAATGAACTCTGTCGTCCTCGTGGAGACCCTGCATACGATCGGCTCTACAAAATTCGGCCCCTCGTAAACTACTTCAACCAACGTTTTGCAGACTTGTTTACTCCCCATCAAGTTGTCTGCGTTGATGAGTCCCTGGTTAAATTTTCTGGCCGCTTGTCATTCAAACAGTACCTTCCCAGCAAGCGTGCCAGATACGGGGTCAAGATGTATAAGCTCTGTGACAGGGCCACAGACTATACATGTAGTTTTATGGTTTACGAGGGCAAAGATAGTCACGTAGAGCCGACAAACTGCCCTGACTACATAGGAAGCGCTGGCAAGATAGTGTGGGACTTGGTGTCACCCTTATTCGGAAAGGGGTACCACTTGTACGTGGACAATTATTATACGAGCGTGCCACTTTTTAGCCACCTTTTTGATCATCAGATTGGAGCATGTGGCACCGTGCGACCTAATCGCCGGGGCTTTCCCCAGCGGCTTGTAGATTCCCGTCTTAGGCTGGGGGAGAGAACCTGCTTGAAGTGTAATAACTTGCTCGCTATGAAGTGGAGGGATAAGAAGAATGTTTTCGTTCTCACCTCCCTTCATGCAGACACGATGGTCCAAATTCCTACGGCGACTGGTGTTGTGGAGAAACCCCTCTGTGTCCACGAATATAACCTTAATATGGGAGGGGTGGACCTCAACGACCAGTTGTTGGCGCCGTAACTAATTGCCCGTAAGGCCAGGCGCTGGTACAAAAAAGTGTCTGTTTATTTATTTCAATTGGCTTTGCTGAATGCTTATGTGCTATACAGAGCTTCAGGACGGACTGGATCCTTCCTTAAATTCCAGGAAGAGATCGTCAGAGCCCTTCTGTATCCAGACGGTGCTCCACCTCACCATCCCCAACCAAATGCAGTAAGCCGGCTGCATGAGAGGCATTTTCTTTATGCCCTCCCGAGTACCCCTACCCAACAAACCCCCCAAAAAAGATGTCGTGTCTGCAGCAAGCGCGGATTTAGGCGTGACACCCGGTATTATTGTCCCCTCTGTCCTGGCAATCCTGGTCTTTGCATTGTTGAATGTTTTGAACGCTACCATACACTAGTGGGGTATTAGCGTAGGGTACAGCACTGCACAGACTAGGACACACTTTCACAGGGTCTCCCAAGATGCTGTCGCATTTTGAGAGACCCAAACCTGGTACCAGTTAAAAAAGTTAAAGTTACAAAAAAAAGTGTAAAAAAAACAAAAAAAAGTAAAAAAAAAGAAAAAAACACAAAAAAATATATAAAGTAAAAAAAACAAAAATAGTTGTTGTTTTATTGTTCTCTCTCTATTCTCTCTCTATTGTTCTGCATTCTATACTGCAATGTTTTATTGTTATGTTTTTATCATGTTTGCTTTATAGGTATGCAATTTTTTTATACTTTGTTTTTTTATTGTTAACCACTTTTTTGTTTTCAGGTACGCCATTCAGCTGCAGAGCGGATTTATTTATCTTGACAGCAACAGCGTTTGCTCCCACGATACATAAAGCCGTGACTCCAGCGCTGTCGGAGGTGATTTCACCACCACAGTTACATACTTCAGCATATATGCCGAAGCGTGGGGGCAGCAGTGGGTGGAGGAGCGATTTGCTCCTGCCTTTTGCGGGAGGATGCCCCCATGCTTCGGCATATATATATTTTAGGTAGGCACAGGTTGCGTTAAATGTTTTATTTTTTACTATGTTTTTTTGTATTTTGCTTTGCAGGTATGGTAAGTATTACTGTTATACTGTAATGTTACTTTGTTTTTTTGTTAACCATCATTTGCTTAGCAGGTACGCCATTCAGTTGCAGCACAGATTTATTTATCTTGACAGCAACAGCGTTTGCTCCCACGATACATAAAGCCGTGACTCCAGCGCTGTCGGAGGTGATTTCACCACCACAGTTACATACTTCAGCATATATGCCGAAGCGTGGGGGCAGCAGTGGGTGGAGGAGCGATTTGCTCCTGCCTTTTGCGGGAGGATGCCCCCATGCTTCGGCATATATATACGGTGCATGTATGCCCATCATTAGAAGTGGGTGGATGAAGGGAGGTATTCTAATGGTGGGCATACCCACCGATCAATATCTTTTTTTCGTTCAGCCCACAGGCTGCATGAAAAAAAAGTTTACAATGTATGCCCAACAAGGACCAGCAATGTACTGGTATGTTGCTGGACTTTGAGTGGTTATACCAGAATGATGCCTGCAGGTTTAGGTATCATCTTGGTATCATTCTTTTCAGCCAGTGGTCGGCTTTCATGTAAAAGCAATCCTAGCAGCTAATTAGCCTCTAGACTGCTTTTACAAGCAGTGGGAGGGAATGCCCCCCCCCCCACCGTCTTCCATGTTTTTCTCTGGCTCTCCTGTCCCAACAGGGAACTTGAGAATGCAGCCGGTGATTTAGCCAGCTGACCATAGAGCTGATCAGAGACCAGAATGGCTCCAAACATCTCTATGGCCTAAGAAACCGGAAGCTACGAGCATTTCATGACTTAGATTTCGCCGGATGTAAACAGCGCCATTGGGAAATTGGGAAAGCATTTTATCACACCGATCTTGGTGTGGTCAGATGCTTTGAGGGCAGAGGAGAGATCTAGGGTCTAATAGACCCCAATTTTTTCTAAAAAGAGTACCTGTCACTACCTATTGCTATCATATGGGATATTTACATTCCCTGAGATAACAATAAAAATGATTAAAAAAAAAATAAAAATGAAAGGAACAGTTTAAAAATAAGATAAAAAAGCAAAAAAATAATAAAAAAAAAAAAAAAAAAAAAGCACCCCTGCCCCCCCTGCTCTCGCACAAAGGCGAACGCAAGCGTCGGTCTGGCGTCAAATGTAAACAGCAATTGCACCATGCATGTGAGGTATCACCGCAAAGGACAGATCGAGGGCAGTAATTTTAGCAGTAGACCTCCTCTGTAAATCTAAAGTGGTAACCTGTAAAGGCTTTTAAAGGCTTTTAAAAATGTATTTAGTTTGTCGCCACTGCACGTTTGTGCGCAATTTTAAAGCATGTCATGTTTGGTATCCATGTACTCGGCCTAAGATCATCTTTTTTATTTCATCAAATATTTTGACAAGATAGTGTGTTTTAGTGTATTAAAATTTAAAAAAGTGTGTTTTTTCCCCAAAAAATGTGTTTGAAAAATCGCTGCGCAAATACTGTGTGAAAAAAAAAAAATTAAACACCCACCATTTTAATCTATAGGGCATTTGCTTTAAAAAAATATATAATGTTTGGGGGTTCAAAGTAATTTTTTTGCAAAAAAAAATAATTTTTTCATGTAAACAAAAAGTGTCAGAAAGGGCTTTGTCTTCAAGTGGTTAGAAGAGTGGGTGATGTGTGACATAAGCTTCTAAATGTTGTGCATAAAATGCCAGGACAGTTCAAAATCCCCCCAAATGACCCCATTTTGGAAAGTAGACACCCCAAGCTATTTGCTGAGAGGCATGTCGAGTCCATGGAATATTTTATATTGTGACACAAGTTGCGGGAAAAAGACAAATTTTTTTTTTTTTTTTTTTTTTGCACAAAGTTGTCACTAAATGATATATTACTCAAACATGCCATGAGAATATGTGAAATTACACCCCAAAATACATTCTGTTGCTTCTCCTGAGTACGGGGATACCACATGTGTGAGACTTTTTGGGAGCCTAGCCGTGTACGGGACCCCGAAAACCAAGCCCCGCCTTCAGGCTTTCTAAGGGCGTAAATTTTTGATTTCACTCTTCACTGCCTATCACAGTTTCGGAGGCCATGGAATGCTCAGATGGCACAAACCCCCCCCAAATGACCCCATTTTGGAAAATAGACACCCAAAGCTATTTGCTGAGAGGTATAGTGAGTATTTTGCAGACCTCACTTTTTGTCACAAACTTTTTGAAAATTGAAAAAAGAAAAAAAATACGTTTTTTTTTGTCTTAATTCATTTTAAAAAACAAATGAGAGCTGCAAAATACTCACCATGCCTCTCAGCAAATAGGGGTCATTTGGGGGGGTTTTGTGCCACCTTGGCATTTTATGGCCTTCAAAACTGTGATAGGTAGTGAGGAGTGAAATCACAACTTTACGCCCTTAGAAATCCTGAAGGCGGTGCTGGGTTTTCGGGGCCCCGTACGCAGCTAGGCTCCCAAAAAGTCCCACACATGTGGTATCCCCATACTCAGGAGAATCAACAGAATGTATTTTGGGGTGCAATTCCACATATGCCCATGGCCTGTGTGAGCAATATATCATTTAGTGACAACTTTGTGCAAAAAAAAAAAATTTCTCACTTTCCCGCAACTTGTGTCAAAAAATAAAATATTCCATGGACTCAACATGCCTCTCAGCAAATAGCTTGGGGTGTCTACTTTCCAAAATGGGGTCATTTTGGGGGGTTTTGTGCTATCTTGGCATTTTATGGCCTTCAAAACTGTGATAGGTAGTGAGGAGTGAAATCAAAAATTTATGCCCTTAGAAATCCTGAAGGCGGTGCTGGGTTTTCGGGGCCCCGTACGCGGCTAGGCTCCCAAAAAGTCCCACACATGTGGTATCCCCATACTCAGGAGAAGCAGCTGAATGTATTTTGGGGTGCAATTCCACATATGCCCATGGCCTGTGTGAGCAATATATCATTTAGTGGAAACTTTTTGTAAATTTTTTTTTTTTATTTTTTTTTTATTTTTTTGTCGTTATTCAATCACCTGGGACAAAAAAAATAAATATTCAATGGGTTCAACATGCCTCTCAGCAATTTCCTTGGGGTGTCTACTTTCCAAAATGGGGTCATTTGGGGGGGGTTTTGTACTGCCCTGCCATTTTAGCACCTCAAGAAATGACATAGGCAGTCATAAACTAAAAGCTGTGTAAATTCCAGAAAATGTACCCTAGTTTGTAGACGCTATAACTTTTGCGCAAACCAATAAATATACACTTATTGACATTTTTTTTACCAAAGACATGTGGCCGAATACATTTTGGCCTAAATGTATGACTAAAATTGAGTTTATTGGATTTTTTTTATAACAAAAAGTAGAAAATATCATTTTTTTTCAAAATTTTCGGTCTTTTTCCGTTTATAGCGCAAAAAATAAAAATGGCAGAGGTGATCAAATACCATCAAAAGAAAGCTCTATTTGTGGGAAGAAAAGGACGCAAATTTCGTTTGGGTACAGCATTGCATGACCGCGCAATTAGCAGTTAAAGCGACGCAGTGCCAAATTGTAAAAAGTGCTCTGGTCAGGAAGGGGGTAAATCCTTCCGGGGCTGAAGTGGTTAATAAATCTGCAAAAATGTCAACAATTCTGTGTTTTTCTGTCAATATGGGGTGCTGTGTGTACATTAATGAGGAAAAAAAATGAACTTAAATGATTTTAGCAAATGGCTGCAATATAACAAAGAGTGAAAAATTTAAGGGGGTCTGAATACTTTCCGTCCCCATTGTATATCCCCCAAAAATATATAAAAAAACATTTTTTTCCTCAGTTTAGGCCGATATGTATTCTTCTACATATTTTTGGTTAAAAAAAACCGCAAGCGTATATTGATTGGTTTGCGCAAAAGTTATCGCGTCTACAAAATAGGGGATAGATTTATGGCATTTTTATTATTATTTTTTTTTTACTAGTAATGGCGTCGATCTGCGATTTTTATCGTGACTGCGACATTATGGCGGACACATCGGACACTTTTGACACTATTTTGTGACCATTGTCATTTATATAGCGATCAGTGCTATAAAAATGCACTGATTACTGTGTAAATGACACTGTCAGGGAAGGGATTAAACACTAGGGGGCGATGAAGGGGTTAAGTGTGTCCTAGGGAGTGATTCTAACTGTGGGGGGGGGATGGGCTTCAACTCACATGACAGCGATCACTGCTCCCGATGACAGGGAGCACTGATCTGTGTCATGTCAAGGCAGAGAAAGGGAACAAAGGGGAAGGGGGGGGGCATTGGGACTTTACATGAAGCACGTGGTAGCAAAGGAATAAAATGATGAACAGATAGGAATTTTATTGATTGTTGCAGTTATAATCACATAAGATGTTGGTAGCAATGGTAAGCAAGGGGATAGCGAAACATAGTAATCATGGTAATAATATAAGTATCACATAGTAGAATCATAATAAAAGTCCAGGGTTCACCAAAGCATGATTGGATATAAACATTAGCAAAATAATGCCTGCAGAACCATGGCCTCTTGCTCCTGTTAAGGTAATACATAATAGCTTGAAAGCCTGGGTATATTTGATAGAAGCACGGCATTTGATAGCTCTACGCGTTTCGTGGCCTTTATACCACTCGTCAGGAGCAAAGCACGTGATAAATCTATAATAAAGGAGTTGTATGATAATCAAAAGTAAAATAAATAAAGGGCATGAATGGAGGTGGGGTAAAAAGAAACCCCACACTTGGTACATGCTTACTTACTCAGGTAAGTGTATTGGTGGTATGGTGGGTGGGTGCTGCAAGCCATCTGTAGGCACCTCCAACCAGGAGCCGTGGCAGGCAGCTCAGCTACCACGTGCTTCATGTAAAGTCCCAATGCCCCCCCTTTCCCCTTTGCTCCCTTTCTTTGAACTCAATAGGGATGGAAACACATCACCTCACCAGGCCATGGTTTCATTTAAAGTCCCCTGGGATGGAAATACATGACGTTACCAGGCCATGGCTTAGTTAAAGTCCCAAACAATCTCCACTACTTATTACATGTCACAAGGCAGAACGGCCAAATGCCTTGTTTGCACTTCCCTGTTCTGCGGCTCTGTGACACGATCGCGGGCACGGATATGCTGTACGCGGCGGGCGTGCGCCCGCTAGCCCCGCCTGCTAAAGGGGACGTACAGGTATGCCCACCGCTGCCATTGTGCCGACGTATATCGGCGTGCAGCAGTCAGCAAGTGCTTAACCATTTGCCAACCGGCTCATGCTAATATACGTCGGCAAAGTGGCGCGTTCCCGCAAAACTACATATGGGTACGTCTTACCCTTTAAGAGCCAAATCAGGCGCGCACGCTCGCGCGCTGCACGGCGGGGGGGCCCGATGTGCGTGGCCTGCGGGCTCGATCGCCGACGGCCACCCGTGATCGCGGGCACGAGAGCCAGGACGGGGATTTGTGTGTGTAAACACACAAGTCCCTGGTCTGACAGGGGAGAGGAGACAGATTGTTTGTTTCTAGTAAGAAGGAACAGCAATATGTCTCCCCCCCCAGTCAGTCCCATCCCCCCCCCACAGTAAGAAACACCTCCCAGGGAACACTTTTAGCCCCTTGATCGCCCCCTAGTGTTAACGGCTTCCCTGCCAGTGACATTTACACAGTAATCAGTGCATTTTTATAAATGTATATATAATATATATATCTATATATACATATAAATGCCATAAATCTTTCTCATAGTTTGTAGATGCTATAACTTTTGCGCAAACCAATCAATATACCAGTCAATATATAGCAAAAAGTAAAAAATATTGTTTTTCTTTCAAAATTGTCGCTCTTTTTTTGTTTATAGCGCAAAAAATAAAAACCACAGAGGTGATCAAATACCACCAAAATAAATTTTGTTTGGGCACAGCGTCGTACGACAGCGCAATTGTCATTTTAAGTGAAGCAGTGCCGTATCGCAAAAAATGGCCTGGTCATTAAGGGGGCATATCTTCTGGTCTGTAAGTGGTTAATCGACAGGCAAATCTATGCATGGCGTCTGAAGCATGGACATTAGTTCTTTACACCGCTCTGGAATCAATCACAGTGCGTTTAGATCGTATAGCAAAAAATTGCCTTGTAATCAATCTTTTGTCCATCAGAACAGAAGCAACAACTGGAGTCAATCAGGGAGCTATTATTATTATTAGAGCCAGGGGCGTTGCTAGGTCTACAAAAGACCTGGGGCTAGAGCCCATAGCAGCGAAGTAAAGAAAGTCATATGCTTGGGCGGGCATACACATGTATATAATATACATGTGTGTGTATATATCTATATATATATATATATATATATATATATATATATATATATATATATATATATATATATATATAAATATAAAAAAATATATATATATATCTATATCGATATATATAGATATAGATATATATAGATATATATTATATATAAAATATTGTTACATATCTGAATGTGGATCCCCACTTAAATCACAGTCCCCCTCAATACATCAGGGTACCCAGAGAGCCCCCCATTACATCAGGAGAGGGCTGCGGTTCCCTTACATTGCCCGGCAGATTGGTACAGATGTGGACATCGGGACAATGATTAAATTGTTGGAACTGCTGAATATAGATAAGAACTTGTGCCTGATAACATTAACTAGTCATGTTCCTCCCCTAGCACCAGCTGACCAGATGGAGCCTGGAGCCAACCCTAGGTAAGAGACTCGGGGCTATGGGCCCCAGATTCGGGGCTATAGCCCCAGTAGCCACCCCCTAGCGACGCCACTGATTAGAGCCCAATTGAATTCTCAGCTTAAATCAGCTAAATGCATTCCAGGTGCAACAAAACAAAAGGTTTGCAAAGTCTTAGAGTTTGTTTTCTTTAGAAAGTAACCACAGACTGAATAATAAAGCCTGTTTCCTGCCAGCAAGCTGCAGAGAAGGACTCTTTCTCTCTGTGTAGAAGCAGTGGACCCTCTGCAGAGGTCCAGCATGCCTCTTTGCTGGCCTTAGCTCTTAAATCAGCAAGGATCATACTTCACACTAATTGGAAAGAATATTGGGGGTATGCCAGACCTCTCAAGAGAAATCACTGCTTCTACAAAGAGAGGGAAGAGTGATGAAATATGTACATATAGATAGATAATACATATGCTGGATGAACTATGTATATATAGATAGATATGTACAGTGCCTTGAAAAAGTATTCATACCCCTTGACATTTTCCACATTTTTTCATGTTACAATCAAAAACGTAAATCTATTTTACTGGGATTTTGTGTGATAGGAAAATAATAAATGGTTTTCAATATTTTTTACAAATAAATATGTGAAAAGTGGGGCGTGTATTTGAATTCAGCCCCCTTTACTCTGATACCCCTAACTAAAATCTAGTGGAACCAATTGCCTTCAGAAGTTACCTAATTAGTAAATAGAGTCCACCTGTGTGTAATTTAATCTCAGTATAAATACAGCTGTTCTGTGAAGCCCTCAGAGGTTTGTTAGAGAACCTTAGTGAACAAACAGCATCATGAAGGCCAAGGAACACACCAGACTTGTCAGGGATAAAGTTGTGGAGAAGTTTAAAGCAGGGTTAGGTTATAAAAAAATATCCCAAGCTTTGAACATCTCATGGAGCACTGTTCAATCCATCATCCAAAAATGGAAAGAGTATGGCACAACTGCAAACCTACCAAGACATGGCCGTCCACCTAAACTGTCAGGCCGGGGCAAGGAGAGCATACATCAGAGAAGCAGCCAAGAGGCCCATGGTAACTCTGGAGGAGCTGCAGAGATCCACAGCTCAGGTGGGAGAATCTGTCCACAGGACAACCATTAGTCGTGTTCTCCACAAATCTGTCCTTTATGGAAGAGTGACAAGAAGAAAGCCATTGTTGAAAGAAAGCCATAAGAAGTTCAGTTTGCAGTTTGTGAGAAGCCATGTGGAGGACACAGCAAACATGTAGAAGAAGGTGCTCTGGTCAGATGAGACCAAAATTGAACTTTTTGGCCTAAAAGCAAAATGCTATGTACAGTACCTGACCGCGAGAATGTGTTTCCAGCGCGATCCCATCACGCTGGTTCTCGGCGACAGGGTACTGTGCATGTCGCGCTGGCTCGCTCATCGGGAAAGGAAAACTTTTTTTCCTTTCCCAATGAGTGACAGGCAGTGCTGACAGCTGTCTGGTATGAATCATGAGGGGGAACGCCGCACCAAATTTTAAATAAAAAACCGGCATGGGTTCCCCCCCAGGGGCATAGCAGGCCCTTAGGTCTGGTATGGATTTTAAGGGGAACCCCCTACGCCGAAAAAGCGGCATGGGGGTCCCCCCAAAATCCATACCAGACCCTTAACCGAGCACGCAGCCTGGCTGGTCAGGAAAGGGGGTGGGGATGAGCGAGCACCCCCCCTCCTGAACCGTACCAGGCCGCATGCCCTCAACATGGGGGGTGGGCGCTTTAGGGCAGGGGGGCGCCCTGCGGCCCCCACCCCAAAGCACCTTGTCCCCATGTTGATGAGGACAAGGGCCTCTTCTCGACAACCCTGGCCGTTGGTTGTCAGGGTCTGCGGGCAGAGGGCTTATCAGAATCCGGGAGCCTCCTTTAATAATGGGGCCCCCAGATCCCGGCCCCCCACCCTATGTGAATGAGTATGGGGTACATCGTACCCCTACCCTTTCACCTGGGGGAAAAAGTGTCAATTAAAAAAAAAAACACACTAGACAGATTTTTAAAGTAATTTTTTAGGCAGCTTTGGGGGTCTTCTTCTGACTTCGGGGGTCTTCTTCCGACTTCTCCACACTCTCCAGCCTCTTCTCCCGGTGTCCGGTTTTTCTGCTGGTTCACCCGGTGACCCCGCCCGTAATGTCGTCACAGTCCCATCATGCCCCGGGACTGTGACATCATAAGGGGGCAGGGGCACCCGGTGACCACGCCCATGCCTATATAAGTCATTGCGCACAGCTCACACAGCATTACAGTGGGAGAGAGCGTCATGTCAACATCGGAAGAAGAGAAGAAGGAACAAGACGGCGGAGAAGACCAGGCCACTGCTAGCAAAAGAGCGGCAAAAGAGCAGAAGATAGCGGAGGAGCCCAGCAGAAGAACGGGACACCGGGAGAAGAGGCCGGACAGAGCGGAGAAGTCGGAAGAAGACCACTGAAGTCGGAAGAAGACCCCCGAAGTCAGAAGAAGACCCCCGAAGTCGGAAGAAGACCCCCAGAGCTGCCTAATAAATTGCTTTAAAAACCTGTCTAGTGTGGGTTTTCTTTGACACTTTTTCCCCCAGGTGAATGGGTAAAAATTCATACCAGACCTAAGGGCCTGGTATGCCCCTGGGGGAACCCATGCCGTTTTTTAATTTAAAATATGGTGCGGCGTTCCCCCTCATGATTCATACCAGACAGCTGTCAGCACTGCCTGTCGCTCATCGTGAAAGGAAAAAAAAGTTTTCTTTTCCTGATGAGCGAGCCAGCTCAGCGCTACCTCCCGCGACGGGGCTGGCAGGTGTCAAATCTCGCCGATAACAGAGGCGAGATTGACACAATATCGCGGTCACCTACTGTATAGCAGGAAAACTAACACTGCACATCACCCTGAACACACCATCCCCACCGTGAAACATGGTGGTGGCAGCATCATGTTGTGGGGATGTTTTTCTTCAGCAGGGACAGGGAAGCTGGTCAGAGTTAAAGGGAAGATGGAAGGAGCCAAATATAGGGCAATCTTAGAAGAAAACCTATTACTCTACAAATTACTTGAGACTGGGGCGGAGGTTCACCTCCCAGCAGGACAACGACCCTAAGGCTTAATGTACACTGGATGTTTTTACAACCTCTCCTGAATGCTTTAACTTAACAGATAGTAACCCACGTTTTAAACGTTAGTTTTGCCGCATTTACATGCCGCGTTTAGCTGTGTTTGCGTTTAGAAGCGCTTGAAAAAAAAATATTTGTTTCTTTTCAAAACAGCCAAAAATAAAAAAGGCCTGTAAACGAAATGTGGCTAAACACGAGTTACCGCGTTTAGCCACGTTCAAGCGCGTTTAGAAGCTTTTGGCTTTGGAAATGCCTCTAAACTCAGCATCTGAACTTATTTTTTTGCTTTCCAAATAAAGGCCTCTAAACTCAACTGCCTAAAAACGACATTAAACGAACCTGTGTACATGTACACATAAGATAACATTGGACGAGTTCAGGGGCAGCTGAAAAAAGCATCCTCTGAACGTCCGTTTACCAGCAGCAATGTACATGAGGCCTAAACATACAGCCAGAGCTACAATGGAATGGTTTAGATCAAAGCATATTCATGTGCTGGAACAGCCCAGTCAAAGTCCAGACCTAAATCCAATTGAGAATCTGTGGCAAGACTTGAAAATTGCTGTTCACAGACGCTCTCCATCCAATCTGACAGAGCTTGAGCTATTTTGCAAAGAAGAATGGGTACAAATTTTGCTCTCCGGCACCCAAATCCACCCATACCCGTTCCTCCACAGCCCCCTCTCTTGGGGAAAAAGAGCCCTCTAGTGTCCACACAAAAAATTACATCTGGAGCCATTTAACCTCTTCTGACACATTGGGGGTTATTTACTAAAGGAAAATCCACTTTGCACTGGAAGTGCACTTGGAAGTAAAGTCGCTGTAGATCCGAGGGGGACATGCAAGGAAAATAAAAAACAGCATTTTAGCTTGCACATGACTGGATGATAAAATCAGCAGAGCTTCCACTCATTTCAGATCTACCCCTTAGATTTACAGCGACTGCACTTCCAAGTGCACTTGTAGTGCAAAGTGGATTTTTCTTTTGTAAATAACCCCCATTGTCACTCGTGTGACAAATGATTTTGTTGTTATGCAGTCTTCGAGGCTGTATGACAAATGTACCAAGTTGCGCTGACCTATATTAGTGCAGATGTGGTGGCCTTGGTGCTGTGTATATATTATATTTTAGATATATTGCTCATTGGTTGGACAATAGCGACCATTTAAGACTCCATTCTATTGTTTCCTTTTATTTCTCTCACTTATATACCTCTGATCAGCAGATGACATTTAATATGTGTGAATTGCCAGGTCACACGGTGTTTCAGCAGCAAGTGGACGCACCAGTAATATGTCTATGACAAAGAAAGAAATTAATGGTAAATCTAGCAGGACACTGAGTAAGTGTGATTTGCCAGCTATCAGTCTATGACAGTTTTGGGAATGTGTGTCTATACTTATAACATATAATTTAACATCCATTTTCAAGCACAAAATAGAATGATGTGGCACAAGTGAGCCATTATTTTCTGGGCTGAGTACCCACCGACATGTCCAAAGAGCTATTTTTTCTTTTTTTTTTTAAAAAAAAACGTGATTATTTGAATGGCCTTTAACTGGAAAAGTGTATTGTTTTAGAGATGTTTGGGATCTGGAAAAGATTTATTTTTCAGCAAAAGTGTCTTGTTGGTTAACCACCTGAATACAGGGCACATTCACCCCCTTCCCGCCCAGGCCATTTTTTCAGCTTTCAGCGCTGTCACATTTTGAATGACAATTGCGCGCCCATGCTACATTGTAACCATGTGAATTTTGTATCATTTTCTTCACACAAATAGAGCTTTCTTTTGGTGGCATTTAATCACTTCTGGGTTTTTTATTTTTTCCTAAAAAAAAAAAAAATTTTGAAAAATGAAAAATTTATTTTTTAGTTTTTGTCTATAATTTTGTAAATAAGTAATGTTTCTCCTTCACTGTTGGGCGCTGATGAGGCAGCATTGATGGGCGCTGATGAGGCGGCACTTATGGGCACTGATTAGGTGGCAACAATGAGAAGGCACTAATATGCCACACTTATGGACACTGATAGGTGGCACTGATGGGTGGCACTGATGGGCACTGATAGGTGGCACCGGTGGGCACAGATAGGCGGCATTGGTGGGCACAGATAGGCGGCACAGGTAGGCGGCACTGATGGGCAGCACTACATAGTTACATAGTAGGTGAGGTTGAAAAAAAGACCCAAGTCCATCAAGTCCAACCTATGTGTGATGGGCACTGATGGGTGGCATTGATAGGCAGCAGTGATGGGCAGCACTGACTCATCATGCTGCGGCCTAGATCGCTGTGCTGCGCGCCCCCACGGGCGCGCTAGAGCGGTCGCTCTGGGAGGCCGTTATATGACGTCCACCCAGAACGAGAACCGCACCGCCCAGCCTTCATTTGATGGCGGCCCGGTGTTCTGCCAAGAAAGTTCCCCTCGGCGCATAAGGACCCCCCTGTACTGCGCAGGCGTTTGCGCAGTACGAGCCGCCGGAAATAGCCAAAGCTGAATAGCTGTAAGTCAGCTGTACACGGCGCCTGTAACAGGGCCCCTCATGGGCTCGCTACACTCGCCGTGCCTCGGGCAGTCCTCGCTTCGCTCTGCACTTTTTTATTCTACCTCTATGTCCACCTGGATGGTGGGGCTTGAACCTGGACTCAGGGCGCAGGCGCTGTGTACAGCTGACTCAAGGTTTTCAGCTTCGGCTATTTTCGGCGGCTCCGTAGTCGTTCGTACTGCGCAAGCGCTGCGCCTGCGCAGTACAGGGGGGTCCTTATCCCCGGGGGAACTTTCTCGGCAAGACACCGGCGGCAAGTGGTTAAAGCTGCACCCGGGCCAACAGCTAAATACACAGCTGAAATACAAATATGTGAACTTTCTTCCAGCTATAAGATTTCTAATTCTGTTCTGCTAGTTTGGTGATCCAGGTAACTTTTCCAGACATAGCATTGAATCCTTTCTAACTGCATGTAGGCAATACCACTTGATAAATCAGCCCTCCTAGTAACCTTACCAGTACACTTACCGTATCTGTTACCGCTATGCTAGCCATCCTGGTAATTATACCACTAACCCTCACACTAATCTTTCCTTTAACCCTATCACTAACCCTCACACTAATCATCCATGTAACCCTATCACTTTTTTTTTTCTCTCTCTCAAATTCTTTACTCCCCACTTCTATCTCTTTGTTTGTAATGGACATTTGAATTTGGATTTTTTGATGTTTTGATTTCATTGTAATATTCCATCCCTGTTCAGAAGTGTCATATTCTTCTTCTATATATCTTTCCAATTCCCTAAGATTCCCCTTTATCCATTATGGAAAGAATGTCATGAAATTGAGACTAACCGAAATAGATACATTGCAAGAAACAAAAATTGAAATGTTCCTTTAATGAATAGATTGGGGGTGGTTACCTGCCGTGGCGATGACGCTGTGATAAGGAACAGCTGGAGGCCCACCCCAGTGTCCAGATGAAGCTACGTGATCCATTTGCGAAACGCGTTGACGTCACCTGCGTCACGTGACGTCTCTTTCCAACCTGACCGGTGTGCTGATAGAAAATGACAGTGTGAATTGCTTTGATGAGCCCATTTATTCAGCGGTCTATGGTCTTTCTCTCTCTCCCCCCAGCTCCAGTGTTCCATCTGCTCACATGTGGGATACCGCACAGTCTCCTATAGATCCGTGATTAGGACTATTGCTGTGTACTGCAGGATTACAAGACCTTATTATCAGTGCATACAAATATTCTATCTGTTGAGGAATATTATCCTTGTGTATAGGTTGTACATCCACATCCGCTATTCAGTGGACACCATGATTTTCAGTGACAGCCTGTCAGAAACCATGAAAGCAGATCAAGACAGAAGTACAGTTAGATCACACTTGACCACTTGCCTACTGGGCACTTATACCCCCTTCCTGCCCAGGCCATTTTTCAGCTTTCGGCGCTGTCGCACTTTAAATAACAATTGCGCAGTCATGCTACACTGTACCCAAACACATTTTTTATCATTTTCTTCATACAAATAGAGCTTTCTTTTGGTGGTATTTAATCACTTCTGAGTTTTTTATTTTTTACAAAAAAAAATAAAAAAACAAAAATTTTGGAAAAAAAAAGGTTTTTTACTTTTTTCTGTCAGTAAATTTTGTAACTAAGTAATTTTTCCGCCTTCACTGATGTGCGCTTATGAGGCGGCACCGATGGGCACTGATAGGCAGAACTGGTGGGCATTGATGAGGTGGCACTGATGAGGAGGCACTAATATGGCGCACTTATGGGCACTGATAGGCGGCACTGATATGTGGCACTGATGAGCACTGATAGGCGGTACTGATGGACACTAATAGGCGGCACTGGTGGGCACGGATAGGCGGCATGGATAGGCGGTACAGATGGGCACTGATGGGCATTGATGGGTGGCACTGAGGGGCGACACTGATGGGCATTGATTGACAGCAGTGATGGGCATTGATGGGCAGAACTGATAGGCGGCACTGATGCCAGCACTAACTGGCATGGTTAATGGGCACTGATTTGTGGCACTTGTGGGAAGTGGTGGGCACTGATTGCTGCCACTGGTGGGCACTGTATGCTGGCATTGGTGGGCACTGTATTGTTACACTTTATTTCTTTATTGTAATTAGGGCACTGATGATCAGTGCCCTGATTGCAACCCTAGTTGTCCCCCTGTGAGGAGATGCCGCTGATCGGCTCTCTTCTCCTCACACGATTGCCGGCATCTCTGTGTTTACATGTCACCGGCTGTGATTGGACACAGCCGATCACATGGTTCTTTACACAGATCGTGGGTCACGCCGTGTCCTAGAAACACGGCGCGGCCGCGCTGCGTGCCCCCGCGGGCGCTCGAGAGCGGCCGTTCTGGGACGCCGTCATGTGACTATGACTATATCACTAACCATTCCTTTAACCCTCACACTAATCATCCCTGCCTATTAGGAACACTCCCCGGTTTGGTTTGCAGCAGAACTTGCGAACAGGCAAAAAATTTGTGCGAACACCTTTAAACTGCTCATTTTAAAGGCTTATATGCAAGTTATTGTCATAAAAAGTGTTTGGGGACCCGGGTCCTGCCCCAGGGGACATGTATTAATGCAAAAAAAAGTTTTAAAAACAGACGTTTTTTCAGGGGCATTTGATTTTAATAATGCTTAAAGTGAAACAATAAAAATGAAATGTTCCTTTAAATATCGTGCCAGGGGGGTCCCCTTAGTCTGCCTGTAAATTAGCACATCCTTCCCGTGTTTAGAACAGTACCACAGCAAAATGACATTTCTAAAGGAAAAAATTTAATATAAGCAATACAAATAAAAATCATTGAAAAAAAAAGCATGGATCTCTCCCCCCCCCCCCCCAGCCCATTACCAGGTCCTTTGGGTCTGGTATGGACATGAAGGGGAGCCCCGCACCAGTTTTTTTTTTTTTACAAAAAATAGCGCGGAGGTCCCCCCAAAATCCATACCAGGCCCCTCAGGTCTGGTATGGAATATAAGGGAACCCTGTGCCAAAAAAATTATTCATTTATTAAGCGTCACATTAATCAATCCTGTAACCCTAAAACCACTCTAACACTTACACTAACCCTAACATAAACTCTCCCTGTACCCCTAACTCTATCCCATCCTATGAGGCCAACACTAACCATAAAACTAACCTTAAAGTGAAGTTCCACCCACAACTTTATCTTAAAGGAATGACAACCCCTCACCACCTGATTTTGGATTATTTTTTTCCTTACCTACCTTTTATGAAGTACCTTGTGTACTTCCTCCCCAGCATCACCGTGGCCCAGTGCGTCACGTCCTCTTCTCCCCCACCTCCTTCTGGGGCCTTAGTACGTCCCAAGATGAGGGGCCATTTAGGAAGCCCTGCGCGACTCACGCATACCTTAGTTCTTATGACCTTATGTCCTTCTGATGGATGGATCGGCCTCGGGGGGCCAACATCACAGGCTCCCTGGACAGGTAAGTGTCCTTATTAAAAGTCAGAAGCTACAGTGTTTGTAGCTTTTTTGCAGCTTTAACCCTCCTTGTATTCCTAATACCAACCCTTGCACTAATTATCCCTGTAACTCCAATTCCCACACTAATCTGTTTTTTGCCTGCGTACTCATCTGTCCTATCCTGGAATCTTCTTTGCCAAAGAATAACCCATCTTCATCTTAGGATGCCAGCACTGAGATCCTATGCAGGAATCTACTGTCCCACCAAATTGTAGCTACATAAATAAGCATTTGATTTAGCGGCTGCACCAACTCCAAAAAACAGTCCGAGAACTTTGTGCTACAAATATCTCCCTCTCTTTCTCTATGACACTGCAGCTCTCGAAGGCTCCTGGTAAACTCCTTTAATCTTCAAATTCCAGCTCTTTTAGGTCCTCCTCACTCATAATTCATGAATTTTTCGTTTTTTCTCAAAAATTCTTCTAAGGGATTTTGTGTTCCATCTTTATCATACGGCTAAGCCTTCTAAGCTATATTTTACTTTTACTCATGTTTTTTTTCTGACAGATGTTGGCTCAAACTTGTCTTGCATACACACGGTCACACAAATCTTGTCGGAAATTCCGAATGTCAAGAACACGGTGACGTACAACACGTACGACGAGCCAGTGCGGCTCTTCTGCTTGATTCTGAGCATGCGTGAAACTTTGTGCTTCGGAATTGTGTAACTTGTCTTGCATACACACGTTCACACAAATGTTGGCCAACAATTATGAATGTAATGACGTACTAGACGTACTATGTGATTTTTCAGCTCTTTAGCGCCACCCTTTGGGCTCCTTCTGCTAATTTTGTGTTAGCAGAAGTTTGGTGAGTGTTGATTTGCGCTTTTCTTTTCGTGTTTTTCATTTTGCGCTTTTCATTTTGTGCTTTTCAGTTCGTTTCTGAACAGCCGTTCGTCAACCAGACATGTTGAAGAATCGGAGGAGATAACGTGTTATTTATTATTGGCCTTGGAGTTATTGCTTTGACATTTTTTATTTTTTTTGGTTGAATAATAATGATTTGATTTGGTATGTTTTCTATATTTTTGGATGCATAGAATGCACTTTTTTGTTAAGTTCTAATGGCAGATAACATGTCTATTTTTTTTTTTTTTTTTTTTAATAGCACAATAAAAAAAATTGTGTAAAATAATACTTGGCTTTTACTTCAATTGACAGTTTGGGAGTAGGCAGTTACATTTTTAAAAAATGCAAAAAATTGAAAATTGTAAAATTGACAAGAGACACCAACATAGTTGTATCTTTGTTCTTAAAAACTACGGATAATGGTGTTGTGGTAAAAAAAAACAAAAAAAAAACATAATAATATTATTCTTGATATCACTAGAAAAAAAAAAGCCTTTGGAAATTTGTTTGCAATAACTCCATCAGAATCTCCAGCAAAGCAGCTTCATTATTATCCCATTAAAGAAGAAGAGAATTGTGCGCTGCATTTCGAGATTTCATAATTTGCCACGTAACAAATGTTAAGTCTTCATTACGAGCGCTAGTTTACAAGACCGACCGCTTCTGGCTCGTCCTTGCTTCCGAGCATGCGTGTTTGGACTTTGGACTTTTGTCCGACGGACTTGTGTACACACGATGGGAAAGTCCGACAACACACATTTGTTGGCAGAAAATTTGAAAACATGCTAACCAGCATTTGTTGGCGGAAAGTCCAATGGAGCATATACACGGTTGGATTTACCGCCAACAGCCTGTCATCACACATTTCCCATCGGAAAGTCCAATCGTGTGTACGAGGCTTTACCCTACCACTCACACTAACCCTAACACAAGCACTAACTATAACCCTAACACTAACCCTATCACCCACACTAACCCTTAGGCCCCATTCACATCTAGTGATTTTGAAACACATGTTTGTTTGTTTTTCACACACTATGCATAGGGCTGGTCATTGATTTCCGTGGGCTTCCTTACATGCAATAATTGTGGCAAAGTAGCCCATGGAGCTTTTTGCTATGTTTGCGTTTTTTACAGCATGTTATACCACATTTGTTGCGTGTTCTTGTGCACGCCAAAATGTATGTCTGTTTCCTATGTTTGGGGTGCCATTTATAATTGATAGCACTGCTAGTGTGATATGCGTATTTCATGTATTCTGGTAACGCGTGTATGAAGAGTGTACTTCTGCATGTTTTCCAGGAAAGATACAGATGTGAACGGAGCCTAACACAAACTTTCCCTAGAACCCTAACACTAAGCCTATAACCCACATTAACCCTTACACCAACCATAGCACTTACACTTACAAAAACTACACAAACTATCTCTGTACCCCTAGGACTATCCAACCCTATGATGGCTAACAATGACCCTTGCTCTAATGCCGTGTACACACGAGCAGACTTTTTATCCGGACTGGTCCGACGGTCTATCCGACGGACTTCACATGGACTTTCCGAATGAACGGACTTGCCTACACACGATCACAACAAAGTCAGACGGATTTGTACATGATGACAAACGACAATAAGGAAGTTGATAGCCAGTAGCCAATAGCTGCCCTAGCTTCGGTTTTCGTCCATCGGACTAGCATACAGACGAGCGGACTTCTCGATAGGAACTGGGTCCGGCAGAGTTCCGACGTAAAGATTTGAAGCATGTTCCAAATCTAAAGTCCGTCAGATTTTCGACCGAAAAAGTCAGCTGTAGGTCTGATGAAGCCCACACACGGTCGAACTGTCCGCAGGACTCGGTCCGTCGGACCAGTCCGGTCGAAAAGTTCGCTCGTGTGTACGCGGCATTACCCTAACCCTTCCTATATTCCTGATAGTAACACTTACACTGTTCCTTTGTGTAACCCTAACATTAAGACCCCTTTCACACTGGGGCGGTTTTCAGGCGGTATTGCGCTAAAAATACCGCCTGAAAACCGCCCCTAAACAGCCGCCGCTGTTTGTTCAGTGTGAAAGCCTGAGGGCTTTCACACTGAAGCGGTGCGGTGGCAGGACAGTGAAAAAATTCCTGCAAACCGCTTCTTTGGAGCGGGGAAGGAGCGGTGTATTCACCGCTCCTTCACCGCTCCTGCCCATTGAAATCAATGGGACAGCGCGGCTATACCGCGGTAATACCGCGGCTATAGCCGCGCTGTACGAGGTTTTTAACCCTTTTTCGGCCACCAGCGGGGGGTTAAAACCGCACCGCTAACGGCCGAATACCGCTGCAAGAACGACGGTACAGCAGCGCTAAAAATAGCGCTGTTGTACCGCCGACGCCCCCACCGCCCCAGTGTGAAAGGGGCCTAACCCTCAAACTAACACACTAATCCTAATACTAACAGTACCTCTCCCTATAAACCAATCAAACCTTATTTAAATGAATATATAATAAGATAACAGGGCTTCTTTACAGATAGAGTGGTGATAAGGTCTGGACTGGCTTAATTTATGAGCCACAGGCTGGACTTCAGAAACATCTACTTTTGCTCATCTCCATTATATGGTGGATTGATTGAGTTAGTAATTGACACAATAAAGATACGATTCTTTATGCTTTCAGTTCACCTCATAGGAAATGTCAAGGACACTAGGCATGTGCAATTTATTTTGTAACAAATCGAAATTCGGCCACATTTTGCATCTTTCAGATATTCGAATGCATTTAAACGTCCGTTGAAAAAAATAACAACATTTCAACTAAAACGAAAGAAATTTTAAAGAAAATAATGAATAAATTTGGCGTGATTCGTTAATTTATTAAGGCTGCATTCACACCTGAGCGTTTTCAGCTCATAAAACGCTTGTAAAATGCCTGGAAAAACGCCAGAAAAACACCCAACAACCAAAATCCCATTCATTTCAATAGCACCTGTAAACATCTGAGCGTTCTATCACCTGAAGCAAAACGCCAGAAAAACGCCCTAATCTCAAAAAAGAACATGAGCTTCTTTGGGGCAGATTACAGGTGTTTTTCTGCCTTTAACATGGGTGACCTGAACAAAATCGCGGTAAAACGCAGTTAAAACGCGCAACTTTGAAACGCTCAGGTGTGAATGCAGCCTTAAGGTCTAATGAAACAGCAGGTCGACTCAGAGTAAATCTTGGGCCCGGTTCACACAGACATGAAATTCGCGTGACTTTAGATCTGACTTTGCCCTGCAACTTTTGCCTGACTTCCATGCGAGTTTGATCCGACTTTGAGATGAATACGACTTGTCCTTTGACCAATCAAAACAATTCCTTTGGTTCTGGTATGGATAAAACCTCACGTCAATTTATCCAAAAAATAAATGGCCCTTTGAGTATGGATGTTGAGGGGGAACCAAGGCCAAAATTTATTTTTAAAAAACAGCATGGGGTCCCCCCAAGACCATACCCGACCATTATCCAAACATGCAGCCCAGCAGGTCAGGAAAGGGAAGGGACGAGCAAGCGCCCCCCCCTCCTGAACCATACCAAGCCACATGCCCTCAACATGGGAGAGGATGCTTTGGGGCAGGGGTGGCACCTTGTCCCCATGTTTATGGGCGATGGTTGTAGGGGTCTGCGGGCAGGGAGCTTATGGGAATCTGGAAACCCCCTTTAAGAAGGAGGGCCTCCGGATCCCGGCCCCCCCTATATGAATGAGTATGGGGTACATTGTACCCCTACCCATTCGCACCCAAAAATCAGTGTAGTATAACAAAAACATGAGACGGTTTTTGACAAGTCCTGTATTAAAAATGAATAATGTCCCCCATTGTAGCTCCAATGTTAATAAACAACCACTTTCCGAATTACGAATCATTATCACGAATATATATACACACATAGATAACTAATTATCCTAAAATAAAACAATTAAACAAGAAAACAAATGGATTTGTTATTACAAATATCTATACTGTACAGAAATAACGAATTATCCGAAAACAAATTAACGCAACATAACAAATACAACAGAACGAAATTATGTATTTTATGAATGAAAATGAAACGGAACAAAAATTTTCGTACACAAATCTAAAGGACACCACATTTTTGGCAGGATCAACGAGTATTTTCTGTATTTGCTGAAAATGTTCTTAGCCAATAAACTAAGGACTAAGGACTGGAAAACTACAATATATAATATTTATGTATTTGGTTTTAAATACAACACCTACCTTCCTATGCTGAGCGAAGTCTCAGTATTAGAACATCCTGCTCCGTTCGCCTACTACAGTATATCTGGAATGTATGTGCTCTTTGAAGCACGTTTAGCACTTTCTTTCCATACTGTATAGAAGGAATGAATTTTAATTTCTTTTTCACATATTACACCGGTTTGTCTTCAGATTCAACTTCAAACTGATATCTCCTCTAATTGACAAATTCTAAGGTCACTTCAAGGCCAGCTATCTCTTCTGCTGAGTTGGAAGTCAAAGACTTTCTTATAGCGATTTTGCCTTTGTTTTCTGGTTCATTTAAAGCCTCCGGCACCATTTCTGTCGCAATGTATAAATACCTGAATATGATATCCTTTATGTCATTTGAACAAAATCCATTGCTGGAAGTCAAGAGGAAGCGTGTAGATTTTCTAGGAACAATTACACATCCATAATCAAATGCTTTAAACACTTAGAGTTGTATAAATATTCTATCTCAGAGATCCTGTTTAAAAGCGAAAGAAAGAAAGAAAGAAAGAAAGAAAGAAAGAAAGAAAGAAAGAAAGAAAGAAAGAAAGAAAGAAAGGAAAGGAAGGAAGGGAAGTAAGAAAGGAAAGAAAAAAAAAAGAAAGAAAGAAAAGAAAAAAAAAAAGAAATAAACGAAAGAAAAAAGGAAATAAAGAAAAAAAAGAAAAGAAAAGCAAAGGAAGGGAAGAAAGGAAGGAAAGGAAGGAAGGGAAGAAAGAAAGGAAAGAAAGAAAGAAAGAAAGAAAGAAAGAAAGAAAGAAAGAAAGAAAGAAAGAAAGAAAGAAAGAAAGAAAGAAAGAAAAAAAGAAAGAAACTAACTTGCTGTCACTTTCCTCTGTCAGCAGCAGCTAATCACACCAGAGACAGTCATCAAAGCAGCCATTACTGCAGACTGCTGACTTTGATTACCCCTTGTGCACCACTACTTGCTGCATAATACCCCAATGTTAACTCCTCCCAATCTGCTCACAACATTGCATTCCTCTTTCTTTTGAACGTGTTTATTTTCACCTAGCCGACTCCTCATTTAACTATTCTTGCACTTCATTCTCAAAAAAAAATCACATTGCTTTGGCGCGCCAACATTTCAACATTAAAGGGCCCCAGCTGTGCCGGCAGAAGCTAACATCCAAGGATTGCTCAGAACTTGTTACTTACCTGGGGGCAGAACTGAGTTGCTGGTAGTGTATCAAACTCACAGGCCTAAGCTTAACCCCTCTTGTCTGAAAGCCCTCAAGTGAGCTAGCCTGTCGTACCTATTGTTAGTCCTTCAGAGTCACTTGGAGTGTAATCTCTCGTTGGTACTGCAGTACATGCTAAATCTATCCTTAAATGTAACTGGGTTAATTGCATTGTATTTGTATTGCACTCGTTTTCTCATACGTTAATCTTGAACTAATGATCTGCTGTGTTATCTTTTTTACTTTTTTACCTTACTTTGGTCAGCCGATACAATCTGTTGACATTCTAACGGTCAGTGTGTGCCATCTTTGTGTGACTGCTGAGAACTCCCAGGTAAGGAATTCTGGCAGTGTCAGCAGAAGGGAGCTTCCGCCTAGGGCCAGAGAAGGAGTAGAGGACTCAATATTACTTTCAGCTCCTTCGGGGGGGTAACCCTACATAGAATTAAAGAATTGTATGACACAGTGGACTGCTTATCATCTTTTGTTACTCATTTCTTCTTACTGTGTGTTGCACATACCTTTGTTCATCTTTGTTTTGAACCAGACTTTAAAGGAATTACCCAGGACTTTCAAGTATGGAGGAGCATGTGTCCCACTCCAGGGATGGGCCATTGATCACAGTCAACTGTGTCAGTCACTTCCCTGGTCATTTACCAGTGCTGAAAAAGGGAGCAGGTCACATGCTCTCACCAGCTGTGGAGGAGCAAGGATCTGCAAGGGAGTGCAAGTAAGGTGAGTATATGGGGTCAGGGGTACCCTTGCCCTTGTCAGCAGTGGCGGCCGCCCCCCCAGCCAGCAGTCACAAAATATATATATATATATATATATATATATATATATATATATATATATATATATATATATATATATATATATATATATATATATATATATTTTTTTTTTTTTTTTTTTTTTACAAAGGCCCCTTTAAAAAAAAAAAATAGAAAAAAATGTTCTTTACGTGCACTGTGTTTGGGCGCCGGACACAGTGCACTATGGGAAGCACTACGTCAATGCAATACCGAGATTGCAGAAGAGGCGCTTCATTTACAGGCTTTTGACCTGCATATGATGGGGCACATTGAGGCTGCATATGATGGGGCACAGTGAGGCTGTAGATGATGGGGCACAGTAAGGCTGCATATGATGGGGCACATTGAGGCTGCATATGATGGGGCACAGTGAGGCTGTAGATGATGGGGCACAGTAAGGCTGCATATGATGGGGCACAGTGAGGCTGCATATGATGGGCACAGTGAGGCTGCATATGATGGGCCACAGTGGCTGCATTTGATGGGGCACAGTGGCTGCATACGATGGGCACAGTGACTGCATTTGATGGGCACAGTGGTTGCATTTGATGGGCACAGTAGTTGTATTAGATGGGGCATAGTGGCAGCATTAGATGGCACAGTGGCAGCATTTGATGGCACAGTGGGCGCATTTGATATGGCACAGTGGCTGCATTTGATGGCACAGTGGCTGCATTTGATGGGCACAGTGTCTGCGTTTGATGGGCACAATGTCTGTGTTTGATGGCACAGTGGCAGCAATTGATGGGCACAGTGGCTGTGTTTGATGGCACAGTGGCTGTGTTTGATGGTACAGTGGCAGCCAATGATGGGCACAGTGGCTGCGTTTGATTGGCACAGTGGCTGCGTTTGATTGGCACAGTGGCAGCAATTGATGGGCACAGTGGCTGCGTATACAGTGATCAGATTAAAAATGCATTGATTACTGTGTACATGTGACTGTCAGTGAAGGGGTTAACCAGGAGGGGGAGCTGAAGGGGTTAAATATGTCCTAGGGATGTGTTCTAACTGTGGGGGGAGGTGCTTCATTTGCAGGCTTTTGACCTGCTTTGCGGCGCATTCCAAAGCGTCCCATCATATGCGAGGCTACATATGATGGAGCACAGTGAGGCTGCATATGATGGGGCACAGTGAGGCTGCATATGATGGGGCACAGTGAGGCTGCATATGATGGGGCACAGTGAGGCTGCATATGATGGGGCACAGTGAGGCTGCATATGATGGGACACAGTGAGGGTGCATATGATGGGACACAGTGAGGTTGTAGATGATGGGGCACAGTGAGGCTGCATATGATGGGCACAGTGAGGCTGCATTTGATGGGGCACAGTGGCTGCATAAGATGGGCACAGTGGCTGCATTTGATGGGCACAGTAGTTGTGTTTGATGGGCATAGTGGCAGCATTTGATGGTACAGTGGCAGCATTTGATGGCACAGTGGGCACATTTGATATGGCACAGTGGCTGTATTTGATGGCACAGTGGCTGCATTTGATGGGCACAGTGTCTGCGTTTGATGGGCACAGTTTTTTGCGTTTGATGGACACAATGTCTGCGTTTGATGGCACAGTGACGGCAATTGATGGGCACAGTGGCTGCGTTTGATGGCACAGTGGCTGTGTTTGATGGTACAGTGGCGGCAATTGATGGGCACAGTGGCTGCGTTGATGGCACAGTGGCTGTGTTTGATGGTACAGTGGCGGCCATTGATGGGCACAGTGGCTGCGTTTGATGGCACAGTGGCAGCAATTGATGGGCACAGTGGCTGCGTATACAGTGATCAGTGCGATTAAAAATGCATTGATTACTGTGTAAATGTGACTGGCAGTGGAGCGGTTAACCAGGAGGGGGAGCTGAAGGGGTTAAATGGGTCCTAGGGATGTGTTCTAACTGTGGGGGGGAGGGTCTATGTGTGTCATGACACTGGTCAACGCTCCCCATCACAGGGAGCTGTGATCAGTGTCAGTGTCTCTAGGAAGAATGGGGAAATGCTTGTTTACATCAGCATTTCCCTGTTCTTCCTCTTTGTGAGACGATCGATACATTGAGTCCGCGGGACCCGCAATCACACTCACGGTGCTCGTGGCACGCGCGCACCCACAATGCCGCGTCTTAAAGGGCAACTTACAGGTACGTTAATATGCCTGTGCGTGAGTCGGTCGGCAAGTGGATAAATTACGGCAAACAGCTTTTTTCCTTTTGGGATAAAGGTTTTACATAAATAAATAACAGCTGATCATTTTAAGTACCCCTGCCAGTGTTAAGTGGTGTGTCTCATCTCTGTAACTGATACATTCTGCTGGACAGCTTGTTCTTTTGAAAAACAACCGACTTACTGGCCAGATCACCAGGTAAAAATTAAAAACAGAAAGCCAAAATATATATATATATATGAATGCAGCCATCATAGAATTGGTAAACTGCAATATAATAAATGTTGGCTTTTGGGTTTGAAAGAGAAGTATGGGAATCAGGGTTATTGCACATTTAAACCTACCTAGGTAGATGCAGCATCCGTCCCCCGCTGGCTCTAACACTGAGAACTGAGTGATCTAACACCACAGATCTCTCGAATCTCACAGCTCCCCGAACAGAGATCTGCCGACTGTCAGTCACCGCTCTCTGCTCCCGCCCCCTGCTCGCTCACTGGAGCGCTGGGCTGTGGAGGGGGTGGGGGCATCTGGCTCAGCCTCTCAGCGGCTCGGTGAGAGGCCGAGCTGGGTGCCGGTCCAGGCATGTGGGCGGATACCGAAACCAGTGTCACGATCTTGCCCAAGCCAGGACTGGCTCTGTGACATCAGCAGACAGCAGACTTCAGCCCGCTGTCTGCTGAAACTGGGTCACAAGAGTGCAAAACAAACTGCACTCCTGTGATCCATAGGAGAAGTACAGCCAAATGAGCTTTGGTTGTACTTCTCCTTTAATACTGCTTTGAAGGAGCTGTAAAGTCTCATGGTTTTCCACCTTAATACATTCTATGCATTGAGGTGAAAAACGTTCTTTGCTGAGGCTGCCCCCAGAGCCCCCCTTTTTCTTACCTGAATCCGATCGTTCCAGCAATGTGCATGAGCCCAGTGACTCCAGCTGCTGTCTCAGCTCCTCATTGGATAGATGCATTGGCTCCCGCTGTCAATCAAATCCAGTGACACGGGAGCCAGGGGAGGGGCCAAATCCTGCTTCCTGTGTCAATGGACGCAGCAGCTGGACTTGTAAGTGCGCCCGCATGGGTGCCCCCATCGAAAGTGGCTTTCCGTGGGGGCACTCGATGAAGAGGAGGAGCCAGGAGTGCCGCCGGGGCACCCCAGAAAAGGAGGATCGGGGCCGCCTTGTGCAAAACCCTTGCACAGAGCAGGTAAGTATGACATATTTGTTTTTTTAAAAAAAACAAACAACGAACCTTTACAAACCCTTTAACCTCCCTGGCGGTATGATTATTTCGGATTTTAGGTGCTGAAAGCGGTACAATTATTTTGCATGGAAATTTGGCGTTTTATATTGTAGGTCTGTAAATCTTAACAATAACACACTTAAATCTGTCCAAACCAGAGTCTAGTAGATATCCCGGGTATGATAAAGTTTGAAACACAAAAACATAAATTATAATATAATAAATAAAAATAAATAATTAAAAAAAAAATTAAAAAAATAGTAATAAAATAAATTTCCCCACAATTCACTATCGCTCAATTCTGCAAGTGTTCTAATTTACTATCGCTGTTTTCTAGCTGGTCTAAAGCCACTTTTGACGTAAAGGGACACTTTTTGGTTGCTATGGACAATCTCCAGTTTCCAGGCAGAAAGAACAGTGTATATCATATAAAACTGCATGCAGGGTATGGGACAAAGCACTGGGGACAAAAGGGATGTGAAATCATTTCATACAGTACTGGAATCTGTAAGATTCCAGTACTGTATGTGTTATGATTTTTGCTTTTTTTGAATTTGCCGCCAGGCTCCGCCCCCGTGCGTCGCGCCACTTGCAGGGAACGGAGCCTGGCACGGAGAGGCTTCGGAGGAGGACGGAGCCCTCGGACACTGCGGGGGACATCGCAGGATCCCGGGGACAAGGTAAGTAACGCCGCCCCAGGATCCTGCAATGCGATCCCGAGTGTGGCTCGGGGTTACCGCTAATGGTACTGAATTTTAACCCCGAGCCACACTCGGGAAAACCGCCAGGGAGGCTACAGCAAACCTGTTGCTTTACCGTGCATGGTCAAAAGACAAGTTTGCATTAAAGAGAAATTACAGGAGACATTGTTAATGTGAAAGTCAGCAGGAGGAGAGAAGAGACCAGCAGATTGACATTCCTGGAAGTATTGTTTCCCAGCAGACATTTGAGTGCTGATTCACACCATGTGGTGCGGGAACCGCATGCGATTTTGAACAGAAATCGCACCGCATTCCTGTTCAAATCACATGCAATTCTCCAGCTGTGGGATTTGAGCCATCATTTTGTGTGGCTCAAATTGCAGCGAATAGGCACCAAAAATGCGCTCCTTTTTTTGGCCGCACTAGAATTGGATCACATGGGTGTTCAAACTCATGAGATCTGATCCTGCAAATCCAACTGATTTTTGGGTGTCATTAACATGCACACCCGCAGCGGTTCGCATGAACGGGGTGTGATTTGGATGCGGAGCGGTATCCACACTGAATTTTCTGCGAATTCGCAGTGCACAAGTGTGAACCAGCACTGGGATCAAAGTGGTAAATGTTTCCTCTCCTCTTTAACAGGTGCAGCATTCCTTGAAAGATTCAGCATTGCAACAGGGTCCCATTAAGGCCAGGTTCACATATACAGGCATACCCCCTTTTAAGTACACAATGGGGTTTATTTACTAATGCTGAAAAGTGCAAAATCAGGCTCACTTCTGTATAGAAACCAATGAGTTTCTAACCCCAGCTTGTTCAATTAAGCTTTTGTAATAAAACCTGGAAGCTCATTGGTTTCTATGCAAAAGTGAGCCTGATTTTGCACTTTCCAGCTTTAGTAAATTAACCCCATTGTGTACTTAAAAGTGGGGTATGCCTGTATGCGAATTGGATGCGGGGAATGGAGCCAGGTTAACGCATGTCTGGAGCGGTCCAGATTGTAGAAGGGTCCTGTTTGTCTATGGGTCCAGTTCAGGTGCGAATTCAGGAAAAAATTCAGACCTGAATCGCACTTGAACCGCTGCTGTGAACTTGGCCTAAATGCTCACTTTAATGTGGGTTTTCTTATCTCCATTGCATACCTCCCAAATTTTTGAGATGGGATTAGCAAAAGTATGCAGGCATAGGACACGCCCCCTGCCACACCCCCTTAAAGGAGAATTGTACAAAAGAACAAGATTGGTTAAACCCACAAGTACTTTTTTACCACTACTATTCCTTTATATTGGCTTGTGGAATTTACAAATGTAGCAATTTTGAAATTGGATGAAAGGTTTAGCGCTGGGAAACACTTTTTGACAGATAAATAGTGCATTTTATATACAACTATATAGATCAGACCAGAATGAGGGACAAATGAGGAGGAATGAGGGACAGAGGGACATTGTTCCAAATCAGGGACAGTCCCTCAAAATCAGGGACAGTTGGGAGCTATGCCATTGCATGCAGGCATTTATTTCTAGCACCCCTAAAAATTATTTCTAAACAGCCCTTCAGATTTGCTTCCTGCAGCTATAATTTCTGAACAAAACCTGTTTTACACTTGGCTCAATATTTAAAACTGTTATAAATTTTTAATAATAAACCAAAGTCTCTTCTCCCCCGGGGTACATGGACCACTGGCCAACGGCCTATACTCTATAGCCATGAAAGGCGAAACCTGATTGGCTGGTATGGGTTACTGCACTTTGCACTCTGTCATTGGTCTTTGCAGATGAACACGACTAACCAGAAAGTGTAGAGAATGATGGCTATTCAGGAAAGTGGAACACTATGATTAAGTGAATGTATACACATTTGTGTTTTGTCCTGTTTTACCATTGTGTTGGTATGAAAGGTCATTCGCAGCATTGCCTGCTGGAACACAAGCTGCTTGTCTGCGCTGATTGAGAAGGCTTTATTTTTTTTATATTTTGCAGAAACATTACATAAATGTCAGAGGCTGATCCACTCCTAACAACAGCCTCATTTTTCTTAATACTATTTATTTCTTCACCCCTTTATTTTATTAGGGAGAAATAAAGCTGCAAAATAATTCAGCTGCTATCTCCATGTTGTCGTTTCATTGTTCAGATAATCCACATTTTCTGTACTGTGCCTTTTTTTTTTTTTTTTCATTTTTTTCTTTTGCAACGTGCCCGCATCCTTAAAAGCATGGGCTGCACCACACTGCCATCTACTGTCAGCTGCCGCGAAGAGCACCGCATAGATATCGCCTGCCAAATCTTTATATATGAACCTTAAACTCAACTAAACCTTTCCAAGAGTTTTACGATAACATAAAATGTTTTTGTTTCAAAAGAATACAAATGCTAAATCCAGCCGAGCCAGGAACGGTAAATCTGCGTTGTCCTTTCAGTGATCTCTCTGCAGGAAATTCAGAATTATGAATCGCGTAAACAGAGCAAAAATGAACAAGCTACAAAAAGGGTCATGACGACCATTGCGTAATGGTTTGAATTATGTGTCAAGACTCTGGTTTAAAGGTGCTTGTGTTAAAGTGTGTTATCGAAAATCAACTGTTTAATTCTTCTAATGCAAAAGCAAGATATTGTTAACATGAGAAACTGCTAAACTCAATATATATACAATGTATCTATATATATACAGTATATATATATATATATATATATATATATATATATATATATGCATTATATAGACTGACAGTGTTACACTACGCAGAATAGGATAAGGTTCTTTCTTTCACCTGGTTTAGCTATGACAAGGAAGATAAAGGACAATGCACAGGTCCTAAATTCATTTTAGTTACCCGTATTTATCGGTGTATAACACGCACAGGGGTATAACATGCACATTCATTTTAAAAGGGGAGTTTCAGGAAAAAAAACTGAAATTTTAAATAAGGAGCTCTGAAGCAAAATAAGGGTCAGTGCCCATCTGCAGCCTCACCATTGCCATCAATGCAGCCTCATCAGTCCACATCAATGCAGCCTCACCATTGCCATCAATGCAGCAGCCTCACCATTGCCATCAATGCAGCAGCCTCACCATTGCCATCAGTGCAGCAGCCTCACCATTGCCATCAATGCAGTCTGATCGATGTCCATCTGCAGCCTAGAGGGGACAGGGAGGGGACAGGACAAGCGCCGACAGATTACATACAGTGAGAATCTCCTATGATAGACAGAACAGTGGTCCAATGGCTGCCCAGAAGACGGGACTTCCTATTACAGAGGCTGCCAATTAAACAGGAGATTCTCACTGTATGTAATCTGATGGCGCTCGTCCCGCCCCCCCTCTCTGTCCCCTCCAAGACAGCTAAAATTGAAGTATCGGCGTATAACACGCACGCGCTATTTGCACCGGATTTTCATGGTGAAAAGGTGCGTGTTATGCGCCAATAAATACAGTATTCTTGTTTTATGAAATTCTACAGGAATAATGTAGCCAATCTAGATAGAAAAGTTTAAATTTCTCATGAATTTTGTCAGTTGATTTAAATACTTTGATGGTCATTTCTGACCAGATATAGTCATAATGGCTCTATCATTTCCTTTCTTCTTTCTTTCTGTCCTCCTGTTGTCTTTCTTTCTTTCTTTCTTTCTTTCTTTCTTTCTTTCTTTCTTTCTTTCTTTCTTTCTTTCTTTCTTTTTCTTTCTTTCTTACTCATTTGATTATGGATTTGTAATTGTTCTTAGAAAATCTAAACTTTTTTCCTTCTTTGGTTTTCTGTTTGGTCTACTCATACCATCCCTCCCATTTCCCTCTCATCTCTTCTCCCCAACCTCTCCCCTCTCTCTCCCCAACACATCCACTGCCCTTCCCCTCTCCTCGTCTACCTATTCCTTCCCTCCCCATTCTACTCTCCTCTCCTTGTCTACTCATTCCTTTCCTCCCATTCCCCCCTTCTTTCCTTCTTCCCAACACATCCACTCCCCTTCTCCTCTCCTTGCCTCCTCATCTACTTATTCATTCCCTCCCATTCCCCACCCTCCCCTCCCCTCTCCTATCCTATCATCTCCCCTTCCTCTCCTCTTCCTCATCTCTTCTCTCCTTTTCCTTTCCTCTCCTCTCCTCTCCTCTCCTCTCCTCTCCCCTTCCTCTATCCTTCCTCTCCTCTCCTTTGCTCTCCTCTTCCTCTCCCCTTCTCCTATCCTCTTCCCTATCCTCTTCCCTTCCTCTCCCCTTCTCTCCTCTTCATCTCCTCTCCCCTTCCTCTCCTGTTGTCAGGAGTCTGGTTGTAGGCCAAGGTGCTGAGAGGGCTCCCCTTGCAGCTAAGTGCAGCGCAACCCTGAAGGTGGGACAGGGAATGCGGTGCCAAGAGAAGCACGGTTTGCCAGTGGCCTTGGCTTGATGGCTTGATCACTGTGAGGCGGCTGGGACAAGTGGGATGCACTGTATGGCAATCATGCTTGGAAGGCTCCAGAGGTAACATGCGGCTAGGTAGTCCGGATGGAGAATCAGAAGCCAGGCCAGGGGTCATACACCGGAAGATCAGTCAATAGCAGGATTGATTGAGGATTCAGGCAGCAGTACTGAAACAAGCCGGGGGTTATTCACGATAAGAGCAGGCAGAAGTAGAGTAGGTGAGCCAAGCTGGGATCAAGCATTAAGGCAGGAAGAAGAAGGTCAGAGTGCAGAGGAGAGGGGTCAAACCAGTAGATCAGGATAAGCAGGTGAAGGAAGCCGGGTCGGTAACAGAAAGTCCAAGATCAGAATACAGAAAAACAGAGAACACTGGGGAGCTGACAATAATCCAGCAATTCAGGGATCCCAGCAGCAGGTTTATATAGGCCATCTGTCATGAGATGCGCGTTTGCACCATCGCACATCTGCGTGCGCCAGTTCGCGTCATCGCGTGTCTACGTGCACCAACGTGCCTGGAAGTTTGCCTAGTGATTCCATGATGAGTATTGGTGACATTGCCAGTCCTGTGGCAATTTCCCTGACACCTATCCTCTTCCCTTCCTCTCCCCTTCTCTCCTCTTCATCTCCTCTCCCTTTCTTCTCCTCTTCTCTTTCTCTCCCCTTTCTCCTCTTTCTTTCTTCTCCTCTTCTATTCTTTCCTTTCCTATCCTCTTCCCTTCCTCTCCCCTTCTTCTCCTCTCCTCTCCTCTTCTATTCTTTCCTTTCCTATCCTCTTCCCTTCCTCTCCCCTTCTCTTCTTCCTTTCCTTTCCTTTCCTCTCCACTTTCTCCTCTTCCTCCCCTCCCCTCTTCCCAACCCCTCTGTTTTTCTCTGTTCACCTTTTGTGGTTATACAATTATGTGTTTATATATATATATATATATATATATATATATATATATATATATATATATATATAATAGGCTTATTCTTTGTCAGTCTGTCTCTCTTTTTCTTTGCCTCTCGCTATCTCTATCTCTCTTGTTTCCCTTTTCTCTCTCTTTCCACTTTCTACTTCTACCTCTCTTTGGGTCTCTTTGTGTCTCTTTCTGTGTGTCTTTGTCTCCTTCTTCATCTCTTTATTTCTCTCCTTCTGATTCTCCTATCTATCAACCCCCCTTTCTTACTTTGTTTCTCTTTCTCATTCTCTTTCTATCTTTTTCTTTTTCTTTTTTTTTCTTTTTCTTTTCTTCTTTTCTTTCTCATTTGATTATGAATTTGTAATTGTTCTTAGAAAATCTACACTTTTTTTCCTTCTTTGGTGATCTGTCTGGTCTACTCATACCTTTCCTCCTATACCCCTCTCATCTCTTCTCCCCAACACATCCATTCCCTTACCCCTCTCCTCGTCTACTTATTCCTTCTCTCCCATTCCCTTCTCCTCTCCTCTCCTCTCATCTCCTTGTCTACTCATTCCTTCCCTCCCCTCCCCCTTCTCCCCAACCTCTCCCCAACACATCCACTCCACTTCTCCTCTCCTTCTCTACTTATTCCTTCCTTCCCATTCCCTCCCATCTCCTCTCCTCCTCCTTCCTCTCCCCTTCTCTCCGCTTCTTCTCCTCTCCTCTCCCCTTCCTCTCCATTCCCCTTCCTCTCCCCTCCCCTTCCTCTCCTCTTCTTTTCCTCTCCTCATCATCTCCTCTCCCCTTCCTCTCCTCTCCTCTCCTCTCCTTTTCCTCCCCTCTCCCCTTCCTCTCCTCTCCTCTCCTCTCCCCTTACTCTCCTCTCCCCTTACTCTCCTCTCCATTTTCTCTCCTCTCCCTTTCCTCTCCTCTCCCTTTCCTCTCCTCTCCCTTTCTCTCCCCTTCCTATCCTCTCCCTTTCCTCTCCTCATCTATCCTCTTCTCTCCTCTCCTCTCCTCTCCTCTCCTCTCTCCTTCCTCTCCTCTCCTCTTCTCTCCTCACCACTTCCTCTCCCTTTCCCCTCCTCTCCCTTTTCCTCTCCTCACCTCTCCCCTTCCTCTCCTCACCTCCCCCTCCTCTTCCTCTCCTCTCCCTTTTCTATCTATCTATCTATCTATCTATCTATCTATCTATCTATCTATCTATCTATCTATCTATCTATCTATCTATCTATCTATCATCTATCTCTCTCCCCTGATTCTGCGTCTCTCTCTCTCTCTCTCTCTCTCTCTCTCTCTCTCTCTCTCTCTCATTCCCTTTCTCTTTCCTATCCAGTCTCTTCCCTCCTTCTCCCCCACCTTCTTCCTCCCTCCCTGGTAATCCTATAGATTTGATGATATTGTGGTTCACTTCAATGGTTGCATTACACAAACGGGGGTCTCACTATGCAGAGAAAAAAAAATCCTTCTGGCTGGGTCCTGGCTGTCTCTGCTGTGAATATCAAGGTAGATTTATTATTCCCATGAATCATTCAAGGCAAACACATATTGCACACCGATCTTTTTTAAAATAATAGCAACACAATAATCGGTTTCTCCCAGTGAAAGGCTGGAGCCTGCACCAGACAAGCAGCCATCTATCTGAATGATTCCATTCATTGTCTGCGAGCTCTATCAGTCAGGGCTGCTGCTGATCGGAGACAGGGGCCTTGTGCCGGTGACCTTTGCTGAAAGCAAACTTTCAACAGGCCATTTTGACCCGTCTCTCTTGCCAAAATTGATTGTTTGCTTTTTCCGCTGTGCTCAGGACAATCGCGGGGTAAGGTGTGTTTACTTAATTGCGTTATATTTAAATTCAGCGCTTTATCTGTGTACAGAGCTGTTCAAGGTGAACATCAGCCAAATACACTCACGTATTTCGCTGGAGAGGGGACATGATGGGCTACGAGCGGCGGCGTACGGGAGCAATTGTTTTTCCAGCCTCCTAAAGTATAACCGCAGGCAAATCTACAACGACGTCTTTTAGTTCTCTTCTTTTTTTTTGAAAGCCCCGAAATCAGCTTTTGAATTCAGCTGATGGTACTATCTGAAAGCTGATTCTATAATAAGTTGCCACAACCTAGCTGAAATCAGAAAACAGGCTTGCAATACCTGTTATGTAAGAATGGAAATATTTAGGCATAGCGGCGCCTATAATAAGGCTTACCTGTAGGTAAAATGAGTATCTCCTAAACCTGTATGGTTTAGGAGATATTCAGTTTGCATGCAGCCACTGACGTCAGCAGCGTATGCGCTGTAAATGCCTGGCTGCCGGACCTTGCCGGTAAGAAGACTCCCGCGAGCATGCGTGGGAGTGACAAAATGTCAGCTTCCTCAGTGTGGACCGGGCTGCGTTATGGGGACCTTGTTCTAAGGTAAGTATTTCATGCCTTTGCCTTACCGTTTTCTTTTTTCGTTTTTTTTTTTACATGTGCGCATAGGCGTGCGCACAGGGTATGCCGGGTGTGCCTGGGCACACCCTAATCACCCCATATGAATTAGCATTATCCAGAGGCGGCAGCCAGGTGGGTGGTTGGGGGTGTCAGTGGGCACGTAAATGCCCCCATTATATTAAAGGCTAGGTTCGACTTTAGGAACACGTTACACCTGTATTTAGGGTGTAGTGTAATATGCTCCTAATCAACTGGCACCGACCACCAGAGCCTCCTCCCTGTGACAGCAGGTGGTGTGTTTGAACTTTGGGGGCACACCCTAATGCAATAGGCTGCGCACACCTATGCATGTGCAGGTATACAACCGCTTTAAGGGGGCAAATCCTTCCCATCCTTAAGTTATTAAGGGGACATGGCAGGGGGTGTGTCCTATGCCTACATGCTTTTTTCTAATAGGTGTCCCTCGTTCCCACCTCAAAAAGTTAGGAGGATCCCAAAGTGGAACTAAAATCTCTCAATCATTGACTATTGTTAACCACTTCAGCCCCGGAAGGATTTACCCCCTTTCTGACCAGAGCACTTTTTGCGATTCGGCACCACGTTGATTTAACTGACAATTGCGCGGTTGTGCGACGTTGCACCCAAACAAAATTGATGTCCTTTTTTTTCCCACAAATAGAGCTTTCTTTTGGCGGTATTTGATCACCTCTGCGTTTTTTTTTTTTTTTTGCACTATAAACAAAACAAGAGCGACAATTAAAAAAAAAAAAAAAGCAATATAAGCTATAATGAATATCCCCAAAAAATATATATAAAGAAAAATTATTTCTCAGTTTAGGCCGATATGTATTCTTCTACATATTTTTGGTAAAAAAAAAAAATCACAATAAGCGTATATTGATTGGTTTGCGCAAAAGTTATCACGTCAACCAAATAGGGGGTAGATTTATGGCATTTTTATTATTTTTTTTATTTTATTAGTAATGGCGGCGATCTGCGATTTTTATTGTGACTGTGACATTATGGCGGACACATTGGACACTTTTGACACTATTTTGGGATCATTGTCATTTATACAGCGATCAGTGCTATAAAAATGCACTGATTACTGTGTAAATGACACTGGCAGGGAAGGGGTTAAACACTAGGGGGCGATGAAGGGGTGAAGTGTGCCCTAGGGAGTGATTCTAACTGTGGGGGGGATGGGCTACCACTGACATGACGGCGATCACTGCTCCCAATGACAGAGAGCAGTGATCTATGTCATGTCACTAGGCAGAACAGGAAAATGCCTTGTTTACATAGGCATCTCCCTGTTCTGCCGCTCCGTGACACGATCGGGGGCCCCTAGCGGACATCGAGTCCGCGGGGCCCGCGGGCATGGTCACGGAGTTCGCGGCGCGGGCCCATAATGCCGCGATTTAAAGGGGGCGTACCTGTAAGCCCATTTGCACAGCTGTGCCATTGTGCCAATGTACATCGTCGTGTGCTGGTCGGCATGTGGTTAATAGATAGGAAAGTATATCATATTTACTTGTTTTAAACTTTTGTACTTCTGTTGCTTCTTGGTTCCTGGCCTGGGCCAAAATGATGTCATACATCCCAGGAGACTTCAGGAGGGAAGGAGGGACTTTCTCAATTAAGCAAACCTTCCTGACTGTGTGCCTGAGATAAGGGCAGATGGATTTCAGGGAGTAAATGCTACATGAATCCATAGCTGACAACTTTCTGAGATGGGAATGAGGGACACCTATTAGCAAAAGTATGTAGGCATAGGACACTCCCTCTCCCTTTAACCACTTAACCTCCGGAGGATTTGAAGATTTACCCCCCTTCATGCACTAGTTTACTTTAACTGAAAATTGTGCGGTCATGCAATGCTGTACATAATAAATGTTTGTACTTTTTTCCCACAAATAGAGCTTTCTTTTGGTGGAATTTGATCACCTCTGTGTTTTTTATTTTTTGCACTATAAACAAAATAAGGATGACAATTTTGAAAAAAAAAAAAACAAAAAACAAAAAAAAAACAATATCTGCTATAAAACATATCCAATAAAAAAACTAAAAAAAAATCTAATTTCTTCATCAATTTAGGCCAATATGTATTCTGCTACATATTTTTGCCCTGAGCCCATCCATTTTTTGAAGCCAATTAGAGCTTCGGGCTCTAATCATGTGCTTAAAAAAAAAACAAAAGAAAAAACCCATTGAAATCCATGCATCTGGCGCCCTGCATGTAGATTAGAGACCTGGCGCCTTGATTAGGGGGGTAACGCCCCTGCACACCTAATGGACGGGTCACTGACCACTACTATTCCTTTATACTGGCTTTTGGAATTTACAAATGCAGCAATTTAGAAATGAGATGAAAGGTTTAGCACTCTAAATACAGACTATTTTTTGACAGATAAATAATGCATTTTATATACAACTATATAGATCAGACTAAAATGAGGGACAAATGAGGAGGAAAGAGGGACAAAGGGCCTTTGTTTCCGAATGAGGGACAGTCCCTCAAAATCAGGGACAGTTGGGAGCTATGTGAATCATCTGCCCTTACTCAAGATGGCTGCGGCTAGAAATGCTAGTGGGTGTCTTTCAAAGGAATTTTTTAGCAAGGTAAAGCATGGAGACATGGATGGATGGGTGAGTTTGCTTTGAATATTAAAAAATAATGAAATGGCGTTTTCAGTTTGTGGTGCTCATATACAGTTTGGTTCCCCTTTCAAAAGAAGTAATACCAGACTGTGGAAACAGCTAAGGTCTCCACTTTTTTAAACACTTTGAAATGAGAATACATTTATGCATATTTGCCTGTTAAGAAAAAAACAGTCAGTTCCCAATTCTATTTCTAAGTAGGGCCTTTGATTTCAGCTTCATATAGTATGCCTGTAAAGTGGCGCAGTTTTCCCGTGTTTAGAACAATACCACAGCAAAATGACATTTCTAAAGGAAAGAAGTCATTTAAAACTGATTGCAGCTGTAATGAATTGTTGGGTCTCGGCAATATAGTTAAAACTCATTGGAAAAAAAAAGGCATGGGTTCCCCCTCGGGCCATTACTAGGCCCTTTGGGTCTGGTAGGAAAATTAAGGGGAACCTCGAACCAAAATGTAAAAAAAAAAATTGCGTGGGGGTCCCCCCAAAATCTATACCAGGCCCTTCAGGTCTGGTATGGGTATTAAAGGGAACACTGTGGCAATTTTTTTTTTAAAAATGGCGTAGGGGTCCCCCCCAAAATCCATACCAGACCCTTATCCAAAGCACGCAACCTGGCAGGCCGCAGGAAAAGAGGGGGGACGCAGGCACAATATTTAAAGGAATATTTCATTTTTATTGTTTCACTTTAAGCATTATTAAAATCACTGCTCCCGAAAAAAACGGCCATTTTTAAAACTTTTTTTGCATTGATCCATGTCCCCTGGGGCAGGACCCGGGTCCCCAAACACTTTTTATGACAATAACTTGCATATAAGCCTTTAAAATTAGCACTTTTGGTTTTTCATGTTAGTGTCCCATAGACTTTAATGGTGTTCCGCAGCTTTCAAATTTGCTGCGAACACCGCATAATGTTCGCTGTTCAGTGAACAGGCGAACACCTGATGTTCGAGTTAAACTTACGTTCGACTTGAACATCGGGCTCATCCCTAGTGAAGAGCTGGGCTGGATGCCAGAAGTCTCTGCTGCTCCTGCTCAGTTCCTTCAATCCCAAGGACAGCTCTCAGTGGACGTTGGTCTCCTGTAAAATGTTGGGGATCGCGGGGCGCGTTTTGAGGACTACTCCTCTTCTTCAGCCCTCTGAACACAGGAGGCTGGTCATGCAAAGCATTCTCTGATTGGAGAAGGTGGAAAACATGGCTTCACCTCCCTGCCCCTCCACCTCATTCAATCAGAGAATGCTTGACTACAGGTCCTAACAACCCTGGGGGGAGAAGCCATTTGTAATGAGGCTTCATAGCGTTGTTAGGACAAAGACGGAAATAGTGCCAGAACCATGAAAACTGCGGGATTGGCAGGTGATTTGGGGAGGTTACATAAGGAAAATTATACAGAGAATACTTTTATTGTTCATGCATGATGGTAACTTGGCACAATGGAGCTTTGAGTTTTGCCTGAAGAGACATTTTAAAGTGGACCTTTTGTTAGCTTTTCATGAAGGAATAAAATCCTGATGTCACCATCTATCTGAAAATCGAAGGAGCTAGGTGGAAAAACTGTTGGCTGAACAGCGGCTGCATGTGGGCTAGGTGCAGCTTGGTGTGGCGGGTAGTAAACACACAGACTGCAAGCTAGGCTGAAGCAATATATTGTAGAAAAGTTCAGCATGGTACAAGCAGGCCCAGTGGGAAGGCACGCCTGACGGGAAACCACCACAACCTGGTCCGTCCACACCCAAATGGGAGGTTTTCCCTACTCCTTTGGAACCCCTCCCTGCCGTTTTGCACTGTCCCTGACAGATGGGGACCACTTGCACAATGCACACCAAAGCAAGGAACCAGGGTCCTAAATAGGCTCTGTCCTCACCCAAGATGGCCACCAAAGTCACATGGGCTGTCAGCATCCAATCGGATAGCTCTCTCCCTGTAACTTAGGAAATCATAGAGGAACCAAGTCCCTCACAACTTCCTCCTCCCACTGCATTGCCGCTGCGATCCAGTACCACCTACAGTGGAGTCTACAGACTGCACCAGCCTACATGCATCCAGTTAGCACTGTTCAGGTATTCTGACAGCCACTGGAACTAGCTGATTGTTGGCAGAGGAGATTCCTCCATCCACACTGTTTAGCAAGGATGGGGGAAGTGACAGAGTTTTCAAGTTAAATCTTGCAGTGTATGACCAGCTTTAGACAATTTAAGCTTACTTTAGATGACAAACCCAGACATCTCAAGTCTCCCGGGAAGGTGCGGGAGACTCTCGCATTTCTGCGGCGGCTCCCTCACACCCGCAAGCTCCTCCCGATCTCCCGGATTGATCGGTGCGGCGGGGATCAGCTGTGTTCACGATCTCCTTTGTATAGATTTTTAGCTGACAGCCACTTCTCCTTCTCTCCCTCCCGCGGCTGACGGCTAAAAAGCTATACAGGGAGATCGGTGATCACAGCTGTCCCTCCAGCCGCACCGATCATCCCCAGCTGCTCTGTGTACTCCTCCCCCATCCCTCTCTGTGTCCTTCTCCGCCCCCCCCCCCCTCGTCCCCCGCAAACCGGCTCCCCTCCTCTCCTCTCCCGCCAGCTGTGGGGGGAACTAGTAATAGGACACAGTGAGCGAGATCGCTCCTGTGTCCTGTGATCACTGAACAGAGTAAACTGTGTTTACTCTGCTCAGTTTATGAATGAAGAGGAGCCTCTGCCTCCTGTTCATTCATCTTTAGTGCTGAGAAAGGGACTGGGGAATCTGTGTCCTCAGTCCCTTTGTCTGTCTCAAAGGGGAGATGTTAGGGGTCTGTTTAGACCCCTGACATCTCACCAAAGCCCCCCAAAAATATAAAAAAAATATTGTAAAAAAATTCTAAAAAATTAAACAGTGTAAATAAATAAAATAAACTACAGACACCACTCTCCCCTGTCTTACCAACACTGTCCACTGCCCCAACCCCCTCCCCCCAAAATGCATTGTGAAAAAAAAATTAAAAACAAATTAAATTGTAAAAACATCAATTATTAAAAATAAAAAAACTACTGACACTGTCCACATACCACCCACCCCACCCCCTTCCCCAGAAGCACTGTGAAAAAATATTGAGAAAGTGATTTAAAAAATATTTTGTCGCGGGGGGGTGTTTGCAGGCGCAAAGCGCCACCTCCCTGAAATTAGTTTTTGCAGGTTGGGATGTCTGCAAACCTTTAGGCCTAGTGCTGCCTTCCAGAAGCCTGGCCATACACAACCATTCAAAGTAATCTATCCTACCCTACATAGGAGCCAGGGCATGAGGTCTGTAAAGTACAGTACATCCCCAGCATCAAAGTAGGGTTGCCACCTGTCCAGGATTCACCCGGACAGTTCAGGTTTGGAATCATGTGTCCGGGTTTCGGACTGTCTGAGACCCGGACACATTATTCAGACTGGAGTCTGGACTATGGCTTCCCAGCAGGGTTGCTGGCTGCAGTTGTCTCAGCTGAGTGTGTCTGTTACACTTTTTCACACAGGCCAAAGCCAACACTAACAAACCACCCCCCCCCCCGAAAAAAACATACAGACAGGCGAGGAGAGAGGGCGCGATCTGCACCTTTTCCCCCCTCCCCTACCCCTCTTTGTCTGCCCACACTCCAATCCCCAACACTGTACCTCAGAAAAGGAAAGTTGGGGCCGGAAATTTGAAGTCCAGCGGCCTCAGATACAGATGAGAGGTGCTGACTGCCAAGGGGTGAGTGAGCTCACCATCCATTCATCCCTATATGTGACTGAAGTCTCCCCATTCTCTCTCCTGCCTCTGAGTAAGTACACCAAGGCAAATCAGGGTTCTCAGAGCACCCCTTACATCAGAGTTCCCCTTTACATCAGAGCTCTCAGTGTCCCCCCTTACATCAGAGTTCCCCTTTACATCAGAGGCCACAGTGTTCCCCCTTACATCAGAGCTCTCAGTGTTCCCCCTTAAATCAGGGTTCCCAGAGCATCCCTTACGTCAGAGTCCCCAGAATTCTCCCTTACATCAGAGTCTGCAGAGTCCCCTCTTATGCCCTGTACACACGGTCGGATTGTCGAAATGTGTGATAGGACCTTGTTGTCGGAAATTCCGACCGTGTGTAGGCTCCATCACACATTTTCCATCGGAATTTCCGACACACAAAGTTTGAGAGCAGGATATAAAATTTTCCGACACACAAAGTTTGAGAGCAGGCTATAAAATTTTCCGACAACAAAATCCGTTGTCGGAAATTCTGATTGTGTGTACACAAATCCGACGCACAAAGTGCCACGCATGCTCAAAAAAAATTAAGAGACGAAAGCTATTGGCTACTGCCCCGTTTATAGTCCCGACGTACGTGTTTTACGTCACCGCGTTCAGAACGATTGGAAATTCCGACTTTGTGCAACCGTTTGTATGCAAGACAAGTTTGAGCCAACATCCGTCGGAAAAAATCCATGGATTTTATTGTCGGATTTTCCGATCAATGTCCGGCCGTGTGTACGGGGCATTACAGTGAAAGGGAACTCTGCCAGTTCAGATGTAAAAGGGGAACTCTGTGGACTCTGATGTAAAGGGGGACTCTTGTTAATTACAAGAGTCCCCCTTTACATCAGAGTCCACAGAGTTCCCCTTTTACATCTGAACTCGCAGAGATTAGAAATGTTATTTAGTAGCAAAATATATGTATAGTTTATACTATAAAAAAATTGCTTTTGCGCCGCAAAAGTGTTCAGGTTTGACTTGAAGAAAAGGTGGCAGCCCTACATCAAAGGCAGGAACATTCTCTGTATTTCACTTCGCCGCACATGCACCATGTGCTCTCCCTCTTACTGTCACATCGCTGCCATCGCTCATCCAATCCATCGACAATCAGTCCAGTCTGTAGGTGTATGCTGGTTTGGGCTGACCTGCTCATCACCAGGCATAGAGTCTGCAGAACTGTATGCTTAGCAAAGTGTTGTCACACTCTGTGTTATCTCTACATGGGAATGTGCAGTACAGCTAGGCCGATCGTCGGAGTGCATGCGTTGCTTCACAAATCTTTTGGCAGGTAAAACAGTTCCTGTATGTGCCTTTTACCTGCTGCTTGACTGGAGATGCCTTGTTATGCCTTAGGAAACCTGTGAGGAGAGACACATCTAATGCCTGGCATCCTTCCTTCACCTCCCAGGGACCACTGTGCCTAGCATGTAGGGGAAGATGTTGGCTCATTACCAAGACGCTAATGAAATCGTTGGCAATCATCATGACAGAGACTGCTTGCTTCAGTTATCACAGAGCAGATCATTGCTGAGATGCCCCTGTCCTGTCTACATGATAATAATAATTAGAATGTTCTTTTCTCTGCACTTTGCTTTGCTTTCTTTTTTCTTCCTTGCTTCCTTTCTTCCTCCTTCTTTCCTTTCTTTCTTCCTTCCTTTAACCACTTAAGCCTCTTTCTGAGATTTGTTGTTTTTTTTTGCTAGAAAATTACTTAGAACCCCCAAACGTTATACATTTTTTTTCCTAACATCCTAGAGAATAAAATGGCGGTCGTTACAATACTTTCTGTCGCACCATATTTGCGCAGCGGTCTTACAATCGCACTTTTTTGGAAAAAATACACTTTTTTGAATTAAAAAATAAAACAACAGTAAAGTTAGCCCAATTTTCTTTTTTTATATTGTGATGGATAATGTTACACCGAGTAAATTGATACCCAACATGTCACACAAAATTGCGCCCGCTCGTGGAATAGCGACACATTTTTACCCTTAAAAATCTCCATAGGCGACGTTTAAAAAATTCTATAGGTTACATGTTTTGAATTATAGAGGAGGTCTAGGGCTAGAATTATTGCTCTCGCTCTACTGATTGCGGCGATACCTCGCATGTGTGGTTTGAACACCGTTTTCATATGCGGGCGCTACTCACGTATGCGTTCGCTTCTGCACGCGAGCTCTTCGGGACAGGGCGCGCTTAAAAAAAAATTTTTATTATTTATTTTACCTTTTATTTTTACACTGTTCTTAAAAAAAAAAAAAAAAAAGTGTCACTTTTATTCCTATTACAAGAAATGTAAACATCCCTTGTAATAGAAAAAAAAGCATGACAGGACCTCTTAAATATGAGACATGGGGTCAAAAAGTCCTCAGATCTCATATTTATACTAAAATGCAATAAAAAAAATAAATAAATAAAAATGTTGTCATTCAAAAAAATAAATAAAATAATGTCCCTTTAAGATCATAGCTGCCATCTTGGGCTATGTTTAGTCTGCAATTGCTTTGGTGTTGCTCAGTTATGACACCAGCCATTTGATGGCTTGGCAGTTAGGTTGAGAGTACAAGCAAGGCCAGGCAACAGAATACTGGTGCTTAACCACTTCAGTACCACGCTATAGCCAAAAGATGGCTACAGCATGGTACTATAGTTTTGGGATGGCGCCCATAGATCTCCTTCCAGAACCTCGCCCCCTGCGCCGTGTAGCAGGCACGATCTTTAACCATTGTGTCCTTCAGACACAACTGATCACAGATCGGGGTAAAGGGCCAATTACAGCAGGCCTTTACCATGTGATCAGCTGTGTCCACAGCATGAAGAAAGGAGATCAATAACCAGCAAGTCTGACAGTGTCCGATGATCAGTGCAGCCCCATGATTTCCAATCAGTGCAGCTTATCAGTGTCTATCAGTGCCGCCTCATCAATGCCCATCAGTGCAGCCTCATCAGTGCAGCCTTATCAGTGCCCATCAGTGCAACTTATCGGTGCCCATCAGTGCCACCTCATCAATGCCCATCAGTGCAGCCTCATCAGTGCAGTCTCATCAGTGCAGTCTCATCAGTGCAGCCTCATCAGTGCCCATCAGTGAAGATGAAAAATTACTTATTTGCAAAATTGTATAACAGAAACTATGAAAAACGTTCTTTCTCAGACAAATTATAAACATTTCATATGGGTTTCGGTGCTGCATGACCACGCAATTGTCATTCAAAGAGCGATAGCACTGAAAGCTGACGATCGGCCTGGGCAGGAAGGGGGTGAAAATGCACAGTATTGAAGTGGTTAAAGCTGACCTCCAGCTTTTGGTAACATTTAATCAGTTTGTTTGGACAAAGCTGGTCCAAATGAGCTATTACCTTACTAGATGTGCCCACTGTGTGCATTGTATAAATGGTATATAGCCTCAGCTACATGCAGTATACAGTGCTGTGTTCAGGCAGCGGGACTGGAACTTCCCATCTCACTCACTGAACAAGATTGAGTTGGGCTGAGCACTGCTGGACAATCCTGACCTCAACCCGATAGAACACCTTTGGGATGAATTAGAGTGGAGACTGCGAGCCAGGCCTTCTCATCCAACAACAGTGCCTGACCTCACAAATGCACTTCTGGAAGAATGGTCAAACATTCCCATAGACACACTCCTAAACCTTGTGGACGGCCTTCCCAGAAGAGTTGAAGCTGTTATAGCTGAAAAGGGTGGGCCGACTCAATATTGAACCCTACGGACTAAGACTGGGATGTCATTAAAGTTTATGTGCGTGTAAAGGCAAGCGTCCCAATACTTTTGACAATATAATGTATATTGTACGTTCACATCAGTCCCTGCCCTCAAGGAGCTTACAATCTAAAGTCTGTATCTCACATACACACATACTATTGGTGATTGACCCACACAAAACAGGGCTCATCCATATTAGGTACCACCAGTGGTGAGGTTGGCTGACATTCCACCTTGGGGTTGGATTCTTGATTTATAGTGATGACCTGAACAGATAGGTGGACAGCCACCCATTTGGACAGTTAATAGATAGTTGGATAGTTGGACAGTTGAGGTTTAACCCTATAGTTGGACTTTAACTTTACCAAATTGTATATTTCAGCTAGGACGGAGCACAAGATCACAGGCCAAGCGGATTGTCTTTTCCTTTATTTTGCTACCTGGAAACCTTTCTGTTCAGTGAAGTTTATTAAAATGCAGGCGGCAAAGGCAAATCGGCAGCCCCTCATTATCCTAAAGATTGCTCCACATGTCAAGTTGCAAATTAACTGGCTACTTCTGACATGGTTCCCAAAAGGCATCACACTAAATATATAAACAAAAGACATAATACATCGCACTTTCTCCTCTTTAGAAGCAGCTTTCACATTATGATTGATGGCACGAGCGCGCCGCTAAGGGGGGTTGGCTAAGGTTACTGATGGGGCATGATCCCGGGCTCATATTGCAGCTTATTTGTATCATTCATGAATCGTCTGTGAATACAGCAATTGACTCTGTAGGAGTGTCTCTCCAATAATATGGATGCAGAAGACGGCATTTAAAATTTAATAATTACTTCCAAATGTTGGCTAACCATTAAGAAGGAAGTGGAGACAACTTTTTTTTTCTCTAATAAAATGATCTGGCTAAATCATCATAAACGCTGCATGTAGAGGCTAAATCCATCCAAAAATGATACTGAAGTTTTTGGTGGATCCTGGTGGAAATCATTTTTCTGTGGCTTCTTATGTCATTTGGAAATTTCTTCAGTGAGACACTTTCGCTGATTGGACACTTAAATGCTTATTAGGTGACCTCTACCACAGGGATAGTAGCTACCTTACTGGTGGCCTCCAAAGCTTTCTGAGGAAAGTCCAAAATCTGAGGCTGTTTGCTGTTGATAATAGGCATGGTCCATAGTAGTGACATCAGATCTATCACACAGCACAACAGCCTACCATTCATGACCGGTATTGCTACCGCACAAGAAGTGGCCACATTAGCCTAAAGTCGAAGACTAGACAAAGTCCTTCCTGCAGATTGTCCCATACCTCCTGATTCTTTCGTTTTGGAGGTGAACTTATTGAGCTCTCACACCTACTATTCCAAGTGAAATGGCCAAGAAAGGAACAACACAAAGAGCTCCGAACCCTGCTGATGCTTCTCCAAAGGGAAATATTCCCTTTGCAATGACTGGATGACTTCCAGTTTAACAGCCATCACCTCCTACCTAATATGCAATGCATCAAATAATGCGGCACGGCACTATTTGATACACTGCATATTGGTGAATGTGGGAAACACATTACAGTATGAGCAACAACACTAATTATTTGAGTAAATAGAATTGCACCATTGATTCAAAGTGTAACTAAACCCAGGACCCTGCATTCACTGAATCTGATCCCCCACAGTACACAGAACATAGAAATGCAATTATTTTAACGGGTTCCCGACCATGTCACGCAGATACTGCGGCACAATGGCTCTCCTGGGCGAAATCCCATATGGGTACGTCCTACCCTTTTTCAGCCACCAGAGGGCCCGCGTGCTCCCGCTGCGCAGCGAGGGATCCGATGCGCAATCGCATGCACGAGCGCCAGCATGGGGATTTGTGTGTTTACTGTCACAGGAGAGGAGCCATATTGTTTGTTCCTGCTAAGTAGGAAAAACGATATGTCTCCTAGTCACTCCTAGTCACTCACATCCCCACACAGTTAGAACATGCTGAGGAAACATACAATTAACCTCTTGATAGCCCCCATAGTGTTAACCCCTTCCCTGCCAGTGACATTTACACAGTAATCAGTGAATTTTTATAGCACTGATCGCTGTATAAATGCCAATTTTCCCAAAAAAAGTGTCAAAGGTCTCCGATCTGTCGCAGTACCGCTAAAAATCGCAGATCACCGCCATTAGTAGTAAAAACAAAAGAAAAAATATAAAATTGCCATAAAAGGGCCATAAATATTTCCCATAGTTTGCAGACGCTATAACTTTTGCGCAAACCAATCAATATATGCTTATTACAATTTTTTTAACCAAAAATATGTAGAAGAATATATATTGGCCTAAACTGTTTTTTTTTTTAAATTGTGGGAAATTTATTATAGCAAGAAGTTAAAAAATATTGTTTTTATTTCAAAATTGTCGCTCTTTTTTCGTTTATAGCGCAAAAAATAAAAACTGCAGAGGTGATCAAATACCACCAAAAGAAAGCTCTATTTGTGAGGAAAAAAGTATGCAAATTTCTTTTGGGTACGGCGTCGAACGACCGCGTAATTGTCAGTTAAAGAGACGCAGTGCCAAATTGTAAAAAGTGCTCTGGTCAGGAAGGGGGTAAAATCTTCCGGGGCTGAAGTGAAGAAACTGCTAAATACTTTTTCTCATCAGCAGTATATAGCAGTCTTTTGACTTCTATCAGTGTCTGGTTAAAGCTTGTAGGAGGAGTTTTCATTCTCCTCTGACTGTACTAGGAGGCTGCAGGACCCCTGACCTTCTGTCTGGACAGTGCTGATTGGCCTTGTGCTGATCACATGCACCTTCCCAAGAAAAAAAAAACTCTCTAGCAATACACACCAAACTGATCATGTGCAGAGTGCATCCAAGGCTCTGTACTATCAGGAGATGGATTGGGGACTGTGGCAGAAGTAATAGAAAAAAAGCATGATAGGACCTCTTAAAATATGAGATCTGGGGTCAAAAAGACCTCACATCTCATATTTACACTAAAATGCACTAAAAAAAAAAATTAAAAAATGTAATTTGAAAAAAAAAATTAATAAATTCTCCTTTAAGAGCATTGGGCGCCAGTCAATGCCATGAAGCTGAGTGGGGGCCATCTTCCCCTCACTTGGCTCCAGGCTGTTACTGTGAGAGGACACGATTGTCTCCGCTGCTACCGGCAGGTCCAGTAAGTGGCGGAGACCCCCAGAGTGCGACGGGATGGGAGGGCCCTCTCCCGCCTCCGGTGAAAGTGATCTTGTGGCGAATCTGCCGCAGAGACCACTTGTATCTGAAAGCAGACCGGCCGCTGAAGAAGAGGATACCGGGGTTATGGCAGCTATCTACTTCCATAACAACCATATTCCTCTTCAAATTGCCGACGTATAATGGCGGCGGGCAGTCCGTAAGTGGTTAACCTGCTACCTAATGGAGACAAGGTCCTCCTTTAGTAGGCCTCAAGGTCCTCCTCCTCTAAAGCCGGCTTCAGAAGGAACCAGAAGAATTTTGATCAGGCTGGTTGTACACAGATTAATCTCTCGGTCGACTTGTGTACAATCAGCCTCATGGTTTTATCCCGAACAATCAATGCTGCCCACTATAACCAGCAGCACTAATCATTGTATTCTGATGGTTGGGAAAGGCATAAAAATTCAAAGCCTGTACATAAAGGTTTTACTAGCACACCATCTACAAGAATTATAGAATTAGAACAATTAATAAACAAAACACTTATTGCCCACTATAAGACAAAGCAATGATTTGAGGTCACTGAGGACCCCTTGCTCAGGCAGAACGTGTCCTTAGACACTTTCTGTTTTAGGATGACAACACCTTAGATACAGTACAGTGAACGTTGTCTCCCTAGGACAGGATGTTGGTTACTGGTAGGATCACAAGCTGAACATTAAGGAAAAAAGCCTAAAAACGGGCAACTAATGCAGCCACCATATCTAAGGACTAAGCCACAATGAATTAAAATATTATCTTTGAGTTTAAATACATTTTAATTTGTGGTCCCATGGCAGCCTGCGTTTTGGTCTTCTTCTCGCCCACAAATATAGCAAGATAGATGGTGATTCAACCAGAGAAGATGAGCAACTTCAGGGATCAATACCAGGACTGGCAGGGAGGAAGTCTGCAGGTCCGTAGGACAAGGTAGCCCTTTCTATTAGGACTCTTTTTACACTTGTGGTTGCAGGACGTGTGTTTACCGCCCCGAACCACTCCCCCTTAAGCTGCTTTGCAAAACTTATCCCCATTGTGACGTTTGGTGGGCAGTTTTACCCACTTAATGCAACCCATTCAACTTAATGGGGACACCCCACAACCATCCCACAATCGCGTGTGCTGGTGCAGGGTTTAAGGAGTTGAAACAGGTGGTGAGGATGCAACATGTAGGGTAAGCAGGTGGTACCTACTCCATGTTTCCATCCTCGTTGGGTGCCAAGCAAGCGTCACAGGAGAGGCCTACCCCAGGGTGTGTTCTTCTGGGCTATGCTAGGCACTTTGGATAGGGTATCTGTCAGTGGCGGCTGGTGCTCAAAATTTTTTTTTTTTGGGGGGGGTGCAAAAAAACTGAAAAGCACTGAAACCCCCATCAATTGCTGCCTCACTGTGCCCATCAAATGCAGCCACTGTGCCCATCAATTGCAGCCAATGTGCCCATCATATGCAGCCACTGTGCCCATCATATGCAGCCACTTGTCTTGTGCCCATCAAATGCAGCCACTTGTGCAGTCAAATGCAGCCACTTGTGCCCATCATATGCAGCCACTTGTGCCCATCATATGCAGCCACTTGTGCCCATCATATGCAGCCATTGTGCCCATCAAACGCAGACACTATGCCCATCAAATGCAGCCACTTGTGCCCATCAAATGCAGCCACTTGTGCCGTCAAATGCAGCCACTTGTGCCGTCAAATGCAGCCACTTGTGCCCGTCAAATACAGCCACTTGTGCCCCTCATATGCAGCCACTTGTGCCCACCATATGCAGCCACTTTTGCTCATCAATTGCCGCCACTGTGCCCATCTATTGCTCCCTCTGTGCCCCATCAAACGCAGCCACTGTGCCATATCAAATGCTGCCAGTGTACCCGCTGCCGGCCTGCCGTCTGCACTCACCTGTCTCGGTGGGACAGCTCCTCGATGTCTTCTCCCCATCCTCTGCTATGATTGGACGCCTGCTGTCCAATCACAGCGCCTGTCGTTTCAGCCAATCGGGTGACGCATAACAGATCGGAGCACCTGATTGGCTGAGAGACGGTTTAGTGTTAGGAAAGCAAATATTCATTCGCTTTTCTCACACAGCTGAGTGACCTGCGAGCGCCCAGCATGACGCTCGCGGTCACCTTTTTTGACGCCTATTAGAGCCTATGGCTCTAATCAGGTGCTTCAAAAAACAACCCCCGCCACTGTGATTCAGGCGCCCCGCGCCCGAAATGGGGTGGCAGCGGTGGCCATAGATAGATTGATGCAATGCATCAATCTATCTATTGGTGATAGAGGGGTGGCAGGAGAGAGGGAGCAGTGATAGAGGGGTGGCAGTTCAACATAAAGTACAGTCTTTTCCTAACATCCCTAGTCCCTAACTCAGGCTTGTGGCTGCCCCAGCATACCTGCACAGAAAAGAGAGCATTTTATGGTAGAGTGGAAGTATCCAGGATTGGCATCTTCAGGTTGGACCGCAAGTCCCAGCGGCTCCTTCAGACAGTAGCAGGGTCCTGAGGGCAAATGTGCATCATCTATCATCCCGGACTCTGCATCTTCAACAGGCCAACAGGATGGAGTCTGTTAACGGCAACAGCAGCAACCTTAGACTTTCGATAGCTCACGGCGCAGCTCGGACTCAGGAAAGCCCACCAAGAAAAGAACTAAGAAACACAATTAACTCTGGGACAACGTTAACCACTACCTGCCTACAAACACAATGCAGACCACGATTCAGAGGGCAACGCAAGTGTAAACGAGGCCTTAAACCCCCCCACAATAGAGCTTCATGTACACAGATGTCTGGGACCGCATGATATGAAATTTGGGCGTATTTACTCAACCACAGGTGCTGTCGCCCATGGAAATCAATGGCTGTACACGGCTGTATGCGAGAATATGCTAGTACTTGCATAAATGCACCCCAGGTGCCCATGAACCCCTTAATACCCCCATTTAAATTTTTGGGGTCAAATTAAGCTTAAAAGAGGGACCATTTTTGTGTATAAATAAAAAAACACTGTAAACAATAATGAAATATATTGAATAAAAAAAAAAAAAGATTTTTTTCCCACCCTTCAATTAAGATCTGGGAAGGAGAGTACCCCTTCACACAGAATACTGTTATCGTGTCAGTGCGTTTCAAGGTCTTCATGTCCTCCTGTCAGGATGGATCGGACCCAAAACACATCATCCCGGCTCTCTCTGTTCTTCCAAACATCAGTGTGTCAAAATGAATTGACTTAAGCTCTTGAACTGCTTTTAAATCAGCAAAACTATAATCACATTTACCCCCGACAAAAAAAAAACCTGCACTACCCATACAGGAACTCTGAGTTTTCACTAAAATCCGTCCTTTTATCTCGGAGATCTGAGGGAGGGATGGGGAAGGGGCTTAAAAAGGTAAAATATGTTGTGTAATCACACAGAGGACATAAAATCTAACCATTGCTCCAATCCTACCATGAACCTGTCAATAAAAAAAGAGGAGCGGTCATGCTCATACAAGTATCTGATTATTCATCTGGAATTATCATTGTGTTGGTTTGCCCAGAAGCTACGGAGGAGGGGAATGAGTTTAGCTGCGAAGTCTATGGCATCCTCTTTTAATCACTTGCCTACTAGGCACTTATACTCTTTCCTGCCCAGGCCAATGTTCATTTTTCAGCTCTGTCATGCTTTGAATGACAATTGCGTGGTCATGCAACGCTGTACCTGAACAACATTTTTATCATTTTTTTTGAGACATGTAGAACTTTCTTTTGGTGGTATTTAATCACCGCTGGGTTTTTTATTTTTTGCTAAATAAACGAAAAAAGACCAAAATGTTTTTTTTTTAAAAAAGTTTTTTCTTAGTTTCTGTTATAACAGTTTGTAAATAAGTAATTTTTCTCCTTCACTGATGGGCACTGATGAGGAGGTACTGATATGCAGCACTGATGGGCACTGATGCATACCTCCCAACATTTTGAGATGGGAATGAGGGACACCTACTAGCAAACGTATGTGGGCATAGAGCACGCCCCCCTTGCCACGCACTTTAAAGGGGACACATCCAAAAAAAAGGATTAATTAACCTCCCTGGCGGTATGATTATTTCAGATTTTAGGTGCTGAAAGCGGTACCATTATTTTGCATGGAAATTTGGCGTTTTATATTGCAGGCCTGTCATTTTTAGGAACAACTCACTGAAATATGTCCAAAAGAAGAGGGTTAAGGTCTGGAGTGACCACTCAACCACCTCCATCCCTAAATACACAGAAAAAAGGGGGGGGAGATCGCCCTGGGACTTTGAGTGAGGTGGGAGAGATTAGGCACACATACATAAAAGTGTAATAAAATCATTTTATTGATTACAAAATGCTGTATAACCAAATGGGAATAGCAATGAGTGTGCGTTACCCGGCATAGTGGCCAAGTTATCAGCAAAAGCAAAAACAAAACATCAATCATTACACACAATACATATCTATAAGACAACAATACAGTACATAGTAAGTTGCTGCATCAGTTGGTAAACATACAAAGTGAGAGATGGGTAAATTATACATACATGAATAGAGCAATGTGTGAGTAATAATACCAACAACACAACAACAACCCAGCAGTAGAAAGCATATAAAGAGCATCGATAGTGCCCTACGCGTTTCGCAAGTCTCTGCTCGCTCTTCAGGGGCAGATGCATCAATATAATATCTGAAACAAAATATGATAGGGTAAATGGGTATGTATGGATAAATGAGAAAGTAAGAGTGGGGGGAGTGTGGTAGTTGGCAGAAGAGGTCAGAGATAAAGGAGACCTCCTACTTACCACTCCACTGGGTTGGGTCACCGAACGTTGATGTCAAGACGGTGATGAAGGGAAGTCCAGCTTGGGAGCTGAAGGGGCCCAGCGAACGGAAACCACAATGAGGAGGATCCAGATGCATGGCAAGGACTGCATGGGACATGCAATGAAAGATGTACGATATAGCCCAAAAGCGTATCTAAAAAATATATAGTAGGATGTATATAGAGATATGTAGGTCTCAAACATATACATATATATATGTGGGGTAAACTGGTCTGAACCGTAACGTGAAAACTCAAAAGGATTGGCAAGGGGTGTGGGTAGGGAGGCTGTGGGGTAAAGTAAAAAATAAAAAAATTAAAATGAACTAAAAATAAATGAAAAAGGTTAATGAGAGTGTGGGAGTAGGTAATAAAAAATGAATGGACAAACTCTATATAGTGTGAGGGAATAATGTCACCCACACAATGAGTGTGGAAAGTAAAATAATACCTGATGAGAATTAAAGCGACCCCAACCTGAACGGTGCACTCCCAGACCTATAACCATAACGTCAGACCAATAAAGATTGAATGCGAACTGCAGCCGTGCCATGCACCCAGATAAACCCACGGTGGATCCATATGCTCCGCCCCCAGCGTTATGTACGCTGAAATCTGTCCAAACAAGAGTCTAGTAGACATCCCGAGTATGATAAAGTTTGAAACACAAAATCATAAATTATAATATAATAAATAACTATAAATAATAACAAATAATAATATAATAGTAATAATACTTTTTATTCAGTACATTTTAGTAAATAATCAAAAACACTGACATTTTTTTTGGCCAAACAAGGGTGCAATTTTAGTAGTCATATTTCTTCAGTAAACGTCTCAGGTATGGAAAATTTTAAAACACGGTACAGCACAAAGTCGACGTCACAATCAGGACAATAAAACCTGGTTTCTTTTCTGATTTTCCTTCCAGTGTCGTCACGTTTAGAGCAGCAAACCACACACATCCTTGTGGGTGCTGACTTCTTTTCCGTTGGTGGAATGTGGTCCATAAAGTGACGACCAGTCAGGCGTTCCGGGTTCACAACACCAGCAGCACGACGTCCAGATCTATTTACAGTCGTTGGTGTTTGGTGCTTGAGAAATATACGTTCGGCAACTTTCCAAAAAAAGTCTGCATGAACCACAGGCTTGTTACTCTTTTTTTTTTTAGAGGAATAAAAGCATTTCACAGGCACAGGGACTGTTCAAAAAGATGCCTGAAGATTTTTTTGTAATATTTTTTTTGTTGCTTTCTCATAGCAGGATAAAAAGTCATGGCCTGGTCAGCTCTGTCAACACCTCCCATGGTGTTGTTGTAGTCCATCATGACTTGTGGTTTCATTATGTCTTTTCCACCATTTGTGTGTACCATGACAGTAGAGGTGTTGTGAACAGTACTCATTAGGCACACATCTTTTTTGTCGCGCCATCTCAGTGCCATCATTTTGCCTTTCTGCCAGGCAACTATTTCTCCTGCCTTGAGCTTTTTATTGCCAAAGGTTAGCAGCATGTCATGACGGTTAGCTCTAACGGTCCAATATGCATCCGTCTTGTGCTGTAGAAGGAACTCATAGAGTTCTGGAGAAGTGTAAAAATTATCTGTGGTTACACAGTAGCCCTGATTCAGCAATGGCTCAATCAAAGTAAGAACGGAAGTGGCTGCCATTCTATAATTACTGAATCTTTCATTGAATTTGGTGCCTTTCCTGGTGTAAAGGACCGAATTCCATATGTAACCAGTGCTGGTTTCACAGAGCATGAATGATTTTATGCCAAATCGTGCTCTCTTAGACGCGATATACTGTATCCAGCTGAGTCTTCCTTTGTAGGCCATTAGACTTTCATCGATACTGATGTCTCTATCTGGTACATAGGTCTGCTGGAAATTTTTCTGAATAATTTGATACACCTCCCAAATCTTTTTCAGTTTTGGTGCTGGATGAGAAGTCTCATCAAATTTTTCATTATTTTGAAAGTGCAGATATTTCATTATGAGAGAAAATTTGTACTCCGACATGACGGTGCCAAAAAAAAGGAGTGGCTAGTAATTTGTTGGTTGTCCAATACCACTTCTGCAGGGGTTTCCCCACCACTTCCTGAAGAATTATGAGGCCCAGAAACTTCCAGATGTCCTCTTTGGTCACTGGTTCCCACTTTCTGCTCCTTGAAAACCTCTGATGAGAAGCTTGTTGCTCCTGGTACCGATTTGTCTCCATAACAATTCTTTCTATAACCTCATCAGTCAAAAAGAATTGGAGGTATGCCAATGGGTTGTCATCTTCAACCTCCACTTTGTTACCAGGTGCTCCGGTAAACGGGAATCTTGGGGGAGCTGCGTGCTCCGTAACGCAGTCAATCGAGCACCAAGTCCGCACATCACTGGGCACAGTCGCAGGATCATCGCTGAAATCGCTTTCCATACCTGATGACGAACTTCCCCACAAATTGCTATCACTCACTTCTGCAAGTGATTCTGTATCGCTGTCGCTGTTTTCCAGCAGGTCATATGTCGCTTTTGAAGTAGAGGCACGCTTTTTTGATTCCATGGTCGTTCTGCAGTTTCCAGACAGAAAGTACAGTAAAACTGCAGGCAGGGGCACTGGACAAAGCACTGGGGGGCAAACTAAGGTCAATTCAATTCAATTTTATTTAGTGATGTAATCCAATAGGATTACAATGTATCAGTGTGTTTGTGCTTTATACATTTTGAATTTGCCGCTGGTTCCACCCCCCTGCATCGCAACGCTCGCAGGGAACGGAGGCCAGGGCACATAGGGCACACAGTGCATCAGGAGGAAGATGCGGCCGCCGTACACAGCGGGCGTACATCGCGGGATCCCGGGGACAAGGTAAGTAACCTCTTCCAGGATCTTCCGAGTGTGGCTCAGGGTTACCGCTAATGGTACTGAAATCTCACCGCGAGCCACACTCAGGAATACCGCCAGGGGGGTTAAATCCACAAGTGCTTTTTTTTTACCACCAATATTACTTTATATTGGCTTTTAAAATTGACAAATGCAGCCATTTAGAATTTGGATGCAAAGTTTAGCACTGGGAAACACTTTTTGATAGATAAAAAGTGCATTTTATATACATCTATATAGATCAGATCAAAATGAGGGAAAAATGAGGAGGAAAGAGGGACAGAAGGACATTGCCCCAAATCAGGAACAGTCCCTCGAAATCAGGGACAGTTGGGAGCTATGCTGATAGGCTGCAGTGATGGGCACTGATGGACACTAATAGGCAGTACTAATGGGCACTGACAGGTGGCACTGACAGGCATCTCTGATGGGCACTGATAAGGCAGCACTGAGGAGGAGGCACTGATGAGGTGGCACTGATATGCAGTACTGATGGGTACTGATAGGCAGCAGTGATGGGCACTGATGGGCACTAATAGGCAGTACTAATGGGCACTGATAGGTGGCACTGACAGGCATTACTGATGGGCACTGAAAGGCAGCACTGATGGGCACTGTTTGGTATCACTGATGGGGTTGCACTGATAATCATTGCACTGATTATGTGCATGTCCCCACTGAGGAAAGCTGGTTAAAGAGGAACTACACTTTCTCAATCAACTATTTTAATTTTAATTTATATTTACCTATTTTCTTTAGCTGCCAGCATTGATAAATAGATAGCAAGATATATAATATATTTACTTATTTTAACCTTTTTTTTTTTTTTTACATGTCTTCAGTTGCTTCCTGGTTTCTGGACTAGGCCAAAATGATGTCTTACATCCCAGGAGTCTTTATTGGAGCAGAGGAGAAGGGGCTTTCTCAGCTAAGTACACCCTCCTGCCTGCATGCCTGAGCTAAAGGCAGATGGATCCCAGGAACTAAATTCTACATGAATCAGTTGCCCTTAGGCCTCATGCACACGAGACGCTGTTAAACTCGCGTTCAGAGGCAGTTGGACACTTTTTTCAACTGCCCCTGAACCCATTCAATGTTATCCTATGTGTCCATGTACACAGTCTCGTTTTTTAGCGTTTTTAGGCAGTTGGTTTAACCTCGTTTTTCCAGAAGCAAAAAAATGGGTTCAGACGCAAACGTTTTCCACTTTTCAGACGCCAAACGCGGCTAAACGTCGGTACCGCGTTTAGCCGCGTTTGCGTTTATAAGTGTTTTTTACAACCTGAATTTGGGGCCCCATATCTCGGGGCCATTTTGGTGCTAGGAACCCCAACACAGTTGGACTCACACTATAGCATATCCAAATTTGGGATTCCTAGCACCAAGTGGCCCCGAGATATGGGGCCCCAAAGTCGGGTCACAAAATGTCATTCTCTGCTCTGCAGACACTTCTAGCTAACACTATAACATATCCAAATTTGGGGTTCCCAGCACTAAGTGGCCCTGAGATATGGGGCCCCAAAGTCGGGTCACAAAATGTCACAAGTGCTTGACATTTTGCGACCCGACTTTGGGGCCCCATATCTTGGGGCCACTTGTCATTTGGATATGTTGTAGTGCTAGTTCCACTGTGTTAACACACCAAATTTTGGGTTCATTATCACATAGTGCTCCATTCAGCTCTAATGGACATGTGCTGGGGGGGCATTATGGGAGGGGAGGGTCTGCACTGGCACTGATAGAGGGGGGGTCTGCACTGATGAAGGGGGGTCTGAACTGAGGGGGTCTGCACTGAGGGGATCTGTACTGATGGAGGGGGGTCTGCACTGAGGGAGTCTGCACTGATGGAGGGGGGTCTGCACTGAGGGGGTCTGCACTGAGGGGATCTGCATTGAGGGGGGTCTGTACTGAAGGAGGGGGGTCTGTACTGAGGGGGTCTGCACTGAGGGGATCTGCACTGAGGGGGGTCTGCACTGATGGAGGGGGATCTGCACTGAGGGGGTCTGAACTGATGGAGGGGGGTCTGCACTGAGGGGGGTCTGCACTGAGGGGGTCTGCACTGATGGAGGGGGGTCTGCACTGAGGGGGTCTGCACTGATGGAGGGGGGTCTGCACTGAGGAGGGTCTGCACTGAGGGGGTCTGCACTGATGGAGGGGGGTCTGCTCTGAGGGGGTCTGCACTGAGGGGGTCTGCACTGAGGGGGGTCTGCACTGAGGGGGTCTGCACTGATGGAGGGGGGTTTGCACTGAGGGGGTCTATACTGATAGATGGGGGACCGCACTGAGGGGGGTCTGTATTGAGGGAGAGGGGTCTGTACTGAGTGGGTCTATACTGATGAGGGGGGTCTATACTGAGGGGGGTCTAAACTGATGGAGGGGGTCTGTACTTAGTGGGGGGGTCTGTACTGAGGGAGGAGGATCTATACTGCTGGAGGGGCGGTCTGTACTTAGTGAGGGGGTCTTTCCTGAGGGAGGGGGTCAGTACTGAAGGGGGCCATAGTTGGTGGGGGGGGGTGACACCATTTTTTTTCCGCACCGGGTGACGCCAGCTGTAGTGACGCCACTGGCTCTTGTCTCTGCAGCAATTTAACTATAATGTATAGGGGGGGGTAACTATATACAGGAGGAGGGGGGTTATGTATATACAGGAGGGGGGTTAGCTATATACAGGAGGAGTGGGGTTAACTATATACAGGAGGGGGAGGGTTAACTATATACAGAAGGGGAGGGTTAACTATATACAGGAGGGGGATTAACTATATACAGGAGGGGGGAGGGTTAACTATGTACAGGAGAGGGGTTAACTATATACAGGAGGGGGGGTAACTATTTACAGGAGGGGGTTAACTATTTACAGGAGGGGGGTTAACTATGTACAGGAGGGGTTACTATGTACAGGGGGGGGACTATGTACAGGGGGGATACTATGTACAGGAGGGGGTAACTATGCACAGGGGAGTAACTATGTACAGGGGGGTAACTAGGGGGAGAGGGGAAACTATGTACAGGGGGAGGGGGTAACTATGTACGTGGGGGGGTAACTATGGCTCTGCCTGGGACACTGATTTAAGGACTGAGGCTGGGAGCACTGGTGTAAAGACTGACTCTGCTGGTGGCACCTGATGCAAGGAAGGACTCTGCTGGGGGCACCTGATGCAAGGAGGGACTCTGCTGGGGGCACCTGATGCAAGGAGGGACTCTGCTGGGGGCACCTGATGCAAGGAGGGACTCTGCCGGGGGCACCTGATACGAGGACAGATCTGCTGGGGACACCTGGTGCAAGGACGGACTCTGCTGAGGACACCTGATGCAAGGACGGACTCTGCTGGGGGCACCTGATGCAAGGAAGGACTCTGCTGGTGGCAGGCGATGTGGCTAGTGACACGCTCAGGGATCCCACTTATTCGGCATTATGGTGAGTTGAATGATTTCATTTTATATTACAATGTAATAATAGAAATAATGCACTTCAATCATCCTGACACCATAACAACTATGGTGCCGGGATGATTGAAGCGCTAACACCAGGTGTTTGGAGTATCTTTATCTGCTGATTGTTAAACTTTCTAGAATACACATATTTCTATTGTTGTGTACGATCTGGGCCTGCTGTCCCTCCATTCCTCTGTCCCCCTTTCCCTCTCCATCCCTCATTCATCTCAGACTCTAACCACACCCCCTTTGAGCCATGCCCATTTAAGCCACACCCACTATTTCTCATAAACCACACCCATTTTTTGCCACGGCGTGCAGTTTCCTTTTTCATTCCTATGCCACGACTACAAACGCATGCTCCGCCTAGAGCCAAAAAAGTGTCCCACAAATTTTTTTTGCAATGTTGGCAAGTATGCATGTAGGTAAACATTGCCCTTGAACTGGTGTACAGTATAGTGCGCCCATGTGAATGAGGCCTTACAAAGCATGAGCGACTCTGTTTGGTTGTGCCTATAAAGTCCATGAACTGCGGTTCAGCTATTTTCTCCAGTCACTTGTACAGCATGAGCCACTGTCTAAAAGAACAGCTGTTCTTATGGAAAATGACAGTCTGCAAGTGTCATTGAGTAAATAAAATGTAACGATATATGGTTTTATTGTATTTATCATAACTTGCATAAGTAGATAAAAGGTTCGATCTGAGATGACATTGATAAGAGCCCTTGCACACTGGAGCGGGGGGCGGCGTCGGCGGTAAAACGCCGCTATTGTTAGCGGCGTTTTACCGTCGGTATGCGGCCGCTAGCGGGGCGGTTTTACCCCCCGCAAGCGGCCGAGAAAGGGTTAAATACCACCGCAAAGCGCCTCTGCAGAGGCGCTTTGCCGGCGGTATAGCCGCGCCGTCCCATTGATTTCAATGGGCAGGAGCGGTAAGGGAGCGGTATACACACCGCTCCTTCACCGCTCCGAAGATGCTGCTGGCAGGACTTTTTTTACCGTCCTGCCAGCGCATCGCTCCAGTGTGTAAGCCCTCGGGGCTTGCACACTGGATACACAGCAGCGGCACTTTCGGGGCGGTTTGCAGGCGCTATTATTAGCGCAATAGCGCCTGCAAACCGCCCCAGTGTGCAAGGGCTCCTAAAGAAGATTTACATGTAACAAAAAAAAATGTAAACAAAGTGTATTCCTTTTTAACACCCTGTTAATGTTGGTTGAGTATTAATATGATGCGCTGGAAGCTTCTTGAATACATGAAACAACTTTACTTGCATGGAGGATAGCAGTACAGCGGTACCTTGGATTATGAGCATAATTCATTCAAGAAGAATGCTTGTAATCCAAAGCACTCGTATATCAAAGCGAGTTTCCCCATAGGAAATAATAGAAACTCAGATAATCAGTTCCAGTGGCACTGCTAGTGTATGCAGTACCACATGTAACCAGAGGCGGGGCGCCGGAGACATTTGGAAACACTCGGAGAGCACTCGGAGCCGATCGGATGCACTCAGAGAGGCTCGGAAACACTCAGGAGCCGAGTGTTTCCGAGTGTTTCCGAGCGGCTCCGAGTGTCACCGGCGCACCCGCACCTCTGGCAAAATGTGGTACTGCACACCCCAGAGGCTCGAATCCTGCTGGTTTTGCAAGGCAATGATGCAAATCCGAGTCAGGATTTAAAAAAAAATAACAGCTTGTATTGCGAAACGTAAATCCGAGGAATTACTGTATATCTTAACAGCATAGAAACAGGAACACAACAGAACACTGAGAAAAGTACTTCCTCTCATTGCATCATACAATAGATTTACATGCACATTACACTATAACACTACAGCGCCACCTGCTGCATAGACAACTTGCTGTTGTTCTTCCAACAGTTAACACTCAGTTAAAGATGAACTGTTGTCGGCTCACACAATTTGTAATAAAAACATCTTTGCCGTTCTGAAGCTTCCCTCCAACCACTTTGCATATTATTTATATATACTGGGATTCTGTACTTGCCAAATATGCTGCAGAAATCTCCCTCCACTGAGTCTGGCTGCATCCATTTTAACTGTGGGCAGCTGAAGCTGCTGCCTGTTCACTTCCTGGATTTACACAGACACACAGAGGCACACCTCCAGCTCTGCAGCTTTCATTGTCCCTCTTATGACTCACCCCCCCTCCCTTCCTGGCAAACTCTCAGGAGAGTGAGAGAGAGAGCTGTGAATGATGTCATAAGCCTAGGCTTTTTACCAGACAAGAAACAGGAAGTGGGCTGTATAAGGTACAGTATTTACTGGCAGAAAAAAACAACAAGGGCAGAAGATTTATTAGATGGAAAGTTGAAAAAATGACTGAAGGTCCACTTTAACCATAATCTGCCCTAATCAACACCTTTTTACCCTTCTCTCCTTAGCTATTAATTTTCTGAAATTTGTTTTTATTAACAATAACCGTTTTTTAGTGTTGCATTCGTAGCACCCTCCTAGGTAAGTTGCTGAATATGCTAGGTAAATTTTATTTTTTTTTGGCTCCCCTATAATCAGTGGAGCTGTTTGTGATTGTTTTGGGCTGCTCTGGGTTTAAATAGCTATAGGTTCGACTGCTTCCCCCGGCTATCTAGAGGATTCTGAAATGTAGTGGGCTGGAAGAGGCAAATGAATAGACTGATTTTTTATGTTGTCTCCCTGGGGAAGAGTGGCCAGTAGATGGCTGGGTCTGGGGTAGCCTGGTTCTTGTCCGGGAGGAGAAGCTCCCAGCCTGAAGGGCTACTGCCCTTCTAGGCAGCCCAGCTGAAGTTATATATATGCTCATCAAGGTCCCAGCTGTGCCAGAGCTGGGGGCCTGTGGTGCTGAGAATTTCTGGAACTAACTTAGGGATTTTACTGAGGATATGGTCTGGAGAGTTCATGGAAGAGATGTTTGGCTGATTCTGGAAGGAGGTATCCAAGTATCCAGGGACATTGTGGGTACAGACCTGAGTGCAGGATCTTGGTGACTGTTTGCTGCTACTATCCCCTGTGCATCAGTGCCAGTGCTTGCTTGGGCTATGGCATTTATCATGGTGTCTCTGTGCTGCTCATTCCTTTAGCTACTATAGGGACTGTACTGAGATGGTTTGACGAAGAGAAGAATATCCTTTTATGACTGTACAGTGTTGCTGGAGTATACCACAGCTCCCGTCACCCTACCAACGTTCATTTAGTAATAAAGCATAAAAAAACACTGCTTACTGAGCCAGAAAGAGTGACTGTCGCTGTGTGTCTGGCTGCCACTAAAGCAACTGGGGAAAGGAACCTGGGGCAAGTCTGCATGCCCTTTCGGGGGTGAGCACTACACATTACCAGAAAACAGAATATACACATAACATAAAATATGATACATTTTAAAAAAATGCATATTTTAATTTGCAAATAACATTGTTGTGCTTTGTACTAGATACATTATTTTACTGTCATTTTAACATAAAAAAGGTTTAGAATAAAATGTATACATTTTTTTTTTTTACAGAAAAACAACTTTTTTTAATAACATGAACACTTGTCAAATTAGAAAATAATTTTTTTACAAAACAGTCTTGTCAAAAGAAAGCCTAGTTAGTCCACACAAAAAAAAACAAGCTATGAAGTACTTTTATCTAAAGTAATGTAATTGACGAATTATAAAACTATTGAAAAATTATTTTAAAAAAATTGGAAATGTAAAAAATGTTCTGCTCCATGGGGATATACAAGTAGGACAGCTGAAGTCTCTCTGAGAGATAAGGTTGCTCCAAATGTTTTCAATCCATCAAATGCCACTTCTTTCTTCCATAATATCTCTGGGTATTATCAGTGTAGGAGATGCCAAGTGTGTGCCATTAATGGGTGTAAAAATAGATGGACTAATACTTTTGTTTCAACTAGTACCTCACAAACTTTGAGTATAAAACCATTCATTACATGTTCCACCACTGGAGTTGTCTATATGCTCCAATGTCCATGTGGTCTCCAGTACGTGGGGAGGACCAAGTGGGCACTGCAAGCTAGATTTAATGAACATATAAGCAATATCAGGAAAGGCTTTAAGAACCATTCTGTCTCTAAACATTATGCAAGCAAAAATAATAGAGACCTTTCTAATATGTTTTTTTGGACATTGAAAAATATACCCCGAACTGGAGAGGGAGCTCTCTAGTCAGGAAAATCTCCAAATTGGAGATGAAATGGATCCATAGGGTCAGATCACTTACTCCACATGGATTAAACGTGGATGTAGATGTAAATGCCTTTATTGACAATTCATATGACATGGCTTTCTTCTCTCCTCATATCCTTTTTTCCCTCCCCTTTTTATCTTTTTAGTAGGTTTTATATTTATTTTGTGCAGGTTCTCCTTTTTTGAGGATGAATTATGTCTTATGCAACATTTGTGATGTTTTACAGTTATCTTTTTTAAGATTTATTTGTTATTATGGGTAGGATTTTAGAATTGTGACACATGTGGGTCGCTATGTAACCTAATTTAACACATAGGTTTTTATTATGCATTTATTACATTAGAATTATTTTAAAGTGTGACCAATTCTCCCTCTGAGATGCATTTATGACCTAAAGGCAGGTTTTATTCCTCTTTTTTTGTGAGCAGGCTTTCTATTATTTTCCACTTTAAAACCAATATTTACTTTGGCAATGGTTATATTTTTGTCCACTAGATGGTCTCAATCCAATCATGTCATCCGGTGTCTCCATATGAAGGTTTAAACCTATTTACACTAATGGAGTTTAAAGGATTCTCTATGTGTTGTTACTGGTGTGGATGGGAAATTGCATTCCACTAATTGAGTTAATTAGGGTATGTTGGTGCCCTTCAAGTCTTTAGTGAATTATATAACGATTTGGCATTCATATTGAGGTATGGTCAAATTGGTTTATGGTTATTTCCTGGTTGTCAGGGCTGGGCTCAGCCCTTCCTTCTCTGAGCTGGCCGCTCAGCTGTTGGCTAATTGCCAGCTCCCATCTCTCTCCACAGTTACTCAGCTGTTGATGATATCCTGCTCATCAGTCCTGCCTAATTAAGCCATCCAGTCGAGAGGATCTCTGCCTTCGCCTTGGTCAGCATCACAGAAACTTTCTCCTGCGATCCTGTTCAAGACTTGCTTTGCTGACATCCCTTCTGGCTCCAGATCCTGCTTGCTGTTCCACTACATTGATCCCTGACTTCTGGCTTGGCTGACTATTTGTTCCGGTTACTGAGTTTTGGCTATGTTTTGACTACGTTTGTTCTTTTTACTTTTATTATTAAACAAGTGTGAATTAACTGTACTTCTGTCTCGGCCTGATTTCATGGTTTCTGACACTGGTCTGCAGCAACCGGGCTTAGGCTTGGTTGCCGCTCCAAATGACCAGCCTCTGGCTCAGAGCGAGGCTTGGTTATGCAGTCTGTATATATGCAGCGATGGTGCAGCATGGCACCCTTGCCCCAGACAACGTCACATGTGGCGGAACACATAGGGAGGGGCGATGTGCTGATGTCATCATGTGTTCCCGGAAGTGTGGGACATTTCTTGCTGTAAGCTGGCCGGCGAGATTTTTAAAAAACGATACATGATGTTTGTTGATGTAAGTGCAACCTTATTTTTTTAATGAAGCAACTAAGGCAGGGGTCTCAAACTGGCGGGGCTCCAGCTGTTGCGAAACTACAAGTCCCATTATGCCTCTGACTGTGGGAGTCATGCTTGTAACTGTCAGTCTTGCAATGCCTCATGGGACTTGTAGTTTCGCAACAGCTGGAGGGCCGCCAGTTTTAGACCCCTGAACTAAGGGTTTTACACTATGTGGAATTTTCCCTTTTATGTCCTTATCATGTTTCCAATGGGATACTATTGAGGTGACCAACACAGACCATACTTCTGCCCTCGAGTGGATCCTGTAGTAGAGCTTTGGGAATACCCTGGCCTGGGTGCTTGGCCACATGTTCTATTGACCTCTCTTTCAATAGAGGGTCCTCTAAATTTGATAAGCCTGCATTCCATATCGAGGTGGCGGTGTCATGGTTGGGGCTCTTTAATGGTGATGGATGTTCACTATCAATATGGTCATTATTGAACATTTCTGAAGAGGATTACATTTCTGTATATTCAAATGCAGAGTTTTGCCCATTGGGACTTTAGATGAAGCGCCACACAGCCAGTAATAAAAACAAAGTACAGGTTTATTGAGTATATGCCAGCAATAACACTGGAAAAAAGGTGTCATAATGCCAAACGGTTGGCCCAAATATACAGATCCATTACATGGTTACATAAAGTAATCAAACAGTCCATAGTAAGTATGTCATAGCATCTATGGTGGCCCAACGCATTTTGTGAGTTCAGTCTCACTCTTCAGGGGTTGATGCATAGGCATAATCTATAAAGTGAAAAGGGTAAAAGATATAACATGGTAATGAACATGGAAATGTATCAGGTAGATTGAAATGTGGGAATCAGACTGAGGGATCCATACTCACAGAGATGCAGGATGCTGCATGCCAAAGTCCCACCAGTAGCCACTGTAGACGTCTGACCCGGGAGCTGGGGGTAATGGATCCAAAATGGGCTGGCCGCGCAAAACAAGACAGATCGAAAAGCGGGCAAATAGAACTACCCAGCCTGGCTTGCCAGGATGGTGGCTAGAAAGAAAAAAATGATGGAGGTGCCTCGCAGGGTACTACCAACCATATTTTGTTTGTTTTTGGACTTTATTTTGCACGGTTATTTCATAAAGAAAGACAATTGTATGGCAGTGGCAGCCCGTCTATTAGGGGCGCATGGGCGCCACCACCCCTGTCAATGCGTCCGGCCCACTGATCTACATGCAGGGTGCCAGAAGCATGGATTCCAATGGGGGGGGGGTTGAAGCATGTGATTAGAGCTAGAGGTTCTACCAGGCTTCAAAAATGGATGGGCTCGGGGCGCATAGCACTGCGCTCTGAGCCCACTCAGTTGTGTGACAATAGCGAATTAATATTCTCTATTGTAACACTGATTCTCCTCCGGGCGGGCCAATCAGAAAGCGGGTCGTGAGACCCGTCACCCGATTGGCCGAAAGGCAATCCACCAGGAGGAGGAGGGAGGAGATGCAGGAGCAGCGAGAAAGCAGCCGGAGAGAACAGCCCAGAGTGCTGCCCGCGAGATGGGGTAGGGTGCGGGGCCCCGACCTACTGACTGACCGACCCTGGGGGGGGGTGCTGCCTGTGACCCAGCTGATCGACCAACCTGGGTGGGTGGTGGGTGCCGCCCGTGACACGATTCGACCGGTATGAAGGGGGGATTGTTGGTGGTGGGTTGATTCGTTTAATCGTTTACTGCCCCCCCCCCCAAAAAAAACACCAGCCGCCACTGTTGTGTGGACACTCTATATTATTATTACGCTATCTAATCAATATTGTAAAAATATTTTTTATAATCAATAATTTTCATTATCACTATTTCATCAGCGCGGCTTTTTGATATCTTAGGACAGCTAAAGCCGAGGACAGCTGAAGACTTCAGCACCTTAATTCCCAGCTCTGCCCACCTTTGGCCACTGCAAGGGGGTTTCATCATTTCCTTTACCCCCGCCATGCCACACTGGCCATTTAGTCTCTCGTAAGGTGGGATTTCTTCGAAGCTATAGCTATATTCTTTCCTACTTAGGAAGCTGCCCCTGGCAATATTTTCCCTCGCCATCCATCATTCTTATTATTTGCCTTGCTAGCTGCCATCTTCCTATAAGTCACATACGTTTTTTTTTTTATATAAATAGTGAAGCCATACAAGATGTAAGCAAATATATGTATGATATACAATATGCAAAATGCAACTGTTTCCCTGGCTTGATTCTTGCTACAGGGTATAGTAAGCGGGTAAAATAGCTCAAGGACCTACGGTAATGAAAGTCATAAACTCCTAGTATCTTCCTTTTGTCATGCCTAATGAAGAGGGTCTGAGACGTATTATGCTGCGTACACACGATCGGAATTTCGGCCTGCAAAAGACCGATGAGAGTTTTTCATCGGAAAATGCGACCGTGTGTATGCTCCATCGGTCTTTTGCCAGCAAAAGATTGAGAGCATGCTATATCGGCCTCCTGGCTCTTTCATGCCGCCCGCCCAGGAGTCTCATGTCAGCCGCCCGCGGCCCAGCTGCAGAAAGTGGTTGACGACCCCTGGACTAAAGAACACCTTCCCTATGTATTATACAGCTGAGAAGAGGGGAAGGTGTTTTGTAGTCAAGTAATACGTTTCCCGCCCTAGGGTGACAACACTTTTTTACTAAACTGTGTCTATGGAGGAGCAGCGTTGCCACACGAGGACAGGAAGTGGTTGTCAGGATCACCAGGTGAAAGGAAAGGAAAAAAAAGGTCTTAAAAAAAAAGGAAAAAGGAATGCAGGCATCACAGGTAAGGACTAGTAAGCTATAATATATCACAGTTTTGTTCTTGAGTTTTGATGCGCTTTAAGCCTATGCTTGAAGAGCCCATCCCTTTTTTTTTTTGTTAGAACTTCATTGAAATATCACAAGTGACATTTCCTTAAAGTATATGCAGGAAGGCATGATTGTTATACTCACTGTGGAACCTAAAGGGCTAATCCTCTGCATTGTGTAAAAAGGCTGTTTGATCCTGTCTACTCTGATCCTCCCCTTCTTCCACTGTCCCCAATCCATCTCCTTATAGTACAGAGCCTTGGGGGCACTCTGCACATGCTCAGTTTAGTGTGTATTGCTAGAAGTGGAGCAAAGCAAGCAGGAGGATACAGCTTTAACAGGATTTCATGGGGAGTGTTTCTTGACCTTTATCAGTGTATTTATATACTGTCCTGGGCATTTATGTACATTATGTGTATGGAATAAAAGAATACTTTAAGGGCTTGTTTACACTTGCAGTGCCCTCTGAAGAGCAATCCTCCTCCTTAGTGTCTGTTTTAATACAGTAGTAAACTCTGTTGCAAAATAACCCCCCCCCCTGTTGGTTAATGTCCTAATGTGCTAGTATGCATCAGTAATGACACCAGTATGACAGCCTGGTTGAGGCAAAAGCAAATGTGACAGTTAGCATCCCTGGCATGTGGGGAATTTTTTTTTTAACTATTAAATTGATTAGATTATTTCAACTTTAAGCAAACATTTTTTATTGCCCCCCCCCCCCCCCCCTCCAATTACAAGTGTAAGCCCTTTCAGACCTGATCACCACTCCACCTGTGAAGAGGTCCTGTCATCTCTTTATATACTAATTTAAATAATTTATTTGAAACTTCCTCCCCCACAGCGATCTTTAACCCCCTATATAAATCCTTGGCGCGGGATGACGGCAGATAATGAACATACCTTTTTTGTCTGACAGGTATAATCTTTGCAGAAAAAGTTTGGAATTTGTCAAGCTGATTATTTAAACTTTTCTACTTGTGAAGATTCGGTTGTGTGTCTGTTAAGTTGTGAAGGACATCTCAGTATTTACCCAGCCTCATTTAATGGATTCCTTAATTATACATTTGATGTAATAGGCTGTCAGAGTAGGCACTTCATTCCGCCATATCTACAAGTCCCTGCAGTGCACTGAATAAACCAATTACTTTCCTGTCCATTCATTTTTCCATCCTTACTACCCTGTATTTACACCCAACCAGCCCATTCCCGTCCAACGGGAGGCATTGAACGCACTCTCCATAATGCAATCTATGGAAACTGAGCAATGATTTTTTTTTTCCGGTGCCGATGAATATGTTCAGATCTGTAGACATTAGATACAAGTAGTCCCTGGTAATTATACTTCCCATGGAAAATGTTAAAAGTTTCTCTTCTTAAAGAGACTCTGTTAGCAACTTAAAACGCTTAAAAGGTGAAAATCAAGCATTTTACATTCTTGTAGTGCATCCTTTTCCATAAACAATTGTATATTCACTTGCAAAGTGCATAGTTGGCAACAGTAAATGCAGCCACTTTTGCCCATCATATGCAGCCACCTGTGCCCATCAAAGGCAGCCACCTGTGCCCATCAAATGCAACCACTTGTGCCCATCATATGCAGCCACCTGTGCCCATCAAATGCAACCACTTGTGCCCATCATATGCAGCCACCTGTGCCCATCAAGTGCAGCCACTTGTGCCCATCATATGCAGCCACCTGTGCCCATCAAGTGCAGCCACCTGTGCCCATCAAATGCAGCCACTTGTGCCCATCATATGCAGCCACCTGTGCCCATCAAGTGCAGCCACTTGTGCCCATCATATGCAGCCACCTGTGCCCATCAAGTTCAGCCACTTGTGCCCATCATATGCAGCCACCTGTGCCCATCAAGTGCAGCCACCTGTGCCCATCAAATGCAGCCACTTGTGCCCATCATATGCAGCCACCTGTGCCCATCAAGTGCAGCCACTTGTGCCCATCATATGCAGCCACCTGTGCCCATCAAGTTCAGCCACTTGTGCCCATCATATGCAGCCACCTGTGCCCATCAAATGCAGCCACTTGTGCCCATCATATGCAGCCACCTGTGCCCATCAAATGCAGCCACCTGTGCCCATTATATGCAGCCACTTGTCCATCAAATGCAGCCACTGAGCCCATCAAATGCAGCCACTGTGCTCACGACCCCTCCCCCACTCTCAGGGTTTGTGGCTCTGGCAGCATCCCCTGCCAACCACCACCCCCCCCCCCCCCCCGGATCGCGGCTCTGGCACCCCCCCTCCCCTGTGACTTTGACAGAGCCGAGGGGACTTACCGCAGCACTGTCTGCAGCAGATCCTCTCAGAGCGGCGGCGACCTCCGCTCCAGCATGGGTCTCCTCGCTCCTCTTCCTAAGCGCCAGGCATCCAATAGGGTGGCCTGGCGCTTTGGCCAATCAGGAAGAAGGTCTGACGTCCTGCCTCCTGATTGGCGGGGAGGAAGGTTAGTGTGAAAATAGCGAAAATTAATTTGCTATGGTCACACAATTGGGTGGGATCAGGGCGCACTCTCTCCCTATTTTGAAGCCTATTAGAGCCTCTGGCTCTAATCAAGTGCTTCAAAAAATACCACCCCCCGCCATAGAAGTCCATGCGTCCGGCGTCCTGAAAGGGGCCGGGTGCATGGATGGGGGGGGGGTGGCGCCCGCAGTGCACGGTTGTAGTGCATATATATATAAATATGTCAAATACATGTATAAAAGAAAAGGTGCTGCATATAAAAAAAAACTAAATATTCAGTCCATAAACGTGTATAACTAATAAAGATGTGCAATCCAAAAAATCAAAGGAGGAGGCACATACTTTGTATGTGCCTCCTCCTTTGATTTTTTTGGATTGCGCATCTTTATTAGTCATTCAGTAATTCTTGCCATCAAAAAGTGATAGACAGTGGTTGAAATTGTCATGTGCCCAGTACAGCAACTGTCAGGAAAACCTACAGTACTTATGTTTTTAATAATGTTGTTGTATCACACACAATTATATCATCCCATAATACAATGCATCACAATCTGTGCAGTAATGGTGACTATCATGCCTAATGATCTGTAGCTACACCATTACAGTTAGCTTGAATCTTTATACCTTCATATCATCATTTCAATTCCTAAAATAAGTTATTTATTTTACTCCTTCTTAAGTACATTTTCTCTATTTATTTAATTTTTCAGCCTGGCTCTTCTTTTAAGCAAAGCTTCTGAAATCTTAGAGAAATACACCGAACATCATCTTATCTTGTTACCTTCCCAGCCACTCTTTCTAATATTATAATCACATTTCAATTTTTCTTTTCATTATGAGGCTCATATGGCAGAATCAGGAACCATCGAAATAACTAGTCAAATAGCAGGATATAATTATGGGTTGCTTATTCCAGTTCTTTATCTCTTGAACTCAGCAAGATTTGTAATACAGTGTAGGAGTCTCCTGGGAAATATTGAAGGCTGCAGGATGGATGTAAAGCCAAAAAAGTGAGAAATTCATTGAGAGAATTTGCATGTCTCCTGCTTTAAGTTTTCTCTCCGAGCTGCTTATTAACTGGGTGACATGAGAGTATAAAAGGGCTGCAACAGGAGAATGGTGCCAGAAACCGATGAGACTCATCTTTTTTTTCCTTTAATGGGTTTATCTGGGTATGTTCAGGGACACCCTTTAAAGTAGAGTCCAGCTTCTCAAGTAGTGGTAAATGTAGGCGCTTATGATGGCTTCTTATTGTTTCATCTTCAATTTAAAGTGATTGTAAAGTTTTTTCCTATAAAAATAACAATCATGTTATAATTAACTGCTCTGTGTAATGGATTTACACAGAGCAACCCAGATCCTCCTCTTCTGTGCTCCTGGGCCCTCCCTCCTGTTGAGTGCCCCCACAGCAGCCAGCTTGCTATGGGGGCACCCAAGCCGAGTCACAGCTCCCTGGGTCCATTCAGATACAGAGCCTTGACTGGGCCCCGCCCTCTCTCTCCCCTGATTGGCTAGCTGACTTTGACTGACAGCAGCGGGAGCCAATGGCACTGCTGCGGTGTCTCAGCCACTCAGAAGGGAGAATTTTGGATAGCTGAGACACCCGTGGACAGAGAGGGACCTCAGGTAAGCATTAGGGTGGCTGCTGCACACAGAAGGCTTATTATCTTAATGCATAGAATGCATTAAGATAAAAAAAAACTTCTGACTTTACAATCTCTTTAAGGTAGAGCTATAGTCAAACTATAAAATAAAAAATGCATTGTAGACTGCTCATACGACTTAGATCAGTATCTCTAATTATCTAGTCATCCACTGGAACATTTTGTAAATTCATGTTTATATTACCTATAGGATCATTGGATAGGCACCTTTTTTCATAGGGTGACAACTCTTTTCCTAAATTGAAAAATCTAGGGGTGATATTTGATGCTAATTTAACCTTTGATCCACATGTACAAAATGTTGTCAGAACATCTTGTTTCCACTTGAGAAACATTGCTCGGGTGATTCCTATGCTATCACACACTGTAGCTGAAAAGCTGTTCATACGTTTGTGTTCTCCTGACTTGACTACTACAATGCTCTATGCCACTGGTGTGCCGAAATCCACTATTAGTCAACTTCAATATGTTCAAAATTCTGCAGCCAGAATCCTGACTAGGTCTGGTACAAGTGATCTTATAACCCTTATCCTGGTGTGCTTGCACTGGCTACCCGTCTGGTTTTGCACAGACTTTAAGCGCTTCCATAACGGGCCAATTTTGGCATTCCTCTCCTACATGTAAAAATCATAATTTTTTTGCTAGAAAATTACTCAGAACCCCCCAAACATTTTACTATACTTTTATAGCAGAGACCCCAGGGAATAAAATGGCCTTGTTGCAATTTTTTATGTCACACGGTATTTGCGCAATTTTTCAAAGGCGTTTTTTTTTTTTGGAAAAAAAAACATTTTCCTGAATTAAAAAAAAAAAAAAAAAACACTAAAGTTAGGCCAGTTTTTTTGTATAATGTGAAAGGTGATGTTATGCTGAGTAAATAGATACCTAACATGGCATGCTTTAAAATTGCGCACACTCATAGGATGGCGCCAAACTTCGGTACTTAAAAAATCTCCATAGGCGACAGTATAAAATTTTTACATGTTACCAGTTTAGAGGTACAGAGGAGGTCTAGTGTTAGAATTATTGCACTTGCTCGTTTGTGGCGATACCTCACATATGTGGTTTGAACGTCATTTACATATGCAGAAGCGACCTACGTATGCGTTCGCTTCTGCATGACGTGGGGATGGGGGCAATTTTTGTTACTGTTTATTTTATTTAAATTTTTTTATTTTTGCACTTTCTCTTTACATTTTTTTTTATCACTTTTCTTCCTATTACAACAAATGTAAACATCCCTTGTAATAGGAATATGGCATGGCAGGTCCTCTTTATAAAGAGATGTGGGGTCTATAAGTGCCCAGATCTCTCCTCTAGGCTAGAAAGCCTGAGATTAAAAAAAGAATAAAAATGATCTCAGCTTTACATCAGCCGGTGCCGGAAGCTGTACAGACAAACTGTACAGCCAAGTCTGACAAGTACGCAGGGAAGGGTGCATGGCATTGGCCCCTGATGCAGAGCTTGTGTATCTAGGTCCGTGCTGTTCTGGGATGCCTGCTTACAGCTCGCCATGGCTCACGTTATACAGGAATGAGCACCTGTGTGACTGAGCCCTTTGATAGCCCTATCAGTGAACAGTCATGCCTAGTCATTCCTAGTCCCGCCTATCTCATAGGGCCCATAGCCCTTTAGATTGACAGCACGTGTGTAGAAGCTTAGGTAAATGATGTCAAAGCTATACTTAATCCCTCAGAATGCATTTTGGATACCATCAAAGCAAAATTTCCATACTCTCCAAAACTTTACCATTCCAGTTTTGCTGTCTTTATTATAGCTGATGATATAGAGCTGTGCATATCCAGTCTCTGCTGCATTCTCAGCATCTTTGCCATGCCAGGATTCACAGAGAACCTAGCCGGGATGATGTCAGTTATACTGAACATACGTGGGATTTGTTGGTATCCTCTATGGATAATAGAAGTGTGATGTACTTGATTGGGGATTTGGAGACATGGGCAGCCTCTCTTGTATCTCCTGCTCAAACACCCCTGAAAGTGAAACAGAGGGTACAAAGGGACAGGAGGAATATGAGTGCTGGATGATGTAGATTGCAGAACCCCAAAATGGAGATGCTTGCTGACCAGGAAGATCCAGCAGAACATGCGAGAAAGAGTGTCAGGTGTGGAGTCAGAAGGAGAACTCTGGCTTGTCTGAGGGTTTAGGATGGCAAAGTTCATCAATGGCATGTAGCAGGACTATACATAGAAGTCACAACTAAATATGAACATTGGGTAAGGCACTTGGCAATGGTGTGGAGTAGAATTGAAGTTGCAGATCAAACCAAGGTCAGCAATGAGTGGGCAATGCTGTACCAAATTAAAGGCTGGATCAAGGTCAGGGACGAAAGCGAGGTCAGAAATTGGTTGAGCAATAGCACAGAGCAGGATTAAAATTCAAGCTTGAAGGAAGTTAGGTCAATAACAGAAAACATATGCAGAACCTGAGTCAGGAAGCAAGGAACATGCTGAAGACCAGTCAGCCCCCAAACTGCGATACAGCATACCTTAAATAGGCCGACTGGTGCCAATGTTGAATCAAGGCGTACCCACATGCCTGCACACACACTGTGGTGTGTGCACATTCCTATATGCACACGTACGCCTGGCCATCACTCTAAATGCAGAGCTGCGCACAGAGCTATGCACTTGCAGAAATGTATAAGCCAGCTGGCTAACAGGAATTCCCTGAGAGGAAGATAAGATCTAGGAAGTTATAGCATTTGAGATGACTCAAAGATAGCACTGGATTCGGTGAGAGGGATGCTTGAGGTATTTAAAATGTATATTTTTTCCAGATTTACATGCAAATCAAGATGTTCAGCAGAAAGTGACTATGTTAGGAGTAGAGACAAAGTATATCACTGCCAGGACCTCTTGTGCTTATCTGAGATCAGTGGTGGCAAACCAGGGTCAACTGTTATCCAAGGTCATTAAAGTCCAAATCCCTGATCTGCACTGCAGGGGTCAAATGCTCATTTTGTTGTTTTTTCTAGGGAAGGGGAGAAACACTTTTACTTACTGATCCTCCACTCCCCCAGCAGATGGTGCTCCCCGACGATCTGGCGGTAGACTGCCCCTCAGCCTCAACACATCCAGCACTAAGGACCATGCATTGGTCATGATGACGTCAAAACCCTAGATTAGAGGTCTCCAAACTACGGTCCTCCAGCTGTTGAGGAACCACACGTTCCATGAGGCATTGTAAAACTCTGGCATTAACAGACATGGCTAGACATGATGGGAATTGTAGTTCCTGAACAACTGGAGGGCAAAAGTTTGGAGACCCCTGCCCTAGATCATTGGAGCATGCTGGGGAAGATGCTGCAGGGATCAATCTAGCAGCGCAGCAGCAGAGAGTAAGTAAATCTTCCTTAATTGTTCCCCTAGTCCTAAATGAGCAATAAACCCTTGCAGTGCAGGAACAGCCCCACAGCAAGGGTTAATATTTTAGTTGCCTGGAATTGGGCTATAAGGACTTTCCCCTCGGAGGTTTGTTTTGCCTTCCTCTGGAGTATAGCTGCAGGAGCTGGAAAAAGTTTAACTTGATGGACATCAGTCTATTTTCAACCTTGTTAGCTATGCAACACCCTAGGGATGTCCACTCTCTCCTCCCATAATCCCCACTTAGTACCTCTACCCACCATCCACCATCTGCAGATGCCACATGCAAAAATATTGCAGAAGGACACGTTCATAGGTTTTTTTTCCAGAGTTATATTTCAAGCTTATTTTCCTTGTAAATATGCGTTAATACAAAGCAGAGGCTTTCAGTACTGGCGTGTGGACATCTATATAAATCCCATTACCTGCTTAACAGGGTGAGAAATTGTACTCCAGTTAAACTAGAACTATTACATTTTTTAATCAAAGCTTTTTTTCTTTTTTAGAATGGGATTTTGGAAACATTGTCCTCACTGTAATATCCAAAGTCTCTGTACCATAGCATGTTCCACAGCCTGAAAATTACCAGCACGGTGTCCTCAGCGAGGTTTAGCCTCTTGTCAGCAAGTCTGTTCCTAAAGTAAAAGGGGAAATAACAGATGCCAAGCTGAGTGGATGCTATTAGCAGTTTATAAAAATAAAATTCAATTAGTAATTCTAAACCACACTGTATTATTTGGAGAAATTCACAATTCATTGACGATGTGAAATTACTTGTAAATCATTATTGTATTCGGAAATGTGAACTGTATGAATTAAGGATTGCTACCCCATGTGAGCTGCTGTATTTTATACATACCAGCATCCTCTGGCTGGTGTTTATTAGTCTTACTGTGCAATACAAGTATCCAAGGTTCTATTCATACCAAAGGTATCTAGGTTGGGCTTCATGTTTTTTTTTTATTACAAACTGTTTTTATTAGAGCACAAGATACAGACATGATAGCAGTATAACACAGGTTACTTACAAAAAGTCATGTCTAAGGTACAAAATGTCAGATATCATGACTCAACAAAGTATGGCTTTCTGTTAATGTAGTACAGTCATGCAAAACAAAATTCCCATCTCAACTTACCAACCAGTCTGCTACCAACCAAACTATCCTGTCTAACAGTATGCTTTAAAAACAGAGGTTTGGTTAGCACACATTAGAAGCACATGCATTCTAATGGATAGACAGAGGACAGGTGAGCCTGGAGGTAGCCCACCTCTCCTTAAACGCTTCAATATCAGCACTTTAACCCCTTCCTGCCCAGGCCAATTTTCCGCTTTCAGTGCTGTCACACTTTGAATGACAATTGCGCGGTCATGCAACACTGTACCCTGAAGAAAGATTAAACTGTAAACCGAAACGTGTTGGGGGTAAGGAGGTCCCTTCATATATACCCTTTTCTATGGTGATAGAAATCGATTGTTCAGACTAAACAATATTTTGTTTCATTTTTAATCTTGTTTAATCATTAATAAAATGTGTTTATTATTATATTACCTTGTATATTTTTGTAGACTTTTACATAAGATAATATCAGGTGCCTTAAAAGTCCACTTAGGGGAACCCCCTTTTGCTTTTGTCTTGAATATTGAATGTGGCACTCCTAAGCTTAGGTTAGCCATTCGCCTTCCCTTCTCCTGTACCTAAAGGAAAGTTTTTTTCTAAAAAAAGCAAAAAATTTGAAAAAAAAAAAAAGTTTCTTAGTTTCTGTCAGAAAATTTTGTAAATAAGAAATTTTTCTCGTGCGCTGATGAGGCTGCACTGATAGGCTGCATTGATGGGAACTGATGAGACAGCACTGAAAGGCACTGATGAGAAAGCAGTAATATGCAGCACTGATGGGCACTGATAGATGGCACTGATATGCAGCACTGATGAGCCATGATAGGTGGCACTGCTGGGCACTCATAAGTGGCAATTAATGGCAATGATAGGTGGCATGGATAGGCAGCACTGATGGACACTGATGGGCGGCACAGATGGGCACTGAAAGGCAGCACTGACTGGCATTTCTGCTGAACACAAATTGACATCACTGATGGGCAAAATTTGACATTACTGATGGGCACATATTGACATTACTGATGGGCACATATTGACAATACGGATGGGCACAGATTGGCATCACCAATGGGCACTGGCTGGCATCCCTGCTAGGCACTGTTGGGGCTGCACAGATAATCAGTGCCCTGATGATCAGTGCCCTGATTATCTGTACAGATCTCCCCTGTGAGTACTGTAGATGTTGCTGATCGGCTCTTCTGTCCTCACACTCTGTCAGTGTGAGGCGAAGAGAGCCGATAAACTGCATTTCCTTGTTTACATGTGATCAGCTGTGATTGGACACAGCTGATCACATGGGTAAAGAGCCACGTCATCGGGCACCATATGATATCGCCCCAGAACGAGAGAAGATCCTGCTCGCCGTCATACGGCGGGTGGGAGGTAGTTAAAGGCACAAGGACTGAGCACCGAGCACAAAGCACAATGGCAGCAAAGGTGTGTCCCCTCACCAATATTACATCAGTAACAAACAAATGGCCCCTGCCCCCACCTATAACTGGCCTTTACAGCAAGGAGCACATGAAAGGGTAGCACATGCAAAACAAAACCAAAGAAAACTCCCAGCTCAACGTACCAACCAGTCAGCTACTATCCTGTCTAATTCCCCGTACACACGGTCGGACATTCCGACAACAAAATCCATGGATTTTTTCCGACGGATGTTGGCTCAAACTTGTCATGCATACACACGGTCACACAAAGTTGTCGGAATATCCGATCGTTCTGAATGTGGTGACGTAAAACACACACGTCGGGACTATAAACGGGGCAGTAGCCAATAGCTTTCATCTCTTTATTTATTCTGAGCATGTGTGGCACTTTGTGCGTCGGATTTTTGTACACACAATCGGAAATTCCGACAACGGATTTTGTTGTCGGAAAATTTTATAACCTCCTCTCAGACTTTGTGTGTCGGAAAATCCGATGGAAAAAGTCCGATGGAGTCCCCACACGGTCGGAATTTCCGACAACACACTCCGATCGCATATTTTCCGTCGGAAAATCCGACCGTGTGTACAGGGCATAACAGTTTGCATTAAAAACAGGGGTTTTGTTAGCACACATTTTTAAATACATGCGTAAGCTGCAGAGCCATTCCAAGGCACCCCAATACTTCTGCAGTCCTAACTCATGTAAATTTATGAGAGTCTCTACAGTGGAAGCACATGCATTCTAATGGATAGATAAAGGTTCATGCACCCAGCGCTCCAAAGGCATAGACATTTAGATGCCCCACTTATGGTGGACGAGTTTCTAGGAGCCCTTAAATCACTGAAACCTGGTAAAGCCCTTGGCCCTGATGGGTATACTCTGTCTTATTATAAGACCTATTCTGATAAATTGGCACAGAGATTTATAGAGGCTTTTAACTCTTTACGCGATGAGCAGGCAATACCGGCAGACATGCTCCTAGCTCATATAACAGTAATCCCTAAAGAGGGGAAAGATCCATCCCTGTGCCCTAGCTATCGCCCAATCTCGCTACTCAATGTGGATCTCAAAATTTTCACAAAGATTCTAGCCACCAGACTGTTGAGCCATATCCCCTCTTTAGTGCACCCAGATCAAGTGGGCTTCACTCTGATAGAGAAGGCAGAGACAATACGCAATGCGTTCTGAGTGCCATGCATTTCTCCCAAATCTATCATAAACCCTTAGTTCTTATATCCACCAATGCAGAGAAAGCATTTGACAGGGTTGATTGGATATTTTTAAAAGCTATGTTACAACATATAGGATTAGGAACTGGGATGCAAAGTTGGGTTACAAGTTTTTATTCTGCTCCGTCAGCTAGAGTCAAGATTAATGACATAATGTCACATGCCTTCCCCATATGTAATGGGACGCCCCAGGGTTGTACATTATTGCCCATTATCTTTATTCTCACATTGGAACCCTTAAGAACTATCCGCGCCCATTCAGATATTGGGACATTCCAACAAAAGGAGGGGAACAGAAACTCGCTGCTTATGCGGACGATTTGATATTTTTTATAACCTCCCTATTCTTGTCCCTCCCTTCACTTTTCTCAGAATTACGCACATATGGAGCTCTCTCCAATTTTAGGGTGTATTATAGTAAACTGAGGCAATGGGAGTGGAGCTGAATATGACCCTTCAACATCAGATAGTTACCTAATTTACATTCAGGTCCATAATCGGTCGGGAATCGGTTAAAAAGTGGGAGGCACATATACAAACTGTTGTAATCCCTACACCGTTCACCTGATTTGGATGTAAATACCCTCAAATTAAAGCTGAAAGTCTGCAGATAAAGCACATCTTGTTTGTTTCATTTCAAATCCATTGTGGTGGTGTATAGAGCCAAAAAGATTAGAATTGTGTTGATGTCCCAATATTTATGGAACTGACTAAATTTAAATGGACAGATTCCCATATAGGATACTTGGGAACTAATATCCCAAACAAACTGAATAGGGTATTTGAACTTAATTTTGCCCCGATGGCAAGACAGTTCAAACTTGACTTTCAAAGCTGGGATAGGGAGGTTTTTATATGTTTTGATAGACCAATATCATAAAGATGAATGTGATGCCAAGACTTTTATATTTACTACAGACCTTGCCCATTAAAATTCCTCCAGGTTTTCTGAGAGAACTTTGTCCAAGACTCTTTAGATTTATCTGGGCTGGAAAACCACCAAGAGTGCGTAGGGTGATTTTGTCGCTCCCTAAGGTAAATGGAGGGATTGGGTTTCCCGTCCCAGTTACAGAGGGGACGGAAAGTATTCAGACCCCCATACATTTTTCACTATTTGTTATATTGCAGCCATTTGCTAAAATCATTTAAGTTCATTTTTTTTCCTCATTAATGTACAGCACCCCATATTGACAGAAAAACACAGAATTGTTGACATTTTTGCAGATTTATTAGAAAAGAAAAACTGAAATATCACATGGTCCTAAGTATTCAGACCCTTTGCTGTGACACTTATATATTTAACTCAGGTGCTGTCCATTTCTTCTGATCATCCCTGAGATGGTTCTACACTCATTTGAGTCCAGCTGTGTTTGATTATACTGATTGGACTTGATTAGGAAAGCCACACACCTGTCTATATAAGACCTTATAGCTCACAGTGCATGTCAGAGCAAATGAGAATCATGAGGTCAAAGGAACTGCCTGAAGAGCTCAGAGACAGAATTGTGGCAAGGCACAGATCCATGGTCACAAAAAAATTCTGCTGCACTTAAGGTTCCTAAGAGCACAGTGGCCTCCATAATCCCTTAATGGAAGACATTTGGGAAGACCAGAACCCTTCCTAGAGCTGGCCATCCAGACAAACTGAGCAAACTGGTGGAGAAGAGCCTTGGTGAGAGAGGTAAAAAAGAAACCAAAGATCACTGTGGCTGAGCTCTAGAGATGCAGTTGGGAGATGGGAGAAAGTTGTAGAAAGTCAACCATCACTGCAGCCCTCCACCAGCCGGGGCTTTATGGCAGAGTGGCCTGACGGAAGCCTCTCCTCAGTGCATGACACATGGAGTTTGCTAAAAAAACACCTGAAGGACTCCAAGATGGTGAGAAATAAGATTCTTTGGTCTGATGAGACCAAGATAGAACTTTTTGGCCTTAATTCTAAGCGGTATGTGTGGAGAAAACCAGGCACTGCTCATCACCTGTCCAATACAGTCCCAAAAGTGAAGCATGGTGGTGGCAGCATCATGCTGTGGGGGTGTTTTTCAGCTGCAGGGACAGGACAACTGGTTGCAATCGAGGGAAAGATGAAGGCGGCCAATTACAGGGATATCCTGGATGAAAACATTCTCCAGAGTGCTCAGGACCTCAGACTGGGCCGAAAGTTTACCTTCCAACAAGAAATTGACCCTACGCACACAGCTAAAATAACGAAGGAGTGGCTTCACAACAACTCCGTGACTGTTCTTGAATGGCCTAGCCAGAGCCCTGACTTAAACCCAATTGAGCATCTCTGGAGAGACCTAAAAATGGCTGTCCACCAACGTTTACCATCCAGCCTGACAGAACTGGAGAGAATCTGCAAGGGGGAATGGCAGAGGATCCCCAAATCCAGGTGTGAAAAACATGTTGCATCTTTCCCAAAAAGACTCATGGCTGTATTAGATCAAAAGGGTGCTTCTACTAAATACTGAGCAAAGGGTCTGAATACTTAGGACCATGTGATATTTCAGTTTTTCTTTTTTAATAAATCTGCAAAAATGTCAACAATTCTGTGTTTTTCTGTCAATATGGGGTGCTGTGTGTACATTAATGAGGAAAAAAATGAACTTAAATGATTTTAGCAAATGGCTGGAATATAACTAAGAGTAAAAAATTTAAGGGGGTCTGAATACTTTCCGTCCCCACTGTAAATATCACGAAGCTGTGCATTTGGCAAGGGTGACTGACTGGTATGTGCATCAAAATAGGAAGCCTTGGGTCCACATGGAGCAAGCGATAATTGCTTTGCCCTCGGAAGGTCTCCCGTGGCTTACAGATGTGGATATCCGACGATCGGTGAAGGTGCATCCAACTGTGGGAGCCGGGGTACGGATTACGAAAAAGATTTTTAAAACTACCACTAGTTCGCCATATCCGTGCCCTCTAATTCCAATTCTGGGTACTCCAGCTTTCCAGCCGTGCCTAGTAGACCCTTACTTTGCAGCCCTGCTACAGCAGGGCTTTAGTAGACTTTTATATTTTTCATTAGGAAATCGGTTGGTGACGAGTAAAGAGGTGGAGTGTAGCTCCTCAGACCTGGACTTTCTTCGACGGGCACAGCTTAGTATGTTCCTCCAGTCGTTGCCAACAACACTTACTGTAGTACGCAAACCTTCTGTGTTTGAACAATTATGCTTAAAGGGGGAACCATTGAGACACTCGCTGTCATATTTCTATGCTTCGTTGACTAGGCTGGAAGCACCACAAGAACTTGCTTTCCTACAATCGTGGGAAAGGGATTTGGGCATTATATTTTCAAAGGCCCACAGGAACTTACAGTTCGCACATAAGGCATCATTGGCGAGTAGGTATCCAGAGGGAGGGTATAAAATCCTTACTAGATGGTATAGAACACCGGCTGTACTGCATCGGATGTTTCCACAGGTTTCAAACGTTTGTTGGCGATGTCTTGAGTCTGAGGGCACCTCGTTGCACATATTTTGGTAATGTCCAAAGCTGAAAGAGTTTTGGTTAATGGTTGCTGAATTGGTTAAAACAATTACAGGTGTATCCCTTGGGGAAAACTCGTCAGTTTTTTTACTACATGATACCCCTCTATTAAAAAAATACAAAAATTCACTCCTAAAACATCTCCTTACGGCAGCAAGGGCATGCATACCGGCATTGTGGAAGAGCACTACCCCCCTCCCCCCAACTAGATCACATTGGCTTACCAGGGTAACAGAAATCCAACAAATGGAAAACCTTTACTATGATGCTGAAAGAGCAGGAGGAGATATATTGGACTCCTTATTTTATCTATAAGGAACAGATAGAACTGACCTCTCTAGTCTCTCAGCAGTAATTACTACTAATAGTAGCAGACTACTGATATACCCAGTAGAGCTTAGCTAGCAGGGAATAGAGGGGCAGATGGGCGATTGTGTTTGGGGCCTTTTTTTTTTCCCCTATATTTTATTTTGTATTTATTTAATTATTTATGGGTTTTTTTGTTTTCCTGTTCTTGGGTCTTAACCAAGATGCTACTTGGTTAAGGAAAATATAAAAGGAGAAATGGTGTGGTCTACAAGGTAACCGCATTAAGATATTACACAATTTAATGACAATGCAGTATAGCAGTATTTGTAATAGTAAATTTTGTTAGCCATGGGATTGGCAAGTTTCATGATAAATGTCATGTCATGATTGTGAGATGTTATGTTTTCTTTTTTTCTTTTGTGTGGAATCGAAACACTGTTGCTTTTAAAATAAAGAATGAAAAAAAACAAACAAAACAAAAGCATAGACATCACAAAATTGGACTGCAATCCAGGTAATCTCCAGTATCGTCTTCAAAAGTCACACACTCTGCCAATGCTGCCCTAGACTGGGAAATCTTAACAGAAACTGTAAAAATAAAAAGGAAGGGCACAAAGTCCTAGTGACACTTTATTAAAATTCAAAACTCCAAAAACATACTCTCAAAAATACTTATATAAGAGCATTATGAATACTCACACTAGAAGAAGGTCCAACTGTGGGGCAATGTCACCAAGCCCTCAATTCAATTGGCAGACTACAGGTTTTGGGAGAAGAGTTCCCTTCCTCAGAGCTAAACCAAAGCAGGGCTCACATCCTTCCTTAAATATCCATCAATACAGATCACACCGCCCACTCTCGACCAAAGTGGGTAGAGCCAGTGTGACAGATGGGGTTAAGTATCCACATTAAAGAAAACCCTCAATGGCTCCTGATGCTATCAATCTGGCCAATGAGAAGAGCGGCAGTGGCTGGAGCCGCTGCACTCGTGCATATTGCTTGATCTGATAGGGCTCAGGTAAAAAAAGGGGGAGTCTGGGGGGCAGCACAGAAGGTTTTTCACCTTAATGCATAGAATGCATTAAGGTGAAAGACCCTAAATTGTTACTAAACCTAGGACCCTGCATTCACTATATCTGGTTTCCCACAGTACACAGAACATGGAAATGCAATTATTTTAGTAAATATAAACTGCTAAATACCTTTTCTCAACAGCCGAATATAGCAGTCTTGTGACTTCTATCAGTGTCTAGTTAACGCTTAAAGGAGGAGTTTTCATTCTCCTCTGACTGTCCTGTGAGGCTGCAGGACCCTTCACCCTATGTCTGGACAGTGCTGATTGGCCCTGTGCTGATCACATGCACCCTCCCAAAAAAAAAAAAAAAAAAACCCACTCTCTAGCAATGCACACCAAACTGACCATGTTCCCCCAAGGCTTCTATCAGGAGATGGATTGGGGACAGTGGAAGGAGGGAAGGATCAGAGCAGACAGGATCAAACAGCCTTTTTACACAATGAGGAGGATTAACCCTTTTGGTTCAACAGTGAGTATAACAAGCATGCTTTACTACAAATACAGACTGATTTTACTGTTGTTGGTTTAGTAAGACTTTAAGGCTTTACAAACACTTTAAAGCGGAGTTCCAGTCCCCCAAACATTTTTTTTTTAAAGACTGCTCTGTAACTGTCTCAACCTGTAAATGAACATTTCTAACATGTCATATTTTTTGTGCTTTTACTTTCTTTTAAAATAGTTACTTACTGATCTTGGAAGCAGGCAGGTTCTATTTTAGTTGTGGGCATCTGAAGCCATCTCGTGTTAATTACCTGGATTTCTGCGCGGCTGTCTACCCATCTGTCTATATTTATATATATATATATATATATATATATATATATATATATATATATATATATATACTTGATATAGTGATAATGTGTAGCCCACGCTGAGACCGTATAACATTGAGCAGACTTGTAATGTAACTGTGTGCAGGGACAGAGAGGAACTGTCAGAATTCATCGGTGATGTCGGGGGTGGGCGGGACCGAGCAGCAATCGAACACCAGCCAATTATTGGGCTTCTTAAGAAAGGGGGCGGAGCAGCATACACGTAGCGGCCCGCCCTGACCCCATCCTATTGGCTGGTCTTCGATAGCTGCTCAGTCCCGCCCACCCCCGACATCACCGATGAATTCTGACAGCTCCTCTCTCCCTGCATACGTGAGATTTCGGCAGTAGGCGATTCTCAAGGAGTCAGGAGCTACATGACGCCGCTATCCCATGAACTAGTGACACAATCACCTAGGCGATCGCAAGGCGAAAGTAATGTTAACATACAAAAAAAAAATAGGTATTTATCATAAAAAAATAAATAAAAAATGGCCATTGTGAAAACTAGGAGCTAAGGGCATGCAGCACAGCCAAAGAGAAAAAAAATGGGTGGGACTGCGCTTTAATACTCCTGTACTCCGAATATATGTACTAGTATTGCAATTTCGTGGTACACCAATCGCATATGATTTTCTGTTTTATGAAGACTATACAGGCCCAGTGGTCAGCATTTCAAGCTAGACCTCTATTAATGGTTTTTGTCTGCTGTTTGATATTGAAAAAAATAAATATTAATAACTGTTTCTAATTACCGCCATCTGAACTAATGCAACAATAAATTTTATTCATGTCTGGTTTAATTTTCACGTCTATTTTACTTCTGTGATGTCAGCATCAAAATCCAACATCTTGAGCCCACTAGGGATGCCACCCCCATTAATAGTCAAATGAATAGCAGATGTAACATAAGCATGATTTAAAAAAAAAGAGCCCATGGAACACACAAAAGTCAAGTAGTTACTTAAGTAAACACTAAATTTGCTTCATGAACAATAGGAATCGCTGGAGACATTGAAACATCTGCAAAGACCCTTTCTTTGGGGAGTATGTCTACACATGTAAATTCAAACAGGAGAAGAAAACTGAAATCCCCCTTTGAGGTCTTTATTTAATTATTAACACATATATGATGCCTGTTCGTCGGCAGATATGAGTCAGAAAGAATCACGCAGGAAGATAAACACTAGCTAGTGTGATTTTCATTCTCTTGCCTTTTGAGTCGTCCATGAATAATTCACAAAGACGACGCCAGAAGTGGCATATTCATTTTTGAGAAAATAAGTACGTCGGATCTAGAGGGCTGATATTGAAATGTATTTGAAAATGACAAGCCTGTATTTTGTTGTATCTCTGTATGAGGGGAGAAAATGTCAAAACTATTTTCAAACACAATGCCATATAATTGAGACCATTTGTCCCTTCTTGTAATACGTCAATTTCATAAAGGGGGGGGGGGGGGGGGAGGGGGTCAAGTTTTAAAAAAAGGAAAAGATAAAATGTAAGTAATCATTGACTTTGGTTGCCAAGCTTTTGAAATATCTGTAATCATTTTTTCGCTGGTTTAGGGTTCGTACAAAAGCTGTTTTTAGCTGGAGATTTAAAGCGGACCCATAATTTTAACTTCAAAATAAAGTATAGTCAACTTACTATGAAGAAAAATAAAATAAGGTATAGACCATTTTTAGTGAGAACAAATTTTGAGTCTTTCATGCCTTCAGCAAATGTTTCTTATGCTCCTTTGTTTAATTGTTGAATATGCTAATGGTATGTAAAATAAATTATACTATCGCCATCTAGTGGTTCTTTTGCGTACTTAGTACAGTAAAACCTTGGTTTGATAGTAACTTGGTTTGAGAGCGTTTTGCACGGCAAGCAAATTTTTTTTTATAAATTTGGACTTGATATACAAGCGATGTCTTGATATACAAGTAGATTCATGTCACAACTGGGTATTAAAGAGAAGAGAGGCGCCTCTAAGTGTAGCAATATGGTTACATTTATTGAAGTTACAACATTTAGCAACATATTGCTACACTTAGAGGCGCCTCTCTTCTCTTTTATACTCTGGAGCTCCTGCTGGATTTTGCTTCTAATCCCCTTGTGGAGGCTTCCATTTGTGGATGGACATTTATGCTTACACAACCTGGTCACATTGCTATAATATTTTTATATGGACTAAAGACTGAAGGACTTCTGAATAAATGGTTGTGGAACGAATCATTTGAGTTTCCATTATTTCTTATGGGGAAATTTGCTTTGATATACAAGTGCTTTGGATTACAAGCATGTTTCTGGATCGAATTATGCTCGCAGGTTATACTGTATCTGTGAATAATTTACTGAAGGTAGGTAGAGATTGTTGCTTAACCACTTCAGCCCCGGAAGATTTGGCTGCTGAATGACCGGACCATTTTTTGCTATTCGGCACTGCATCGCTTTAACTGACAAGTGCTCAGTTGTGCAACGCTGCACCCAAACAAAATTACAAAATTTAAGTCCTTTTTTTCCCACAGAGTTTTTTTTTTGGGGGTATTTGCTCACCTCTGCAGTTTTTATTTTTTGCGCTATAAACAAAAAACAGCGACAATTTTGAAAAAAACACAATATTTTGTACTATTTGCTATAATAAATATCCTCCCTTTTTTTTTTTTTTTTTTTAAGGAATTATTTTCTCAGTGTAGGTCGATATATAGTCGTCTACATATTTTGCAATAAGAGTATATTCATTGGTTTGCGCAAAAGTTATAGTGTCTACAAAATAGGGGATAGATTTATAGCATTTTTATTATTATTATTTTTTTTTTTTTTTGTAAAAAAAACTAGTAATGGCGGTGATCTGCATTTTTAAATCAGGACTGCGACATTATGGCAGACACATCGGACACTTTTGACACATTTTTGGGACCATTGTCATTTATACAGCAATCAGTGCTATAAAAATGCACTGATTACTGTAAAAATGTCACTGGCAGGGAAGGGATTAACACTAGGGGGGCGATCAAGGGGTTAACTGTGTGAAGGGGCGGTGTCCCGGCTCCCTGACCCAATCAACAACCACCAAAAGGTGCACAGGATGGGAGAGGGTAGTCACGGAAAGCCATGTTAGCAATGTGACAGCACCAGATCCGATCATGTGATCGGGACTTGAGCTGAGGAGATTCGGTTTCCGTGACTACCCTCTCCCATCCTGTGCACCTTTTGGTGGTTGTTGATTGGGTCAGGGAGCCGGGACACCGCCCCTTCACACCACATCACATGACCAGGAAATGATGCATTACCAGGAAGTGATGTCCACTATTGTTTGCCATGCGGTGGGGAGGTCTCCAGGCGTCAGTCTCACTATTAGAGTGCGCTATTGGGTCCTACACTCACCGGCTGTTTTATTCATGATTCTGATTGGCCTAGCGATCAACAGGATCCAGTTCCTGATTACTTGACCTTTGTAGCTCCACTGTGATTGGCTATAGGGGTTATCTTATTGGATTAGATATTAATATATAGGAGCAGCGTGAAGGGGGAAGCTCATGCCCCTGTTGAAGACACTCTTGGTCGAAACGCATCGGGCGATCTCCCCTTCCTTACGTTGCTTAGATTTTATTTCAATTGTGATCACTTTTATCCATTTTTTATGGTATTTTTAGAAATAAAAATCCCTGGTTTACCTGCACTATGCAGAAGCTTTTTATTTTTTATTTGCATATTACCCCGATGCAAGAAACTGCCTTCCAGTAGCCCTACTTCCATCACGGGGTCTGAATCAAATCTGTCCCCGGCTTCTCCTTGGAACACATCCTTGAGGTCTATTGGCTGATATCCAGTTGGCGGCCCTTCCTGATGTTTCTTCGCCCCACCAGAGAAGTCGAGAAGTGAGACAGAGGTTCCACCGTTCCGGATATCGTTTTCCAGCCTAGGTTTGGCTCCATGCACCATTGACTCCATGTCATATGACAGTGGAGTCCACGTTATCTGGTAAGAGTACCCATCTTATCTTACTTCCTGATGTTTTCATTGTGATGCCCCATATCGAGATGTTGGTTTACAGCTACGGAAGTTCTGTACCACGTTGTTGACTCACAGTCACAGATCCACACCGTGCACCATTGACTTTAATTTCCAGTCTCACATCATTTTTTGGTCCATACCAGTTCCTCTTATTAATTTGAGTTTGGAATCATCCATTTACCATATGTGGACACTTTATACTGTGTTTGTTCATTTCATTTCACTTATGGTTTTTGCACATATGCTTTACTGTTCAGTACAGCATCTCTTACCTAATTGTTTCACTACACCCTAACTTCCTAATATTTCTTAGCCCTGCATTTTTTTCCCAGTTATGGGAGGAGAGTTAGCTGTCTGTCTAATTATACCTCTGCCACGTATAGTGAGGGCAGAACAGAGTCATTATGTAGCGCTTATCCCCACAGGAGCTGCTGGCGATGATGGGTTCTCTGTTCTGCCACAACTCTTGAAGCTGCTCCTTCCCCTATGACACACCTGGTTATAGGTAGAAGGCCACTCACATCTATGTAGCATAAGTGTTAGTATGCTGCACTCTATAACATTACATAGGAAACAGGCCAAGAGACTGGTGGTAGATTACATAAATGTATTGAAGAAATGTGGTTCGGCCACATCTGGAGTATTCCGTCCAGTTCTGGTGACCAGTCTTCGGGAAGGGTGTACTGGAGAGAGTCCAGCAACAAAATGAATATGGAGATTGGAAGACTTCAATTATGAGGAACGGTTACAAGCACTAAATGCATTTTCCCTGGAGAAGAGACGCTTAAGAGGAGATATGATAGTAATATACAAAAATACCTAAAGGTGATCCAAGCGTAGGAAGAAAACTTTTCAGTCTCAGGGAGTGTAAGAGGACACGGGGCTACACAATGATTGCAGGAGATACAGTTTAAACTTAAGCTGCGTAAGGCGTTTTTCACTGTCAGGGCAATAAGGACGTGGATCTCTCTTCCACAATCGGTGGTGTCAGCAAGGAGTATTGATATTTTTAAAGTACTCTTGTACGTGCATCTTAGTGAACACAACATACAGGGATATGAGAAATGATTATTGACACTGACACACATATACACCTACACAGGTTGCACTGGATGGACTATCTTTATTCACCTTACCTACTATTAAACTATGAAATGTAGATTAACAATGCACAAATCAATCAACATTCAAATAAACAGATTCAGAGATACTGTACTAGGTAAATAAGCAAAAACCTATAAGCCGGCAGTAGATCTAACTATAGAAATGTTGAACAAAGTTAATAACCGGTGCAACAGGATTAAAGTAATAGTGTCAACTAATTCAAGAATTCAAAGATCCTCGTGTGCACACTATGCATACAGCCCGAATAGCAGGTGGGCATAAGCATTCCTGATTAAGGGGTACCCCTGAAAGTACCTGGTGCCTGATTGTCTGCATTGGCTGGCTTATGATGGGGCCCTTTTTCAGGTGGTGCACGTAAAGTTGCCCCTTTGCAGCAGAACAATAGGCAAAGCTTTTTTTTCATTTTAGATAGAACAAAGAAAGGTTGTTTCATTTGTTGCCATCTGTGTCCCATTGCGGAGATTTCACTTCCTGTCCCATTGCCAAACAGGAACTGAGAGGAAATCCCTGCAAATTAAGGGAATTCCTTGCCCCCCCCCCCAGGTCACCAGAACCAGTGTTGTGTCCCAATTGAAAGATTTTCCCCCTGTTGATTTTCTGGGGACAATCCAAAATTTTGGATTTTCCTTTACTTTCAATGATAACAGTAAACAGGACAAACAGAGAGGGTGAATCTCCTCAACAGGGGAACAGACAGCAATGAAACTGACAGGTTTTCTAATCCCTCTCCACTCTATCCAAAAAAAAATTGCCTTTAGTAATACTTTAAAGGTCCCACAAAGTCAGTCTCTCTGCTCAGATCCTTACAAGGCTCAGTGGTGTCCACAGCTCTGGTGTAGGCACTCACGACAGCGGGTCTCTCAGCTCTGGTCCCAAGGCACAGCAAGTGACCCCTCTGTGGCTCAGTCCTCAGGCCCTGACAGACACAGTGAGAACACTTGGTCTCGGTTTAGGCTCAGCAAAGACAACACGTTCGCTCAGCTGAGCTTCCTCCCAGCAAAGACCTCCCGGTCTCCAGATTTGCCTAGGAAAACAATCCTGTGTCTCTCCTCCTCCATTTGCAGGGATTTTGGCTCCTGTAGTTATTGCAGCCTTTCACTTCCATTATACAGTGCCCTTTTAAGACTACATCCCTGTTTTTATTGGTTCTGACTCCCCTGCCCTCTGATTGGCTCTGCACTGCTACCCAGAGGAAGGTGAGGGGGTGGAAGAACAAACAGATTTTACAAGGCTTCTTTTCACTAATGCTTAAGGGGCCATCATCAGCCAACAATCAAACTGAAACTGGTCCTGAAAGTTTAAATCTAACTGTAGGATGTAGGAAAATGACACCAGTTCCTTTCATAGACTCGCTGATTTATCCAAATCATTATATTTTCTGTAAGCCAGGAATTGGGAACTCAAATGTGATATATACGTTTTTGATTGCAGCCCTGTGGCAGGTAGATCGCAACCCCCCTGTGCCCGCCGCCAGTTCCTGACCCCGGCTGCCTCCTCTTAGACCTCAGATCAGAGTTGCAATAGGCATGACAGAGCTGAGGGAAGTCCTATGATCCTCCTCAACTCTGACCTTATGGTCTTATGGCAAAGCCAAGGGGTTGACTTGAGGGGACTTCTTTCGTTCTGCTGTGCTCCACAGCATCTGACATTGGGTGAGTATATTTTACAGAGTAAGGGGAGAATTAGTGTTATAGGAGAATTTTAACTTAGGGGAATAGATGTTTGTACTTTGAGGGGGGGGGGGGTATTTTTGCTTGTGGATATGAGATGTGTGTTTGCTGACCTCTACACAGTGTATTACATACTACTAACCTCTAAACTGTGTGTTACATACTACTGACCTCAGCACGGTGTGTTACATACTACTAACCCCTGCATTCTGCATTTCCCAATTCTTACTCCTGCACTCTTGCATTGTTTACTCTGACCTTTGCACTCTGCGTTACATACTACTGACCCCTGAACTCTGCGTTACATATTATTGACGCCTGAACTCTGCATTATGTACTCTGCACTCTTCAAGCCTTCCTCACTTTTTAATGAGGACATCCTTATGCCCTGTACACACGACCGCTTTTCCCGTCGGAATAAACTCTGAAGGTTTTTCCGACGGAGTTCCGACGGAATTCCGCTCAAGCTGTCTTGCATACACACGGTCACACCAAATTCAGACCGTCCAGAACGCGGTGACGTACAACACGTACGACCGAACCAGAAAACGGAAGTTCAATAACCAATAGCCAATAGCTTCCGTCTAATGCCGCGTACACACGGTCGGACTTTCCGGCATACTTGGTCCGGCGGACCAGAGTGTGCCGGACAATCCGCCCGTGTGTGGGCGGCGGCGGACTTTTCCGGCGGACTTCTTCCCAAAAGCCCGCCGGACCTAGATTTGAAACAAGTTTTAAATCTTTCCGTAGGACTCAGTTTCGGGCGGAAAGTCCGCTCGTGTGTGTGCTGGTCCGACGGAAAGCCCGCTCGTGTGTAGGCTGGTCCGACGGACCAGATACGACGCGAGGGCAGGGTATTGCATCTCGCGCTCTCTGCAATAGGAAAAACAAATCTTCCTATTGCGGTGAGCGCGGTGCATGCCAGGCCCTTAGGTCTGGTATGGATTATAAAGGGAACCCCGCTACGCCGAAAAAACGGCGTGGGGTCCCCCCTAAAATCCATACCAGACCCCCGATCCGAGCACGCAGCCTGGCCCGGTCAGGAAAGGGGGTGGGGACGAGCGAGCGCCCCCCCCCTCCTGAACCGTACCAGGCCGCATGCCCTCAACATGGGGGGTGGGTGCTTTGGGGGAGGGGGGCGCCCTGCGGGGCCCCCCCACCCCAAAGCACCTTGTCCCCATGTTGATGAGGACAAGGGCCTCTTCCCGACAACCCTGGCCGTTGGTTGTCGGGGTCTGCGGGCGGGGGGCTTATCGGAATCCGGGAGCCCCTTTTAATAAGGGGGCCCCCAGATCCCGGCCCCCCACCCTATGTGAATGAGTATGGGGTACATGGTACCCCTACCCATTCACCTAGGGAAAAAGTGTAAGTAATAAAACACACTACACAGGTTTTTAAAATATTTTATTAAACAGCTCCGGGGGGGGGGATCTTCCTCCGGCTTCGGGGGTCTTCTTCCGGCTTCGGGGGTCCCTCCGCTTCATCTTCTCCCGGCGTCCGGTTGGTTCTTCTCCGCTCTCTTCTCCCAGTGTTCCTGTTCTTCGGCCGGCTCCTCTGCTGTCTTCAGGTAGCTCTCTTGCCAGCAGAGGTCCGGACTTCTGGGCTTCTGGGCTTCTGGGCTTCTTGTCTTCTCTTCCCCAGATGTTGACACGACGCTCTCTCCTGCTGGACTGCTCTCCGAGGGCTGCGTTGTGACTTATATAGGCGGAGACCCCGCCCCCTTTTGATGTCACAGTCCCTGGGCATGCTGGGACTGTGACGTTTTAGGGGGCGTGGTCAACATCACCCAGTGACCACGCCCCCTAAAACGTCACAGTCCCAGCATGCCCAGGGACTGTGACATCAAAAGGGGGCGGGGTCTCCGCCTATATAAGTCACAACGCAGCCCTCGGAGAGCAGTCCAGCAGGAGAGAGCGTCGTGTCAACATCTGGGGAAGAGAAGACAAGAAGCCCAGAAGCCCAGAAGCCCAGAAGCCCAGAAGTCCGGACCTCTGCTGGCAAGAGAGCTACTTGAAGACAGCAGAGGAGCCGGCCGAAGAACAGGAACACCGGGAGAAGAGAGCGGAGAAGAACCAACCGGACGCCGGGAGAAGATGAAGCGGAGGGACCCCCGAAGCCGGAAGAAGACCCCCGAAGCCGGAGGAAGATCCCCCCCCCGGAGCTGTTTAATAAAATATTTTAAAAACCTGTGTAGTGTGTTTTATTACTTACACTTTTTCCCTAGGTGAATGGGTAGGGGTACCATGTACCCCATACTCATTCACATAGGGTGGGGGGCCGGGATCTGGGGGCCCCCTTATTAAAAGGGGCTCCCGGATTCCGATAAGCCCCCCGCCCGCAGACCCCGACAACCAACGGCCAGGGTTGTCGGGAAGAGGCCCTTGTCCTCATCAACATGGGGACAAGGTGCTTTGGGGTGGGGGGGCCCCGCAGGGCGCCCCCCTCCCCCAAAGCACCCACCCCCCATGTTGAGGGCATGCGGCCTGGTACGGTTCAGGAGGGGGGGGCGCTCGCTCGTCCCCACCCCCTTTCCTGACCGGCCAGGCTGCGTGCTCGGATCGGGGGTCTGGTATGGATTTTAGGGGGGACCCCACGCCGTTTTTTTCGGCGTAGCGGGGTTCCCTTTGTAATCCATACCAGACCTAAGGGCCTGGTATGACCCGCGACGGGGCTCGCAAGGTGTCAATCTCGCCGATAAAAGCGGCAAGATTGACATCCTTTGCTAGTCCCGTCGCACCTGAGTCACGTTCAAAATGAACGGACTTGTCCGTGTGTGGGCAAGTCCGTTCATTCTGAAAGTCCGCCGGAACTCCGGCGAAAGTCCGTCGGAAAGACGGGCGGACTTAGCCCGCCGGAAAGTCCGGTCGTGTGTGGGCAAGTCCGTCCGTTTTAAAGTCCGGCGCACCTGGCGGACAAAGTCCGTCGGAAAGTGTGCCGGACCAAGTAGGATAGAAAGTCCGACCGTGTGTACGCGGCATAATACTTGCTTGAGAGCATGCGTCTTTTTGGTACGTCGGAACAGCATACAGATGAGCGTTTTTTCCGATAGGAATTGGTTCCGTCAGAAAAATTTAGAATGTGTTCTCTTTCTAGGTCCGTCAGAATTTTCAATGTAAAAAGTCCGATGGGGCATACACACGATCGGTATATACGATGAAAAGCTCCCGTCGGACTTTCTGTACACTGTTGATATTTCATCTCTTCAATGTTGTTCAGGTAGATCTCCACCTCTCCAGGGTTGCCTACCCCTGATCTAAGCAGTGAATGATGAAAAGCATTGTATTCTCTATGCAGTAGCTGCTAACTTTGCCATGAAAAAAAAAAAGTTTGTCAAAACTTCCCTTACCTAGCAAGTTTGTCTCCTGACAGCCAGCAATCTATAATCTAAAAATGAAAAGCACCAGATAAAAGTTTATCAGTATGAATATTTTATTGGGGTGTAATAGATCCTTCTTGCATCAAACATAGCCGATCTGAATTAGACATAGTACCTACCTGCAGACTCCAGAATGCTAAGTTGCACTGAATACTTAATTAAAAATGATAACGTTGCTATGATATTATGGCACAGGATTACTGGCGGCAATGCACTTAAGCAGTCAATATTAAGTAGAGCAAAAAAATGTACCATATTTATGATCAATATCTGTAAGCCTCTATGTTTGGTTTACTAAAAGGCTCTAACGTATATGAAATACTAACAGAAGATTAAATAGTGGAGCTAGATAAGGAAAAGTGGCATACAGATAATCTATAGAATAATCTTGTATAGCATCTATATCAAGTCAATGCAGAGTCATTACATGGAAATTATTTGATGACTTGTAAAGAAAAACTCAACTTTCACCCTGATTTTCATCTTTACCGAGACTTTCTAAAATTCTACACTATAATAGGGCGTACACACGGTCGGACTTTGTTCGGACATTCCGACAACAAAATCCTAGGATTTTTTCCGACGGATGTTGGCTCAAACTTGTCTTGCATACACACGGTCACACAAAGTTGTCGGAAAATCCGATCGTTTTAAACGCGGTGACGTAAAACACGTACGTCGGGACTATAAACGGGGCAGTGGCCAATAGCTTTCATCTCTTTATTTATTCTGAGCATGCGTGGCACTTTGTGCGTCGGATTTGTGTACACATGATCGGAATTTCCGACAACAGATTTTGCTGTCTGAAAATTTTATCTCCTGCTCTCCAACTTTGTGTGTCGGAAAATCCGATGGAAAATGTCCGATGGAGCCCACACACGGTCGGAAATTTCCGACAACACGCTCTGATCGGACATTTTCCATCGGAAAATCCGACCGTGTGTACGGGGCATATGAATGTGATCACTTCCCAACATGTTTTTTTGAGTACTAAAGGTTATGCTACCAAGCAGGGCCAGATACCTAAGTCATGGCTGCCAAGGACGGCACAGAGCCACCCACCTGTAGCTGGGTATCATTCCTTGTATAATAAATGGTTCCAGCCTGCTAAACTGTCTGAAAAGTTAGTTTTTTTTTTTTTTGCTGGTGGAATAGTGCACTGTATACTGGCTCTATATACCTAGAACTGAACTGCTGGCAGAGCAGGGTAATAGTGTTCGAGTGAAGATCTTGGTGGAAGTAGTAAATATTCAAACAAGAACTTTGAAGGCTGAAGTGAAAAAGGGTTATTTTTAAACAGCAGGTAAAGGTGGGTCAGTTGGTCTTAAGAGAAGGTGCCCTGATGCAGATCAGGCAAACCTTTTCTTTCACTATTTCCACCAGCAGCTTTGTCTTATGTGTTTATGATGTCTGATAGTGTGATAACAAGGCAAGCTATCTGACTGGGGTTGGGAGGAAGGGAGTCAGCAATGGTCTCCAGACTGGAGCCCCTGTGCCTGATATGGCCCTTGGCTTTGCTTGCCTTTCTCTGGCTACTGGGGCACTGTTCCTCCCAATGATAGGGGGTTCTATTCCTCCCACTGATACAAGGCATTATCCCTCCAACTGACACAAAAAATTATTCAACATTTCTTCCACTGACTCCAACAGTAGGGCACTATTCCTCCCTCTGACACCAACAACGGAGCATTTTTCCTTCCTCTGACACCAACAATTGAGCATTATTCCTTCCACTGACAAAAGCGATTGGGCACCATTCCTCCCCCTCACACCAACGATGGGGCTCTGTTCCTCCCACTTATACCAACAATGGGGAACTATTTCTTCTCCTACTGACCACTATATTTTTTACTCCCATTTACCACCAAGCCTGAAACATTGTTTACTCCTGCTGATGCTGGGACATTTTATACTCCCTCTGGCCACAGTCCAGCCCCCTAAAGTCTGAAGGACAGTAAACTGGCCCTTTGTTTAGGTTAAGGTTAAAGACCCCAGGAAGTTTAAATCCATCTCTGCTACCTACAAATATTTATGTACAGTGCCTTGAAAAAGTATTCACACCCCTTGAAATTTTCCACATTTTGTCATGTTACAACCAAAAACGTAAATGTATTTTATTGGGATTTTATGTGATAGACCAACACAAAGTGGCACTAAATTGTGAAGTGTAAGGAAAATGATAAATGGTTTTCGCATTTTTTTACAAATAACCATGTGAAAAGTGTGGCATGAATTTGTATTCAGCCCCCCTGAGTCAATACTTTGTAGAACCACCTTACGCTGAAATTGCAGCTCCAAGTCTTTTTGGGGATGTCTCTACCAGCTTTGCACATCTAGAGAGTGACATTTTTGCCAATTCTTCTTTGCAAAGTAGCTCAAGGTCTTTCAAGTTGGATGGGGAGCATCTGTGAACAGTAATTTTCAAGTCTTCCACAGGGTCTCAATTGGGTTTTGGCTGCGCCAATCTAACACATGAATGTGCTTTGATCTAAACCATTCCATTGTAGCTCTGGCTGTATGTTTAGGATTGTTGTCCTGCTGGAAGGTGAACCTCCACCCCAGTCTCAAGTCTTTTTCAGACTCTAAATGCCGTGTACACACAGGCGGACTTTTGAGCATCAAACGTCCGACGGTCTTTCTGAAGGACTTTCGCCGGAGTTACGACGGACTTGCAAACGACCGGGCTTGCACACACACGAACTAAAATCCGTTGGAAAGTCCGGTCATTTGAACGTGATGACGTACGACCGGACTAGAATAAGGAAGTTCATAGCCAGTAGCCAATAGCTGCCCTTGCGTCGTTTTTTGTCCGTTGGACTAGCATACAGACGAACAGATTTTTCGATCGGACTTGAGTCCGTTGGAAAGATTTGAAACATGTTCCAAATCTAAAGTCCATCTGATTTTCGACAGAAAAAGTCTGCTAAAGGTCCGATGAAGCCCACACACGATCGGATTGTCAGACTGATTAGTTCCATCGGACCAGTCCGGTCGGAAAGTCCGCCCGTGTGTACACGGCATAACAGGTTTTCTTCTAAGATTGCCCTGTATTTGGCTCCATCCACCTTCCCATCAACTTTGACCAGCTTCCCTGTCCCTGTCGAAGAAAAGCATCCCCACATGATGCTGCCACCAACATGGTGGGAATGGTGTGTTCAGGGTGATGTGCAGTGTTAGTTTTCCACCACATATAGCGTTTTGCTTTTAGGCCACCTTCTTCCTTCCACGTTTGCTGTCCCCCCCCACATGGCTTCTCGCAAACTACAAACGGGACTTTTTGTGGCTTTCTTTCAACAATTGCTTTCTACTTGCCACTTCCATAAAGGCCAGATTTGTGGAGTGCACGACTAATAGTTGTCCTGTGGACAGATTCTCCCACCTGAGCTGTGGATCTCTGCAGCTCCTCCAGAGTTACCATGGGCCTCTTGGCTGCTTCTCTGATGAATGCTCTCCTTGCCCGGCCTGTCAGTTTAGGTGGACGGCCATGTCTTGGTAGGTTTGCAGTTGTGCCATACTCTTTCCATTTTTGGATGATGGATTGAACAGTGATCCGTGAAATGTTCAAAGCTTGGGATATTTTTTTATAACCTAACCTTGCTTTAAACTTCTTCACACCTTTATCCCTGACCTGTCTGGTGTGTTCCTTGGCCTTCATGATGCTGTTTGTTCACTATGTATCTCGAGCAAACCTCTTAGGGCTTCACAGAACAGCTGTATTTATACTGAGATTAAATTACACACAGGTGGACTCTATTTACTAATTAGGTGACTTCTGAAGGCAATTGATTCCACTAGATTTTAGTTAGGGGTATCAGAGTAAAGGGGGCTGAATACAAATGCACCCCACACTTTTCCAATATTTATTTGTAAAAAGGTATGAAAAACATTTATAATTTTCCTTCCACTTCACAATTATGTGACACTTTGTGTTGGTCTATCACATAAAATCCCAATAAAATACATTTGCGTTTTTGATTGTAACATGACAAAATGTGGAAAATTTCAACGGATATGAATACTTTTTCAATATATATATACATACTGTATATAATATATATATATATATATATATATATATATATATATATATATATATATATATATATAGTATATACACACACATCTATCTATACAGTGGGGGAAATAAATATTTGATCCCCTGCAGATCCCCTGCAGATTTTGTAAGTTTGCACAACACACTTATCATAGGTGTATTTTAAATGATAGAGACAGAATATCAACCAAAAATGCAGAAAAAAAACATATAAAACAAATACTATAAATTAAGTTGCAGTTCAGTGAGTAAAATAAGTATTTGATACCCAAGCAAAACATGACTTGGTGGAGAAACCCTTGTTGGCAAACACAGAGGTAAGTCGTTTTTTTGTAGTTGGTTACCAGGTTTGCACATATCTCAGGATGCTTTTTGGTCCACTCTTCTTTACAGATCTTCTCTAAATACTTAAAGTGGATGTAAACCCTCACATATACCCAGTGAAGTGAACAGCCTCACATGATACACAGAGATGAAACAAATCTCCCTACATAAGTTTTGCATGTATATCTGCTGTCTTCAGCTTTATATATTCTTTCGAAAGTACACATTGTGTTTGAGATTTTCTCTTCCTGTTCAGCACTGGAAGTGGATTATTGGCATACAGCCAAGACAGCTGATTGGAAGAAAGGCACACACCCCCACTCCACATAGGCAAAGGAAGGAATGTGTAGAGATATATTGTGACAAGACAAGCTCTCTTCTAATCTATTTATAGCAACCTTCCATAACACAAATTTCAAACTGGTTTTATCTTGGTTGACGGAGAACTTGCCAGAAGTTTTAATGCTAATAACAGAGGAACGGAGCAGCAGAAAGACACGGGACTTTGTGCTTTGGAGAAAGATAAGAAAACACTACAGATATATGTGCTTAGGTCAAATTTCATGAATCAGGTTTACATCAACTTTAAGGTTTCTTGGCTGTTGCTTGGCAACTTGAAGTTTTATCTACCTCCATAAATTTTCTATAGGATTAAGGTCTGGAGACTGGTTGGCCACTCCATGACCTTAATGTGCTTCTTCTTGAGCCACTCCTTTGTTGCCTTGGTGGTATGTTCTGGGTCATTGTCATGCTGGAAGACCCATCCATGACCCATCTTCAGTGTTCTGGCTGAGGGAAGAAGGTTCTCATCCAAGATTTTGCAATACATGGCCCCGTCCATTGGCCCCTCAATGCGGCAAAGTTAGCCTGTACTTTTAGCAGAGAAACAGCCCCAAAGCATAATGTTTCCACCTCCGTGCTTGACTGTAGGGATGGTGTTCTTAGGGTCATAGTCAGCATTTTTCTTCCTAAAAAACACGGCAAGTCGAGTTAATGCCAAAGAGCTCAATTTGGGTCTCATCTGACCACAACACTTTCTCCCAATCCTTCTGAATAATTTAGATGTTCATTGGCATGGCTGTACATGTGCCTTCTTTAGGAGGGGGACTCGCCGTGCTTTGGAGGAAGAAGAATGCTGAATATGACCCTAAGAACACCATCCCTACAGTCAAACACGAAGGTGGAAACATTATGCGTTGTTTCTCTGCTAAAGGTACAGACCGACTTTGCCACATTGAGGGGCCAATGGATGGGGCCATGTATTGTACAATATTGGATTAGATCCTTCTTCTTTCAGCCAGAACACTGAAGATGGGTCATGGATGGATCTTCCAGCATGACAATGACACAAATCATACCACCAAGGCAACAAAGGAGTGGCTCAAGAAGAAGCACATTAAGGTCATGGAGTGGCGTAGCCAGTTTCCAGACCTTAATCCTATAGAAAATATATGGAGGGAGCTGAAACTTCAAGTTGACAAGCAACAGCCAAGAAACCCGATCTGTAAAAAAGAGTGGACCAACGTCATGTTTTGCTTGGGGATCAAATACTTATTTTACTAACTGAACTGCAACTTAATTAATAGCTTTTGTTTTATGTGTTTGTTTTTTTTTGGTTGATATTCTGTCTCTATCAATTAAAATAAACCTTTGATAAAAATTATAGAACCTTCATTTTTTTGTAAGTGAGCAAATTTACAAGATCTGCAGGGGATCAAATAATTATTTTCCCCATTGTATCTATATATATATATATATATATATATATATATATATATATATATATATATATATATATATATATATACATACACTATATTGCAAAAAGTATTGGGGACACCTGCCTTTAAACACACATGAACTTTAATGGCATCCCAGTCTTAATCCATAGGGTTCAATATTGAGTTGGCCCACCCCCTTTGCAGCTATAACAGCTTCAACTCTTCTGGGAAGGCTGTCCACAAGGTTTAGGAGTGTTCCTATGGAAATGTTTTACCATTCTTCCAGAAGTGCATTTGTGAGGTCAGGCACTGATGTTGGATGAGAAGGCCTGGCTCACAGTCTCCGCTCTAATTCATCCCAAAGGTGTTCTGTTGGGTTAAGGTCAGGACTCCGTGCAGGCCAGTCAAGTTCCTCCACCCCAAATTCGCTCATCCATGTCTTTATGGACCTTGCTTTGTGCACTGGTGCGCAGTCATGTTGGAACAGGAAGGGGCCATCCCCAAACTGTTCCCACAAAGTTGGGAGCATTAAATTGTCCAAAATGTCTTGGTATGCTGACACCTTAAGAGTTCCCTTCATTGGAACTAAGGGGCCAAGCCCAACCCCTGCAAAAAAACCCCCACACCATAATCCCCCCTCCACCAAATGATTTGGACCAGTGCACAAAGCAAGGTCCATAAAGATAAAGATGACGGAGTTTGAGGTGGAGGAACTTGACTGGCCTGACCTCAACCTGATAGAACACCTTTGGGATGAAGACTGCAAGCCAGGCCTTCTCGTCCACATCAGTGTCTGACCTCACAAATGGGCTTCTGGAAGAATGGTCAGACATTCCCATAGACACACTCCTAAACCTTGTGGACAGCCTTCCCAGAAGAGTTGAAGCTGGTATATTTGGAAAGGGTGGGCCAACTCAATACTGAACCCTACCGACAAAGACTGAGATGCCATTACAGTTCATGTGCGTGTAAAGGCAGGCATACTGTACACACACATTTCGCCTTATTTTCAATACATTATGTCAATATCTTGCAGCGTCTTTAACTTAAACTAGGGCGCCGAGCCATGTTGCCATTAAGAACTGCCTTGTATTGCCAAGAGAATTAGGAACACGTTCCTAATGAAGCAGTTCATTAGCGTGGAAAACATAATGCATTCTCTGCTGGCCATTGACTCTAAATATAATGTACTTACTCATACATCAACTGTCTCCCAACATAAAACTTCACATCACGTCCATCAGGGCTTTTATATCTAATAATAGAAAGCCTGCGCTGATTAGATGAACGCAATGAATGCAGAAGGTGTATTGGCATTACAGTTACAGGGAAAATTCGGAGCCACGGGTCACACTCACCTTCCAGCCCCAACATAACACACTCAACTGTGCAGCCGCATGCCTTAGTCTGAGAGCTAATTCTTTACATTGATATTGTGGTTACAGGACACCTGAGGAATAGATCGGCCATTGGATTTTTGATGTGTTATATTGTTAAAAGAGAAATATGACTTGAACAGAAATGTTGTCTACAGTTACTAATGGCACAACTTTTTATAGCTCCATAAATAACCAATGCCTCCCAATGTTTTGGGATGAAATAGAGGGACACCTTTAGGGCAATGGCGGCTGGTGCTCAAAATTTTTTGGGGGGGGGGGACACAAAAAAATTTTGTAAGAAAATCATCGAAAGCTGCCACTGTGCCATCAATTGCTGCCATTGTCCCATCAAACGCTGCCACTGTGCCCATCAAAGGCTACCACTGTGCCATCAAATGCTGCCACTGTGTCATCAATTGCAGCCACTGTGTCATCAAACACTGCCACTGTGCCCCATCAAACGCTGCCACTGTGCCCTCAAACGCTGCCACTGTGCCATCAAAAGCTGCCACTGTGCCATCAAGTGCTGCCACTGTGTCATCAATTGCAGCCACTGTGTCATCAATTGCAGCCACTGTGTCATCAAACGCTGCCACTGTGCCCTCAAACGCTGCCACTGTGCCCTCAAACGCAGCCACTGTGCCCTCAAACGCTGCCACTGTGCCCTCAAACGCTGCCACTGTGCCATCAAACGCTGCCACTGTGCCATCAAATGCTGCCACTGTGCCCATCAATTGCAGCCACTGTGCCATCAAACGCTGCCACTGTGCCCATCATATGCTGCCAGTGTGCCCATCATATGCAGCCAGTGTGCCCATCAAATGCTGCCAGTGTGCCCCCCGCCTGCTCACCGTCTGCCTGGCACTTACCCTGTCTTGGTGGGGCAGCGGGTGACGGACATGAGCGGGGTCCTTGTGCGTCTCCTGCCGTCCTCATCTCCCGTCCTCTCCTCCTGATAGGCATCCAATAGCAGCGCCTGTCGTTTCAGCCAATCAGGTGACAGGTAACAGACTCGAGCACCTGATTGGCGGAGAGGCGGGTTAGTGTTAGGAAAGCGAATATTCATTTTCTAACACAGCTCAGTGTCCTGCGAGCGCCCAGCATGGCGCTCGCAGGTCACCTTTTTTGACGCCTATTAGAGCCTATGGCTTTAATCAGGTGCTTCAAAAACACCACCCGCTGCTGTAATTCATGCACCATGTTCCTGAAAAGGGTCCGGGCTCCTGAATAGGGGGTGGCAGGGGTGGCCATAGATAGATTCATGCAATGCATGAATCTATCTATTGGTGATAAAGGGGGTGGCAGGAGAGAGGGGGCGGCGCCCCTGCGCCCTTAACGCACGGGCCGCCATAGCTTTAGGGCTCATTTACACTGCAAAACAGTAAGCTGGGAAGCACTACACTGGCCAATTCAAAATCAGTGGGCTGCAGTGCACTTCATTGCATGAGGAAATAGCGCAATACGCGGCAGAACAAGTGCATTGCGGCGCAGATGCGTCTTCGAGGTGCAGTAAAATGCCATTTAAGATTAAGGACACATTTGTTTCAATAAAATGTAACCACTTTTTTATTGAGCATGTAAAACCCCCATTCCTGTCCAGACCATTTTTTAGTTTTCAGTGATACTTTGACTGACAATTACTTGGTCATGCAACACTCCAATAAATTTTATATATTACATTTTTGAAAGTATTAAAGAAAAACGTGTTTCCCTAGCTTCTGTTGGCTCCTTTCACACGAGGCGGACTGCGGCTGTGATCCACTTGCTCGTCTCTTCGCTGATCCCCGCTGAGCAGGCGGATGACAAGTCCGTGTCTGCTCATGCAGAGCGGACACAGACCGTTCTTCTCAGAGCGTCCGGATGTAAATGGACCACCTGCCATACGGAAGGGGAATGGATCACCATCTGTCTCTTTTTGGTGGATCGGATCGCATGTAGATGGGTGTAAATGTCCACATGTCCACAGGGTCAGTGCTAACCTGCTTTGCACCCTAGGCAAGAACAGCTACTTGCACCCTCCCCCCCACCCAAAAAAACCCTTCAAAATGTAAAACTAGGCTTGTGGTGCATTAACTGTGACCCAAAGACCCGCATTGTGTGGCACTCAGGCTCTCTGGTAGGGGTGCGAGTCCCGAATGTCCAACACTGACAGTGCTGGTGTGGGAGGGAGTTTGTCCCGGCTTCTGTAATGGCTCGAAGTGAAAGAAAATCTCACTATGGCCATACATCTATACCATCCCTGAGATCAGCGGGAAGTGGCAAGCTCAGCCTGGACTCGAGCAAAGGCCACCCTCCTGGCGGATTGCATGGTGGAGCTGCATTGGCACCATTATAAACTGCCAAAAAAATAGGCATTTAGGGGTCGACAGGATCACATCCTGAACACCAGACAGCAGCCACTTAACCACACGCTGAAAAGCGATCTACTGTGGATTGCTTTTCAGAGTTTTTGGCTAGTGTGAACCCATTGTACAGCCATTGTAATGCCACCAATATTCTTGTTTTTTTAACATGGTGACAGTAAGCTGACACCTATGCTGCACAGGTGTCAGGTTTACTTTCAACCTATTAAAAAGGACAGAAACATGGGTGACATTACAATGGCTGTTATTAAAAGGGGGACGCAGGCACTTCTACAAGCTACCTGTATTTCCTGGGCAAAACATCTGCTTGCTTTCTTCTCCCTCACCTGAATCATTGGAGAATCTTCACTGCACAGTTCAGGAGCTTAAATGCAGGCTTCTCACTCCTCAGAGCTTGCTCAATCTTGCACCAGCACTACAGGAAGCCCACGGGATTTACTTGCAGTGATGTAGAGTGAACCTTGGTATCCATTGGCTGAGGAGGCAGCCTGTAGGCTACAGGTTGCACCACCCCCTAGTTGCGGCACCATTGATGCTTTGGAGGTGGTTGGACCCCCATGATCCCCTCTTATCTACGCCTTTGGGCCATGGCTGCACTCTAGGTGGCTGCCTAGTTTGCCTAGTGGTAGCGCTATGTCCTGCATGTCCGTTTACACCCGCCGCTCTATAAAGAAGAATGAAAATTCCGGACGTATCGGCCTGAAAAAAGGACAGGGGGACCCGATTGGAACATATGTGTGAAAGGGGCCTTCTAAAGTGTTATAAATAAATAATCTTTGTTCATAAATTTAGGCCACCATTTATTCTGCTACTTTTGTTTGCTAAAAAAAACTCAAAATAAAAACAAGAGTATATTTTTAATGTGAGAAATTATGCAGTCTGCATTATATATATATTTGTATACAGTATATTTGAAATTTATCATCCCCGATGCTCTGAATGCCTGATCTCATTTCTTGAGGTCGTAAGTTGTTTCTTGAGGTTGTAAGTTGTCAAGACAGTAAAAACACCCCCAAAAACCACACCTTTTTTAGAAAGTAGACAGTAAGGAGATACAGTGAGTTTTGTGAAGTTATAATTTTTTTGCTAAATATTTTTAGATAATGAGGAAAGTAAAAAAATATTTTTTACTAAAGTTATCATTATTTCTTAATCACGGCATGGGAATACCTACAATTACACCCCAATAAACATCCTTTATTCCTCCCAAATATGGGGACACTACATATGTGAGACTTGTTCACTGCCTAGATACATAGAGGGGCCCAAAATCCAAAGAGCATCTTCAGGTATTCAAGGGGGAAAGAATTTGCATCTGATATCCTGACTACCTATCATGTTTCTTGAGGCCCTGAGGTGCCAGGAAAGGACATTCAGGCAAAAAATGGCCACATTTTGGAAAGCAAACTCCCAAAAGTATTTTTTAAAAGGCATGGTGAGTTTTTTTCAATTGAATTTTTTGCCACAAATTTTTGGAAAATTAAGAAAGAAAATATTTTTTTTACAAATATGTCAATTAATAAAATATTCCTAACACAACGTATAGGCATTAGACATGTGCAATTCGTTTAGTTCCAAATTCGTTTTGTTAACTAATTTTGTCAAAGTCGTTGATTCCGAAATTTCCAAATTTTTCCATTTCGAAATTTCGAATTTCCGAATTTCTGAAATTTTGAATTTCTGAATTTCTAAATTTCCGAATTTCCAAAATTTCGGAAATTCGGAAATTTGGAAATTTGGAATTTCGGAAATTCGGAATTTCGGAAATTCGGGAATTTGGAATTTGGAAAATTTTGAATTTCCGAATATTGAATTTCTGAATATTTATATTTACGAATTTTCGAAAATTCTAAATTTCGGAAATTTCGGAATTTCAGAAATTTAGAAATTAGGAAGTTCGGAAAATCGAAATTCAGAAATTCGGAAATTTAAAATTTCGAAAATTCGAAATGGGGAAATTCGAATATTCGAAATTTCATAAATTTGAAAATTCAAATATTTGGAAATTTAAACATCCAAAAATAAGAATGAAAATCTGAAAATTCAAAAGAATGAAAATCTGAAAATTCAAAAACCCAAAAATCAGAAATAATAACTAATAATAAATATAATTATAAATAATTAAAATATTAAATTATAGGTACAGGGGGTCCCCTAGTTACAAACATCCGACTTACAAACGACTCCTACTTACAAACGGAGGGAGACAACAGGAAGTGAGAGGAAATCTACCCCATAGGAAGGGAAATTCACTCCTGTAAGAGCTATTATGGGGAAAAGGTACCTCTACTGATGCTTTATCACCAAGGCTTTTTACCACAACAACCCAAAATTTTCAAAATCCAATTGTCATTGGGACAGAAAGTGAGGTGAAATCTTCTGAACAGGGGCACAGACAGCAAAACAAATGTTACAGGGGTGATAACCCTTCCCTATGCTATCCAAAAAGCTTAAAAATAGTTTTTTTGGCTGGAGCTACACAAAAATGTACCTGTTCCGACTTACAAACAGATTCAACTTAAGAACAAACCTACAGTCCCTAACTTGTTTGTAACCCGGGGACCCCCTGTATTGGAATTTCCTTTCAAATTCGGATTTTCGAATTTTTGAATTTCCGAATTTCCAAAAGAAAGCAAAAAAAATGAATGAAACGAAAACGAACACATTTTTTGTCAGTGCACATGTCTAATAGGCATATTTAGAATTGCCCCTCAAAACACATTCTGCTACTCATCCCAAGTATGGGGATTATGCACATGTATAAGATTTTTATCAGCAGCCTAACTGCATAGAGGAGTCTAAAATTCAAGAAGCACCTTTCGGCTTTCAAGGGGCAAATCCAAAATTTAAAATTCAGTATCTTGCAGCTTACCAATCCTTAGATGTGGTGGTTGCATTAGCTTCATGTTTCAGACTAAGAATAGTCAGATGGTCCTGAAATGTGGTGGCAGTGTTAGTTTTTGTTTATCAAGCTTTCATTCCCTTTACCTTCAGCCTACGATTCTGGCAGTAGCACGCTTCCTGTCCTAGGGTGACAAAACTTGCTTGCCTATATGTATCAGCCTATATGTAGCCTCTTGTCCTAAACAGGGGCTACTATGTCAATTTTGCTTTTAGCTGGGCTGTAGTTAGCTCAGACTGATTGTATAGTTTTTCACCTGGTTTTTCCCTAAGCTTAAATGAGAAAAGGCAAAAGTTTTTTCATCTTAATGCATCCTATGCATTAAGATGAAAAACCTTTTGTGTGTAGCAGGCCCCCCAACACTCCCTAGTACTTACCCTGAGCCCCATCACTCTCCAGCAATGTCCACGAGTCCCTCAGCCTGCGGCACAGCTGCGGCGCCATTGGCTCCCGCGGCTGTCAATCAAAGTCAGTTAGCCTATCAGGGGAGAGAGGGGTCGGGTCGGGTCGGGGCTCCGTGTCTGAATGGATACACAGAGCTCTGACTCGGGTTGGGTGCCCCATAGCAAGCTGCTGGTCAATAGGGGCATTCGTCAGGAGGGAGAGGTCAGGAGCAGCGAAGAGGGATCTGAGAAGAGGAGGATTTGCTCTGTGCATATCCACTGAAACAGGCCAGGTAAGTATAACATTTTCTTTTTTTAAAGCGAGACTTTACAATCACGTTAAGTTGGCTTGTGATGTCTCACTGTTACCAGTAGATGACACTGGTATCACTGGTCATAGCATGATATTTCACAAACGAATCTAAGTTATGAATATTCATATTTCCTTCAGCCAATCCAGGAGGATGTTTGTGCCACTGGTGCATGATGGGGGAGGATATATATATATATATATATATATATGTATATATGTATATATATATATGTATATATGTATATATATATATATATATGTATATATATTATATATATATATATATATATATATATATATATATATATATATATATATATATATATATGTATATGGGAATATGGGACAGGCCATGTGCTTACTCTCTTTCCTTGGTCTGAGGCCTAGGTAAATGCTGCTGGATGGAGCTCTGCTTTTAGGCCCAATAGCCTATTTTTGGGCCTAATGTGTGCTAAAGTGGTCCTGAAGCTGGCCTGGCTGGTCTGGTGGAAGCTGTGCCGGGGGAAGGCCCCGCTGGAGAAAGTCAGGGTGAAGGCTGGTCTCTCAGAAGGGCCTGGTGACTCACTTGGAGGATGCACTGAAGTTTGAGAACGTGCTTACAGTGTTTTCAGGTCAGCTTAAAGGTTCTGACACTGTGAAGTTGGACATTGACCTGCATCTGAAGAGTCTGTAAGTGGTCTGCTACAGTATCTGGGACCCCTAACCCCCACCACCTTACCTGTTCTGCAATAAAACTTCAATAAGAATAAAGTGACTGGCACCCAATAACCCCCCTTTTAGCCATGGGGTGAAATTCTAGCCCGCCCCTGGCCTCTGGAGGTGCTATCCTGCCTTTGGGGTGTCAGAGAGGTGGTACAAAAGATAGGATTATGGTACCCCCTCCCTCTCATATTGTCCATAACATAGAGGGTTGTGGTTCTGTAGTACTTCTAATTAATACCAGTCAGCACAGGCAAAGATCACAGGAAGTTGTCAGATCACAAGATTTCCACATACCTCCCCTTCGGTTAAAAAAAAAAATAAATAAATACATATTCCAGCTAGATGTGCAAGCTGAGTAACCTGCCATTTCAGCCCCTATGAATAACTGTATGGCAAGAACTGACGTCTCTCTGGAGACACAAAACTGGCATTCAATCTGGTATTTTTTAATCTTTTTTTTATTTCCTTTTAGATTCACCGTTGTATGTAATATCTCTTATACAAGTTACTGCATTTTTCCTCACAATTTTTCAGCCTTTGGAAAAAAATGCTTTTTTTTTTTTTTTTTTTTTGAAGCTCGGTGGATGTCACAAAGAGTACAAAGGTCTGGAGAAGAGTCTGAGTACATCACATAGATTATTCTTTCCTGTGAATGCGGGAATAAGCAGAGCCGGCTGACATTGTGTGGTCTTTTACAAGCAGCCTGGTTAGGTGAAGGTTCTGAACCGGGCCTTCAGCTTTGTGAAAGAGAACGCCTGATCTCACGTTGAGGAGAGACTGAAAACATTTGCTATTGAACCCGTACCTCAAGGCTGAATTATCTATAATGAGCTTTCCGCACAAAGACACTGCTACAAGAATTGTGCTCAATCATGTAGGAATAAAAACACTGGACACAATTTAAGGGGACAAAAAAAAAAAGAATAGTCAGCATGGTGACTCAGTAGATAGCACAGTTGCTTGTGATCCTAGGTTCAGTCTCCACCCCAGTCGTATACCTCCCAACCTTCTAAGGTGGACACCTCTTCAGCACAGAATATTTTGGTAAAGGGCACACCTTTGACACACTCCTAGTCAAGTGAACCATGACAAAATACAGCTTAACACCTAACTCCCAACACCCAACTTTGGCTTAAAATTTGAAGCCCATGAAATCTCCGACAGCTATACTCATCAGATCTCCAGCACTGTCCCCCATAGACTCACCAATCTTAGCAAATTTGAATTACTCCTCTTCAAAATGACTTCTGGTGAGTCCAGAATATCAAGACTCCATTCCATTCTAGACTCACAAGAAAATGCTGCAGGAAACAATGCCACGTCATCATATGGCAACATAGGCGTGCGCACAGGGTGTGCCAGGAGTGCCTGGGCACACCCTAATCGCCTTGTGTGGTGCATATTCCCCCCTGTTTAGACCACTGATATTTCACCCCCCCAAAAAATGTTACAAAATACAATAATTTATTTAAAAATAAAATAAAAATAATGACACTGTCCACTGCCCTACGGACACCATCAGTACATATACACATGCATATGTATTTGAGCTTTGGGGTGCACACCCTAATGCAAGAGGCTGCGCACACCTATGTATGGCAATGTCCTCGGCAGCATTTAGTATTTGGATACCACCAGAGGAAGAAGTGGATGAAGAGGATGTCATTAGACCCAGCCAAACACATCTATCAAAAGGTTAAGAAGTATTCTTTCATATTTGTGCCCAGCCTCTTGCATTAGGGTGTACACTACACTGCAAAGGTGAAACACATGCGTGTGTATATATATGTACAGTATATATATATATATATATATATATCATAACTCAACCAACATTTTGAGATGGGAATGAGGGATACCTACTAGCAAATGTATGTAGGCACAGGACACACCCCCTGCCACACCCCCTTAAAGGAGAATTAACCAAAAAAAAGGTTAATTAAGTCCACAAGGGTATTTTTTTACCACTTTTATTCCTTTACATTGGCTTTTAAAATTTACAAATGCAGCAATTTAGAAATTGGATAAAAGGTTTAGCACTGGGAAACTTTTTGAACGATAAATAGTGCATTTTATATACAACTATATAGATCAAACCACTAGGGATGAGCCGAACACCCCCCGGTTCGGTTCGCACCAGAACCCGCGAACGGACCGAAAGTTCGCACGAACGTTAGAACCCCATTGACGTCTATGGGACTCGAACGTTCGAAATCAAAAGTGCTCATTTTAAAGGCTAATTTGCATGGTATTGTCCTAAAAAGGGTTTGGGGACCCGGGTCCTACCCCAGGGGACATGTATCAATGCAAAAAAAACTTTTAAAAACGGCCGTTTTTTCGGGAGCAGTGATTTTAATGATGCTTAAAGTAAAAAAAAAAAAGTGAAATATTCCTTTAAATATCGTACCTGGGGGGTGTCTATAGTATGCCTGTAAAGTGACGCGTGTTTCCCATGTTTAGAACAGTCCCTGCACCAAATGTCATTTTTAAAGGAAAAAATCTCATTTAAAACTGCTTGCGGGTTTAATGTCATGTCGGGTCATGGCAATATGGATGAAAATCAGTGAGACAAACGGCATGGGTACCCCCCAGTCCATTACCAGTCCCTTTGGGTCTTGTATGGATATTAAGGGGAACCCCGCACCCAAATTAAAATAAGGAAAGGTGTGGGGCCACCAGGCCCTATATACTCTGAACAGCAGTATACAGGCGGTGCAAACAAGACAGGGACTGTAGGTTTGTTGTTAAGTAGAATCTGTTTGTAATTTTGAACATTTTTAACGTGTTTAGCTCCAGCCAAAAAATCTTTTCTAAGCTTTTTGGAAAACATAGGGAAGGGTTATCACCCCTGTGACATTTGTTTTGCTGTCTTTCCTCCTCTTCAGAAGATTTCACCTCACTTTTTTGTCCCAATGAAAAATGTTTTTTGAAAATTTGGGTTTTTTTGTGGAACAAGGATTGGAAAGCATCAGTGGAAAGGAGAACTTGTTTTCCCATATTAACTCTTACAGGAGAGAATTTCCCTTCCTAGGGGTAGATTTCATCTCACTTCCTGTTGTCTCCTTCCGTTTGCAAGTAGGAGTCGTTTGTAAGTTAGATGTTTGAAAGTAGGGTCCTGCCCTATATACTCAGCAGAAATTTGGGCCTTAGGTGTTGCTGTGGCCACAACACTGTAAGCCCTCACAGGGCCCTGCTGTGAAATATTAGATCAAGAATTGTAATTACATGCCCCTGTTGAACAGGAGCTGAAAAATTAGGCCTTAGGCACTGGTGCTGGTGCCACAACACTGCAACCCCTCACAGACACTCTAGTTGGAACGCAGGAACGAGCCCTGCTGCAAATTATTGCTTCAAAAATTGTAATTACACGCCCCTGTTAGACAGGGGCAGAAAAATTGGGCCTTAGGCACTGGTGCTGGTGCCACAACACTGCAACCCCTCACAGACACTCTAGTTGGAACGCAGGAACGAGCCCTGCTGCAAAGTATTGCATCAAAAATTGTAATTACACGCCCCTGTTAGACAGGGGCAGAAAAATTGGGCCTTAGGCACTGGTGCTGGTGCCACAACACTGCAACCCCTCACAGACACTCTAGTTGGAACGCAGGAACGAGCCCTGCTGCAAAGTATTGCATCAAAAATTGTAATTACACGCCCCTGTTAGACAGGGGCAGAAAAATTGGGCCCTAGGCACTGGTGCTGGTGCCACAACACTGCAACCCCTCACAGACACTCTAGTTGGAATGCAGGAACGAGCCCTGCTGCAAAGTATTACATCAAAAATTGTAATTACACGCCCCTGTTAAACAGGGGCTGAAAAATTGTGCCTTAGGCACTGGTGGTGGCGCCCAGAACCAAAAATGTTCTTACAAGCTATCAGCGTGATGATTGAGGAGGAAGAGGATAATTACTCAGGGATAGTCACTCAGCATCAGCATAGGCAGTCTTTGAAGGGATCTGAGATTTCAAAAAAAATTATTCGGTTACATCAGCATCAGGTGCTTGGTAGCTGGTGGTGATCCAAGACTCATTCATTTTTATGAAGGTCAGCCGATCGACCGAGTCGGTGGACAGACGCACCCTGTGATCGGTTACCACGCCTCCAGCAGCACTGAATGTGCGTTCCGAAAGAACGCTGGATGCAGGACAGGCCAGTAGCTCAATTGCATACTGTGCAAGCTCTGGCCAGTGATCCATCCTCAAGACCCAGTAACCCAGAGGATTTTCGGTGGGAAAGGTGTCCAAGTCTGATCTTGCCCCTAGGTATTCCTGCACCATGTAAAACAGACGCTGGCGATGGTTGCTGGAACCGATCATACCTTGGGGCTGCGGACCAAAAAATTGTCTGAACGCATCGGTCAGACGGCCACCTTCTCCACCGCTCCTTCTTTGACTGACCGAAGCCTCAGCAACACGTTGTCCAGAAACAGGAGTTTGTAACCTCCCAGTCTCTGGGAACGCGTTGCACAGACCTTTCTGCAAGGCCTCCCGAAGATGTTTCATCCTCTGCTCCCTCTGCGATGGCAAGATAAGGTCCGCAACCTTACCCTTGTAACGTGGATCAAGGAGGGTTGCCAGCCAGTATTGGTCCTTCTCCTTGATACCACGAATACGAGGATCCTTACGCAGGCTTTGCAGGATCAGGGAGGCCATGCAGCGTAGGTTTGCTGAGGCATTCGGTCCGGAGTCCTCTGGGTCACTAAGAACGACATGGTCCGCAGCCACCTCCTCCCAGCCACGTACAAGTCCATGTGTTTCTTGGGACTGATCCCTTAAAGACTGCTGCTGATGCTGAGTGCCAGGCTCCACCTCCATACTGACACAATCTTCCTCCTCCTCCTCTTCCTCCTCGTCCTCTTCCTGTGTGATCGGCGGGCACGCAGGAACACTGTCTGGATAAAGGGGGCCTTGAGAGCTAAGGAAGTCCTCCTCTTCCTGCCTCTGTTCTGCCTCAAGTGCCCTGTCCATTATTCCACGCAGCGTGTGCTCCAACAGGTGGACAAGGGGGACAGTGTCACTGATGCATGCACTGTCACTGCTCACCATCCTCGTGGCCTCCTCGAATGGTGACAGGACAGTGCATGCATCCCTGATCATGGCCCACTGGCGTGGGGAAAAAAAACCAAGCTCCCCTGACCCTGTCCTGGTGCCATAGTCGCACAGGTACTCATTGATGGCCCTCTGCTGCGTGTGCAGCCGCTGCAGCATGGCCAACGTTGAGTTCCACCTGGTGGGCATGTCACAGATTAGGCGGTTCTTGGGCAGGTTAAACTCCTTTTGGAGGTCCGTCAGCCGAGCACTGGCATTATATGACCGGCGGAAATGCACACAGACTTTCCTGGCCTGCCTCAGGACATCCTGTAAGCCCGGGTACCTGCCCAAGAACCGCTGCACCACCAAGTTAAGGACGTGAGCCAAACAGGGCACATGGGTCATTTGTCCCTGTCGGAGGGCAGAGAGGAGGTTGGTGCCATTGTCGCAAACCACCATTCCTGCCTTAAGTTGGCGTGGCGTCAACCACCTCTGAACCTGCCCCTGCAGAGCTGACAGAACCTCTGCCCCAGTGTGGCTCCTGTCCCCCAAGCACACCAGCTCAAGCACCGCATGGCATCTTTTGGCCTGCGTACTTGCGTAGCCCCTTGAACGCCTACGGAGCACCGCTGGTTCCGAGGAAGAGGCCATGGAGGAAGAAGAAGAGGAGGGGGTGGAGGAGAGAGGTGTGTCACAATCAGCATTTTGGAGGCGTGGTGGCGGAACAACCTCCAACACTACTGCACCTTGTCCTGCATCCTTCCCAGCTGCCAGCAGAGTCACCCAATGCGCCGTGAAACTTAGGTAACGTCCCTGTCCATGCCTGCTGGACCATGAGTCAGCGGTAATATGCACCTTACCGCTGACCGCCCTGTCCAGCGAGGCATGGACATTGCCTTCCACATGCCGGTAGAGAGCCGGAATCGCCTTCCGTGAGAAAAAGTGGCGTTTGGGTACCTGCCACTGAGGAACCGCACATTCCACAAACTCACGGAAGGGGGCAGAGTCTACCAACTGAAAAGGCAGCAGTTGAAGTGCTAGCAATTTTGCCAAGCTAGCATTCAACCGCTGGGCATGTGGATGGCTGGGAGCAAACTTCTTTCGGCGGTGCAGCAGCTGGGGCAGGGAAATTTGCCTGGTACAATCTGACGTCGGTGTACCAAAAGCAGATTGCCCACAAGTACTTGGCTGTGACACACCTAATTCTACACCTTCATTCCTCTCACTGCAGGTCTCAGAGAGGACTGAAGGTCTAGTGGGGTTGGAAATCTCAGCTGATGAGGAGCAAGGAGAGATCCTCTTTGTTCTTTGGTGTGGGTCTTTTAGATACGCTTGCCAACGAACTGCATGGCAGGTCAACATATGTCTGGTCAAGCATGTGGTACCCAAGCGGGAGATATTTTGGCCACGCGAGATACGCTTGAGACATATGTTGCAAATAGCAGCGGTGCGATCTGATGCACTCGTCTCAAAAAAGGCCCACACCAAAGAACTTTTTGAATAACGCGCAGAGACTGCAGCGCCCTGCACATGTGGAGCTTTGGGGTGTGATGCAGTCAATGTGCTGCCCTTAGGCTGGCCCCTGGAGGGCATCCTGCCTCGTTGGTGATGTGCTGCCGCCTCCTCCTCCTCCTCCTCCTCCTCCTCCTCCTCCTCCTCTCTCCTATCAGGCACCCACGTTGAGTCAGTGACCTCATCATCCCCTCCCTCCTCATCACTGGAGCAAACCTGGCAGTATGCTGCAGCAGGGGGAGCATGACTGCCAGATTGCTGTCCTTCTTGGGCACCCCCTCTGTCCGCGCTCATGTTACTGCCTTCATCGAGCTCAGTATCGTCATCAGAGCCTTCCAAACGCTGGGCATCCTCCTGGAGCATGTACCCAACACTGTGGTCAAACAGTTCGAGGGAATCCTCATGAGGACATGGTGGAGCTAGGGAAGGAGTCACTGATGACATTGAGCTGAGGGAAGAGGCCGCTGCTTTGCCAGACAAAGCACCCTGGGCATGGGTGAGAGAGGATGAGGAGGATGAGGACGGCTTGGTCATCCACTCGACCAAGTCTTCCGCATGTTGCGGCTCAACATGGCCAGCTGCCGAAAAAAAGGCCAAGCGTGTCCCATGGCCACGTGCTGATGAGGATGCACCGTCTCCACGACCAGCACTAGACACAGAGCCTGCTTGCCCTCTCTTATTGGCTTGTGACTGTCTGCCTCTCCTTCTTGGCCTTCCAGACATACTAATGGCCTGTAGCTGCACTAAGCTGGGATAGAACACCTGTAATTTTCTTCAAGTAGCTTTATATACTGTAACCAGACAAGCCTGCCTGTCAGTAGGAAGATAACAGGAACGGATCTAGCTGAACACTGTGAGCAGGACGCACTGTACTAAATGTAAATAGTCTAGCTGCCTGACCGTGGTACTAATAGGATCAAATAGAACACCTGTAATTTTCTTCAGGTAGCTTTATATACTGTAACCAGACAAGCCTGCCTGTCAGTAGGAAGATAACAGGAACGGATCTAGCTGTACACTGTGAGCAGGACGCACTGTACTAAATGTAAATAGTCTAGCTGCCTGACCGTGGTACTAATAGGATCAAATAGAACACCTGTAATTTTCTTCAGGTAGCTTTATATACTGTAACCAGACAAGCCTGCCTGTCAGTAGGAAGATAACAGGAACGGATCTAGCTGAACACTGTGAGCAGGACACACTGTACTAAATGTAAATAGTCTAGCTGCCTGACCGTGGTACTAATAGGATCAAATAGAACACCTGTAATTTTCTTCAGGTAGCTTTATATACTGTAACCAGACAAGCCTGCCGGTCAGTAGGAATTTAACAGGAACGGATCTAGCTGAACACTGTGAGCAGGACGCACTGCACTAAATGTAAATAGCAGGAACGGATCTAGCTGAACACTGTGAGCAGGACGCACTGCACTAAATGTAAATAGTCTAGAAGATAACAGGAACGGATCTAGCTGAACACTGTGAGCAGGACGCACTGCATTAAATGTAAATAGTCTAGATAGAAGATAACAGGAACGGATCTAGCTAAACTGAATACAGTGTATATATATATATGCAACACCTGGGATGCATATATATACACAATACACTGTAAGTGCAGCTAACTGACTGACTGTTCTGCCTAATCTATCTATCTCAAATCAAATGACACTGTCTCTCTCTCTCTCTATCTCTCAGCACACCGGAACACACACTACACAGGGCCGCCGTGCAGGCGGCCTTATATAGTGTGGGGTGTGTACTAAATGCCCTGAGCCGTAATTGGCCAAAGCCACCCTGGCTTTGGCCAATTACAGCTCTCTCTACTGACAGCGCTGTGATTGGCCAAGCATGCGGGTCATAGTGCATGCTTGGCCAATCATCAGCCAGCAATGCACTGCGATGCCGCAGTGAATTATGGGCCGTGACGCGCCACACGAATTTAGCGCGAACGGCCCATAACGTTCGCAATTCGGCGAACGATCGAACAGCCGATGTTCGAGTCGAACATGGGTTCGACTCGAACACGAAGCTCATCCCTACAAACCACAATGAGGGACAAATAGAGGGAAAGAGGGACAAAGGGACATTGCTCCAAATCAGGGACAGTCCCTCGAAATCAGGGACAGTTGGGAGCTATGATATACTGTATATATACATATATACATACACACACACATACAGTATATATATACACACAGACACACACACACACTCTTATTCCCCGTACACACGATAGGATTTTCCGACGGAAAATGTGTGATAGGACCTTGCTGTCGGAAATTCCGACCGTGTGTAGGCTCCATCACACATTTTCCATATGATTTTCCGACACACAAAGTTTTTATGAGCTTGCTATGAAATTTTCCGACAACAAAATCCGTTGTTGGAAATTCCGATCGTGTGTACACAAATCCGACGCACAAAGTGCCACGCATGCTTAGAATAAATTAAGAGAGGAAAGCTATTGGCTACTGCCCTGTTTATAGTCCTGACGTACGTGTTTTACGTCACCGCGTTCAGAACGATCGGATTTTCCGACAACTTTGTGTGACCGTGTGTATGCAAGACAAGTTTGAGCCAACATCCGTCGGAAAAAATCCATGGATTTTGTTGTCGGAATGTCTGATCAATGTCCGACCGTGTGTACGGTGCATAAGAAATAAATATTTTAAAATGTATTAAGACATGGATGTTGTCTGGTGGACAGTGGATGGTGTGATTAGAGCAGAGAACGTTATCAATAGAGCGGTGGATGGTGTCGGTAGGGCAGTGGACGGTGTCGTTTTTTATTCTTATTACTTTTTTTTTTTTTTTTTTTTTTACAATTTTATTTTTTATTATTTTTTACAATATCATTTTTTATAATTTTTTTTACATATTTTAGGAGCCCCATTGGGGGGCTTTGGTAAAAGATTAAGGGTCTAAACAAACCTGAGGACTGAGGGTAGACATTCCCCTGTCCCTTTCTCTGCAGCCTCGGCTAAACTGGACAGTGAGTGAATGGAAAGTGCTCAATGCTGGGTGGCTTGCTGTTCATTCACAAACTGAAGCATAGTAAACACTGTTTACTATGCTTCAGTTATGGATGAAGATGAGTGTTTAGTACCAATCGCTCACTGTGTTCATTCAGAATAGGAAAGGGCAGGTAAAAGACATTTGCATCTCCCTGTGAGCCTGCAGCAGTCAGTGCGGATGCATTCTTTTTTTTTTTTTTTTTTTACACCTGAGATGGTGGAGATCCCAAACCCAGAGCTTGAGGCTACATTGACACTTGAGTCTTGTTGTTTTCTACCATTTTTCAAATTTATTTACACATCTGTGGACAAACTTTTAGTGCACTTTTGATTTAGCCATTAGAAAACTAGATACTGAGAAGAGGAGATGTTTGTTAGACGTGACAAATGCACATTTTTCATGCACTCCTATTTAAGTCTACTGGGGCCAAAAATGCACGATTATGCCCCAAAGAAGCCCCAGTATTTTTTTTTTTTTAGAGTTGAGCAATAGCACATCGCTCAGATGTGAACTTGCACATAAAATAACATGGAAATCTGAGTGTCAAGCGTTGAAGTGCTTCTGGAAACGCGTGCCAAATTTCTCAGGTGTTAATGTAGACTTGATCTCTGAAACTCACTCACTGCAACTTTTCTTTTACATGGGTGTATAACCCTTTCCTGCCCAAGGAGGTCATATGACATCCTGGACTTTGAGTGGGGATATCCGAATGATGCCTGCAACTACAGTAGGGTTGCCACCTGTCTGGGATTCACCCGGACAGTCCGGGTTTTGAATCATGTTTCCGGGTTTCAGGCGGACTGAAACCCGGACACATTATTCAGACCGGGCTGTGGCTCCCCAAGTAACCAAGATAGTCACACAAATCTGTTGCCGTCCAGGAGCTGTGGGCAGCTGTGTGGGGGGCAGGTTCGGCATCACTTGGGTGCAGGGTGATGATGTAAGAGCACTTTGGCCACACCCACGTATTGCTGCAGTACGCTATGTGCACCGCATTACTACTTTTTGCGGGGCACCCAATGGTGTCCCAGGCCGCTTAAGTGTTCGGGTCTGGCTTGAAGAAAAGGTGGCAACCCTAAGCTACAGGCATCATTCAGATATCATCTTTTTCAGCCAACGATTCTGTGCATCGTAAGAACAATCATAGCGGCAGTTCAGCCGATCGATATGTTCTTACAGGCGGTGGGAGGGGGTGCTTCTCTGGGCTTGCCCGTGCGATCGGCGAGCCGGAGAACGAATCAGTCGCCGCCGGTAGTTGATCATAGAGATTTCTGGTGACCAGATGGTCCCCAGCCATCTCTATGACCCTCGGAGGCCCGGGCGTGATGTTATGATGTCACGTCCGGGCTGGTGGATGTAAACAATGCTGGGGATTCGGCTGGAAAGGCAGAGACAATTCATTTTTTTCTTAATCTCAGTCTTTCCAGCCTGGAGGAAAGCCTCCATAAAGAGGACCTGTTAGGCACTATTCTTATTACAAGGGATGTTTACATTCCTTGAAATAGAAATAAAAGTGATCAAAAAAAAAAATTTAAAGAGAAAGTGTAAAAATAAAAAAACAAAGGTAAAATAAACAATAAAATAAATAATACATTTAAAGCGCCCCTGTCCCCGCGTGCTTGCGCACAGATGCAAACTCATACGCCCACATATGTAAACAGCGTTCAAATAACACATGTGAGGTATCGCCGCGTGCGTTGGAGCAAGAGCAACAATTCCAAGACCTTCTCTGTAACTCTTAACTGGTAACCTGTAAAAAAATTTAAAGCGTCGCCTATCTAGATTTTTAAGTACCAAAGTTTGGCGCCATTCCACGAGTGTGCACAATTTTATAGCGTGACATGCTAGGTATCTATTTACTCCACGTAACATCATCTTTCACATTATATAAAAAAATTGGCTAACTTTACTGTTTTTTTGCTTTTTTTTAAATTAATTTTTCCAAAAAAAAAGGCGTTTGAAAAATTCCTGCGCAAATATCGTGTGACGTAAAAAGTTGCAACGATCACCATTTTATTCCCTAGGGTCTCTGCTAAAAAAACACACGTTTGGGAATTCTGAGTAGATTTTTAGCAAAACAAATATGATTTTTACATGTAGGAGAAGAGTACCAGAATAGGCCCGGTATGAAAGTGGTTAAAAATATAAGCAACCCAATAATATGAATGATGAATTAAAAGTTCAGTACAATACGAATATCATTGGCAGTTGACTGGGAGCCTTTGGCCTGGAAGGGCTTTTAACGTGTGTTACCACCATTAACATATGTGAATGGCGCTTTGATATTTTCTGGACAAATATATCACTTTCTTTCTGGATTTAACCCAGATAAAATGTGCCATGGTCATTTGACAAAAGCTTTGGTCTCTGGGTGTTGATTTTTAATAAAAAGCCTTCACCCTCTCCATCCACTTCCTCCCATTTCCCTCCTGCCCCATTCTCTCACACAATTGGATATTTTTATTTATTTTTTATTTTGTGGAAAAAAATGTTGAGAATCTCTTCGTACTTCCTGGTTTCTCGGCTAAGCAAGAATTAAATATACAGTTGCCTGCAGCCTCCTAGAATACCCACGTCATGCATCCCTCGAGGCCGTGGGCTACTCTATAGTACATGCACTGCATCTTCATGGGCCTGGCAATCTCTTCATTGTTTTTAAGGCCGCCCCCTTGATGATGCACCGTGGCCCATTCGCATCATCACCTGGCTGTCTACATGAGTCTGGGAGAGACAGCCGGCCCTGCCGATGATATCAAAGATGGCGGCACTGGACGGAGTTTGCTGTGGCAGATCTCTAGAGAACACCACTGGATCGCTGGGGTGTAATTATGTTTTTTGTGCTCCAGGCTATAGAGGTAAAGGGGGGGGGGCAGGAAATAGGGGGAAAGGTAAACTCCTCTTTAACTGCTTGCCGCCTGCCCCGCTGTCAAATGACAATGGGGCGGTGCAGCTCTTGTTCTGGGACGCTGTCATATGACGGCGGCCCAGAACGGCAGCTCTCGTGCGCCCGCGGGGGCGGTGCCGTGTTGCTAGGACACGGTGCAACCCCGATCTGTGTAAAGAGCCGCGTCCGATCACAGCCAGTCACATGTAAACATGGAGATACTGGTAATTGGCTCTCCTCGCCTCACACTGACAGAGTGTGAGGTGAGGAGAGCCGATCAGCGGCATCTCCTCACAGGGGGACATCTAGGGATGTCATCAGGGCACTTACCTCTAAATGCCTGTTGCTAGGGGGTCCCTCGTAGTCTGCCTCTTCCAGTGCCTGGGCTGGTGACATCACTTCCCCCTCGGCACAGGAAAGGCTCAGCTCTGCTCCCTCCCTCCTGTCAATCATCTGGGACCCATTACAGGTCCCAGGTGACTGAGCGGCCAATCACGGTGCGCGGCGCCGCTCGCGCATGCGCAGTGGGTGCCAGGCTGTGAAGCCACAGCCCGGCTCCCACAGTTGCAATGCCGGCGCCGCTGAACGGAGGGGGAGACGAGCGGGGCTTCGATCCCCCGCATCGCTGGACCCTGGGACAGGTAAGTGTCCAATTAAAAGTCAGCAGCAGCAGTATTTGTAGCTGCTGACTTTTAATTTTTTTTTTTTTTTTTTTACTGGACCTCGAGTGGAACTCCTCTTTAAAGTGATACTAAAGTTTTGTGTTTTTTTTTCCTTAAAAATTACAAACATGTTATACTTCCCTGCCCTGTGTTTTTGTTTTCCACAGAGGAGCCCTGATCCACCTCTTCTCGGGTCCCTCGCTGGCGCTCCTGGCCCCTCCCTCCTGTTGAGTGCCCCCACAGCAGACTAAGGGGGCACCTGAGACGAGCCGCAGCTCTGTGTGTCCATTCAGAAATGGATCCGCGGTTCGGCCTCACCCCCTCTCTCTCTCTCTTCTTTGGCTAACTGATTTTGATTGACAGCAGTGGGAGCCAATGGCACTGCTGCTGTGTGTCAGCCAATCAGGAGAGAGAGTCCCGGATGGCCAAGACACTCGTTCTCATCATTAGAGCGATATGGGGCTCAGGTAAGTATTAGGGGGGCTGCTGCACACAGAAGTTTTTTTTTATCTTAATGCATAGTATGTATTAAGATAAAAAAAAAACTTCTGCCTTTACAACCACTTTAAATCTGCTCCCACCCCAATTCTAAGCCCTATACTAACTACCCTGTAAAGGAGAGGTGTCTATGCTCACCTATTCTAAGGGCGCTCTGGTCAGGTCACATAATCGGCTCCCAACATCGGCCTTAGCGTAGAAGAGGGACAGTTGACAATAGATGCTCCATAGTAAGACTATGGGTGAAACCACCATATAGTGCAACCCGGAGAAGAAAAAATAGGTCGGCATGACTAAGGGAGGAACAGGTTTGGGAAGGGTTAAATAAATAAGTAGTTAGTGGGGTAGGGGTGTAGCTTACCTGATTGGTGTATTAGGGGTCAGATGGTCAGGGTGGAGCCGCAAGGGTTTTGTCCGTGCAAGGGCTGATGGGTAATCACTCCGGAAAGTTCTGTTGATTGAAGAGTTCCCTCCCGCCCTGTATTCTGGTTTTCAGGGGTAGTCTGGGTGTGGGACAATTCTGATGTTTCATGTTTTATCAAAGCAGCTTGCAGGTCAGGGGGTCTATGTTGGGGGGTTCAAGGATTAACCAGATTGTAGAAGAATTGTGGGCCCATCTTGGGTATGGCGCTCCCACCTGGTAGGTTGTTGGTGGTTCTCCCAGGAGCTAGGTCCCCTGGGGGAAAGTCAAAATGTGGAAGTCGCAACGTCTTCGAGCCGTATGGAGTGCGGCTAAGGACATGGTCGGTAATAATCAAAAATGTGATTTAAGGACACCCAAAGACCCCCCTCCTGGTGTTAAAATTTTTTTGTTTTGTTGTTTATTAATTTGTTTAATAAAAGGGCTGTTGTGGCCGTTTAAACCCATGTCACGCAGTGTTGTGTTTTTATTATAAGTTTAAGGACCATAATTTGACAAATCCTATAGTCAAGGCATTGTAGCCGTTGTTGGCGATCTCTCCTTTCCACTGAAGCTGCCACTGGGGAGATCATGTGATCGGACCATAATGCCTTCAAAATAGGTAAGTATAGACATTTTCCCTTTACAGGATAGTTAGTATACCTGTTCCCCCGAAAATAAGACCTAGCATGATTGTCAGTGATGGCACCAATATAAGCCCTACCCCCTAAATAAGCCCTACCCTGTTTCCCCGAAAATAAGCCCTACCCTGAAAATAAGACCTACAAGGACTTTAACTAGGGCTTATTTGGGGGGTAGGGCTTATATTGCAGCCATCACCGACAATCAGGTCTTATTTTCGGGGAAACAGGGTAGGGTTTAGAATTGGGTGGGGGCAGGTTTAAGTTTAGATAATATTTGATTGGACTTCTAATTTAAGTATCTCTGTAGCCAATCTTTAGCCAATCTTTAGAATTTGACAATTCGGTATTTGTGCTGATAGTGTGCAGTGAGCGCACTATATATAGGCTACCCAGTGACACACATGTTTGGCCTGTAGGTGTCAAAGCCCACCCTTTAGCACATACAGCATGTGTTGGGCAGTCGTAAATGGGTTAAATGTAGGCCTCATCAGCCCATGGCAACCAATCATAAACCAGCTTTTATGACTGCAGTTTAGAACTGCACAGCATTGTTTGTATTCCAGTCCTCCTGTTTTAAAAATGTCTGAAAGAACAACTGCGTTGCCCCAAGCAACCGATCAGATTCATAGCGTCATTACAGTCGGATATGTACGCATTTCCTTTTTTTAATGTAGGCCTCAGCTGTACTGACAGGCCTTTTATAGCCTTAAACATTTGGTGTGGGGGGGTTGAGGAAAGTGAATGGTGCTCGATACAAACTCCGTGCTGGAGATTGTACAGGACAGCAGTGCCCCCTGCCTGCCGCACTTGCTGAAGAAACGCACGCAATAAGGACTTGAGCCATTTAGACACTATAATTAAATGTATGCTGGGAAAAAAAAAGAGAAAGAATCAGTGTTTTTCAGCACAGCCAATTTTTGCTGTCTCTGTAATTTTGATGGCAGCCTAGCTGAAATGGGTCCATTACAATATGTTCCAGTCATTACCCAGCCGTCTTGCGTCGTGTCTCCAATATGGAGGAGATATGTGTGCGCAAAGCGAGCTCTTACATTATGAAAACGAAGGAGTGAGCTGCTGAGCTGCAGATATTAGTGCTTTTGTTCCAGAGTCTAAAGCGGTCTTAGAAGACAAAAATCATCCCTCTTGAAAGGGGGGCATTCATTCATAACTTTGGAAGGTTAAAAGTTTCTTTCTTAAAATTACTCAAAAAACACGGAACATGTGGTGTCTGGCGCGCAGGAGCATGTGATCGGCATTTACACTCATCAATGGCTATATAACAATAATTAGAAATAAATGAAAGGCACTAATCTGCAATTGGCTACAAATATGGCTTAGACACTTTTACTAGTTAAAACATACACTATATTGTCAAAAGTATTGGGACACCTGCCTTTACACGTGCATAAAGTGTGTTACGTAGAAAGTGAGGTTGAAAAAAGTCCATCTAGTTCAACCATAAAAAAAATATATATATATATCATACAATCCCATATACCCAATCCTATACCCACAGTTTATCCAGAGGAAGGCAACCCCCCCCCCCCCTCCAGAAAAGCATGATCCAATTTGCTACAGCAGGGTAAAAAATTCCTTCCTGATCCCCCGAGAGGCAATCGGATTTTCCCTGGATCAACTTCACCTATAAATGTTAGTACCCAGTTATATTCTGTACATTTAGGAAATAATCCAGGCCTTTCTTAAAGCAATCTACTGAGCTGGCCAGAACCACCTCTGGAGGGATTCTATTCCATATTTTCACAGCTCTTATGCCGTGCACACACGATCGGACTTTCGACAGACTGAACTCCGAAGGACTTTTTGACGGACTTTCGACGGAGTTCCGACAGAGTTCCAATGCAACGGACTTGCCTACACACAATCACACCAAAGTCCGACTGATTCAAACGTGATGACGTACGACCGGACTAGAATAGGGGAGTTCATAGCCAGTAGCCAATAACTGCCCTTGCGTCGTTGTTCGTCCGTCAGACTAGCATACAGACGAATGGATTTTTCGACCAGACTCGAGTCCGTCGGAAAGATTTGAGACATGTTCTATTTCAGACCTTTGCTGTCGAAAAGTCCGGTCGTGTGTACACGGCATTACTTTGAAGAAAGCTTTCCGTATCTGGAGATGAAATCTCTTTTCCTCTAGACATAAAGGGTGTCCCCTCTGTGTTGACCGTAAAGTGACTCAACATCAAGTTCACTATATGGACCTCTTATATATTTACACATGGTGATCATATCCCCCCTGGAGTCATTCAGCCCTGAACTCTAGTAACCCTGACCAAGATTCCATGGCTCAGGCTTAGCCCTGGGCCAGATTAGAATTTGCCTGCACTATCGCTAGTAGCACAATGGAGGGTGCTACACTTGTTTTTTTGGGGGGGGGTTCAATAGGACTAACGTGCTGCAACTGTGAGCCAAGTGCATGAATGGTTGAGTTTGACAGGTAATGCCACCTGTAGACATGCTGCATTAAATTTGCCACACCGGTGTATAACCCCGAACTGTCCCTGATTTTGAGGGACTGTCCCTCATTTGGAGCAAAGTCCCTCTGTCCCTCTTTCCTCCTCATTTTGGTCTGATCTATATAAATGCATAAAAAATGCACTACTTATCTATCAAAAACTGTTTTACAGTGCTAAAAATTTCATCCAATTTCTAAATTGCTGCATTTTGTAAATTCCAAACACCAATAAAAAGAAATAGTAGTAGTAAAAAAGCACTTGTAGGTTTAACCAATCATTTTTTTCTGTACAATTCTCCTTAAAGCGGGCGTGGCAGGGGTGTGTCCTATGCCTGCATACTTTTGCTAATAGGCATCCCTCATTCCCATCTCAGAAAGTTGGGAGGTATGCCGGTGCTATGTGAACTAACCCTTCTGACTGTATTGTAGGCTTTAGGTGGGTGGTCATTTTTTTTAATGCACCCTGACCTACCATGTGAAAGATGCCTACAATCTCAGAAACGTCTAGGTTCTCTTCAAGCATTTTTGGTGCATTTTTTTATGCTTGTTTGTGCATGCATTTTTCAAGTGTTTTCAAGCTTGGGCATTTTTATATTAGCCAATGGCAAGCTAGCTACTAGGAGAAGGAGAGACAAGAAATCACACCAAGAATAAGTGTTATGTACATTTTTTAGGTGCTCCCATTGAAGTCCATAGGGACTAAAAAAGCATGGCTCTGCTCAGAAGATGCTCAAGCAACAAGCCTAACCAGTTCAGGATGGCTTACCGCACTTTTACTGCAGCAGGGTGGCCCTGCTGTGCCAAATCGCGTACATGTACATGATTTGGTGTTTTCAAGATCCCCCTGTAGATGTCCCATTAGGACGAAACGCATCGGTAAAGGTTCATCGCTCCCCACATTGCTTTTATTTACCGTGATCACTTTTACCTACGTAAGTTGGTTTTAATAAACCCACTTTTTTTGACCTGCCCAACCGGGCCCCCCTCCCCTCTCTTTTTTCATATATACTGTACTTAGGATGAGAGCTGTCGTGGTGCCCCTTTTGGATAGTTGCCTTTCCAGTTTGGTCGATATCTATGAGGTCGTTTGAAGACATCACTGGAGACTCTGGGTTTCTACATCCATCTGAGAGAGCCACTGATTTGGATGTCTAGGCTTTTATGATTCGGTGTCGCTGACATCCGGGTCCATCTGCTCCGGTAAGAGTGTCCAATCATATTCACCTTCAGGATTCACCATTGTTGATGTTTTACGTTGGAAGATCATCACTTCATTGTTGTGGACTTCTACATATTTCTTCATTTTTTGGATTTATGTTATGAGACTCACATAGCATTTTTTCACTTTCATATATATCCATTCATTTCACTATGCTGGACTTGGAATATTTATTTTATATTCTTTGATTATTGCACTTATCACTTGTGCACATATTCTGTTAGCGCTACATTTTTTGCACCCTTTGTATTTGAATATGTGTCACGTTTCTGTGTAGCTGCTGATATATTTTAGTTATATTTTTTTATTTGTTATATATTTGCGCAGCATTATTTTACTTTCCATGGTGTTTCCAGGTTTTATGGCTGGGGCCCGCTAAATGGCTGCGCAAATGACAGAAAAGAGCCCTGTGCTGGTAAATAACACAGGGCTCTCTACAGACAGCAGCGGTGCATCTGTTTTTTTCTCCCTGCAAAGCAGGGAGTAATAACAGTCACATCGCTTAGTAAAAGCAGCACATACTATACACCCTTAACATTGTTAGGCACACAGTTAACCCTTGGAGTACCCCTTCCCAGCCAGTGTCATTAGTAAAGTGACAGTGTATAGTATTAGCACTGATCACTATTATGCCACATACACACGATTGCACATTCTGACAACGAAATCCATGTTTTTTTTCCGACGGATGTTAGCTCAAACTTGTCTTACATACACACGGTCACGTAAATGTTGTCGGAAATTCCAAACGTCAAGAACGCGGTGACATACAACACATACGATGAGCCGAGAAAATTGAAGTTCAATAGCCAGTACGGCTCTTCTGCTTGATTCCGAGTATGCATGGAATTTTGTGCGTCAGAATTGTGCACACACGATCGGAATTTCCGACAACGGATTTTGTTGTCAGAAAATTTGAGATCCAGATCTCAAATTTTGTTTGTCGGAAATTCAGTCGAAAAATGTCCGATGGAGCCTACACACGGTCGTAATTTCCAACAACAGGCTCCCATCGAATATTTGTTGTCGGAAATTCTGACCGTGTGTACGGGGCATTAGTGTCACTGATGATGTCAGTTAGGGCTGGCCACGCACGGTGCGGATTTCTTTCTTGCAATCACGGGATGCAGGAAAGAAATATGCACAATTCCCCCATCAACACAGACAGGGCTGACAGGGGAATCAGCAATTGTCTTCTCCCGGTGAAGGGGTGGGGGAAGCCGTCCCTGCCGGGAGAAGACATTTATTATCACTAGGGGCTATAGCACCTGCTAGCGATAATCACAAGAAAATCCTGCAGGCTGGTTGTACCCAAGTTGATCAATAAATCAACGTGGTACATTCAGCCTGCCCATCAACGGATCGAATCTTGGATGGTTCCTGCTGGAGTTTCAAACCGTGTATGGCTGGCCTTAGTTGGTTACCATAAAGTGTCAGTGTCAGATTGCCTGCCGCACTCTCACAGTCCCACTATAAGTTGTTGATCACATCCATTACTAGTATAAAAAAAAAATTAAATAAAAATTCCAGTATATATACACCATAGATTGTAGATGTTATAACTTTCACGCAAACCAATCAATATACACTTATTGGGATTTTTTTTTTTTTACCAAAGACATGTAGCAGGATATATTTTGGCCTAAATTTATGAAAAAATTAGATTAAAAAGAAAATGTTTTTTTGGATATGTTTTATAACGTGTAGCGCTACCCCTGTAGGGGCCGCTAGTGAATGTGGTCGTCTCCCACCCTGCACAGCCAGGCACACAAATTTTCCATTTACTTCAGAGACAAGAAGCTGTCCTTGCAGCTTTGTTTGTTTTTTGTATTAGGGGAATTAAACTTGGATAGGAAAGGGTAGATATGGGATGCCCATTTGATCAGTAGAACTCTTTAGGGACTTAAAGTATATACTGTACATCCAGTATATACACACTTTCCTCTTCTATCTCCAGCACAGACTTGATTGCAGAACACTAACTCCCAGGACCAGCTAGCACAGTTTCAGATTCAGCACAATCTCAGCTGAGTCTGGACGAATGAACTTTGCAGGTAGGGACCGCGGGCCCCTATGGTGTAGCCAAAAAAATAGAAGTCTTTGGTGCTAGCTGTCCCATTTGTGGCTACTGCTCCTGGCACCACCTCTTCAGGCACTGCCAACCCTCCTGGCTGGAGCTGCCCCCTTCTCCTGCCCGTGCCACCACAGTCCTCCTGACTGGATCTACATCCATCCCAGACTGCTCATCCCAGTCCTCTCAGGCGTGCCTCCCAGTCCTCCTGACTGTGTGGGGATGGGGATGGTGTTCTTGGGGTCACAGGCAGCATTCCTCCTCCTCCAAACACGGCGAGTTGAGCTGATGCCAAAGAGCTTGATTTTGGTCTCATTTGAACACTTTCACCCAGTTCTCCTCTGAATCATTCAGATGCTCATTAGCAAACTTCAGACGGGCCTGTACATGTTCTTTCTTGAGCAGGGGGACCTTACAGGCGCTGCAGGATTTCAGTCCTTCACGGTGTAGTGTGTTACCAATTGTTTTCTTGGTGACTATGGTCCCAGCTGCCTTGAGATCATTGACAAGATTCTCCCGTGTAATTCTGGGCCAATTCCTCACCGTTCTAATGATCATTGAAACTCCACAAGGTGATATCTTGCATGGAGCCCCAGACCGAGGGAGACTGACAGTTATTTTGTGTTTCTTCCATTTGCGAATATTCGCACCAACTTTTGTCACCCTCTCACCAAGCTGCTTTGGCGATGGTTTTGTAGCCCATTTCAGCCTTGTGTAGGTCTACAATCTTGTCCCTGACATCCCTGGACAGCTCTTTGGTCTTGGCCATGGTGGAGAGATTGGAATCTGATTAATTGATTGCTTCTGTGGACAGGTGTCTTTTATACAGGTAACAAGCTGAGACTAAGACCCCATTCACACAGGGACGACTTGTCAGGCGACCTAGTCGCCTGACAAGTCGCCTCCCGTTCTGTACTATGGAGCCGTTCTAAGGGGAGCGACGCAAGTCGCTCCGACTTAGAAAAAGGTTCCTGTACGACTTTGGGGGCGACTTGGGGCGACTTGCATAGACTTCTATGCAGAAGTCGTTTTGCAAGTCGCCTGGCCATTCGTTTGCAGGTCGCCTCGCTGAGGCGACCTGCAAGTCGTGTTGCCCCTGTGTGAATGGGGTCTAAGAGCACTCCCTTTATGAGAGTGCTCCTAATCTCAGCTCGTTACCTGTATAGGAGACACATGGGAGCCAGAAATCTTGCTGATTGATAGGGGAACAAATACACATTTCACTCATTAAAATGCAAATCAATTTTTTTTAATGTGTTTTTCTGGATATATTTGTTGTTATTCTGTCTCTCACTGTCAAAATAAACCTACTATTAAAATTGTAGACTAATAATTTCTTTGTCAGGGGGCAAACGTACAAAATCAGCAGGGGATCAAATACTTTTTTTCCCTCACAGTATATATGTTGCGGTTTGCAAGTGGGTTACGGGGTTTATGGCTGAAGATATCAGCCATAACCCCGGTTTTTTTTTACGGAATTTTCTTTTTTTTTAAAGCGAAAGATCTAAAAGATCTAAAAAAAAAAATGTAAAGAAGAGATTTGGGGTGTTTTTGAGCCCAGATCTCTTAATAAAGAGAACCTGTCAACCTTATTTCTTTGACAATGGATGTTTACATTCCTTGTAACAGGAAAAAAAAAATTATAAAAATTAAACGGACAATGTAAAAATAGGGAATTAAAAGTGAAATAAATAATAATAATTAAAAAATGTAAAGTGCCCCCATCGCTCCGTGCTCGCACGCAGAAGGGATCACATACGTAAGTCACACACGCATATGTAAACGGTATTCAAACCACACATGTGAGGTATTGCTGCAAACGTTAGCGCAAGAGCAATAATTCTAGTGCCTGCCCGGCTCTGTAACTCTAAACATGTGACCTGTAAAGGCGTTTAAAAGGTCGTTTATGGATATTTTTAAGTACCGTAGTTTGTTGCCATTCCACAAGTGTGCACAATTTTAAAGTGTGACATGTTAGGTATCTATTTACTCAACGTAACAGCATCTTTTACATTATACAAAAAAATTGGAGCAACTATTTTGTTTTTTTTTTAGTTCATTAACCACTTGCCACCCGCCCACCGTCAAGTGATGGAGGGACAGTGCGGCTCTTGTTCTGGGTGGACGTCATATGACGGCGCACCAGAACAGCCGCTGGTGTGTAACCATGGGGGCATGCAGCACGGCGATCGTCCTAGCAGAGACTCCGATCTCTTTAAAGGGCCGCAGCTCTTTAACCATGTGATTGTCTGTGTCCAATCACAGCCGGTCACATGTAAATACGGAAGTGCCGTGAATCGGCTCTCCTCGCCTCACACTGACAGAGTGTGTGGCGAGGAGTACCAATCAGCAGCATCTCTTCGCAGGGGAGCCCTGGGCAAGGTAATCAGGACACTGATGATCAGGAAAGCTCCAGCAGTGCCCATCAGTGCCACCAATCAGTGCCTATCAGTGCCACCAATCAGTGCACATTGCTGCCACCAATCAGTGCCCATAAGTGATGCCAATCAGTGCAGCCTTTCAGTGCCCATCAGTGCCTGTTCATCAGTACTGCCCATCAATGCCCATCAGTACCTCCCATCAGTGCTGCCCATCAGTGCCCATCAGTGCCTGTTCATCAGTGCTGCCCATCAATGCCCATCAGTACCTCCCATCAGTGCTGCCCATCAGTTCCCATCAGCGCCGCCCATCTGTGCCCACCAGTGCTGTACATCAGTGCCCACCACTGCCGCCTATCAGTGCCCACCAGTGCTGTACATCAGTGCCCACCACTGCCACCTATCAGTGCCCACCAGTGCCTCCTATCAGTTCCCATCAGTGCGGCATATTAGTGTCTCCTCATCAGTGGCGCTTCATCAGTGCCCAGCAGTGCAGCCTCATCAGCACACACCAGTGAAGGAGAAAAATGACTTATTTACAATATTTACTGACAGAAACTAAGATTTTTTTTTTATTCAAAATTTTATTTTTTTATTCAAAATTTTATTCAAAAGTCTTTTTTCTTTTTTTAGTAAAAAATGAAAATCCCAGCAGTGATTAAATACCACCAAAAGAAAGCTCTATTTGTGTGAAGAAAAAGATAAAGAAAATAATTTGGCTACAGTGTTGCATGACCGCGCAATTATCATTCAAAGTGTGACAGCGTAGAAAGCGGAAAATGGCCTGGACAGGAAGGGGGTAAAAGTGCCTTGTATTGAGGTGATTAAAGTGTATTAAAAAAAAAACAATTAAAAGTGCTGCACAAATACAGACGTGACATGAAAAAATGCAACAATCGCCATTATATTCCCTAGGGTGAGGTCTCTGCCAAGAAAAAAAAAAATGTATAATGTTTGGGGGTTATGAGTAATTTTCTAGCGACAAATACTGATTTAAACTTGTAAAGAAAACGTGGCAGAAAAAGCCTGGTCGGCAAGTGGTTAAGGTTCCCTATTGCTGAGCGCGTTATTCCCAGAGTCCTCCTTTAAGTGAATGCAAGAAAAGATGCCCAGGAGGAGCGCGCTAAGGTAGGCCAAGACCTTGTTGACACAGAAAGAAAAAAGCTGAGGGAAGCAGTACAGCTTGCATAACAGGGAATCTCAAATAAACAAGGGATATAAATTATCTCCACCGTGACACATGATCCGTCCAAAAGTGAATTATTATAATTGTGCGTGAAAACCACTTTGCATTTCACCAGCAGTTATTAATCACAGCGCTGCTGACATTGATGAAGAATAAAATCCTAGTACAGGCAATTTCTCCCAAACAAAAGCCACACTGGGCTATGCATTAACGGTATGATTTATGGGACAACACACTCTGTTGAAGTTGTCAATCACAAAAAAAAAAGAGGGGAGGGATAAAAATATAAAAGCTGAAAAGATCATTTCTTCCAGCTCCTCGGATTCAACCAGAACGGATAGTAAAAAAAACGGATGTGACTCATTAATGAAGATCTCCGCTCTATGGATACCTAAAGATAAGAGATGATATGAGTAAAAACATCTGTATCAATCAGTCTGTGTGTAGCCCTGTGTCTGCCGAGCGACCGCTTTTAGCAGAGGACAAATAATTGAAGGCTAGAACCTTGATAGCTATGATGAGTTGGCATTAGCATCCTGGTACATGCACCACCTTGCTACGTTTAGGCTTTATTCATATGAACGCGATGCAATTTCCATGCGATTTCCAGTGCGACTATGTAGTGAGACTTGCATGCGACTTTGATGCAATTTTGATCCGACTTTAACCACTTGACCTACAGAAGATTTATCCCTCTTCATGACCAGGCCACTTTTTGCGATACGGCACTGCGTTACTTTAACTGACAATTGTGCGGTCGTGCGACGCCATACCTAAATAAAATGTATAGTGCTCAATCATGAAGGGCGCCAACTCCTCCCACCATTAATCAATCCTCTGTAGAGCTAGGTTGCTGCCCCTTTAATAGTGATAACACTATACAACAATATAAAAAAAAAGCAAAGCAGACGCTACTTTTTATTATCAAACCAACATACAGAAAAAAGTGCATTTAACCACTTCAGCCCCGGAAGGATTTACTCCCTTCCTGACCAGAGCATTTTTTGCGATTCTGTACTGCGTCGCTTTAGCTGACAATTGCGCGGTCGTGCGACCTTGCACCCAAACAAAATTGACGTCCTTTTGTCCCCACAAATAGAGCTTTCTTTTGGTGGTATTTTATCACCTCTGCGATTTTTATTTTTTGCGCTATAAACAAAAAAAGAGCAACAATTATGAAAAAAAAAAGCAATAATTTTTACTTTTTGCTATAATAAATATCCCCCAAAAATATATAAAAAAAACATTTTTTTCCTCAGTTTAGGCCGATATGTATTCTTCTACATATTTTTGGTAAAAAAAAATCGCAATAAGTGTATATTGATTAGTTTGCGCAAAAGTTATAGCGTCTACAAAATAGGGGATAGATTTATGGCATTTTTTTTTTTTTAATAGTAATGGCGGCGATCTGCGATTTTTATCGGGACTGCAACATTATGGCGGACGCATCGGACACTTTTGACACTATTTTGGGACCATTGTCATTTATACAGCGATCAGAGCTACAAATAGCTACTGATTACTGTATAAATGACACTGGCAGGGAAGGGGTTAAACACTAGGAGGCGATCAAGGGGTTAAGTGTGTCCTAGGGAGTGATTCTAACTGTGAGGGGATGGGCTCACTAGAACATGACAGAGATCACTGCTCCTGATGACAGGGAGCAGTAGATCTCTGTCATATTGCTAGGCAGAACGGGGAAATGCCTTGTTTACATAGGCATCTCCCCGTTCTGCCTCTTGTCGCCGCAATTGCAGGCAGCCGGCGAACATCGAGTTTGTGGGACCCGCGGGCATGATAGGCGGCAAATTCAAAGGGACATACAGGTATGCCAATTTGCCTGCCTATGCCATTCTACCGACGTTTATGTGTGTGCGTCGGTCGGCAAGTGGTTAAAGAGGAGTTCCGGTCACCTGTGTCAGTGTCCCAGAAGACTGCAGGAGAGGGAGGAGAACTTTTGTTTCCAAGCGCCGCGGTGCTCAGAACGGAAGTGGGAAGCGGGTACCTGTCAAAATTGGGTACCTGCTGCCTCCGCTCCTCAAAAGTGCCAATTATTTAAGAGAAGTGGGGAACGAGTCCTTAAAGCGCAACTTCCCCTTTTGGGTGGAGCTCCGCTTTAATCAGTTATACACAGCTCTTCACATAATATATGAAAAATGATATTATAGTGAATCCATGTTGGATTAACTAAAAAAAGTTCAGAAATATATATAACCAATCACTGTGTTCATATAAGATGAGTAGTGCTTCAATCTCCAATAGTGCTCCACCTAGTGTGCAAAAACAAATATGCGCTCACAGAAACCCTCGGCCAACAAAGTGACCATTAGACATGTAGCTATTCGATTCCCCTTCTCACAGAAGATCTACCTTGATTCCAGTGGTGGCCCATCATTAGGGGTGCAGGGGCTCTGCCCCCCTAATCAATGCATCCGGCCCCCTAATCTACATGTGGGGCACTGGACGCATGGATTCCAATGGGTTTTTTTTTTAAGCACATGATTAGAGCCTGAGGCTCTAATTGGCTTCAAAAAAGGGTGGGCTCTGCACCCCGAGCCTACCCAGATGTGTGACAATAGTGAATTAATATTTGCTATTGTCTTCCTGATTCTCCTCCCAGCCAATCAGGAAGCAGGTCTTAAGACCCGATTGGCAAAGTGGAGAAGTGATCGTATTGGCTGCTGAGGGGAGGAGGAGGGAAGCCGCTGTGAAGCCGGAGACGCAGGGTGAAACCTCTGAGGAGGAAGCCACCACCAAGGAGGAGGAGACGCAGGACCTAGATGGGGTAAGTGCAGGGCTAGTGGGGGGACGAGCAAGCGATGGGGGGGGGTTTGACTGAGTGACCGACCTAGGGGGCTTGTTTGCCAGCCCCCCAAAATATACAGCATCAGCCACCACTGCTTGATTTGCTTGATTCTGTGAGAAGGGGAATCGGATAGCTAAATGTCTAATGGTCACTTTGTTGGCCGAGGGTTTCTGGTGAGCGCATATTTGTTTTTTGCACACTAGGTGGAGCACTATTGGTGATTGAAGCACTACTCATCTTATATGAACACAGTGATTGGTATATATTTCTGGACTTTATTTTTTTTTAGTTAATACAACATGAATTCACAATAAAATCATGGACTTTTTCATATGTTATGTTAAGAGCTGTGTATAACTGATTAAGTGCACTTATTTCTGTATTTTCACTATTTCGGTTTAATAATAGAAGGTAGCGCCCACTGTGCGCTTTTTATACACATAAAATTGATGCCATTATTTTTCCCCACAAATCGAGCTTTCTTTTGGTGATATTTTATCATTTCAGCATTTTTTATTTTTTGCGCTATACACAAAAAAAAGACGGACAATTTTGAAAAAAAAAAACAATATTTTTTACTTTCTGGTATAAAACAGATCTAATAAAATTTGTTTAAAAAAAAAAATCAAATTTTTTCATAAAATTAGGCCAATATGTATTCTGCTAAATGTTTTTGGTAAAAAAAATCTCAATAAGCGTATATTGATTGGTTTACACAAACTTTATAGTGTCTACAAACTATGAGATACGTACTGGAATTTTTATTTATCTATTTTTTTATACTAGTAATGGCAGCGATCAGCGACTTATAGTGAGACTGCGATATTGTGGTGGACAATCGGATACTAACTGACACTTTTGACACTTTTCGGGAACCATTGACACTAATACAGTGATCAGGGCTAAAAATATGCACTGTCACTGTACTAATGACATTGGCTGGGAAGGGGTTCAACATCTAGGGCAACCAAGGGGTTAAATGTGTGCCTAGCCAGTGTTTTTGTGACATGTGTGTGCTGCTTTTACTAGGGGAAGAGATGGATTTGACTCCCTGCTTTGCAGGAACACAAAATCCATCCCTTCCCACTTGCCAGAACGAAACTCTGCCTTGTTTATATAGGCGGAGCTCCATTCTGAGTCTCTGCCCACCAATCGGCAGGTGACGGCGGGAATCAAGTGCCAGATCACCAAGTGAAAAGAGAGGGAAAAAAGGCTAAAGAAATATATTACAGTTTTGGTTTTGAATGTAATACCACTTGAACATAGCCACCCACTAACAGAAAGTCAGATCACAGCAGCAAACAAAAAGGGCATTTGGCAATTTGGAGGAGGCTGGGAGCAATAGGCAGGGCTGGATTAACATAGGGGCTATTGGAGCTGCAGGTCCAGGCCCCTTCCTTAAGATAGGCCCAGCCCAGTGGTGTGAGTGAGACACAAATGCTGCCCAGCCCTGCTCTGTGTGCAGTGTACACATGATTGATATGTAAATCATGGCAGAATTGATATGTACATCTCCGGCGGCATTGATATGTAAATGACGGGCACATTTATAGGTATGTCAAACTCCCTGAGTTCTAGTCCACCATCACCTTTGCTGAATGCTGCAGACATCGAGGACATTCAACAAGCCCTGCCTGCCACGTTCCCCGAGCCTGCCATTAGCCTGTACTGCAAAGGTGAGCTGACGGGGATCCAGAGGTAAACAGAGAGGGAATTACAGTTTGGAGGCCAAAAGGGGGTATGGGGGGGGGCTTGGGTGCAAAGACGAGCAGAGGCATGTGGAGTTAAGCAGTGCAGGGGATGATTTGGAGTGCAGAGGTTAGCAGGGAGATTTAGAATGCACAGGTGTACTGAGAGAAGGTGGATAAAAATGCAGAGATTAGCAGAGAGACAAAGAAGGGTCTGTCATAGTAAATACCCCTGTTACATGGTTGGTAAGTGTAAGGCTCCATTCACATCAAGCAGATGCGGCAGATTGCGCACACGTTCCCATACATCGCGTGTAGGGCAGCCCCTTCCACTCTAACTTCAATGTGGCTCTACCCACAGTTCATTGTGATTCGCTATGCACGCCATATTGCTATCCTAATAAAACTACCCAAAGGCTCTCTCTCTCTCTCTCTCTCGCTCTCTCTCCCCCTTTCACCCCTTATCTCTCTCTCTCTCACCCCCCTCTCTCTCACCGCTCCCGCTCTCTCTCACCCCCTCTCTCTTACCCGCTCCCGCTCTCTCTCACCCCCCTCTCTCTCACCCGCTCCCGCTCTCTCTCACCCCCTCTCTCTCACCCGCTTCCGCTCTCTCTCACCCCCTCTCTCTCACCCACTTCCGCTCTCTCTCACCCCCTCTCACCCCTTATCTCTCTCTCTCATCCCTCCTCTCTCACCCGCTCCCTTTCTCACCCCCTTCTCATTCTCACCCCTTTTCTCTCTCACCCCTTTTCTCTCTCACCCCCCCTCTCTCTCTCACCCCCTCTCCTACCCTAAAAAAACTACCCAAAGGCACCCTCTCTCTCACACACGCTCCCTCTCTCTCTCACCCCCTCTCTCACCCCATCTCTCTCTCTCTCACCCCCTCTCTCACCCCATCTCTCTCTCTCTCTCTCACCCCCTCTCTCACCCCATCTCTCTCTCTCTCTCACCCCCTCTCTCACCCCATCTCTCTCTCTCTCTCTCTCTCTCTCTCTCTCTCTCTCTCTCTCTCACCCCCTCTTTCACCCCTCTCTCTCTCTCTCTCTCTCTCACCCCCTCTCTCTCACCCCCTCTCTCTCACCCCTTTTCTCTCTCTCCAACGTTTAGTGTCGCTTTAATCTGTACTTAGAAGTTGGAGAATAGTTCCTAAGGTCCATGCTCAAACTGACCATCTTATGGTGTCTTTCAGGTTTTAGGCTTGGTGACACACCCACGAGGGGCAAGTCCATAACACTCTGAGCTCAAGAGTCGTAGGTTGGATGACAGCAGGAGGTTGATTTACTAAAACTGTAGAGTGTAAATCTGGTGCAGCTCTGCATGGTAGCCAATCAGCTTCCACTTTTTTTTTGTCAAAGCTGATGTTAGAAGCTGATTGGCTACCATGCAGAGCTGCACCAGATTTGACACTCTACAGTTTTAGTAAATCAACTCTGAATGTTATTCAAGCCAGAAGGAGACACAGACCTGAAAGACACCATAAGATGGTCAGTTTGTGTATGGACCTCAGTAACCTTTCTCCGATGTCTATGTCCAGATTAAAGCGACACTAAACTCTGGTTTCAAAGAAAAAAATTATATTCTAATTGTAATCTTATTGTAATTGTATTCTTAACTCAAAAAAATCCCCTCTATTGCCTCCAGCCTCCCCCAAATCTCCAAATTCCCTTTTTTTTTTGCTGCTGCTCCAACTTCCTGTTAGAAAGTGGCTTTGTTTTAAGCTGTATTAAACCCAAAACCAAAACTGTAATATATTACATTTTACCATTCCTTAGATGTGGTGGCTGCATTAGTATTCTTTTTCCATTCTTTTTCCCTCTGTTTTCACCTGGTGATCTGGCCTATAGTCCACCCGCTATATTAGAGTGTCCTCACTCTGGATGAAGGAGCACAAGGGGCACAGCAGACAGCAGCATTGTCAGTCTGGGGGGAGTGTTAGATGTACTAGCAGATTTAAATACACTAAAAAATTGAAGCCATACTCAAGCTAATGCTTTATAATCAGTTACAACAAGTTTTATTACCTTTGGGATAAAGGTTTTACATGAATAAACGCTGGTCATTGTAAGCACCCCCCTCAGTGGTAAATGGTTTATCTCAACACTCTAGCTGCTATATCTGCAGGACTGCTTGTTCAAAAACGTACTTACTGGCCAGACTCACTGGTCAGCTCACCAGGTGAAAACAAAGAAACGAAAGTCTAAAAAAGAAAACAAATGCAGCCACTACATTTAAGAATTGGTATACTACAATATAATAAATGTTTGCTTTTGGGTTTAACACCACTTTAATACTTACCCCTCTTTTACTGACTGATTCCGACTGTCTTTAGGGAATTTGCTAGCTCGTCTTCAGCATTCAACACTTCCTTGTACATTATTATAATTAATATTATTATTATTCAGATACTTATATAGCGCCGTCAATTTACGCAGCGCTTTACATATACATTGCACATTCACATCAGTCCCTAACATTAAAGAGCTTACATTAGATGCTTGGATTCCCTCTGTGTACTGTAGATTCATTTGCTGGCCCCTACATCACTACATTGTCCCCTAGTGACATTGGCAGATCGAACCACAACACACTTGGGGGGAGGAGAGGGGAGGTATCAAGAATGCAATGCTCCTGGAAGTATCAGATGTTAATGTAGCACCCTCTAGTGTGTGCTAGCTATTAGTGTAAGTAAATTTCTTTAACTCAGGGCTAAGCCTAGGCTGTGAATCTGGATTAGGGTTCCGTGAGTCAGGGCTGGATGACTCATCCCAGCATCCTCTCTGGTGCCTCCCCCTGTTTTCTGGGACATTGGAGAATGTTCTGGACATAGTGGGTGGAGGTTAGCAGGGGCTGTTTGAAAGATTTATGAGGGCCTCAGCCAATCTCCAGTTAAGGGCTGGTGGGGGGCAAGCCGCCTCATAAATAGGCATGAGTCATGCCAGCAGGGGCAGTCGGGTGGAAGATGGAGATGGAATACTGAGGAGGCTGTCAGTGGCTGTCAAAAGTGCCCCCTAGTCTAGGGGTGGTGACCTTGGGTCAGGGCTTGGGTGCTGGAAGGATCCTACCATAACACACAGAGGAAACCCTTCCTGGAGGCACGGGAACAAGGAGAGGACAGCAGGAGCAGGTGAGTACATCTGGGAGATCTCCTGAGAGTCAGCCGGGTGAGCTGGTGAGTGTCAGTCTGGAGGACTATGGGGAGAAGTTAGCTTGGAGTGCTAGTGAAAGAGGCAGCTGCAGCCAGGTAGGTTGGCAGTGCCTGAAGAGGCGGTGCTGGGATCAGTAGCCACAGGAGGAAGAATACAGGCTGGACACTGTCATTTTTTGCTACACAACCAAGGGGCCTTGGGCCATTGCCTGAGTGGTGACTTTCAGACCTTCACACAGCAGTTCAGTTTGGTTCTGCAAACAAGTGAGTGCTGGACGAAGAAGAGGAGCTGTATATAGGAAGAATGTCCCTGACGTTCTGCTAAAGTTAAGTGGGCATCCCATAACCCCCCATCTCTATCCAAATTATTACCCTCAATAAATAAAAAAAAAAAAACATAGACATGGACTGTTCGCTGTCTTCAGAGTGCCTATGAAAATTTGGTGTGCCTGGCTCTACAGGGTGGGCGAATCCCAGTTTAACTGCAGCTTTTTAGGGGGTGCGCTACATTTTTAGCCATGGAATTTTTTATTTACCAATGGAGGCCTGCTCATGGGTGGTGGGAGAGGTCAATACAAACCATTTTATTTGCAGCTCTTTTACCGAGGCGCTTTGAAATACGTAGGTCCCATGAACCCTCAACCTTTTGAGGTCTTCTTCCCACCCCACTTTTGATCCTCCCTACTTTTCCCCCCTAATTTTACATCTACTCTATGGCTTCCTTGGCAAAAAAGAGATTACAAAGTAAAATTCAATACACCCGACTAAAATCCATTTATAGAAATGCAGTAGAACCAAAATATGGTGGTATAAATCCTCGCTAGTTTTGTTTTAACGGGAAAGATAAACGCTAGTAGAGATGTAGAAATCAAAGTCTGGCCACTGTTACAAGGGAAAAAATTGGCATCGGGAGAGGTGAAGTTAATTATTGTTATACTATTGCTGATGTTGGCAGTTACCCTACCTGCTATTCCACTATTTACAACTTATGGGACTTGCAAGTCCCTTATCTTATTTGTCCAGTGACCTAATGTCATCGTGTCCTAAATGAGTATTATAAAGCTTGGGCCATTATACTTCAACCCGGGGAACGCAATCTGTTTTATCTGCCATTTTGTGTAGCGAGGGTTCAGGCTAAAGTCCTTCTTTTTTTTTTGTGTCTCCAAATTTTTATAAGAGCTGGATTAGTGGAGGGTGCTGTGCTCTGGAATTAAATGGGCAGAGTGGCGGTTAAATTTAAAGAGCACCTGTTGCGTTTTTTCAAGTGTCATCTTTTTGTTGTGTCCTTTGCTCAAAAATGACAGGTTTTCTTTAAAGGAGACAATTTTTGGCATAGAAAGGGGTGTTTAACGTGCTCCATTTTACGCTAAGCACTAGGTTCATCAAAATGGGTGATATAATAAAAGAAAAACAATAGCAATGGGGGTTATTTACTAAAGGAAACTCCACTTTGCACTGCAAGTGCACTTGGAAGTGCAGTCCCTGTAGATCCGAGCGGGACATGGAAGAGGAATAAAAAACAGCATTTTAGCTTGTACATGATTGGATGATAAAATCAGCAGAGCTTCCCCTCATTTCAAATCTACCCCACAGATTTACAGTGACTGCACTTCCAGTGCACTTTTAGTGCAAAGTGGATTTACCTTTCATAAATAACCCCCAATGTGTCAATTTTTTTTTTTTTTTTTTTTTTTTATGGAAACCCAGTAACGGTGTTTTAAAGTGACCCTTCCAAGAGATTTACATGCCAAAGCCAGTTCCCTTCAATAGATGATGTATTACACAGTACTTATCTCAGTGGCAGCCTGTGTGTCTCCTACCTTCCATCTGTTCCAGCACTGCAGCCTCCATAAGTTACCAAGATTTAAGAGACTAATAGTGTGCTACCATAAAAGACAACCTTCCATCTGCATGCTGCCTGCTAAAATAAATGTATATTTTGTTTTGTTTTTTTACAAATCATACATATTATATCCAGAGATAAATAAATATTTAAATATCAGGTAAGTATAAAAAAAGTTTATATAAATATTTCATATTTACTATTTCCAACCAGCAGGTGGAGCTCTGACACCTGCGATAGAGGAAGAGTTATTACCAACGTGTGAAATTTGAATGACCTATGTAAGTTAAAGTGGTTGTAAACCCTTGCATATACCCAGTTAAGTCACTGGCCTTAGGTGATACACAGAGATGAAACAAATCTTCCTACATAAGCTGTACCTGTTTATCTACAGCCCTCACTTCTCTATATTCGTTCAAAGTGCTGTATTATAAGGCAAAAAAAAGGGTGCGGAGAGCTGAAGTTACACTCTGCAGAGCTCAGTGAGCAGAGCTCTGAGAGGTGATTGGAGGGAAACAAAAAACAGCAAACAGGAACAGAGCTGAGGCTGATAATCACAGGCTGTGCACTGGAGCACCCCCCATCACTTTTTTTCTCTTGATGTAAGTAAAACTTGTCAGAAGTTATTCATGCTGATAGCAGAGGAATGAAATGACACTTTGTGCTCTCAATTGAGGCAAGTACACACTATAGAAGAATATGCTTTGTTCATATTTCATGCCTGAGGGTTTGCAACCACTTTAGCCACCTCCCACTCATCGTATAGACAATTGACAGTGGCGGTGTGGTATCCCTTGTTCTGGGACGTTGTCATATGGCAGTGCGGTGATTGGCGGCGCGCTGTGTCTCTGGGACACGGCCCATCCCCGATCTCGGTCAAGAACCAATGACTCAGCACTTTACCCATATGATCAGCTGTGTCCACTCATAGCTGATTACATGTAAACAAGGAAATGCCGGTTATGACAAAGTGACAAAGTGACAAAGTGACTGACAAAGTGTGAGGAGAGAAGAGCCGATCAGCGGCATTTACTCTCAGGGGAGACCTGTACAGATAATCAGGGCACTAATTATCAGTGCAGCCCCAACAGTGCCCAGCAGTGATGCCAGCCAGTGCCCATCAGTGATGCCAATCAGTGCCTGCTCATCAGTGCTGCCCATCTGTGCTGCATATTAGTGCCTCCTCATCAGTGCCCCTCAGTGCTGCCTCATCAGTGCCCATTAGTGCAGCCTATCAGTGCCCATTAGTGCAGCCTATCAGTGCCCATCAGTGCTGCATATTAGTGCCTCCTCATCAGTGCCCATTAGTGCTGCCTCATCAGTGCCCATTAGTGCTGCCACATCAGTGTCCATTAGTGCAGCCTATCAGTACCCATCAGTGCAGCCCCATTAGCGCACATCAGTGAAGGAGAAAAACTACTTATTTACAAAATTCTAACAGAAACTAAGAAAAACTTTTTTTTTTTTCAAAATTTTCAGTCTTTTTTCAATTTTTTAGCAAAAATCAAAAAACCCAGCAGTGATTAAATACCCCCAAAAGAAAGCTCTATCTGACTCAAAACAAAATGATAAAAATGTACAGTGTTGCATGACCGCGCAATTGTCATTCAAAGTGTGGCAAATCATCGAAAGATGAAAATTGGCCTGGGCAGGAGGATGTGAATGTGCATTGAAGCCGTTAATGTCCACTTTTGCATTACTTTCAGTATAAACATCCTACGTGTCCTAAGCCTGGTTGTGGATCTCTATGCTATGACAAGCACCAAAGGCAGCAACAGCGTCCCTCCTAGGGTTGCCACCTCATCCCTTTAAACCCGAACACATATTAATTACACAGGTTCTGTGGCTGATTAAGGTGGTAATTAAATTGGTGTTCCACCCAAAAAAAAAAAAAAAAATGCATGAAAATTCCTAAAAAAAAACAAAAAAAAACAAAAAACATTTGGAAATTTTTTTTTTTTACCTCACCTCTAAATGCCTGTTGCTAGGGGGTCCCTCGTAGTCTGCCTCTTTCAGTGCCTGGGCTGGTGACATCACTTCCCCCTCGGCACAGGAAGGGCTCCGCTCTGCTCCCTCCCTCTTGTCAATCATCTGGGACCCATTACAAGTCCCAGGTGACTGAGCGGCCAATCACAGCGCGTGGCGCCGCTCGCGCATGCGCAGTGGGTGCCAGGCTGTGAAGCCACAGCCCGGCGCCCACAACTGCAATGCCGGCGCCGCCGAATGGAGGGGGAGACGAGCGGGGCCGGCTACAAATACTGCAGCTGCTAACTTTTAATTGGACACTTACCTGTCCCTGGGTCCAGCGATGCGAGGGGTTTTTTTTTTTAATGGGCCCTCCTCTTTAACCACTTAAGAACCGAGCCTCTTTCTGAGATTTGTTGTTTACAAGTTAAAAACTGTTTTGATTTTTTTAGAGAAAATTACTTAGAACCCCCAAACATTATACTTTTATTTTTTCTAACACCCTAGAGAATAAAATGACGGTCGCTGCAATACTTTCTGTCACACCGTATTTGTGCAGCAGTCTTACAAGCGCACTTTTTTTGGAAAAAAATAGACTTTTTTTTAATTAAAAAATAAGACAACAGTAAAGTTAGCCCAATTTGTTTTATATTGTGAAAGATAATGTTATGCCGAGTAAATTGATACCCAACATGTCACACTTCAAAATTGCACCCGCTCGTGGAATGGCGACAAACTTTTACCCTTAAAAATCTCAATAGGCGACATTTAAAAAATTCTACAGGTTGCATGTTTTGAGTTACAGAGGAGCTAGAATTATTGCTCTCGCTCTACAGATCAAGGCGATACCTCACATGTGTGGTTTGAACATCGTTTTCATATGCGGGCACTACTGACGTATGCGTTCACTTCCGCACGCAAGCTCGGCGGGACGGGGCGCGTTTAAAAAAAAAAAAAAAATCTTATTTATTTTACCTTTTATTTTTTATTTTTACACTGTTCTTTAAAAAAAAAATGTGTCACTTTTATTCCTATTACAAGGAATGTAAACATCCCTTGTAATAGAAAAAAGCATGACAGGTCCTCTTAAATATGAGATATGGGGTCAAAAAGACCTCACATCTCACATTTACACTAAAATGCAATAAAAAAAAAAGAAAAAATTTTGTCATTTGAAAAAATAAAAAATAAAAAATGTCCCTTTAAGAGCTATGGGCGGAAGTGACGTTTTGACGTCGCTCTCACACTGCAATGGTATGGAGACGGGTGGGGGCCATCCAGAGGCGGCTCTAGGCTTTGTGAGGCCTTAGGCGAATTTTACACATGAGGCCCCACTCACGCCCATAATGGGAAAAAAAAATTCAAGCAATTAAAATGGCTGCAGAAAGATGCACGGATTTAGCACACAGTTCATCAGCACCACTTCCAGGGCACCCTCCTCACCCATCAGACATATGCAGCCAATAAAACATCTGGGACCCAGCAAGGTGGCAACCTACCCCTCTAAGAATTTCCCATGCCTTGGGAGGAAGGAGAGTGGGGGAATCCCAACACAGTGCAGAGAGAGATAGGGAGGAGGGAGGGAGAGAGACAGGGATAGAGAGAGGGGGAGGGGTGGAAAAGAAGGGAAGAGAGGGGGGGAGGGAGAGAGGGGGGAGAGAGAGGGGGAAAGGGGGAGAGAAGGGAGGAGAGAGAGATAGGGGAGAGAGCGGGGGAGGGAGAGAGGGGAGTGAGAGAGAGGGGGGGAGAGAGAGGGGGGGAGAGAGAGAGAGGAGAGAGAGAGAGAGAGAGAGGGGAGAGAGAGAGGGGGGGAGAGAGAGATAGGGAAGGAGGGGAGGGAGAAGGAGAGGGAGAGAGAGGGGGGAGAGAGGGGGGGGGAGAGAGAGGGGGGGAGGGGGAGAGAGAGAGGGGGGGAGAGATAGAGGGGGAGAGAGAGATAGGGGAGGAGGGGAGAAAGCGGGGGAGGGAGAGGGAGGGGGGAGAGAGAGAGGGGGGGAGAGAGAGGGGGAGAGAGAGATAGGGGAGGAGGGGAGAGAGTGGGGGAGGGAGCGGGAGGGGGGAGAGAGAGAGAGGGGGGGAGAGAGAGAGAGAGGGGGGAGAGAGAGAGGGGAGAGAGAGGGGAGAGAGAGAGAGGGGGGAGAGAGAGGGGGAGGGAGGGGGAGAGAGGGAGGGATAGTGGGAGAGACTTGGGGTGACACAGAGGAGGGAGGTGAATAAGAGAGGGGGTGAGGGAGAGAGAGAAGGGTTGTGAAAGAGAGGGGTGGCACGAGAGAGAAAGAGACGAGGGGTGGGAGAGAAGGGAAGAGAGGGGGGAGAGAGAGGTGGAGAGAGAAGGGGGGGAGAGAGGGGGAGAGAGCAGGGGGAGAGAGAAGAGAGAGGGAGAGAGAAGGGGAGAGAGGGAGGGAGAGAGAGAGAGAGGGAGGGAGGGAGAGAGAAGGGGGGACAGAGAAGGGGGGGAGGGAGAGAGAAGGGGGAGAGAGAAGAGGGAGAGAGAAGGGAGAGGGAGAGAGAAGGGGGGAGGGAGAGAGGGGGGAGGGAGAGAGAGGGGGGAGAGAGAGGGGAGAGAGAGTGGGGAGGGAGAGAGGGAGTGAGTGGTGGGAGGGGGTGAGAGACTGGGGGTGACACAGAGGAGGGAGGTGAGAAAGAGAGGGGTGGTACGAGGGAGAGAGACGAGGGGTGAGAGAAAGGAGGGTGACATAAAGAGGGGGGAGAGAGAGATAGGAGAAGATGATAAAGAGCAGGGTGAGGGAAAGGGGGGGGGTGAGAGAGATCCCTAGCCCTGTCCCTGTCTGCAGACCCTCCTGTGTTCCATGTCCCAGTCTGTGAGAGCACTGGGCAGGAGCAGGAGAGGGGAGCAAAGAACAGGAAGGAGCTGGAGAGCACTGGGGTTGTGGGGGCAGAAAGCACTGGGGAAGGTAGAGAGCATAGGAGGGGTGGGGGCTGGAGAGTGCGGGGAAGCTTGAGAGGAGGGGAGTCAGAAAGAATGCGAGGGGAAAGCAGGGGGAGCTGAAGAGCACTGGGGGAGGAGCCAGGGAGCACAATGAGGGTCGGAGAGCACAGGGGGTGCAGAAGAAGTTAGATAGGAGGAGCGGTGGGCGGCTGCATATAGTGGAATTGAACTTTTTATATTCCTCCTGCAGCTGCTGAATGCTCACTTCTCCTCCTCTCCTTCCTGCAGATGATTCAGCGGCTGCAGGAGGAATATAGAAAGATCAATTCCACTATATGCCGCCGCCCACCGCTCCTCCTATCTAGGCACACAGGAAGGCTGCACGGGCACTCACCTTCTCTCTGGTCGTCCAGGCGGCATCAGGAGATTGGAGGCGGAGCTCCTTCATGTTCAGTCACGGGGCAGCTCAGCTGGAGGCAGGTGCGGAGAGGTCGGGTGAGCGCAGGCTGAAAGAGCAGCCCAGCTGTGGCTCCCTCATGGACATTCCGCCGCCCGACACCCGTAGAGATGGCACCAGGAGCCGGGTGCTGTCATCTGGCCGCTGCCGCCACCTAGTGGCCTCAACTGTCCCGCTGTCCGCACCTGCTGCCACCGGACCGGGATGCAACCGCTCCGTGCTGGAGCCGCTATTCCTTGGGCAGTACCCGATTCGTCAGTCAGCCCCAGAGCCATAGAGCCCCAGCGGGGGTAGGCGGAGCCGCCGGCGTCAACGTCAGTGATTGAGCACAAGCAAAGTAGGCGGCCACGAGGCCCCTGTCAGTGCGGGGCCTTAGGCGGTCGCCTAGTTTGCCTAATTAGAGAGCCGCCTCTGGGGTCATCTTCCCCTCACTCGTCTCCATACCCAGGAAGGAGAAGGATCCGATCGCCTCCGCCGCTACCGACGGCTCCGGTAGGGTTGCCACCTCATCCCTTTAAACCCGAACACATATTAATTGCACAGGTTCTGTGGCTGATTAAGATGGTAATTAAACTCACTTGGTTCCTTATCTGCATTTAATTAGCCTCAGAACCTGTGTAATTCAAAGGTGTTCGGGTTTAAAGGGATGAGGTGGCAACTCTAGGCTCCGGTAAGCAGCAGAAGGCACCAGAGATCGGCGGGAGGGGGGGGGGGATAAAAGTGATCTTGCGACGAATCTGCCACAGAGACCAATATTATCGGAAACCAGACCGCCCGCCCGCCGAAGAAGAGGATACCAGGGTTATGGCAGCTAGCTGCTGCCATAACAAAGATATCCTCTTCAAAGTTAGGATGTATATCGGCGTACGGCGGTCCGGAAGTGGTTAAACTCACTTGGTGCCTTATCTGCATTAAACTAGCCTCAGAACCTGTGTAATTCAGATGTGTTCGGGTTTAAAGGGATGAGGTGGCAACTCTACTTCCTCCACTGCAGACCAACCTTGTTCTACACGCACTTTAGCAGTCAGGTGCCTAAAGAATTTCTGTGAGTGGGAAAAAACTGTCTGACGTGAATTAAAACCAAATCTATCCAAGCAAATTTTAGCAGTTAATTTGCACCTTTTATTTTCTATGGTGGAACATTTATTAATCTTTATCCGAGAACTTCTACTTGTACGATCACTTTGAACCATTTTCAGTTTCTCAATCTTCATGCAGTTTGAATATAATAAGAAGTGGTTGTACTTGTTCGTTGACGTGTCTTCATTGGTCCTTTCATGGAAGCTCCAATAAAGGCAAACACTGAATCTCCAGCCATGTGTAATTTTACTCCTGATTACCGAGGAGAAGGTAAACTTGCATCAGCTTCTCCACCTGTGGACTCTGGCTTCTTATTTTGTACTGATGGGGTCACCTAAAAGACATTTTCAGAAAAAAAGCTTTTGTTATACCTTCATTACAAATTCATCCCTTAAACATCTTGACCTCTAATGAAATTAATTTTAAATAACATTAAATCTCTACAACATTGCCCCAAATGCTATAAAAATGAGATTGATCAGATAAATGTCTGCCCTATTCATTGATCGCAGACCCAGATCCATGGGCGTTATTAATCACCTGGCAGTGCTTGTATAAAAGATCTTGTTGGCTTTTGAGGGATCTGTTTTAGATGAGTTTTGGTATGTGAGCCTTACCGTGCATCTGGACTCAATAAGCTGCATTAAGTGAAAATAAATGAACTTCTAGCCTTCTATAATGAACATGTCGCTGTCAATCACGCAGTCACTGGCAGGTTTCTCCAAAGGTATAGAACACTGAATGCAGTGATAGCTCATGAAATCTTGTTATTCCTTCGAGGGATTATACAAGTTCGTCTTTCCAAACCGCCAGAGCTGGTGGAGTCTTTATTGTCAACAGCCGCTCAGTCAGGCAGTACCTTTATTTTCCTTTCCACTGCAAGGATCCATAGTAGGGGAATAACTACAGATTATAGGGCCCAAAAGAAAAATTATGAGGGGGTTCCTAGTGATGGGGCTCCCCCACAGTCTTTGACCTTAACATAAAGAATTTCTTAGGAAGCCATAGAAAAAGAGTTCTCAGTATAGTCAGTACACTACTAGGGACCAGAGCTGTAGACAGAAGTTGTCAGGAAAGGAAGAGGGGGGTAATCAGTTAATGCAACTAACTTTTCCATCTCGATAATCTTTTCCAGCATCTCAGATCTCAGGACCTCTGTGTAAAGTCTAAGCCCTACCACCCCTTCCACCACCATAGCAAGTAAGTGCTGAAAGAGATGATCTAGTAAAAAGGTAAAAACAAAAAAAATAATTTCAGTAGCAATAATGGCCATCACAAAATGTTAAAGTATCTCATAATTGTTAGTACTTTTGCACACAAGTAAGCTATAAACCTAAAACATAGTTTAACACTTACAGATACAGTCATTGAAAAAGTATTCACACCCCTTGAAATTTTCCACATTTTGTCATGTTGCAACCAAAAACGTATTTTATTGGGATTTTATGTGATAGACCAACACAAAGTGGCACATAATTGTGAAGTGGAAGGAAAATGATAAATGGTTTTCAAAATATTTTACAAATAAATATCTGAAAAGTGGGGGGGGGGGGGCATTTGTATTCAGCCCCCCTAAAGCCAATACTTAGAACCACCTTTTACTGCAATTACAGCTGCAAGTCTTCTTGGGGATGTCTCTACCAGCTTTGCACATCTAGAGAGTGACATTTTTGCCCATTCTTCTTTGCAAAATAGCTCAAGCTCTGTCAGATTGGATGGAGAGCGTCTGTGAACAGCAATTTTCAAGTCTTGCCACAGATTCTCAATTGGATTTAGGTCTGGACTTTGACTGGACCATACTAACACATGAATATGCTTTGATCTAAACCATTCCATTGTAGCTCTGGCTGTATGTTTAGGGTCGTTGTCCTGCTGGAAGGTGAACCTCCGCCCCAGTCTCAAGTCTTTTGCAGACTCTAATGCAGCGTACACACGGTCGGACTTTTCGACTGGACTTGTCCGACGGACGCCGACGGACCAAATCCGACGGACAATCCGATCGTGTGTGGGCTTCACCGGACCTTCAGCGGACTTTTCCAGACGCAAATCTGACGGACCTTAGAGTTGGAACATGCTTCAAATCTTTACGTCGTAACTCCGCCGGACTCAGAAATCCGCTCGTCTGTATGCTAGTCCGACGGACAAAAAACGACGCTAGGGCAGCTATTAGCTCCTGGCTATCAACTTCCTTCTTTTAGTCCGGTGTACGTCATCACGTACGAATCCATCGGACTTTGGTGTGATCATGTGTAGGCAAGTCCATTCCTTAAAAAGTCAGTCGGAAGTCCGTCAAAAGTCCGTCGAAAGTCTGCTGGAAAGTCTGTCGGACCAGTCCGGTCGAAAAGTCTGGCCGTGTGTACGCGGCATAAAAGGTTTTCTTCTAAGATTGCCCTGTATTTGGCTCCATCCATCTTCCCATCAACTCTGACCAGCTTCCCTGTCCCTGTTGAAGAAAAGCAACCCCACAACATGATGCTGCCACCAACATGTTTCACGGTGGGGATGGTGTGTTCAGGGTGATGTGTTGTGGAAAACTGACACTACACATAGCGTTTTGCTTTTAGTTAATAGTTAAAAAGTTAAAAAGTTAAATTTTCATCTCATCTGACCAGAGCACCTTCTTCCACATGTTTGCTGTGTCCCCCACGTGGCTTCTCGTAAACTGCAAACAGGACTTCTTATGGATTTCATTCAACAATGGCTTTCTTCTTGCCACTCTTCCAGGTCAGATTTGTGGAGAGCACGACTAATAGTTGTCCTGTGGACAGATTCTCCCACCTGAACTGTAGATCTCCAGAGTTACCATGGGCCCCTTAGCTGCTTCTCTGATGAATGCTCTCCTTTCCCGGCCTGTCATTCTAGGTGGACGGCCATGTCTTGGTAGGTTTGCAGTTGTGCCATACTCTTTCTCCGTGAGATGTTCAAAGCTTGGGATATTTTTTTATGACTTAACCCTGCTTTAAACCTCTCCGCAACTTTATCTCTGGTCTATCAGGTGTGTTCTTTGGCCTTCATGATGCTGTTTGCTCACTAAGGTTCTCTAACAAACCTCTGAGGGCTTCACAGAACAGCTACATTTATACTGAGATTAGTAAATAGAGTCCAACTGTCTGTAATTTAATCTATTTACTAATTAGGTGACTTCTGAAGGAAATTGGTTCCACTAATATATATTAGGGTATCAGAGTAAAGGGGGCTGAATACAAATGCGCACCACACTTTTTAGATATTTGTAAAAATATCTTTTATTTGTAAAAACATTTGATAACCATTTATCATTTTCCTTCCACTTCATAATTATGAGCCACTTTGTGTTCGTCTGTCACATAAAATCCCAATAAAATACTTTTACATTTTTGATTTTAACATACCAAAATGTGGAAAATGTCAACGGGTATGAATACTTTTTCAAGGCATTGTAGCTATCGTCTCAGTTTTTACATGTGTAGACATTCTGGGATTTTTTTACAGCCTAAAGAAGACTGCATTAACCATACAGAGTTAATTTCAGTGCTGGGTGGGGTGACTATTATCTCTGAGGACAATACATCTACACTGCTAAAACAGAGAAACAGATTCCTCTTACTGCACAGCCCGCAAAGTGGATCTGTGACAACAATTCTGATTTCTGAAGCCTCTTCCACTGCGTCTGACGTCAGCTCTTCTTGATTGGAAATGTCACAGGGGGTACAGGATCAGTGTCAACAGCAACTTCTGCATTTCTTAATGATTCAGTGATGGATGTGTGTTATCATTTATATTTAATGAATAAGGCACTCTTCTATCACCAGGTCCTATAGTAGTCACATAGGCTACTTTGGCTATTGTGATGCCCCTTGTCCATAGACTTTCCGTATTGCACAGTCCTGAGAGAAGGTTAAGAGGTTCTAAATCAGATTTTAAATCTTACTTTAGATTTTATACCTTCTACACAACATTTGCCTGTGAGACGAGTCAGATGCAGCCAAAGCATTACAGCAGTGACTCCCACTCGACACAGATTGACATTTAGCAGATATCTGAACTAATACAGTTTTGCTTAAAATGGTTGTAAACATATACCATACCTTCCAACTGTCCCTGATTTCGAGGCACTGTCCCTGATTTGGAGCAAAGTCCCTCTGTCCCTCTTTCCCCCTCATTTGTCCCTCATTTTGGTCTGATCCATATAGTTGTATATAAAATGCACTTTTTATCTTTCAAAAAGTGATTCCCAGTGCTAAACCTTTCATCTAATTTCTAAATTGCTGCATTTGTCAATATAAATGAATATTAGTGGTAAAAAAAGCACTTGTGGATTTAATTAACCTTTTTTTTTTGGTTATGTCCCCTTTAAGGGGTGTGGCAGGGGGCGTGTCTTATGCCTACATACTTTTGCTAGTAGGTGTCCCTCATTCCCATATCAAAATGTTGGGAGGTATGTATATTCACTAAAGTGACTGGCCTCAGGTGATACACGGAGCTAAAACAAATCCTCCTACATAGGTACTACCTGTTTATCTACAGCCCTCTCTCCTATAGTGCAGAAATGACACACCTTTTCTGAGCTTACAGAGGTAGAGGGTGGGGAGCTGATGTCACAAACTACACAGCTATAAGAGTAGAGCTGAGTGTAATCTGATACCTGAGTGGAGGAAATGGACACACCCCCTATATGTAATCTCAGGAGTCAGACAGGACCCCTTCATCGGGCATGTGATATCGAACGCCTGATGAAGGGGTCCTGTGTGACTACAAAATGTTGCATTCTCCTGTATGTAATGTGATCATATTTCAATAAAAAATGTTTGGACTCAACTTTAAGATTGCTGCTGTGCTGGCAAATAGCTTTATTATGACGCAATTGAAGGTTTTTATACACATGATTACGTAGGTATCACATTAATATTACAATTGTACTTTTATGGTAACAAGGGGCGTAACATAGGCAGGCTAATTCTAATCAGGACTCAAAAGAATTCAAACATGTACTGAAAACATTATTAGTGCCGTGAGCACAGTGAGGGCAGTGTGCAATACATATAAAATAGAATACAATTATATACAGAACTTAAAAATTTCCTTTACACTAGAGATAGCGAGCATTTCACCCTCGCAGTGGGGGGGGGGGGGGGGGGCTGCTACAAGGGTGTATTTATTTTTAAATACCTGGAGCTGGGCTTTAAAAAGCATTATATGTGTGCACTAGCTTTTAGGTTCCTCACTCCTGACTGAATGCTAAACTGTATTTATCGGGATAAGCTCCCCTATTCCCTAGTCGTGTCAAAGTTTGCAAGCCCCCACCTTACTTCCAACACATTCCTAATGGCCAGCAAGGTCCATCACAGGCCAATAGGAATGTATGGTTTTAACACTAACAGGAAGTGTTGGAATTTTTGCGGGATCAGAACAACCCAACGTTGGGCCAGTGGGGAGGAGGAGGGACAATAAGTTAGTGCGGGAGCTACTTAGTGCCAGCAACTACTGTCAAGTTGTGCTTCCATTTGGAGAGCTCAGTACTGGTTCTAATATAGATATGGGAAGTCACTGTTTCCTCCAGTCCATCCAAGTTGTATCTTGTTTTGACCCCTGATGAAGCGGAGTGGTGTTGCCCCTGAAACATGTTGGGTGTTTTTATATGACTTTTTTTACCAACAATTAAAATTACCTTGGACCTTTTCAGAGTCGCTCCTTTCTGAATTTCCATAGTTTGAGAATTTATACTTGTCAACCTCCTTTTTATCTTGTTAAGGTGGCAGAGCAACTTATAACTATTTGACACGTCCGGGAGTGTCAGATATCTGTGGTTCAGCTGGTAAAACCATAGTGAGTGCTAGAGGGACAAAGGCAGCTGATACTCCCAGAAGTGTAGAATGCTGAAGCTTCTGACCAAGGCTTTAGCTCTTCAGTGGTGAAGATCAATGGTACAGGTTCCTGGAGATGGAAATATAATACCTTTTTTTTTTTTTTTTTTTTTGCAGGGAACAGTTTTAACCACTTTCCACCCGCCCATCTGCATTTTACTGTGGGTGGGCGACTCATATAGGGACATTCCTGTATGTCAGCAGTGTCTTCCAGGTTCAGGAAGTGCACACGCACCACCCCCCACCCCCACACAAGCCAATCCCTGCCATTACAGTACAGCGTCTATTGCATGTGTAAATTCTAGTTTATATACATAGTTTTTGGATGCTATAACTTTTGCACAAACCAATTAATGTACACTTATTTTTTTTCATTATTATTATTTTTTTACCAAAGACATGTAGCAGAATTAATTTTGGCCTACATTTATGAAGAAATTTGATTTTTTTTATTGGATATGTTTTATAACAGAAAACATTTTTTTTTTCAAATTTTTCTGTATTTTTTCATTTATTTAATAAAAACCCAATGGTAATGATATAAATGTAAATTTGCGTACAGCTTTGCATGACCGTGCAGTTGCCAGTGAAAGTAGCGCAACGCTAAATAGCACAAAATGACCTAGTCATGAAGGGGATAAAATCTTCTGGAGCTTAAAGTGTTTTTAACCTCCTAAAAAAACTGTCACTACCAGCCCTCCTTTTATGCAGTATTAACACACAGTTTACATATTTGTGGAAAACTAAGCCTCTAAATACCATTTTTTAAAGAACCTCAGGCCGGTCACGTGACTCCCGGCCGCTCTCCAATTCCAATGAATGGGCAACAGCGGGAGGGGCCGAGATCTCCCTCTGACGTTAGACGGGGAGGTCATGTGACCACTGTAATGGCCGCATAGCCCCTTCCACTGTAGCCCTTAGATGGGGGAGGAGAACATGAGGAGATATGTGACCGGCCTGAAGATCTCTAAAAAATGTTATTTAGAGGCTTTGTTTTCCACAAATATGTACACTGTGTGTTTATGCTTCATAAAAGAGGGGCTGGCAGCGACGTTTTTTAAGATTTACTTTAATACTAATAGTGGTAGAAGTGGGAGGGTGGAGACAGCTCACAGACACAGGAGCTGACAGGCATGCAGGCAGGTAGGGAAAGGGGAGAGGACAGAGTATAGCAGCAGATGATGGAGGCACGTAAACTGACCACGGTGTCAGGGCTCAGCAGCCATAATAACCCGTGGTCAGTTTACAGGGGGGGTGGAGGATCAGCCAGGTATTTCAGGTGATACAAAGGGCCAAATTACACAGGACAAGCACTGTGCTGTATAACATGCTTTAACTGCTTAGCAACCACCCACCGTAGATTTACTGCAGCAGGACAGCTGCTTTGCACCAGATCACGTACCTGGTAGGTGATCTGACACTTCGGGATCTGGGGCATGCGCCGCCGGCGACCTGCTCCCACTGTGTTTGGACACAGAAGGAGCCAATCAGCAGGTCTGGCGGACGCGATGTCTGCTGGGACCCACCGATTGTTCAGAATAAATGCAGAATTGCGGTCTGCCTATGTAAACAAGGCAGATCGCCGTTCTGTGGAGGGGAATGTGCTGATCCTGTGTTCCTGCTAGACAGGAACACAGATCTTTACATTCCCCAAGTCAAAGCACATCCCCCACAGTAAGAAAGCACTCCCAGGGAACACATTTAACCTTTTGATCACCCCTGATGTTAACCCCTTTCCAGCCAGTGTCATTAGTACAGTGACAGTGTATATTTTTTAGCACTGATCACTGTGTTACTGGTCCCCAAAAAGTGTCAAAAGTGTCAGTTAGGTATCCGATTTGTCCGCTGCAAAATCGCAGCCCCGCTATAACTCGCTGACCACTGCCATTACTAGTAAAAAAGAAAAATAAGAAAAAAATAAATAAAAATATACCATAGTTTGTAGGCGCTGTAACTTTTGTGCAAACCAATTAATATACACGTATTGAGTTTTTTTTTTACCAAAAATATGTAGCAGAATACATATTGGCCTGATGAAGAAATTTGATTTGTAGAAACATTTTTTTGGTGTGTTTTATAGCATAAAGTAAAAAATTATTTTTTTTTTAAATTATCAGGGGTTTTTTTGTATATGGCACAAAAAATAAAAAACTGCAGATGTGATCAAATACCACCAAAAGAAAAAGTAAAGAGAACTCACCACTCCATGTGTAACCAATATGCCCACTGGAACACACACCTGAGTGCTAGCCCCGGCTCGCCTCCGTAAAAAAATGTCAAAGTAAGGAACGGCTGCACCTCACGTAAATGAAGTTTATTGGAATGTCAAAATATCCAAAGTGACACCAGGAGACACCAGCAATGGTCAAGGTAGACATGTTTCACCCAACAGAGATTTGCTTAATCATTACCAATAATTAATGAATAAGCACATCTCTGTTTTTGAAACGCGCCTACCTTGACCACTGCTGGTGTCTCCTGGTGTCACTTTGGATATTTGGACATTCCAATAAACTTCATTTGGAACCCAACTTCATTTGGAACTAGAGTTGCACCGATACTAGTATCGGTATCGGTGCCAATACCGAGTATTTGCACAAGTATCGGTACTCGTGCGAATGCACTGATACCTTAAACTGCTACTTTCAGGCTCGGTTCTTTGAGCTGTCAGTGGGGATGAACAAATGTTCCTGTTTAACCCCTTATTAACCCTTAATTTACTGTAATCAGCCTTAATTATCTTCCTATTCTCCTCCTTTTAATTATTATTTTCTTGCTTTTTTTTTTTTCTTCACGTCTATTTTATAAACGATAAATAATTAAAACTTTTTTTTTGCTTGCTTTGTTAGTGAATATTTTTACACATATACAGTGGGGGTGGAAAGACCCCCTTAAATTGTTCACTCTTTGTTATATTGCAGCCATTTGCTAAAATCATTTAAGTTCATTTTTTTCCTCATTAATGTACACACAGCACCCCATATTGACAGAAAAACACAGAATTGTTGACATTTTTGCAGATTTATTAAAAAAGAAAAACTGAAATATCACATGGTCCTAAGTATTCAGACCCTTTGCTGTGACACTCATATATTTAACTCAGGTGTTGTCCATTTCTTCTGATCATCCTTGAGATGGTTCTACACATTCATTTGAGTCCAACTGTGTTTGATTATACTGATTGGACTTGATTAGGAAAGCCACACACCTGTCTATATAAGACCTTACAGCTCACAGTGCATGTCAGAGCAAATGAGAATCATGAGGTCAAAGCTCAGAGACAGAATTGTGGCAAAGCACAGATCTGGCCAAGGTTACAAAAAAATTTCTGCTGCTCCAGAGATGCAGTCGGGAGATGGGAGAAAGTTGTAGAAAGTCAACCATCACTGCAGCCCTCCACCAGAGTGGCCCGACGGAAGCCTCTCCTCAGTGCAAGACACATGAAAGCTCACATGGAGTTTGCTAAAAAAAACACCTGAAGGACTCCAAGATGGTGAGAAATAAGATTCTTTGGTCTGATAAGACCAAGATAGAACTTTTTGGCCTTAATTCTAAGCGGTATGTGTGGAGAAAACCAGGCACTGCTCATCACCTGTCCAATATAGTCCCAACAGTGAAGCATGGTGGTGGCAGCATCATGCTGTGGGGGTGTTTTTCAGCTGCAGGGACAGGACGACTGGTTGCAATCGAGGGAAAGATGAATGCGGCCAAGTACAGGGATATCCTGGATGAAAACCTTCTCCAGAGTGCTCAGGACCTCAGACGGGGCCGAAGGTTTACCTTCCAACAAGACAACGACATTAAGCACACAGCTAAAATAACGAAGGAGTGGCTTCACAACAACTCTGTGACTGTTCTTGAATGGCCCAGCCAGAGCCCTGACTTAAACCCAATTGAGCATCTCTGGAGAGACCTAAAAATGGCTGTCCACCAACGTTTACCATCCAACCTGACAGAACTGGAGAGGATCTGCAAGGAGGAATGGCAGAGGATCCCCAAATCCAGGTGTGAAAAACTTGTTGCATCTTTCCCAAAAAGACTCATGGCTGTATCAAAAGGGTGCTTCTACTAAATACTGAGCAAAGGGTCTGAATACTTAGGACCATGTGATATTTCAGTTTTTCTTTTTTAATAAATCTGCAAAAATGTCAACAACTCTGTGTTTTTCTGTCAATATGGGGTGCTGTGTGTACATTAATGAGGAAAAAAATGAACTTAAATGATTTTAGTAAATGGCTGCAATATAACAAAGAGTGAAAAATTTAAGGGGGTCTGAATACTTTCCGTCCCCACTGTATATTAACATATATTTATACATTTCACAAAATGCAAAATTAAAAAAAAAATCTATTTATTTAATTTGTAAATGACTTTTCAATGCTTTGTACCATTTCTGACAGCTGAAGTGAAAACAAAATAGTTGCAGTAGGTATCGGTAATTGGTATCGGTGAGTAATAAAAAAAAAAAGTATCGGTACTCGTACTCATTGTAAAAAAAAAAATGGTATTGGTGCATCCCTATTTGGAACCCACGTGAGGTGCAGCTGTTCCTTACTTTGACCACCAAAAGAAAGCTCTATTTGTGGGAAAAAAAGGATATCAATTTTATTTGGGCACAGCATGCCAACTGTCAGTTAACCACTTGCCGACCGCTGCACAGCGATATACGTCGGCACAATGGCCTCGGTGGGCAAATGGGTGTACCTGTACGTCACCTTTAATTGCCGGGGTTAGCGGGCGCATACAGCGTGACTTGTAGTCCGCCGGTCTCCTGGCGATCGTGTCACGGAGCGGTAGAACGGGGAAGTGCCTATGTAAACAAGGCATTTCCATGTTATGCCTTGTGACATGAGAGATCACTGCTCCCTGTCATCGGGAGCAGTGATCGCTGTCATGTGAGTTGTAGCCCACAGTTAAAATCACTCCCTAGGACACACTTAACCCCTTCATCGCCCCCTGGTGGCTAACCCCTTCCCTGCCAGTGTCATTTACACAGCAATCAGTGCATTTGTATAGCACTGATCGCTGTATAAATGACAATGGTCCCAACATAGTGTCAAGTGTCCGATGTGTCCGCCATATTGTCGCAATCACGATAAAAATTGCAGATCGCCACCATTACTAATTTAAAAAAATGCATAAAACTATCCCCTATTTTGTAGACGCTATAACTTCTGCGCAAACCAATCAATATATGCTTATTGCGATTATTTTTACCAAAAATATGTAGAAGAATACATATGGGCCTAAACTGAGGAAAAAAAAATGTTTTTTATATATGTTTGGGGGATATTTATTATAGCAAAAAGTAAAAAATATTGCATTTCTTTCAAAATTGTCGCTCTTTTTTTGTTTATAGCACAAAAATTTAAATCGCAGAGGTGATCAAATACCACCAAAATTTGTGGGGAAAAAAAGGACGTCGATTTTGTTTGCGTGCAACTTCGCACGACCGCGCAATTGTCAGTTAAAGCGACGCAGTGCCGAATCGCAAAAAGTGCTCTGGTCAGGAAGGCGGTAAAATCTTCCGGGGCTGAAGCGGTTAAAGTGACGCCGTGCTGTATCGCAAAAATGACCTGGTCATGAAGGGGGGTAAACCTTCTAGAGCTGAAGTGGTTAAAGGAACAGGATCCATTTCTTTTTTTTTTTGTTAGGGTTACAAACACTTTAAGTGGTTAAAGTGCCACAACGTTCAGGTGTAAAAAAATGGTCTGGTCATGAAGGGGGTGAAACCCTATGGTGGTCAAGTGGTTAAGGTGAGCCACCATATCTGTAGGGCTCTGACGATGATGTCAAAACCCTACTGATACTACTAATATTACTATCATGCTGAAAATATATATTTTTTTGCCTAAAATCTGTACCTTAAGATACGAAGGACAAAAATTTAGATGCTGAAGCACAGTGTGCCAAATTATCTGTGCTGAAAATGTCTAAGCTAATAATAGTAATACTAATAAGAGTAGATAAATAAAACATAAGGATACCCTGAGGATCTATTTCGAAAAACATTTGCAAACACGCATTCCAGTTATAATTAAAACGCAATGTCTTAAGCAAGCCAGAATCATTTTTAGGAGAACGTTTGTGGCACCTGTACCTCGAGCGAAGCACGCTGTCAATTCAAGAGCACATGAGATATTTTGCTTTTAGAAACAGCTTGCACTGAGCAAATCTGTGCCACTTGACTAAAACAAAGACAAATCAGCAGCATATACAGTACACTCATAATAATATAAAAAAATAAAAAGGAACATCTAATGATACCAAATACGCCTAACATAAGGCATTTGAACCAAACGTGATTCTTTTCTTCCCCGCTAACCGCTTGGCACATATCATGCCTTTGAACTAGACAGAACGCTGTGTATCAAAGCACACAGATTTCACTAGATAAAAAGTCACATCAGCAAAATTAAATAACTCGAGAGCAGAAAGTAAACTCTGGCAGCAATATAGCATTTCAAATCATCGTTGCAGCCTTGTGCTTGAACTATAAAATCAAGCAAGGAGACACAGTTGTCCTAATCATGTTAATCAGGCTGTTTCTATGCTCCATTTATGCTAAAAGCAGCCAATGCAATCAAAACATTCTACTCGCTGCAGTCAGGCTTAATCTAGATCGCCCTCATTCTTTCAATTGCGTTATATTGACTGCTGCTTTTCACTTTTTTTTGGAGATATCTTTGAAATAATGTGTTATTATCTTACTTGGAAAGGCTCTTTGCATAACTTTGTAGTTTACGGTACATTGTGAATGCAATATATTAGGCTCCCCTGTGACCAGTTACCTGTTTGAAAAAATATACCGTGCAGTGATCATTGCTGAAGTTTTTTTTTTTTTAAAGTGGTGAGCAAAAACAAAACCACTGTAAGTGAATAAAATAAGTGCATGTAAAAAAAAAAAAAAAAACAACACACACGCAAAAAAAGTACACATAAAGTGGAGCTGCACCCAAAATGGGAAGCTCCGCTTGTCTGCCTACCCCCCCCCTCCCCCCCCGCTGCCACATTTGGCACCTTTTGGGGAGGAGCGTGCACCTGGTTTTGACAGGTACCCGTTCCCACTGCCGGAAGTTTGCACTCTACTCCTTCCCTCGCAGCCTTCTGGGACACTTCACAGGTCCCAGAATACTGCGGCCCATTCACAAAGCGCAATAGGAAACCAGCTGTGAAACCACAAGGTTTCACTGCCAGTTTCCCTTAGTCAAGTTGACAGGTCCAGCACCCAACAGCCGATTAAAGAATTAGCTAGGGTGAGGACACCACTGAATGCCTGGACAGGTAAGTGCCCTAATATTAAAAGCCACCCTAATAAAAGTCAGCAGCTAAAGTATTTGTAGCTGCTGACTTTTTATTTACTTGGGGGGGGAGCCCGGAGCTCCTCTTTAAGGGTGTGTCTCTACTAGTCCACCTCCCAAAAAACTGGGACTCCACCCTGACCACCAACCACCACCCCCCACCCCCCCCAGGGGCATACAGCTCCTGACAGGGGCAAGTCAGACTTGTCTAAATAGCCAAAAGGCCTGGCAGACCCATCTCCTTAAGGTCAACCAAAGCTGGCTACCAAGTTTTAGGTGAGGGGCTCTCCTGAAGACAGCCCCCCCCCCCCAGTTCAGGGAAGGAAGAAACTTAATGTCCACACATCCTCCCCCTAGACTTCAGGGTAGACCCGAGGACCCACATCCTCCACCCAAGTGAAAAGAAACACATACACAGGTTCAAAGAGACTAACTCGTGGAGAAAAAAATAAAACATAAGTGCAGAAAAATCAACAGGTGATGTGACCTTGTGCTCACTCTCACTGTGGGTGTCCCATGCCCAAGTGATACTAAGAGCTCCCCTGGGGCACTGACACCGTGGGCCCCATGCCTTCCAGGCCATGACCAGACTAAGTAGCACCACTCAAATCAGGAGGCACTCGAACCCCTCCACGCCAAGGGAGTATTACCAACCTATACCTTACGTGGTGCACACTCATTCGGAATCCTCACCTAATCAGGAAGGCTCCTTAGGACCCCAATTCAACTAGCATGGTTACTATATAGTCAGCCATTCCTGCCAAAAGGCCTACTGGATACTGATTAAAAACAGATACTACATTTGATCTTAGCCAAAAGACTGAAGTTTGTTTTTAAAGGCGATCTAAATTAAAAATTTCAGTTTTGGGTTGGTTCAGTTATGGCCATGCCTCATAAATCGCCAGCAATTGTGACAGCAATAAAAGTGATCTAATTTGTTTTTTTTAAAGGGACAATGTAAAAAAAAAAAAAGAAAGAATGAAAATAAAAAGCGCCCCATCCCTCTGTGCTCGCGCACAGAAGCAAACGCATATGTAAGTCGCGCCAATAAATGTACACAGTGTTCAAATCAAACACGTGAGGTATCGCTGCGATCATTAGAGCAAGAGCAATAATTCTAACTCTACACCTCCTCTATAACTTTAAACAGGTAACCATTAACATTTTTGAAAGCGTTGCATATGGAGATTATTAAGTACTGTAGTTTGTCACCATTCCACGAGTGTGTGCAATTTCAAAGCATGACATGTTAGGTATCTATTTACTCGGCATAACATCATCCTTCACATTATACAAAAAATTTGGGTTAACTTTACTGTCTTGTTTTGAAGTGTATTTTTTCCAAACAAAATTGTGTTTGAAAGACTGCTGCGCAAATACAGTATGACATAAGATATTGCTATGACCGCCATTTTATTCTCTAGGGTCTCTGCTAAAAATATATAAATAATGTTTGGGGGTTCTAAGGAATTGTCTAGCAAAAAAGATTGATTTTAACTTGTAAGCAACAAATGTCAGAAAAATGCCTGGTCTTCAAGTGGGTAAAGCCAGTAAATTGTAGCCTTTTAGGTTTGTTAAATACCAATGTAAAAATGTAAAAGCAGCCTTAATATAATATAAGTAGAGGATTAACAAAATAGTCTCGTCCCCTATCCACCTCCCGCTCCAACGCATTTAACCTCACATAGGGCTTCATCAAACAGCATTTTATCGTTTCTGGTGAGCTTTTACTGAACATTACCCACTAATAGTGCCACTCCTTTCAGCCAGCTTGCCACTTATTTTTTCATGGTGACAACACTTACTGCACTGGCCCCATTACAGCATAACGTTGTCACCCATAACAGTGCTCTCACAAATTGTCATAAACCATGAATCAGACCGAGACAGAAGTGTCCTTAAAATCACACTTGTTTAATAATAATAATAAAAGGTAAACAGAGCAATGTAGTCAAATCATAGCCAGAGTTTGGTAACCGGAACAGATAGTCAGACAAGCCAGGACGTCAGGGAGCCAGAGATCAGCATACTTCAGGACAGGCCAGGAAATCAGGAAACAAGAGAATCAGTGTAGTGGAACAGCAAGTAGGATCAGGAACCAAAAGGGACGTCAGCCAAGCGAGTCTTCAACAGGTACACAGGAGAGAGTCTCTGGATGTGTTTGACCAAGGCGAAGGCAGAGAGGAACTGGACTGATGTAACCAGCAGGACTGATGAACAGGATATCATCAGGTGAGTCACTGTAGAAAACATTGGAGCTGGCAATTAACCGACAGCTGAGCGGCCTGCTCTAAAAAGGAAGGGCTGAGCCCAGCCCTGACAGTACCCCCTCCTCAACGACCCCTTCCCTCTCGGAGGACCACCAGGTTTGAGGGGAAAACGTCTATGGAAAGCACGGAGAAGGACAGGGGCATGTACATCCGAGGATGAGACCCAAGAGCGTTCCTCCGGACCGGACCGTACCCTTTCCAATGCACCAGGTACTGTATGCACCCACGGAACCTACGGGAGTCACCAATGGACTGTACTTCATACTCCTCATGGTTTTCAACCTGCACTTGGTGAGGACATGGCACCGAGGTGGTAAAGCGGTTGCAGACCAAAGGTTTTAATAAGGAGACATGGAATACATTTGAGATACGCATATTTGAAGGAAGGTCTAAAGCGTAGGTGTCCTGAACCATTGCGACCAGAAATGTGAGAACTGCGATAGGGAAGACCAAACGAATGTAAAGTAATAATAATATGATTTACAGTGTATTATGAGGATAATGAGGTGTAAGATATAGTCATAAATGTAACCAAGCCAGGGTCATACACAGGAGATCAATCAGATAGAACAGGGAACAGGACGGGATAGGGAGAGGACAACAGGAGGAAGGGATCAGTCTGCAAGACAGGAGTCCAGGGATGGATGCAGGGTTCAGGAACACAGGATACAAGGTACAGGTTACAGGAATACAGCATAGCAAATACAGGTCAGGGCTCAAGGAATAATACCAAGGCGATGAATGCAAGCATCTGCTGGTTATAAGTACACCTCCTGCAATCAGTCTCAGGTGACACCTGATTGCAGGAGATGATGTTGGCTCCAGACTGCCGGGAGACACCCGCTGGCGAACGCCAGTACTGTGGTCCATAGATCTGACAGCGCCACCAGCAGGTGAAACCACTCCTGACAGTAGGCCACTGGGTTAATCCTGCAGAGAATACGGAAAAGGCCCAATAAACCGAGGTGCCAACTTCCGTGAGGGAACACTGAGACGAAGGTTGTGAGATGACAGGCAGACCCTGTCCCCAACCTGGTAGGAAGGCACAGGAAGGCGTCTGCGGTCAGCATGGAGTCTGTACCTATTATTGGCAAAGCTTCCTGGACTTGTGCCCAAGTAAAACGAAGACCATGTAGATACTCCTCTAACGCAGGGATGGTCTGTGGAACAAATGAGTCAGGCAACATGGAAGATTGGAAACCATAGTTTGCCATAAATGGGGACAATCGGGTATCAGAATTCAAGGCACTATTCTGAGCAAACTCTGCCCAAGGTAAGAGGTCTGACCAGTTGTTATGATGGTCAGAAATATAGCAATGTATAAACTGCTCCAAGGACTGGTTGGCTCGTTCTGTGGCCCCATTAGACTGTGGGTGATACACAGAGGAGAAAGAAAGCTGAATTCCCAACTGTGCACAAAAGTCTCACCAGAACCGGGACACAAACTGACTACCCCTGTCCGAGATGATCACCTTGGGTAGCCCATGTAAGCGAAAGATCTCCCGAGCAAAAATGGTAGCTAGTTCCTTAGATGTGGGCAACTTCTTAAGTGGAATACAATGAGATATCTTCGAGAACCGATCAACCACCATAAGAATAACTGTGTTGCCCTGAGAGTTGGGTAACTCCACAATGAAATCCATGGACAGGTGGGTCCAAGGCCTCTCTCCATTGGGTACGGGTTGTAGGAGGCCCACTGGAAGGTGTCATGGTGTCTTACTCTGAGCACACACAGAACAAGCAGCTACGAAGGCAGCTACATCAGCACGTAGACTAGGCCACCAGAATTGTTGGTAAATGGCCCAAAAGAGTTGATTCTTCCCAGGGTGGCCAGCAGCCTTAGGAGAATGGCAAGTCTGGAGCATGGCAGTACAGAGACTCTCAGGGACACAAGGTTTCTCAGGAGGAGCATGAACCTGAGCGGCAAGAATTTTGTCACCCAAAGCAGAAGTGTGACTGGTGCAAACTGTAGCCAGAATACGATCAGGAGGAATCACAGGAACAGGAACCGATTCCATCTTGAAAGTGGAGGAAAATTGTTGCGACAAAGCGTCAGCCCTTACATTCTTAGTACCGGGTAAGAATGAGACAATGTAATTGAAACTTGACAAGAAAAGAGTCCATTGCGCTCTTCTGGGAGAGAAGCTTTTAGCCTCAGACAAGAATGTGAGATTCTTATAGTCAGTAAGAATGAGAACCGGCACAGTGGTAAACTGCCCGCACCAGCAGGAGACGAGGACTTGCGGATGAATCTGAGAAAGTGCTTCTGCAACATACTCCTCATGGCCTTATCCTCCGAGAGCGACAAAGGGTAAACACGGCCACAAGGGGGTATGGCAGCAGGTTGAAGGTCAATTGCGCAATCATATGACCGGTGTGAAGGCAAACTACCGGACTGACCTTTGTCAAAGACATCTATAAAATCGCAGTACTCCCCTGGCAGGGAGGAGAGTGAAGAGGTGCATAGGACCTTAGCCACATTCTGGAAACATGTCTTGCTGCATTGTAGCGACCAGGAGAGAACCTCAGCACAAAGCCAATCAAAAGAGGGGTTGTGCCTCTGTAACCAAGGATAACCAATAACCAACAGAAACTTAGGTGAGGTAATAATTTAGAATTGGATTATCTCATGGTGAATAGCCCCTACGGCCATGGACAACAGAACAGTCTCATGAGTCTCATGGGCAGGCTGTAAAGGTCTCCCATCTTAGCCTCAGACAAGAATGTGAGATTCTTATAGTCAGTAAGAATGAGAACCGGCACAGTGGTAAACTGCCCGCACCAGCAGGAGACGAGGACTTGCGGATGAATCTGAGAAAGTGCTTCTGCAACATACTCCTCATGGCCTTATCCTCCGAGAGCGACAAAGGGTAAACACGGCCACAAGGGGGTATGGCAGCAGGTTGAAGGTCAATTGCGCAATCATATGACCGGTGTGAAGGCAAACTACCGGACTGACCTTTGTCAAAGACATCTATAAAATCGCAGTACTCCCCTGGCAGGGAGGAGAGTGAAGAGGTGCATAGGACCTTAGCCACATTCTGGAAACATGTCTTGCTGCATTGTAGCGACCAGGAGAGAACCTCAGCACAAAGCCAATCAAAAGAGGGGTTGTGCCTCTGTAACCAAGGATAACCAATAACCAACAGAAACTTAGGTGAGGTAATAATTTAGAATTGGATTATCTCATGGTGAATAGCCCCTACGGCCATGGACAACAGAACAGTCTCATGAGTCTCATGGGCAGGCTGTAAAGGTCTCCCATCAGGAGCCTTAATGGCAAGTGGAGTGGCACGAAGCTGCAGCAGAATCGAGTGCTTAGATACAAAGGCAACATCAATGAACAGGCCTGCAGCCCCAGAGTCGATTAGAGCCTGCGGATGACTCAGACCAAGAAAGGATAATCGGGACAAGAGGCTTATCCTTTTGGATAACTGGGGACGATAACTGGGGACGCCACCTAAGGTCTGTCTGCTACAGGACCTCAAGGTTTGGGTGTTCCCTGGACAGGTAGGACAAGACTTCAAAGAGTGACCTGCCTGGCCACAATAAAGGCACAATCTCTCCCTACTCCTAAAGGTTCACTCATCCGCAGAGAGACGTGTGAAGCCCAAGTTCATGGGTTCATCTTCACTGACCGACTCGGTACCAGGAGGAATGGGAGGTGAGGGAGGCACGGGTGGGACTGCAAAGCTCAGAGACAAATGTACAGGAGGGTTCCTGCAAGCGCTCCTTAAAAGAGAGTCTTTCTCTGAGTCTGGAGTCAATGAGGATGGCAAACGTGATCAACTTCTCCAGCTCAGTGGGTATATCTCAGTCTGCTATCTCATCCTTGATGGTATCCGAGAGACCATGAGAAAAGGCAGCCACAAGGGCCTCGTTCCAAGCAACCTCTGCTGCCAGAGTACGGAATTTAATACGGAATTCAGTATGGAATTCTCGTACTCTGATGGACATGAGGCATTTGGCAGCAGAAGCGGAGCGTGCAGGAACGTCAAATACCTATTTAATGGAGGCCACAAACTCGAGGTAACCCAAGACAACAGGTTTTTGCGTTTCCCATAGAGGGTTTGCCCAGGCCAAGGCTCTCTCAGAAAGCAAAGATATCACAAAACCTACTTTGCTTCTGTCCGTGGGAAACGCCTGGGGCAGTACCTCAAAGTATATCTCAACCTGGTTGAGAAAGCCTGGATCGCCCCCAAATCGCTGGGGGAGTGGAGCGGAACCAGACATACCTCTTATAGAGATAATACTCGAGGCGGGTGCCGGCACAGAGACTGGAGCAGCAGCAGGGAAGGCCTGCAAAATAGTGGAAGATTCCAGGTGAGCCGCGCAACTCAGGAGCGTTTGTAACGCCATGGCAAACTGATCCATGCGGTGATCCTGCTCATCCAATCTAGAAAAAATATTACCAACAAGTGCATTGACTGTATCTTCCGAATTGATTGCCTTCGCCTACTGTCAGAAAGCATGAAATCAGACTGAGACAGAAGTACAATTAAATCACACTTGTTTAATAATAAAAGTAGATCAAATGTAGTAAAAAAATAGCCAAAGTTTGGTAACCGGAACGGATAGTCAGCCAAACCAGAAGGTCAGGGATCAGTGTAGTGGAACAGCAAGCAGGATCTGGAGCCAGAAGGGATGTCAGCCAAGCAAGTCTTTAAACAGGAATGCAGGAGATAGTCTCTGTGATGTTGACCAAGGCGAAGGCAGAGATCCTCTGGGCTGGACAGCTTAAGTAGGCAGGACTGACAAGCAGGATATCATCAACAGGTGAGTAGCTGTGGAGAGATAGGAGATGGCAATTAGCCAACAGCTGAGCGGCCAGCACAGAGAAGGAAGGGCTGAGCCCAGCCCTGATACATCTCCTGTATCATGTACACAGCCTCTGACATCTCCTGTATCATGTGCACAGCCTCTGACATCTCCTGTACCATGTCTGCAGCCTCTGACATCTCCTGTATCATTTCCGCAGCCTCTGACCATCTCCTGTACCATGTCCGCAGCTTCTGACCATCTCCTCTACAATGTCCACACAGCCTCTGACCACCTCTTGTACCATGTCCGCACAGCTTCTGACCACCTTCTGTACCATGTCCGCAGCCTCTGACATCCCCTGTACCATGTCTGCAGCCTCTGACATCTCCTATACCATGTCCGCACAGTCTCTAACAACTACCATACCATGTCCGGAGCCTCCAACATCTCCTGTATCATGTCCGCAGCCTCAGACATCTCCTATACCAGTGATGGCGAACCTTGGCACTCCAGATGTTTTGGAACTACATTTCACATGATGCTCAACTACACTGCAGAGTGCATGAGTATCATGGGAAATGTAGTTCCAAAACATCTGGGGTGCCAAGGTTCGCCATCACTGTCCTATACCATGTTCACACAGCCTCTGACCACCTCCTGTACCATGTCAGCAGCCTCTGACATCTCCTGTATCATGTCCGCAGCCTCTGACATCTTCTATACCATGTCTGCAGCCTCTGACATCTCCTATAGCATGTCTGCAGCCTCTGACATCTCCTATACCATGTTCACACAGCCTCTGACCACCTCCTGTACCATGTCCGCACAGCTTTTTGACCACCTCCTGTACCATGTCAGCAGCCTCTAACATCTCCTGTATTATGTCCGCAGCCTCTGACATCTCCTGTATCATGTGCGCAGCCTCTGACATCTACTGTACCATGTCTGCAGCCTCTGACATCTCCTATACCATGTCCGCACAGTCTCTGACATCTCCTGTACCATGTCCGCAGCCTCTGACATCTCCTGTATCATGTCTGCAACCTTTGACATCTCCTGTATCATGTCCGCACAGTCTCTGACCACCTCCTGTATCATGTCCGCAGCCTCTGACATCCCCTGTATCATGTCCGCAGCCTCTGACATCCCCTATATCATGTCCCCAACCTCTGACCATCTCTTGTCTTTTATCATGTCTGCAGTCTCTGAGGGGGAGTCTGGAGAGGAGTTTGCTCTTAAATATGTAAATCCCTATGTGCTTTTATATCTGTCTTATCTATGTATAATACACTCTTAAAATGTGCTTTAAACTGCATGGTTTTCCCTTTTATGAATTAGAAAATAATGGCGTTATGCTGTTGGGCTGTTATAATAATTCTGTGGGGCTAGTATGAAATTATTTCCAGGGCTTTTACTCCCAGTCCGGCCCTGCCCTGGACTGTGAATGAACAGTGAAAGGAGAAGAAGCAAACTAATGGGTTAATTTCTCTGTCACTCTGCTCTCTTCTCTTATCAGCATGCTCCTTGTTAGCACATAAGTACTGCAGCACAATTGATTGGCTCCTTGTGCTGCTTCTCCCTTTCCCAGTCTGAGTCTAGTTATACAGGGACTGCATTAGGCTGATATCAGGTACTTACACTTCTTGATTTAAAAAATAAATGAACTTATGTATTAATAATTCCATAGCTGCATTCATTTATGTCTTTTATATCTGCCTGGGGGGTAACTTTAAATAAATAATGGCTTTTATCTAAAAAGAAAGTATGCCATTTTATCCATAAAACATCCAATGGCAACAAACTAGTTAGGGCTGATAAAACATACTATAAGTCTTTGTTCAGTTTTTCTGTTTCTATACCATATTGATTCTATTCCAACAGAGTCCGCAGGCTAGAAAGAGTCCCTTATCAGTTATAGCACTCTCTCACTGGAGGCCAGAGACCCCTATTACCAGCACCAGCACATACACTTTAAATGCCATTTGTGTAAACATTGTAGCTCACTGCTCCGCCAATAATTATCATAATGATCTGCTTTTCCCCCTGTAGGCCCTCATTGATTCCTTGGAATAACGTGGTGCATGCTAACGTGATTTTCTACCAAATGGAAAATGCCAAGGGATCTATACAACTCATGAATTAATTAAAAAATTAAGTAAAAAGTTGGAAAAAAACAATTTCTAAGGTCTGTGGGATTCATACCCAGAGTTCATTAAAACCACATGAAAAATAAAACAAAGGCTTTCTATAGTGCAGTTTGTACTTTTCTTTCCCATTAGCAATCCATAGGAGGACGTATACATTCTGCCAATGGTCTATTTATTTTATATATTTCAATGTATATATTCAAATGTGGCTAAATGGGCGGTGGGAATCAGTGTTACCATTTCATATTTAAGCCACCAGCTGAATCCTCCAAACATTAAATTTGAATTTATTTCACTGTATACACTGTGTCTGGAGAGTTTACTTCATAATCCATGTAATTGGTTTCTTGGTACGTATATATACAGATTTATTCATGTGTAGCTAAACTCCATGCAAATAGCTACATAATGTACAGTATAATATATTATGAATAATATATTATATAATAATAATAATAATAATACACATTTATATAATATATATAAATATAAATGTGTATTATTATTATATAATATATTATTCATAATATATATATATTATTCATTTTATATATATATATATATATATATATATATATATATATATATATATATATATATATATATATATATAAAATAATGAATTATATATATATATATATATATATATATATATATATATATATATATATATATATAATATATATATATATATATATATATAATTATATATATAATTATATATATATATAATTATGGGCCAGAAAAGAGAAGGACATTGTTTACATATATACAGTGCCTTGCAAAAGTATTCACCCCCAAAGGCATTTTTCATGTTTTGTTGCCTCACAACCTGGTATTAACATGGATTGTTTGAAGATTTGCATCATTTAATTCACAGAACATGCCCACAACTTTGAAGATGTTTTTTTTTTTTCTATTATTGTGAAGCAAACAAAAAATAGGACAAAATAACAGAAAAAGCCTAGCATAACTATTCACCCCCCCTAGAGTCAATACTTTGTAGAACCACCTTTTGCAGCTATCACATCTCCAGGTCGCTTTGGATAAGTCTCTATGAGCTTGCCATATCTTACCACTGGGATTTTTGCCCATTCCTCCTTGCAAAACTGCTCCAGCTCCTTCAAGTTGGATGGTTTGTGCTTGTAAACAGCAATCTTTAAGTCTGACCACAGATTTTCTATTGGATTGAGGTCTGGGCTTTGACTAGGCCATTCCAACACATTTACATGTTTCCCCTTAAACCACTCAAGTGTTGCTTTAGCAGTGTGTTTGGGGTCATTGTCCTGCTGGAAGGTGAACCTCCGTCCTAGCCTCAAATCACACACAGAGTGGTACAGGTTTTGCTCAAGAATATCCCTGTATTTAGCACCATCCATCTTTCCCTCAACTCTGACGTTTCCCAGTCCCGACTGCTGAAAAACATCCCCACAGCATGATTCTGCCACCACCATGTTTCACAGTGGGGATGGTGTTTTTTGGGTGATGTGATGTGTTGGGTTTGCGCCAGACATAGCGTTTTCTTTGATAGCCAAAAAGTTACATTTTAGTCTCATCAGACCAGAGCACCTTCCTCTATACATTTTGGGAGTCTCCCACATGCCTTTTCACAAACTCAAAACGTGCCATTTTGTTTTTTGCTGAAAGTAATGGCTTTCTTCTGGCCACTCTGCCATAAAGCCCAACTCTATGGAGCGTACGGCTTATTGTTGTCCTATGTACAGATACTCCAGTCTCTGCTGTGGAACTCTGCAGCTCCTCCAGGGTCACCTTAGGTCTCTGGGCTGCCTCTCTGATTAATACCCTCCTTGCCCGGTCCGTGAGTTTTGGTGTGCGGCCGTCTCTTGGCAGGTTTTCTGTTGTGCCATGTTCTTTCCATTTGGTTATGATAGATTTGATGGTGCTCCTAGGGATCATCAAAGATTTGGATATTTTTCTTACTTGTTTGGAGAGTTCCTTGGTCTTCATGGCAGTGTTTGGTTAGTGGTGCCTCTTGCTTAGGTGTTGCAGTCTCTGGGGCCTTTCAAAAAGGTGTGTATATGTAATGACAGATCATGTGACACTTAGATTGCACACAGGTGGACATCATTTCACTAATTATGTGACTTCTGAAGGTAATTGGTTGCACCAGAGCTTTTTATGGGCTTCATAACAAAGGGGGTGAATACATACGCACATGCCAATTATCAGTTTTTTATTTCTGAAAAATAGTTTTATGTATATATTTTTCTAATTTTACTTCACCAGCTTAGACTATTGTGTTCTGATCCATCACATATAATTCAGGTTAAAAAAACATTGAACTAAAGGCTGTAATGTAACAAAATAGGTAAAAAGCCAAGGGGGGTGAATACTTTTGCAAGGCACTGTACGCCATATTACCAAAAGTATTGGGACGCCTGCCTTTACACGCACCTGAACTTTAATGGCATCCCAGTCTTAGTCCGTAGGGTTCAATATTGAGTTGGCCCACCCTTTGCTGCCTTAACAGCTTCAACTCTTCTGGGAAGGCTGTCCACAAGGTTTAGGAGTGTGTTTATGGGAATGTTTGACCATTCCTCCAGAAGCACATTTGAGAGGTCAGGGACTGATGTGGACGAGAAGGCCTGGCTCGCAGTCTCTGCTCTAATTCATCCCAAAGGTGTTCTATCAGGTTGAGGTAAGGACTCTGTGCAGGCCAAGTTGGTCAACTTTCTCCATCCCAAACTCGCTCACCCATGTATTTATGGACCTTGCTTTGTGCACTGGTCCAAATCATTTGGTGAAGGGGGGATTATGGTATTGGGTTGTTTTTCAGGGGTTGGGCTTGGCCCCTTAGTTCCAGTGAAGGGAACTCTTAAGGCGTCAGCATACCAAGACATTTTGGACAATTTCATGCTCCCAACTTTGTGGGAACAGTTTGGGGATGGTGCCTTTCTGTTCCAACATGACTGCGCACCAGTGCACAAAGCAAGGTCCATAAAAACATGGATTAGGGAGTTTGGAGTGGAGGAACTTGACTGACCTGCGCAGAGTCCTGACCTCAACCCAAAAGAACACCATTTGCATGAATTAGAGCGGAGACTGCAAGCCAGGCCTTCTCGTCCACATCAGTGCTTGACCTCACAAATGCACTTCTGGAAGAATGGTCCAACATTCCCATAGACACACTCCTAAACCTTGTGGACAGCCTTCCCAGAAGAGTTGAAGCTGTTATAGCTGCAAATGGTAGGCCAACTCAATATTGAACCCTACGGACTAAGACTGGGATGCCATTAAAGTTCAGGTGCGTGTAAAGGCAGGCGTCCCAATACTTTTGGTGTGCCCATCACTCTGCTCTCTCCTTCTATCAGTATTGCACCATTTTGCACTGCACCAAACGAATTGGTTCCTTGTGCTGCTTCTCCCTCTTAGTCTGAGCTCTGATTTACAGGGCTGATACATCTGAGAAGCAGGATTTGTTCACTACTCAAGGAATCCCAAACAATCTGTGGAGGAACTCTAGAGTTCCATGGAAGCCTGGTTGAGAAAGGTTAGATTAGACACTGGCAAGTTTTTAATGATGTCTGTGTCCTCGTTGGGGAGATTCTCCCCACTATTTCTACTGTTGACCATTTTCCCAGAGGAAAAAAATGAAAATTGTAGATTTGTTCCCAAAGCTGAGGGAAAATCTTCCAATGGGGACACCTGTTCTGGAGACAACTGTCTAAGAGGGGAATTTTTCTCACTTTGGGGGATTTCCACTAACTTCCATCTTCAGGACAGGAAGTGAACAGAAATTTCCCCAATGGTACACATACAGAAAAAATAAACTGTCTGTGGTTTTAACACGTTTCCACTTTATCTTGAATTAACAAATGATAGCTATACATGCACCTTCAGCTTAAAATCATGAAGCTTGTAATTTTACATACATTAGGCAATTCCATTGAACGTTCTCCCTAATAGCAACCTTCTGGGACACGTCACAGGTCCCAAAAGGCTGCGGGACCATTCACAAAGCGCAGGGCACCTTGCGCATGCACAGTGGGAAGCTGGCTGTGAAGCCGTAAGGAATCACAGCTGGAAACACCCACACTAAACATGGCGGTGATGGGGACCCTAAGATCGTGGAGGATCTGGCCCATGGGAGGACAGCACTGGATTTCTGGACAGATAAGTCTCCTTTTATTAAAAGTCAGCAGCTACAGTATTTGTAGCTGCCATTTTTTTTATGGAGTCTGAAGATCCTCTTTAAATACAAGAGGGATCTGTGTTCTTACTTGAATCTCGTATTTTTGTTCGGATCAGTTCTGTAATTAAGTTTAAAAGTTTATTTCTATCCGTAATAAAGACCAGTCACTGCTGCTTCCTCTCCCTTTGCAGTGTTGTAGGTAGGTGACAGCTGTATTATTAATGCACTGTATGTATAAAGTGTTGCTGGTATTGTTGGGGTTGATTTGCTGTGGTGTGTCTGTATTTTGGCTTGTTGAGGTTCCCGTAGCTGGGGTATTTAAGCAAATGGGGGTGGGTCCCTAAGATTCTTATTGGGGGATTGGTCATACAAAGGAGAGGGACCATACACAAAGAGATGTAGTGTTGCATTGAAATGGGTCACCCCTTGGTGGGACCCGGAATGGGACTAGTATTCTAACCACCGATGGGAACTATTACAAGTGAAGGTATGAGACACCACAGCATAGCCCAAGTCCAGCCTAAAACTTAAAGAAGTATGCTTGTAGGCAGGTGCCTACTGTTGGGGTGTATACTGCCTCATGGGTTTGGTTTGCATTGTAATAAAGTGAGATTTTGTGTAACGGGCTGTCCAGGGAGTTAGCAAGGGGTTAATTTTGCTCGCTCCTGGGGGGTTCATAGCCCTGCCCCCTTGTGGAGGGCTAAAAATACAAGAAGAGGCAGTCTCTCGGGGTCTCCCCTTCCACATGGGAATAGAGAGGAAGGAACAATGCTTCATGTAAAACTGTGCTGAGCTATTGGGGTACCCAGTCGGGGTACCAGATATCGGATGTGGACTCTGATGAAAGGACTCTTCTTACCTAGAAGGTATGATTTGGCCATGTGAAGAGACTCACACAATTTCTACTTCGCAATGGAATGAATAGGGAGCTGAGTGTCGGAGCTCAGGCTAAAAATTCCAAATTTCAAAGCACTTCATAATTCAATTTTAACCCAGCACTTCCAGTGGTTACAACATGAAAAATTCTAATGTGTTTCAGCCGTATCCTTACTCATAGCATGATTTGGCCAGCCTAAGCCACGAAGAACTCAGCTAGGAAGGACTTTATGAGAGACTGTGTCCCATCAACTTTGTAATTTGCAAGAAGTTCAAGTTAAAGTGTTAAAAGTATCAAATGCCCAGTCTGAAGTTTATACAAAGGGGTGCATTTAAGGTGTATAACAAAAAAAGGAGACTTATACAACACAGGATGAAAAGAAGTTGCAGGAAGGTCACCATGAAAGGATTATTCATGCTGAGGAGTTTGCAGTAGAGGTGGCCCAGCATCGTTACAATGGGTAACCAGTGAAGTGGTGAAGAATGTTATAGCAGCCAGCCAGCAGGAAGTAGTGCCATGGCATGGGTGCCATGCTGGTGCCTTGAAATGCCTTAATGGGACATGGCATGTATACCGGTAAAGCTTCTGTTTCTCATCCAAGCACAAGCATAGCTCTCCAGGCTTCATCTTACTCCTTTTGTGGGAATACCTGCTGCCTAGATGTTTGAATGTGTGAGATGAGTTTCTGACTCCGTCCACTCCTGACTACAATATGTCCCAGAGATAGAGAAGGAAGCTATACAACATGGAATGATATGGAAAAAAAAGGCAGCAGTCCCATCCAAATTCCTAGGTTGAATCCTCCCGAAAATTGTCGACAATTAATTTCCTAAAATGATTAGCATAATTATATCATTTAATTGGACAATGCTGGAAATTCAGCATGTGATTGCACTTGCTTGGAGTTGCTGTTTGAGCCAGAAAAATAACAAAAGCAGGTTTACAGATTTACAGAAAGAAAAACGACTTTTTTTATTTTCTATTATTAGTCGTAATTTGGCCAGTTAAGCAGAGACTGCCCAAATTTGGATCCATGTATGGGCAGGCTGGTTGTACAGAAGTCGATCTATTGATTTACCTGTGTACAACCAGCCCACTGGGTTTTTCTCGAACAATCAGTGCCATCGTACGATCGTTGTATTTTGATGGCCGGGAAGGCTCCCTGCTGTCAGAATACAATACCACAGCAGGCGGGATTCCCCCGTCCACATCGAATGTGTCAATGGGGGAATCAAGGAGTTTTCTTTTGTTCAATCAGCTGGCTACCTTGCTCTATTTGGGCCTTTCTGATGGACAACACCTTCAACTCTTGCTTAAAGTGTGGGAGCTTGCCTACCCCATCCTGTTTCATGGTTATTCCATAATAGCGGTGGACTAGAAGGACAAAATGCTGCTCCTGGCTCTCCCTAGTGCAGGTCACATGACCGAAAGCCTAGGCACGGCGCATGTTTTTTTTTATTCAGGGTGGTGGGAATAAAAAAACAAGAGGACCTTGCTTTTTTTTTTTTTTTTTGCAAGCTCCGCTTTAAGATGAATTCCCTTTTAACAACCACAGAACAGCAAAAAAGTAGAGCCAAATCCGAGAGATAAATAACCAAAACTGTGTGTTGTCCAGAATCATGCTGGCACGTTATCTTATCTTTCCAAAAAAGTACATGACCCAGATGACCTGCCATATAAAAGTGAACAGAAGAGAATGACCTCAGCCACTCGTAGCTATGTGGACCATCATATTGGCCCTATGTGTAGCTCTGGCTGCTGGTAAGTTTAACTGTTTATTACATTAAAGTAAGACAATCTAACTGCAACATAAAAACACTTTTTTTGGACTTAGCGTAAATGTTTATTTATTTATTATTATTATTATTATTATTATTACTCAATTCATGTATTTGTTTGTTTATTTATTTTAGGAAGTCAAGGTCTCCAATATGGTAAGTGAATCCATCCATATTCTTTTATTTGCTTTTAATGATTATCATATTCTTTTATTTATTTTTATGTTCTCCATTTTCCAGTTGACTATTTTTTATGTTATCATTATCAATAATACCGTATTTGCTATCATTTCTATTTTCTTTTGGTCCAGATGGCATATATTTGTGCTCACAGAGATAATCTATGAAAATTCCAATGAATATGTAGATAGAAAAAGTATATTAAGTGTGCCCACTGTACTACAATATTATTTATTGAATAGATTTCTATTAAGTAATAATAATATTAATAATAAATTAGAGTAATTTTAATATTGTTTATAATTTCAAACCTCATAGATCTTAATATAGGACTATTAGTATTTAGCACTAATAAGGTAAACCTGCACCTTTGTTAAAAATAAGGTAAACCTGCAATTTTGGAGTTACTTTAGTGTTAGAAGTTAGCATAAGGGTTAGGATAACATAGCTCCCGACTGTCCCTGATTTGGAGGGATTGTCCCTGATTTGGAGCAATGTCCCTCTGCCCCTCTTTCCTCCTCATTTGTCCCTCATTTTGGTCTGATCTCTATAGTTGTATATAAAATGCATTATTTATATCTCAAAAAGTGTTACCCATACTAAACCTTTCATCCAATTTCTAAATTGCTGAATATGTAAATTTTAAAAGCCAGTATAAAGGAATAGTAGTGGTAAAATAAAAAGCACTTGTGGGGTTAACAATTTTTTTTGTATAATTTCTCCTTTAAAAAGGGGGGGGGGGGGCGACCAGCCGCCACAGTTGTACTGCAGCAGAATGGCGCGGCTGGGCGAAACAACGTTATGTTACGTCAACTTCGCCCTGTGGCCACTAGGGTGCACACGTCTGCTGCGCGCCCCCTGAGCCGAAGCGACTGCCCGGCGATCACGATCACCGCCAGGCTCCCGCGTTCGCTGCTGATGCACGGAGAACCGGGATCTGTATGTGTAAACACACAGTTTCCGGTTCTCTGAGGGGAGAACAGACAGATCGTCTGTTCATACAGAGTATGAACAGCGATCTGTCATCTCCCCTGCACAGTCCCCTCCCCCCTTCAATTAGAACACACCCTAGTGTTAACCCCTTCCCTGCCAGTGACATTTTTACAGTAATCAGTGCATTTTTATAGCACTGATCGCTGTATAAATGACAATGGTCCCAAAAGTGTCAAAAGTGTCCGGTGTGTCCGCCATAATCTCACAGTCCCGATAAAAATCGCAGATTGCTGCCTTTACTAGTAAAAATAAAATTAATAATAAAAATGCCATAAAACTATCCCCTATTCTGTAGACGCTATAACTTTTGCACAAACCAATCAATATACGCTTATTGCAATTTTTTTTTTTTTTTTTTTACCAAAAATATGTAGAAGAATACATATCGGCCTAAACTGAGGAAAAAATGTGTTTTTTTTCTATATTTTTGGGGGATATTTATTATAGCAAAAAGTAAAAAATATTGCATTTGTTTGGGTGCAACGTCGCACGACCGCGCAATTGTCAGTTAAGGCAACACAGTGCTGAATCCCAAAAAGTGCTCTGGTCAGGAAGGGGGCAAAATCTTCTGGGGCTGAAGGGGTTAAATGGGTAAAACCTCTTTTTTTTTTTTTTCTTTTTTACATCTTCACTTCCTGTCTTGTAGACACACCAGGAAATGATTTGCAAGGTAAAAATAAATCCCCTCTCAAACAAGTGTTCCCAGTGGAAGATTTCCGCTCCACTCTATTCCTGTTGTGACAGCCCAAATTTTTGGATTTTCCCATAACTTTCAGCCCCACCAGGACAAACAGAGAGAGTAGATCTCCCTGGTAGAAACACAGACAGCAATAAAAGTCTGGGTACTCCCCCCCCCCCCTTCATTGATATAAACTGGCCAACTAACTCCCTGACTAGGTGTATACTTACCTTGATCCGGAGACCACAGCCTCCTGTCTACATCCCGTGCCTAAAGTCTTCTATGTGCTGGCCTCAGCATGCTGCATCAAGATAAGAATGCATCTGGGGAAGGGGAGTGTGGGCTAGTAGAAATATGCAGAATGAAAAAAAAATGTTTCGTTTTGATTTGTTATTTGCACAAATTCGTTTGGTTAAATTAGCCCAATTCGAATTTGTTTCATTTATTCGGGTTCAACTCGATTTGAATTTTCTGAATTCGGTCAAATTGAACGCAATTCGACCGAACCTGGAAAATTTGAATCAATTTGAATTCTGAATCGATTTAGAATTTGAATCGAATTCCATTTGAAATCTGAATTTTGGAAAATGGTTATATTCTCTCTATTCCATTTTTTTCTATTTTTTTTTTTCTATTACATTCGTTTGTTTTATTTTCTGTTCTTTTCTATTCTATTCTATTATTTTCTATTCTATTCTAATGTATTCTATTTGAAATTCAAATTTTGGAAAATGGTTATATTCTTTCTATTCTTTTCTATTCTATTATTTTATTTTCTGTTCTATTTTTTTCCGATCTATTCTATTCTATTCTATTCTATTTGAATTCAAATTTATTATTTTCAAAATTTGAATTTCGGGAGATGTTTATATTCTTTCTATTCTATTCTATTGTTTTTTTTATTGTTTTCTATTCTAGTCAATTCTATTCTTTTCTATTCTATTCAAATTTTATTCAATTTTGGAAAATGGTTATATTCTTTCTATTCTGTTCTATTCTATTGTTTTAAAAATTGTATTTTAATCTTTTATTTTCTATTCTATGCTTTTCTATTCTATTCTTTTCAATTCCATTCAAATTTGAATTTATTGTATGCGAAATTCGAATTTTGGAAGAAGGTTATATATTATATATATATATATATATATATATATATATATATATATATATATATTCTATTCTATTCTTTTCTTTTTTTCTATTCTATTCTTTTACCAAAAACATGTAGCAGAATGCATATTGGCCTAAACTGATGAAGACATTTGATTTAAAAAAAACTTTTTTATAGGATGTGTTTTATAGCACAAAGTAAGAAATATTGTTTTTTGTTTTTTTTTTCAAATTGGCAGTGTTTTTTCGTTTATAGTGCAAAATAACAAAAGAAAGCTCTATTTGTGGGAAAAAGAGGACATACATTTTATTTGGGTACAATGTCACGCGACTGCGTAATTGTCAGTTAAAGTAACGCAGTGCCTGGTCATGAAGGGGGGTAAACCATCCAGAGCTTAAAAGAGGTTAAACATAAGCTTATAAATAACAAATCATAACAATAGACATATCAAACTAGATAACAACGCTTGCAGGTCCTTGATGGTACCATATAACTAAAACTTCATGTTTGCGGCACCAGTCAGCTAAGTTATGACCCCCGCCTTCAAACACTGGCCCGGGGACTAACCCAGCTAACCTCAGACACCCAATCATCTTACCACTACCTGGTCACTCTGGATTGAACCGTACTAACTAGAGGACACCATATCTAAGATGGCCCCAAGCCGTTTTACCAATAACACCAGGTTTGAAACCTCGTCAAAGCCCCCCAAACCACCAAAGAACAACAAAAGAAGTATCACACTACTACCCTAAAAATAGGGTGGGAGTGAAGGACATTCTTTTGATGATTTCTTCTCTGCATGTACACCTCAACCACTCATCCCTGGCACTATACTCTCCTACCCCTCCCAATCACCTCATCTACTTCACCAATCAGGTAAATGTCAGTACGGACCACACCACTTAATATGGTTAACCTCTTCTGCCTGGTTCTCCTTCCACTCAGTCATGTATGCCCTCTGTCTATTTCATTCCTTCTCCGCTCCGGGCTTACATTTCTCCATGGTCCCACCAGGGCCATCTTTTATATTGATTGGACCCTGGGCAAACATTTTCTTGTGCCTCCCCGAATCCACTTATCAACTATTTGCGGGCACTGGGGGGCTCAAGGGGCAGCTGCTTTGGGCCCCACAACAATGACTTGGCCCGGGGGCCACCTTTTGCCCTGCATTAAAGACAGCCCAGGGTCCCACTGTATGTAGGAATGTAGCCACCCTCTCTTGCTCACTCACAAGATGGACTATGGGATTTGTAGTCTACATTAAGCAGTGTACATGACCGCAACCAGCGTTCTAAGTGAGAGGAAAAGTAGAGGTTGGAAAGCTCACAGAGGAAATTACACAGTGGCAGAAAAACACAGTAATGCTGCGTACACACGAGCAGACGTTCCGTCGGAAAAAAATTGGATGTTTTTTCCGACGGAATTCCGTTCAAGCTTGCCTTGCATACACAAAAGTTCTCTGAACTTTCGACCGTCAAGAACTCAGTGTCGTACAACACTACGACGAGCCGAGAAAATGAAGTTCAATGCATGCGTCGAATTGTTTCCGAGCATGCATAGGAATTTTGCACGTCGGAATTTGTACAGATGATCGGAATTCCCGATTGGAACTTTTTCCGACCGAAAAATTGTGAACATGCTCTCAATCTTTTGCTGGCCGAAATTCCGCCAGCAAAAGTCCGATGGAGCATACACACTGTCGCATTTTCCGACCAAAAGCTCTCATCGGACTTTTGGTTGAGGAATTTCCGATCGTGTGTACGCGGCATTAGAAACAATTTCATGAAAAACAAATTACAAAACCAGAAGTGGGTCTTCGGTAACTGTTTTCTATGCAGTAAAACCAGGGACCCTCCCAATCTACCAATCCCATACCAGTACCTTCCTTTCATAGGTGTGCGCAGCCTATGGAATTAGGGTGTGCACCCCAAAGCTCAAACACACGCTGCCAATCACTCACGATGTTCATTTACAAAGGGACGGGGTGGTAAATTAAATATTTACTGGCCCTTCACGCACTCACCCTACAACATTCTGCAGCAACAGCTGGGGGGATAGGAGAAGAGGGAAGCTGGCAGTGTCTGTAGGGGGAATCTGTTCTGCACAGGGTGATTAGGGTGTGCCTGGGCACACCTGGCACACCCTGTACGCACGCCTATGCTTCCTTTCATTTCTTACCAGACTCCAGAGAGCCATAGATGGAGTCAGCAGATGGCATTCTACAAGGAGTGTAAAACCTAAATAAATGCTCCCCATAAATTAGAACACATGACCATAAAACTGCACCCTGCAGAGGCGCACTCACAGTGTGCAGCAGCACAGACACCCAATCTCGCTCCCACTCACAACAGCGGCAGGCACCTTCAACTTCGGCTCATCTCCTGAGCTGGCTCAGTGTGGCGGTGACAACTTTACTCCGCACAGCCTGCTCTGCCGGACCTGCCGCCCACCGGCACTGCCGCCGAGCGAAAGCAATTGATGTGTTAGGATTGACTCAGGCATCTCTGGGAACTGCGCATGCGCAGTTCCAAGCCGAGCAAATCAGGACGAGAAAAGTGTAGTGTTTTTACGGGTGGTTGGCAACACTGATGCATACAGTGTTTGTTAGAGCAAGTGAACTAACTTCCAGTGGCACCACAAGTACCAGAAAGCTGGGTTGAATAAAGGATGTCTATATGCAGTGTCTTAAAGAATCTAAATGGGCAAATGCCCGCTAACCACACTGGTTACAGAAACTGCTGGCAAAGATGCAGGTGACGAATGAATGAATGAATGATTTCTATAGCACTACAAATGCAAACAAACTGAATCGCCTCAAGGCGCTTGCTCCATCCTGTGTTGTCCTGCTTCTTAGAAGAGATGGGTCTGTAGTTTTTTTCTGAAGGCCCAATGGTTTTCTTCCATGCGGATGTTAGTGGATAAAGCGTTCCATACCACCCAGTAGACATGTGCACTGCCAAAAAATGTTTTGTTTTGTTTTTTTGTTTTTTTGTTTTTTTCGGGTCATTCGTTATGGTCGCAATTCGCAAATTCTAAAATTTGAAGATTCGTAAATTCTAAAATTTGTAAATTCTTAAGTTCAAAAATCCAAAAATTCTAAAATAAGAAAGAAAATCCAAAAATTCAAAAGAACGGAAATTCGAAAATTCTAAATGATAACTAACTAACTAATAATAACTAACTATTAAATTATAGGTATTGGAATTTCCTTTCAAATTTGTCTGTTAGTGAATGTAACGAATACAAATATATCCAATCACAAATTATCCGAAATAACGAATGCCGCATCTAAACAAATGGAACGGAACAAATTAATAATAAATAAAAATAATAACAAAAAGCTTTTATAATTATTATTGTTATTTATTATTTTTAATTTATTACCTTCCATTCATTTAGATAAGGCATTCGGATAATTTGTAACTTTGGATAAATTCGCATTCGTTACGTTCACTATCAGCCAAATTTGAAAGGAAATTCCAATACCTATAATTTAATAGTTAGTAATAGTTAAGTTATTATTGGTTAGTTATTATTTCAGATTTTAGAGTTTTCGGATTTTTCGAATTTCTGAATTTACGAATGTTCGAATTTATTAATTTTTGAAAAATTCAAATTTCCGAATATTCTGCAAAATGTGTTAAACTGGTTTTCGGTAATTCGGATATTTCTGAATTAACGAATTTAGCAAAATTCGCTAAAACACGAATTCGGAACGAAACGAATTGCACATGTCTACTACCCAGTGGGTAATGAGTTTTATAAATACAGCGAATCTTCAAATACACGTTCAATGGTGAATAAATGCGGCAAGGTGTTGATTTATAAATACGCAATGAAAAGGGAAGCAAATTTTCTAAATCTGTTGTCTCAAAAAAATCCTTTTTTAGAGCTAGAGTTTCCCAGCAACAAGATTTTTACCTATGCCTATGAGGGCCAAGTGGTGACCGGTCTGCCACAAGACGTCTTTGCGAAGTCCGGCATCAAGGTGAAGTGCAGGGCCCAGATCGGCACCAATGCTCCCAGAATCCTCTTCCTGAAGGTAAGAGAAGAACACAAGTTTCTCATTGTATTTAACTATGTGGGAAGAGAAAACTTTAATTTTCTGCTTTGCTTGCTGAGCATGATGCAATTACATCTATTATTTTAGGAAGTGCTCTTGATGCAATTTCTAACATATGCCAGATAATATCCACCAGCCACCGACTTAAAGGATTTGTTCTGCTTTCTGCTCGGGAACACAAAGGAAAATGATTTGAACTGAACAACAAACCTTTATTGGATCAATGTGATTGCTGCGAAACTGAACACTGGGCTATTATTTAATCATCTATTATTCAATCATCAGCTGTCAGGTGCTGCAGACTAGGACCAGACTGATAAGCCGTCAGCGTGCACACATACCGTGCTGGTGTGCGTTTTCAGAATCCATTCAATAGCATAATTATATTAAAGGTACACGCCAGTTTTAGTAATAAAATGGCATATGGCACGTATAATTGTATGCAAAAAATTTTATTTAAAGGCATAGTTCACATGTACCAAAAAAAAAAAAAAACAGCCTGTGCAGGTGAGGGGTGTCTTTAGATAAAAACAAGCTGTGCAGCATTGAATAAAGTTGAATAATGCTCTTGCTATAGATGTAGGCCATTTATTGTACATACCTCCTGAAGCCTTACTGAAAAACTCCCAGAGAGCATATCCCTGCCTGCTAGGACATTGCTAAGAGACTCCCAGCTGCAAAGAACTTTTGCACTACAAGCCTCCCCCTGCAGTCCAAAGCACAAAACAGGTGCCGGAGATCAAATAAGCTTATCCAAGCTAGCAGAAGCAAATTAGATTTACGAAGATGGAAACGGCGCACACTGATGCCCAGCCACTATACAGACAGGTGAAGATATGGAATCAGCCTAAGCTCCTCCTAAATACACTCCGCTGACATGTTTCGCCCCACCCATGGGGCTTAATCAGCTTTATGCTTAAAGTGTTAGTAAACCCACAACAGTAAAATCAGTCTGTATATGCAGTAAAGCATGCTTGTTATTCTCACTGTGGAACCTGAAGGGGTTAATCCTCTGCATTGTGTAAAAAGGCTGTTTGATCCTGTCTTCTCTGATCCTCACATTCTTCCACAGTCACCAACTCATCTCTGCATAGTACAGAGGGTAGGGGGCAAGCTGCACATGCTCAGTTTGGTGTGCATTGCTAGAGATTTTTTTTTTTTTTTGGGGTGGAGTGCATGTGAACAGCACATGGCCAATCAGCACTGTCCAGAGAGAGGGTCAGGGGTCCTGCAGTCTTATAGAACAGAGAGAGCAATGTGAAAACTCCTCCTACAAGCTTTAACCAGACACTCATAGAAGTCACAAGACTGTTCTAACTGCTGATGAGAAAAGGTATTTAGCAGTTTATATTTACTAAAACTATTACATTTCCATGTTCTGTGTACTGTTACATAGTTAGTCAGGTTGAAAAAAGACACAAAAAGACACAAGTCCATCTAGTTCAACCATTAAAAAAAAAAAAAAGCATACAATCCCATATACCCAAACCTATACCCACAGTTGATCCAGAGGAAGGCGAAAAAAACCCAGAAAAGCATGATCCAATTAGCTACAGCAGGGGAAAAAAATCTTTCCTGATCCTCCGAGAGGCAATCGGATTTTCCCTGGATCAACTTTACCTATAAATGTTAGTATCCATATATTATTTTATGTACATTTAGGAAAGAATCCAGGCCTTTCTTAAAGCAATCTACTGAGCTGGCCAGAACCACCTCTGGAGGGAGTCTATTCCACATTTTCACAGCTCTTACTGTGAAGAAACCTTTCTGTATTTGGAGATGAAATCTCTTTTCCTCTAGATAAAGGTAAAGGTGAACTATGCCTTTAAAGTGGTTCTAAAGGCAGAAGGTTTTTCACCTTGCATTTTATGCATGAAGGTAAAAAAAAAAAAAAAAACCTTCTGCATGCAGCTTTCAGGCCCCCCACCCAATACTTACCCAAGCCCAATCACAATTTAACGATGTGCATGAGAGCCATTGCTCTCTGGGGTATCTGCCTCCTCATTGACTGAGACACAGCAGCGGGAGCCATTGGTTCGCGCTACTGTCAATCACAGGCAGGGAGAAGGGAGTGGGAGGGGAAGGATTGAGCCATTCTCTTGCAGCTCGGGAGTGAGCACACTCATGTACCCCCGTAGCAAGCTGCTTCAATGGGTGCACTTGGAGGCCGGGGGGAGGAGCCCAGATCACCGGCAGGGGACCCGAGAAGAGGAGGATCGAGGCTGCTCTATGCAAAACCATTGCAAAGAGCAGGTTAATATAACATGTTTATTTTTATTTTTTTAATTAATTTGTAGGTTTAATATCACTTAGTATAACTAAAGGCAAAACTTTTTATTTTGTTTTGGATAGAGTGGAGAGGCATCAGAATACCTGTCAGTTTTTATTGCTGTCTATGTCCCCGTTAGGGAGATTCCCCCTCTCTATTTGTCCTGTTTACCATTTTCAGTAAAACAGTGCAAGAAAATCCCCAATTTAGAAATTTCAACAGGAACTGGCATAGGCTATAACCCTTCCTTACTCTATCCAAAATGGAAACAAAAATGCCTTTAGTTCTAATTCAATAACAATTATAATGACATAAAACTTGACATGATATTCTTCCATCTGCAAAATTTAAATTTCATTTTGAAGCATGCATGGTAGCATGTTCAGCTTGCAAAAGAGTTTTAAAAAAGCCATTACCAACCTCTGTAACTTCATGTATTGTAGGATATTAAGGCCTCAAACTCTAAACAATGACTCTTATGCCGCGTACACACGAGCGGACATTACGGCGGACTTTGCCCGGCGGACTTTTCGATGTACTTTCCGACGGACTTTCTGAATGAACGGACTTGCCTACACACAATCCACCAAAGTCCGTCGAATTCGTACGTGATGACGTACGACCGGACTAAAACAAGGAAGTTCATAGCCAGTAGCCAATAGCTGCCCTAGCATGGCTTTTTGTCCGTCGAACTAGCATACAGACGGCGGACTTTTCGACCGGACTCGATTTCAACGGATAAATTTTAAACAAGTTTCAAATCTAAGTCCGTCCAACTTTTGAGAAAACAAAGTCCGCTGGAGCCCACACACATCGAATTGTCCGACGAAATCCAGTCCGCCGGGCAAAGTCCGCCGTAATGTCCGCTCGTGTGTACGCGGCATTAGTTCAGGTTTCAGACCATTTCTAACAGCTTACAAGTAGCAGTCAGACTGCTACCTTTCTGCTGCTATGGAAAATAACGAGATAAGAAGCTGAGATTTAGGATTTTGGCTTTGAAGATGAATTTCTCCACAATGGTTACAGATACAGAGGTGAATAAGGTGCTTTTATTGCTTTAGGTACTGAGCAGGAAGCTTCTGCTCTGAGTCTCAAGGTTAAACTGGAATGTACATTACAAAAGTGCAAACCATAATAGATAGATAGATAGATAGATAGATAGATAGATAGATAGATAGATAGATAGATAGATAGATAGATAGATAGATAGATAGATAGATAGATAGATAGATAGATAGATTTTTGTATTTTTTTAAACAATCCCAGTTATGTGCCCATCATTGCCATGATGAGGGATGGATAAAGGAAAATGGGACCCTAGGCAAGATAGATAGCATTTTTACTTCCTAAACCTCCCCAGTTCATTCCATCAGTTGACACTTTTGAGGATTGCAATACGCACAGAGAAGTCACCCATTTGCATTGCCCGTACTGGCATTGCATATACCATCAAACATCAACTGCCTATAAGTATACACATGTACCCTCCCTTTTAACATAACAGGTTTACTGCTTTGACCAATTGTTTCTGGTTTACGGTAAGAGAATGAAGGTTGTAAGTGGAGCACTGGACATCCGCCAGGCCTTGGCTCCTGCCTAGGTTGCTTTGTGGATGATCTGGTTCTAGTCCTGGCACATGTCTGTATACCAACTTTGTTGAAGGTCCTTGCTACTACTATAGACAAAGTGTACAATCTATGAGCCATCACTAGAGATCAGTAAAGTTTTCTTACCCCCAGGGATACCCCAGTGGGCAGGACTACTGTGACATGGCAACCTTTGCTTAGGCAGGGCAATCATTTCCTTCCCTAGCATCCTGACTGAGCCTACATACCTTACCCACAAATGACCCAGGTTAAAAGAAAACTGAAACAGACCATGCCGTTATTTTGAAATGTGGGACACAGGAGCTACATACAAAAACCACTGCACCATATTGTGCTGTATGAAGCCAGCATCCACTTGTCGGCACGCCATTGTTGTCAATAAGAAACACATGTCGACCCAATGACAGAAAAACACGTGCAAAGAAAAGGTCCTTTGTGTAATTGTCACAGGCACATTCGTTTAAGATCGGTTCAAGAATACAAAGACTGATACAAATGTCTTCAGAATTCCCACAAACCTCATTGAATGGAAATGTGTAAAGTATTAAGATGGAATGACTGCACTTTCATTGGCAGCGAGTTTTAATAGTAGAGTGCAGCGCTCGGCTGCTTCCCATCTATGGGACGTACATGTTCTACTGTTCCAATTATTGAGCAGTGTAGTTTTTTTTCCTGGTGCCCAAGGGTACAGCATGATATATGGCGATGTGTATCAAACTTTACTAGGTGGAAAGCACTTCCAGATTTCTCGAAGAAAATTTCTTCTCAGGGAATACATTTCAACCTCAAGTTGGATATAAAGCAATTTCCACAGGTTTTTTTGTGTGCTTTGTACTTAAAGGGGCCACTATGAACATATCACATACAGCTTAGATTAGCTTACTTTTCATTAAATGTTTGCTTAAAATAATGTTTTGCAATTTTTATTGATACCTATATGAGCATTTCAGGAAGTTTTCAGAGCAAAGAAAGTAAAAGAATTTCCATGAAAGTAAATTGATTATATACCCGGGAGAGATCTAGGATTTGGTGGTCCACGAGGGTCACAGGGATTCAACCGCAAAGGATTTGGTATCAGCCCAAGGACAGCTTAGGGAAGTGTAGCCAATGGAAAACAAAATAGGTAGGCTGGAGAGCCCACTGCCCTTATAGTGTGGTAGGTGACTCAAATCATGGCCATTAACTCAAAGGGTTTAACAGCAGGAGAAAATAGAAAATGACTTCTGTTCAGGCTGTGGTCACCCTATGGAGGGTAGAAACATGCAACCTTCTTAAGGCACAAGTGGAGAAATCCCTTCCTCCGTGCATAAAATAAAAGGTTGCTCTCGATGCCTTGGGACTCCTGATCCTGGATCCTCTGTGGGGTTCTTAGGCAGGTGTTGGCTTTGTAGTTACTCTCATATCAGCTTATAGAATCACCCTCCTTCTTCAAGATTATGGCCTGTGCTACACCACAGTGGCAGGTACTCAGCCCTGACTATTTTGCCTGGAAGACCATGACTGCCTCCAGCAGGGCACGTAGTGTGTCTTTGTTGCTGGACTATGCTGTCAGCAGCTAGGTACACATGACCACGGACAAGTGGTCTAGTAAGCAATGGAAGGGATGCTACACATTCTTCATGGCACACTGGGTCAATCTTCTGGCAGCTGGGAAGAATGCAGGTTGGGCACACTGCTGAACTGGTAATGCCATCACATGTCATGACTGATGATGAATGCGCGATTGACTGTATCCCTTCCTCCTCATTGGCCTCTTCCTTGATTCCCCCTTCCTTCATGTCCTCCCACTTCTACTCTTCCTCCCCTTCCGCCTTCACCACCCTCTACTTCTACTCCCCTTAATCCTTCATCTCTTCTTCCTCCTCCTCCTCATCTACTTCCTCCTATCTCTCCTCCCCTTCTTTCACATTCTTCCTCCCCCTCCCATTCTTCCACCCTTTTCCTCCCTGTACTCCTCATCCCCTTTCTCCTTCACCTCTTGCTCCTCCATCTGATTTTGGCCCATGGAGAGGTTCTAGAACGTTTTCACCACGCCGTTGGCTCAATATCTAGGACTTTTTTTATCTAGCAACTATTTGACTTTTTTGAGGAGAGAACTAAAATGACAACCTGCAACAAGGCAGGAATTAGTGACAAAATCCTTTTGGTGTTTAGCCTAGAGTACACATATTGCATGGCCGAGTAAATGAGATCAGTAAAAAACAAACATTCACTGCAACTCCTTCCATATTTGGCCAAAGCTCCTGGCCCGGGTGGTCCCATGGTAACATATTCCCACTCGCCATCATTTATTTTTACAATTTCTATTATTTACATTTTTTTTTGTTTTTCATTGTAAGGCTATTTCTTACCAGGGCAAGAAAACATGGCCAGGAATTTTAAAAACTCACAACTGAAATTAATGGTGTTATTTGCAGGAGGCTGCAGAGGAATGTGGCCACTGTAGTTGGTCGGATCAGTTGTTGGTCATAACTGGTATACTACTGCTTCCATACCAGCAAGCAAAAACAGTCCCCCTTCCTCTACATTATGGCCTGGGTAGTCCCACATTAACATTTTCCCAACTACCATTAATACATTCTTTATTTATTTATTTTTTGTAAAACATTATTTAAAGATTTACATTTTGTATATTTTATTTCCTCATGAGGTTATCCCTACCCTGGTCAACCAAACATGGGCAGGGTTGACACTAACTAAAAGAGAAATATTCCATACGTACAGTGCCTTGAAAAAGTATTCATATCCCTTGAAATTTTCCACATTTTGTCATGTTACAACCCAAAACGTAAATGGATTTTATTAGGATTTTATGTAATAGACCATGAAGTGGCACATAATTGTGAAGTGGAAGGAAAATGATAAATGGTTTTCATTTTTTTTTATAAATCAATATATGAGAAAAGTGGGTCGTGTATTTGTATTCAGCCCCCTTTACTCTGATACCCCTAACTAAAATCTAGTGGAACCAATTGCCTTCAGAAGCCACCTAATTAGTAAATAGAGTCCACCTGTGTGTAATTTAAAGCGGAGTTCCACACAAAAATGGAACTTCCGCTTTTCGGAACCCTCCCCCCCTCCGGTGTCACATTTGGAACCTTTTAGGGGGGAGGGGGGTGCAGATACCTGTCTAAGACAGGTATTTGCACCCACTTCCCGCATAGACTCCCATGGGAGTCTATGCCTCTTCCCATCCCCACCGCGCTGTCTGCTGGGAACACACAGCTCCCAGGAGAGAGCGGGGACCACTAGGGACGCGCAGCGCGACTCGCGCATGCGCAGTAGGGAACGGGGAAGTGAAGCCGCAATGCTTCACTTCCTGATTCCCTCACCTAGGATGGCGGCGGCAGCTGCCGAGAACCGAGCGGGTTCTCGGCGTCCCCTGCCGACATCGCTGGACCCCGGGACAGGTAAGTGGCCATGTATTAAAAGTCAGCAGCTGCAGTATTTGTAGCTGCTGGCTTTTAATATTTTTTTTTTTTTTGGCGGTGTGGGTGAACCCTCGCTTTAATCTCAGTATAAATACAGCTGTTCTGTGAAGCCCTCATAGGTTTGTTAGAAAACCTTAGTGAACAAACAGCATCATGAAGGCCAAGGAACACACCAGACAAGTCAGGGACAAAGTTGTGCAGAAATTTAAAGCAGGGTTAGGTTATAAAAAAATATCCCAAGCTTTGAACATTCCACAGAGCACTGTTCAATCCATCATCCCAAAATGGAAAGAGTATGGCACAACTGCAAACCTACCAAGACATGGCCGTCCACCTAAACTGACAGGAAAGGAGAGCGTTAATCAGAGAAGCCCAAGAGGCCCATTGTAACTCTGGAGGAGTTGCAGAAATCCACAGCTCAGGTGGGAGAATTTGTCCACAGGACAATTATAATGCCCCGTACACACGATCGGACTTTCCGAAACAAAACCGTGGAATTTTGTTTGAAGGTTGTTGGCTCCAACTTATCTTGCATACACACGGTCACACAAATGTTGGCCAACAATTACGAACGTAGTGACGTACAAGACGTATGGCAAGCCGATAAAAAGGAAGTTCAGTAGTCATGTGATCTCTCCATTACGAGCGCTTCCAGCTCGTCCTTGATTCTGAGCATGCGTGTTTGTACTTTAGACTTTTGTCCGATGGACTTGTGTACACACGATCGGGAAGTCCGACAACACACATTTGTTGGCGGAAAATTTAAGAACATGCTAGCCAGTATTTGTTGGCGGAAAGTCCGACAACAAATGTCCGATGGAGCATACAGATGGTCTGACTTTCCGACAACAAGCTCACATCCAACATTTACCGTTGGAAATTGTGTGTACGCGGCATTAGTCGTGCACTCCACAAATCTGGCCTTTATCGAAGTGTGGCAAGAAGAAAGCCATTGTTGAAAGAAAGCCATAAGAAGTCCAGTTTGCAGTTTGCGAGAAGCCATGTGGAGGACACAGCAAACATGTGGAAGAAGGTGCTCTGGTCAGATGAGACCAAAATTTAACTTTTTGGCCTAAAAGCAAAACACTATGTGTGGCAGAAAACTAACACTGTACATCACCCTGAACACACCATCCCCACATGGTGGTGGCAGAATCATGTTGTGGAGATGCTTTTCTTCAGCAGGGACAGGGAAGCTAGTCAGAATTGATGGGAAGATGGATGGAGTCAAATACAGGCAATCTTAGAAGAAAACCTGTTATGCCGTGTACACACGATCGGACATTGATTGGACATTCCGACAACAAAATCCATGGATTTTTTCCGACGGTGTTGGCTCAAACTTGTCTTGCATACACACGGTCGCACAAAGTTGTCGGAAAATCCGATCGTTCTGAACGCGGTGACTTAAAACACGTACGTGGGGACTATAAACGGGGCAGTAGCCAATAGCTTTCGTCTTTTAATTTATTCTGAGCATGCGTGGCATTTTGTGCGTTGGATTTGTGTACACACGATCGGAATTTAACCAATCGCATTTTGTTGTCGGAAAATTTTATAGCCTGCTCTCACTTTGTGTGTCAGAAATTCCGACGGAAAAAGTCCGATGGAGCCCACACACGATCGGAATTTCCAACAACACAATTCGATCGCACTTTTTCCCTTGGAGAATCCGACCGTGTGTACAGGGCATTAGAGTCTGCAAAAGACTTGAGACTGGGGCGGAGGTTCACCTTCCAGCAGGACAACAACCCTAAACATACAGCCAGAGCTACAATAGAATGGTTTAGATCAAAACCATATTTATGTGTTAGAATTGCCCCTTCAAAGTCCAGACCTAAATCCAATTGAGAATCTGTGGCAAGACTTGAAAATTGTTGTTCACAGACGCTCTCCATCCAATCTGACAGAGTTTGAGCTATTTTGCAAAGAAGAATGGGCAAAAATGTCCCTCTCTAGATGTGCAAAGCTGGTAGAGACATCCCCAAAAAGACTTGCAGCTGTAATTGCAGAGAAAGGAGGTTCTACAAAGTATTGACTCAGGGGGGCTGAATACAAATGTACGCCACACTTTTCACAATCTTTATGTGTAAAACATTGTGAAAAAAATGTATCATTTTCCTTCCACTTCACAATTGTGTGACACTTTGTGTTGGTCTATCACATAAAATCCCAATAAAATAAATTTTGGTTGGGATGACGACAAAATTTCAAGGGGTATGAATACTTTTTTTAAGGCACTGTATATAATGTATGCCAGAGGGTCAATACGCTAAACAAGCACCTAGCCCTAGCGGACTGAGAAGCAGTCCAGGATTAAAGAGGCAGGTTTCACAATCACATAAATTAAAAAAACTCACATACTTTTTTTGCACGTGGAGATACAGTCCAACTTGTACTAGATCAGTCTTTCTCAACCAGGGTTCTGTGGAACCCTAGGGTTCTTCCAGGGGTTTCTAGGAGTTCCATCAGCAATAAGCAACTTCTGCTTCTAAGATTGAGTAACCATTGGCAGCAATGATCTTTTTAGTTATATGTAGGGAGCCATTGCGGCTGGTGGCTTTTTCTTTAGAGCGGGCGGCAAACAGCCACCCCCGGAGGATGGTCGGGACATCAAGCCCCACACTTACCCCTTCTAGGAAGCGGGCAGGCGGGCAGCATGTCCAGCTTTCTTTCTTCCTCCTCCTGTGGATCATGGCAGCTTCCCCCATGCATCTCTCTCCTCTTCCTAAGCGTGGCATCCAATAGGATCACCTGTCCTTTCAGCCAATCGGGAGGGATTTTCCCATCAATACTGACTGTGTTAATCGGGGAATTTAATGATTTTCTTTCCTTTCAACTCATGGTTGAAGCAAAGAAACTTGCATAATGTATGGCCAGCCCAACAGTCCTTTCAACCCTTACCTCCTAGAGCTCTGCTCCCCAGTGTAAAACATTTCACGCTTTTTTATCTCTTTATAGTCCTATACCCATGGGTGTAGCATAAGGGGTTGCAGGGGTAACAATCGCAACCCTGCCCCTAGCTCCAAGGGGCCCCTGCAGCCTCCCTGTCATATTATCATATCCTCTAGAAAATCCAGCTCAGATCTGCCCTAGGGCCCCACAGCCACACTTCAGTACTGGGCTTCTACTTTGCCTTCCACAGTCCACACCCCTCTGTTCCCATTGGCTGGAGAGAAGCTGTGAGCCATTTCCTGAATGGAGAGCACAAGGTGAGAACAGCCCAGGATGGGGAAGTGTCTGTGCTGTGTGCTGGCAACATGGAATGGTAACCAAGCTCAGCGAGGCAAGAGGAGGAGAGTGCCATCCTGTAGCCACGATGGGACCAATGTCACTGGTGAAGTATGACACCGCTCAGTGTCTCCTTGTCACCAGCTGGGATTCTCTGTACCCCCCCCCCACCCGGGGGATGTCTACTTACCCCACTTCCATGACAACTGGGGAAAAGACACACACCTCCAGGAGGTGACCTTCCCCCAACACCTGCCAACACTGACAGAGAAACCTTCAGAAATTGCTAAAACAAATCCCTTAACACCTCCTCGGGAGGCTCCTGAAGGGCTGCAGGCTACAGATTTTGTGTCACATGGCTTTGCCCTCCCAGATCTAAGTTGCCCCCCCCCCCCAAAGCCCCCTGACCAACCCCTCCACCCTGCATGCTATGCCCGACTGCTGAGCTCCTTTCCTATTACAGCACTCTATACTGCTCCTCCTCCGCAGGGCTGAAATCACATTCCTTTACAACACAGCCAGTTAGCCATGATCTGCACAGGGAGTATCTGCCTACTGCAACTACACTGCCGTTCCAACCAGAGAATTTCACAGGTCAGAAGGGCAACATAAAAGCCAGATACACCCTGTGAAGAGTGACAGACTGTGTGTAAAAGAATGTGATTTCAGCCCTGTGTAGTGTGTGTGTGTGTGTGTGTGGGGAGCTGTATACAGTGCTGGGATGGGAAAAGAGCTCTGCCAAGTGACCTGTCAGGGGTCTCTGTCCTCTGATTCTCCAGCGGTAATCCGGTAATCCCTGTCCTCTGATTCTCCAGCGGTAATCCGGTAATCCCTGTCCTCTGATTCTCCAGCGGTAATCCCTGTCCTCCGATGTAAAGAGGAACTCTGGAAACTCAAAACTCTTAAGCCACTTTGAGTATCTTGGCGTGTGGTGGATGTATCTGCACACACGTTGGAAGTAGTGGGGGGCCCAGGTCAACTTTTGCATCAGGACCGACAAGCTTCAAGCTACACCTCTGCCTATACCAATGTGCTGTACTGTATTGTTCGATGTGTGATTTGCTAAAAAATACAATGAAATACCTTTTTCTCTCAATGAACTGCACTTTTCAGTCCTCACACTCCAGGGCTCGATGCTGGCAGAGCTAAATAACAGTCACACCCCTCAGCACAAGCTTCCCAGCATAGACTTGTATTAATACAGAGAAGGGAAAGGGGGATGGCTGACCGGGTCTGTTATAATACTTATAGCCCGTACACACGGTCGGATTTTCCGATGGAAAATGTCCGATCGGAGCGTGTTGTCGGAAATTCCGACCGTGTGTGGGCTCCATCGGACATTTTCCATCGGATTTTCCGACACACAAAGTTGGAGAGCAGGAGATAAAATTTTCCGACAACAAAATCCGTTGTCGGAAATTCCGATCGTGTGTACACAAATCCGACGGACAAAGTACCACGCATGCTCAGAATAAATAAAGAGATGAAAGCTATTGGCCACTGCGCCGTTTATAGTCCCGACGTACGTGTTTTAGGTCACCGCGTTTAGAACGATCTGATTTTCCGACAACTTTGTGTGACCGTGTGTATGCAAGACAAGCTTGAGCCAACATCCGTCGGAAAAAATCCTAAGATTTTGTTGTCGGAATGTCCGAACAAAGTCCGACCGTGTGTACGCCCTATAAGAGTACTGCCACTGGGCAGTCTAAGAATATAAAAATTAAGGCTGTTAACACAAACCCTATCTATTATCTATTACTGTAGCTTCAATTGGGCTTTGGATTAACCATTTATATGTATTTGTTTTTTCCTTCTAGATTCATGACATAGAGGTGCTAGAATTTAATGGCATCCAGAAAACCGATACGTTTACAAGTTCCCCCAACTTCACTAACTTATTAGAGAAAGATCTTGCCGTACCAATCAGTTTTGACTACACCCGCGGTCAAGTTGGAGAGCTGTACATACCAAAAGGCCTGTCAAAGACTACAGTCAATCTGCTTAGAGGTATTCTGAATATTCTTCAGCTTACTATCAAAAAGACTCAGAATGCATATATTATGCAGGAGGTAAGAAGTTACAAATTTGTATTTTTTGTGTGTTTTCATTTTGGGGCTCGTTCACATTGCAGTCCATTTAAATGTAGGCAAAATTCCCAGACAAGAGTCACTACTGGAAGACTTGTATGGGAACCTTATACATTCATTTTTATGTGTCTTCAAAACATAGGTGACATAGAAGAAATTTAAAAAAAAAAGGAAAAAGACATTTGGGAACACACATAGGAGTTCATTTTTTTAAAAAGATTTGCTGGGCAAATGTGAAAAGCATTTGCACATCCTTGATGAGATCTCCTCCCTTTAGATTGTAAGCTCCATGAGCGGGGCCCTCCTATTTCTTTTGTATTGAACTGTGTTGTAACTGCACTGTTTCCTTTTAACCTTTAAAGCACTGTGCAAGCTGTTGACTCTATATAATTCCTGAATAATAATAATTCTGATTGTATTTTACTTAATGTAGAGGAAAAGCCTAACACTGTCCTTAAAAATATTCCTTTCCCCTGCCCATCCTGTAAAAGAAAGGTCTGTGTACTTACCTACACTGCTAAAAAAATAAATAAAGGAACCCATTTTAATCAAGCTTATAGCATCAAGTCAATTAAACTCCTGGGATATTGATCTGGTCAGTTAAGAGCAGAGGGGATGACTAATCAGTTTCAGCTGCTTTGGTGTTAATGAATATAACAACAGGTGCACTAGATAGGCAACAACGAGACAACCTCCAAAACAGGAATGGTTTTACAGGTGGAGGCCATTGACATTTTTTCCCTACTCATCTTTTCTGACTGTTTTTTACTAGTCTTGCATTTGGCTAGGGTCAGTGTCACTACTGGCAGAATGAGGCGATAGCTGGACCCTATAGAGGTTGCACAGGCAGTCCAACTCCTCCAGGATGGCACATCAATACATGCCATTGCCAGAAGGATTGCTGTGTTTCCCAGCACAGTCTCGAGAGCATGGAGGAGATTCCAGGAGACAGGCAGTTACTCTAGGAGAGCTGGACAGGTGGATAGAAGGTCCTTAACCCATCAACAGGACAGGTATCTGCTCCTTTGTGCAAGGAGGAACAGAATGAGCACTGCCAGAGCTCTTCAAAATTACCTCCAGCAGGCCACTGGTGTGAATGTCTCTGACCAAACAATCAGAAACAGACTTTATGAGGGTGGCCTGAGGGCTCAACGTCCTCTAGTAGAACCTGTGCTCACTGCCGGGCACCGTGGAGCTTGATTGGCATTTGCCATTGAACAACAGAAGTGCTTTTCACAGATGAGATGGTCTGGGGAGGCATATCCATGGAGGGATGCACAGACCTCTACAGGCTAGACAATGGTGCCCTGACCGCCATTAAGTATTGGGATGCCTACTATGCTGGTGCAGTGGGTCCTGGGTTCCTCCTGGTGCACAACAATGCCCGGCTTCATGTGGCGAATTGATACCACTGAATGGCCCCCATGCTCTCCTGACCTAAATCCAATAGAACACCTCTGGGACATTATATTTCAGTCCATCTGACGCTGCCAGCCAAGTTGCACCTCAGTCTGTTCAGGAGCTCAGTGATGCCCTGGTCCAGATCTGGGAGGAAATACCCAGGACACCATCTGTCGTCTCATTAGGAGCATGTCCTGATGTTGTCAGGCATGCATACAAGCACGTGGGGGCTATACAAACTACTGAGGACCATTTTGAGTTGCTGCAATGAAATTTCAGCAGAATGGACTAGCCTGCTGCATCATTTTTTCACTATGATTTTCGGGGTGTCTTTGAATTCAGCCCTCTGTAGGTTGATAATTTTTATTTCCATCAAACGATGTGGCATCCTATCGTTCCTAACACATTACCCAATCCAAATCAGTATAGATATCCAGCATGATATTTTTCCACATTGAGATCAGATGTGTTTTCAAAGTGTCCCTTACATTTTTTTGGAGCAGTGTATTTTTAATTTGATTCATAGACTTTGGGTAGCATAAAACAAGATAGCAGAACTATAATGCTCTCTATTTTCCACTTTATTTGCACTCAAAAGGGATATAAAAACTTACAGAATATAAAAACAACCAGGCTCTTGCTATCTGCAATGATCACTGCTCACCACATGGACTTCCAGGCCTTCTGAGGAAGCCCAATTAGAGGGTGTAACGTGTATAGGAGGGAGGAGCCGAGCCCGTAACGTCACCCTGCAGGCTTTTTTTTTGGAAGTCCATGTGGTGAGCCGTGATCATCATAGTAAGAGCCTGGTTGTTTTAATATTCTGTACGGTTTTATAATCCTTTTTGAGTTCAAGCAAATTGGAAAATAGAGAGAACTATGGTTCTGCTTTATTCTTCTTACAATCTGCAATGATCACGGCTCACTGCATGGACTTCCAAGGAGGCTGCAGGGTAACGTCAAGGGCTCAGCTCCTCTCTCCTATACGTGTTACTCCCTGTGACTGGGCTTCCTCAGTAGGCCTTTTTGGAAGTCCATGTGGTGGATCATTGCAGATAGTTATTGCCTAGTTGTTTTGTAAGTCTGTAAGTTTTTTGATAATTATTTTGAGCGCAAATAGAGAGGAAAATAGAGCGCTATGGTCTTGCTTTCTTGTTTTATGCTACCCATATTCTATAATGCATGAGCACTGTGGAAGGGGGAAATTAATCTGGACCATAAGGAGGAGGAGTGGTGGAGTTAACATATACATTTGGGATATTTGGGAGTGTAATAAGCTAGTTTTGACCCATGTATGAGGTCTAATAAAGAGGTGGGCATGTTTTTCACCTATGGGGTGGAGGCACAAATGGCACATGATGAAGAGTGAAGGTTTCTGGGGGAACCTTTAACACAGAAGTGTTTTAGTTGTGTCAAAGCTATTGATGACTGATTTCACATTTTTCCTGGGCTGTTTTGTGTGCACTATATGTTTCTACTCTATTATATATTGTTGCTCCACACCATTTTTGTGTTATATCAGATTTGTAAGAGGTGGTGGTGTATCACCTGTACAGTGTTTGAGCAGCAACAACAATTTTATTTTATTTTTATTAATATCTTTTATTATTAGGTTTTCAATAATATTATAAGTTTAGGTTGTGCTGATTGCATTTTGGTTAAAAAAAAAAAAAAAGAAGCGTCTACCTATTGGTACATGAAGGCTGTAATACATAAGTGGAGTAGAAAAGCTTGTGACCACTCAAGACATTGCACCATGTTATAAATATGGATATATATATTTTTTTCTTTTTTCTTTTCTTTCTTTCTTTCTTTAAGAAACAGAAATAGGCTCAGTGTCATATTATAGTTAGTAAAATAAGTACATATCATTAAATAAAAAAAAAAAAATGAAGAGCAAGCAGGGAACTTTGAGATGGATCACTCAATGACAAGTTCAGGAGGCCATCCATGGGATTATGGGCTATGAGCTTTCATCTAGAAAAAAAGAAAGTATTATTGGCAAGAAGAGGGTCAGCCGAGGGTACAGGTGCCCAGAGAGAGAACGCTCTAAGTGAAAAATGTTCTTTATGGAACGTGGATTAATTTATTGTACGACACTGAGACATGTAAGTATGACAAGATACACATTAAGAGAATATTGTTATTCTGAGGAGGCCTGTGTCAAGAACACACTGCTGCCTCTTTATATGACTAAAGCCATCGAGGTAATCAAAGGAGACACAGGCAAGGCTCGGAGGCAGAACGTTGTGTGTTTAAAAGTAAAACGATTTGCCTCGCTTTAAGGGGAGATGTGGATTATATATATTTTCAGCTAATGAATAGCATAGTTATTTTTGAAAGGTTTAACTAGAAGTAAGTTTTAAAGCGACTCTGAACTCAATGCAAACTAAATAATGAAAGGGCTACAAAGTATATTAAGGTGATGGTAATCCTCAGACAAGAGATATGAACAAAGCATATCCCTCCATAGTGTGTACTTGTCTCAGTCCAGAGCACAGAGTGTCATTTCTGTCTGCTGCTTTGTTCCTCTGCTATCAGCATGAATCACTTCTGATGAGTTTTCATGACGCAAAGAGAAAAGGGGTGAGAGCCTTAGCTCTGTTTCTGTGTGCTGCTTGAAGGTAGGTGTGTCCCCTTCCTCCAATCAGCTTTCAGAGCTCTCCTCACTGATGTAACTTCAGCTCCCCACCCCCTGCTTTTGAGGGCTGAGAGATCCTGTGTAAAATCTGCACTTTGAATGGATGTAGGGGACAGACGGTTGTAGATAAACAGGTACAGCTTACGTAAGAGGATTTGATTTATCTCTGTGTATAACCTGAGGCCGGTCACTTCACTGGGTATATATAAGGGTTTACAACCACTTTAAAGAAGTGTTCTTTTTCAAAAGCAGCATTATGCATTGACATACCTCCATAGACCCAGTATGTCCAGACAGTATGGTCACTTGCTTGTCAATAGGACAAGGAGGTGGTATCCAACATCATTTTACTGCAGCCAATTGCAGTACAGAGGATGTTTTTCTTGTCTTTCGAAGTGTAAGAAGACCATTACTTCCCAAACCCTGTTTCTGCAAAGTGCTAACACTGACTAAGGGAACATTAAGAAACAGGCCAGTTCTAGCTAGGACTGAACCAACTAGCACTAAACTGGAGGAGAGGAGATACCAAACTACATAAGTAAATAAGTTGCAGTGGTTCAATACCACCACTATATGTCAGCACACTACTGAAAAAAAACACCCTGAAGTGGTTCAAAATAGAACAGAAAAAATAGATTTTGGGACAGAAGAAGTGGTATTAACCACTTCAGCCCCGGAAGGATTTACCCCCTTAATGACTAGGCCATTTTTTGCGATTCCGCACTGCGTCACTTTAACTGACAATTGCACGGTCATGCGAAGTTGAACACAAACAAAATGTATGTCCTTTTTTTCGCACAAATAGAGGTTTCTTTTGGTGGTATTTGATCACCTCTGCGGTTTTTGTCTTTTGCGCTAAAAACAAAAAAAGAGCGATAATTTTGAAAAAAAAAAAAAAAAACAATATTTTTTACTTTTTGCTCTAATAAATTACCCCCCAAAAATTAAAAAAAACAAACAAATTTCTTCATCAGTTTAGGCCAATATGTATTCCTCTACATAGTTTTGCTAAAAAAAAATCCCAATAAGCGTATATTGATTGGTTTGCGCAAAATTTATAGCATCTACAAAATAGGGGATAAATTTATAGCATTTTTATTGTTAGTAATGGCGGTGATCAGCGATTTTTAGCGGGACTGCAACATTGCGGCGAACAGATCGGACACTTTTGATGCTTTTTTGGGATCATTGACATTTATACAGCGATCAGAGCTAAAAATAGCCACTGATTACTGTATAAATGTCACTGGTGGGGAAGGGGTTACCACTAGGGGGCAATCAAGGGGTTAAATGTTCCCTAGGGAGTTGTTTCTAACTGTGGGGGGAGTGGACTGACTGGAAGTACAGAGAGATTGGTGACTTCCCTGACAGAACAGGGATCTGTCTGTTTACATTGACAGATCCCTGTTCTGGCTCTCTGAGGAGCGATCGTGGGCCACTGTACAGCTATGGCTACGGTCGCTTCTCCTCTCAGCCAATCAGGTTAAGACCCACTTCTTGATTGGCCTGGAGGAGAAGCACGAAGACAATAGCGAATATTAGTTTGCTATTGTCACACAACTGGGTGGGCTCAGGGCGCAGTGCTCTGTGCCCCCCGAGCCACCCTTTTTTTAAGTCAATTAGAGCCTCAGCCTCTAATCATGTGCTTAAAAAAAACCCCCATTGAAATCCATGCATCTGGCACCCCACATGTAGATTAGGGGACGGGCGCATGGATTGGGGGGGCGGCGCCCTTGTGCCCCTAATGGAGCAGCTGCCACTGCTGACCATTCTGTATGCCTCTAGACATATAGATAATGCTGTGGTTAAATTATTGTACAAAGCACATTTAATATACACCATAATATAATATACCGTAAAACCTTCGATAGCGAGTAACTTGGTCTGCGAGTGTTTTTTTTTTTTTCAATATTTTTATTAAAGTTTCAGTAGAGACATTACAGAAGAGAAGCAGTGTTAACCATACATTAGATCACTGTAAACAGGTTCGCATGAACGTGTATTTTTGGCAAAACCATAGTAGGAAACATGTGGGAACAATGTATTCTATCCCAAGAGTTAAGCAGAAGGTGGGGTCATAGTCCAGCTCCCTCAGACACCCCATTTGGGGACACGCTGTGTCATGGGGGGGAGGACAACTCACCCTACCTGAGATGTTGGAAGTTTTGTTAGGATGACTAAGTGCATAGAAATGTGTGCGGTAAAGTGAAGACAAACAGATGTCCAAGTATGGACTAAACTTGCGTAAGAAACATTAGAATAGCCAGCGTCAGCGAGCTAGGAGAAGGGTATTCAGTCTTGGGTTGAAATCCCAGAGAACCAATAAACTGATGTGTATAATACTTTTGTTAACTGTAAAGAAACCGTATAAAAAAAGAAACATACGCTTAAAGTTTAACAATGCAGTAAGCTTGACCTGGCGATAAGTTTTACTATAGAGATGAGTTGTAAAATGTCAAATACCTACTGGAAAGGGGAAGTAGGATATTTAGAAGAGAGAATAGGGTAAAGAGGGGAGAAGGAGAAGATTGGTAGGGAGGTAGGGTAGGGGAGAGTGGAGAGGGTGAGGGAAGGTGTGAGGTCCCAGGTGTTTGTAGCTAGTATCAGACGAATTGGTCAAGAGATACGTTGGAGAGGGTGCCTCTTATGGGAGTAAAAGGGAATCATCAAAATTGGGTGGGAGAAGGTGTGTCACCCAAGGGGACCAAAGGACTTCATTTTTGGCAACCTTGTTAGATATGACTGCCTCTATTTTTGCGTGGATTATTGCGGCAATAGGGAGGTCCAACCTTAGGTTGATAAAGGAACCAATTAGATGTTCCGTAACGCGTCCCTTTCTGATGACAGCATCCGGCTTGCGGTCCACGCTAGTCCACGCTAGTTGCCGTCTCTCACCGCTGATGTCACTTCGTAGACTTGGCTTTTTGGCAGTTCCATGGCTCAGGATCCTCTGCCGCAGCACATGAAACAGCCCTGAGAACCTTCACACGCTGTGGACCTCCCTATTGCCGGATCACCTGCACCTATAACGATTATATGCTTTCTATTCGTCTGATCTTGTAAGTGTTTTGAATCCTTTGGGGATACTAAATAGCTTTTAATTCTGCACTTAGAGGCGCCTCTCTTTTTGTTTCGTTGTGACCTGCAAGAGAAGTTTGAATTGGCATTGGGATAGGTTTGGCGGTTTGAGATTTAAAAGTGCTATAGTTGGGTCAGGTTGTAGAGTTGTATCGAAGAGGGTGGTGAGTATGTTAAACAGGTTGGACCAAAAAGTATGTGCATTGGGCATGACCACCAAATATGGTGGAAGTTCCCTTGTGCGGAACAACCTCTAAAGCAGGTGAAGGGGTAGTGAGGAACATATTTGGCTATTCTGGCTGGGACCAAGTACCAATGGGTCAGGACTTTGTAATTGGTTTCCAATGCCACAATGTTTTGGGAGGAGGATTTTGTGGCCTTTCATATATGGTGCCAGCCCACATCTTTTAATGTGATTTCCAAATCTCTTTCCTATTTAGAGGTATAGCAAGGGACAGGAGAGGGTCCTGTCATTAAGCAATTGGGTGTAGAGGGTTGAGATTATGCCTTTTCTGTGCGGGTCGCTATTGCAGGCTTGTTCAAAGTAGGGGACATGAAGAGGGAAAAACATTCTCTGGGAATTAAGGATGTGAAGAAATGCTTTATCTGGAGGCATCAGAAGATTTCAGAGGTTGGGATATCGTTTGAGTCCCCGAGGGTCGGAAAGGGCTTTATGCCATTAGAAGATATACATTTTTGTGTTCGGATGAGGTTAGTGGAAGACCATTTGTGAAAGAAGGATGGTAAGGTCCAAGCTGGGTAGAATGAAGGGTTGCGTAGGAAGGGTAGCATTGGGTTATGATGAGATTGAAGTGAGTGCTTGGACTTAAGACGGTTCCAAAGAGAGAGTGAGTGGCGTATAACTGGGTTATGTATTGTGCGGCGATCTGATGGGGGAAGCCAGAGGAGGTTTGCAACAGAGAGGGGGTTGCATTCGATGGATTCCAGGGCCACCCAAAGGGGTATTTCAGTGGTGGAGTGGTACTCAGGCAGTTGGGCTAGTTGAGCAGCATAGTAGTACTTTGTGAAGTGTGGAAGGCCTAGGCCCCCCTGATCTTCGGTAGGTAGAGGGTAGAATGTGGAATACGGGGTATAATGATGTGCCAGATATAGGAAGATGTTCGTCTCTGTAATATGCAGAGATAGTAGCCTGGAACAGGGATGGGTGGAACTCGGAATACTGTAGGTATAATATTTTAGGGAGAATCGTCATTTTGACTGCAGTTATTGTACCCATCAGGCGTGGGCCAGGGTTGGTCTTGAAAGCCTATGGAGTATGTGCCCCTGGAGTGGCAGTCCAGGGGTGGCAAATAATCACTGTGAGTGGCAGTCACTTTGATTTGAGGCACCACGGTCACTGCACCATAGAACACGCTTTTTTTAGCACCTGCCTCTTGGGCCGGGCCTTTTGGCTGGGACCAGAGGAATTTTTTATTCCTGGCCGGAGGGCCTGGTCATTGTTTTACACAATGGCCACCTTTTTCACTCTCCTCTTCACTATCCCTTCCCCACTTTCTTTTTATTTATTTTATTTAATTGAAGCCTATGTTTGTCACGTTTTGTCTTTTTATGTTTGTACACGGTTGTCTCACTGTGTGATGAGTAAGGATGCGGGTCCTCGGGCCAGCCCTGAAGTCTTGGGAAGGGGTGGACATGGCGTTTTGGCTTAGTTCGCCCTCTCTCATGGGGTCTCCCTTCGGGGGAGCCTCACCTAGTACTTGGGTGGGTTCTGTTTCGGCAGGCCCTCCAGAGAACGGGGTCTGTCTGGTTTCGGCCAGATAGACCATTGTAAAGTACCTTTGTCCCCGTCTGGAGCCTAACGCCCCGGGGGATCAGGGAATTGGCACGTCTGTGTACCCGTTGCACTTTTTTGTGTTCACTCTTTATGTGTGTGCACATTTTTTTGGCAGCGGGTGAAGTTTTATATAAAAAATATATTGTACCCATCCAGGTGAGTGGGAGATGAGACCATTGGGTGAGGAGGCTGGTGAGGTGAGAACGCATCGGGGGTTAATTGACTGAGTAAAGGTCTGCGAGTGTTTTAAAAGACGAGAACATTTTAAAAAATAAATTTTACCTTGATAAACGAGCGACGTCTTGCAATAGGAGTAGCAACTGAGAATAAAAGAAAAGAGAGGCTCCTCTAATGCCGCGTACACACGAGCGGACATTACGGCGGACTTTGCCCGGCGGACTTTTCGATGTACTTTCCGACGGACTTTCTGAATGAACGGACTTGCCTACACACAATCCACCAAAGTCCGTCGAATTCGTACGTGATGACGTACGACCGGACTAAAACAAGGAAGTTCATAGCCAGTAGCCAATAGCTGCCCTAGCATGGCTTTTTGTCCGTCGAACTAGCATACAGACGGCGGACTTTTCGACCGGACTCGATTTCAACGGATAAATTTTAAACAAGTTTCAAATCTAAGTCCGTCCAACTTTTGAGAAAACACAGTCCGCTGGAGCCCACACACATCGAATTGTGCGACGAAATCCAGTCCGCCGGGCAAAGTCCGCCGTAATGTCCGCTCGTGTGTACGCGGCATTAGTGTAGCAGCATGGTTACATTTAAAGTGGTTGTAAACCTCCCTGTGTAATTTGTACCTATAGGTAAGCCTAGAATAAGGCTTACTTATAGGTACTGTAAATATCTCCTAAACGTGCGCCATTTAGGAGATATTTACTGTATATTGCGCCGATGATGTCACGCTCGTGCTGTTTCTTCAGAGCCCTGTGCCGTGACTGGCAGCTCCCGCGCACATGTGCGGGAGTAACGTCACGCAGTTTCAGCCAGTCACACAGCCAGAGTCCACGGGCTCGGAAGGAAGACGGGCAAAGATGGATGCGGCCTGTAGTGGGGATGACGCAGACTTCGTTTGCAGGTAAGCATCACATAATGTGCTAGTATGCAATGCATACTAGCACATTATGCCTTTACTTTACAGGAAAGATAAAAAAAAACACACACACAGTTCACTTCCTCTTTAAAGAAGAACTGCGGTAATCTCAGTCTGTCCACACCACACCCGGGGATGGTGAAAAAGTGAGAAAACTTCAGCGAGTGCCAAGCCAGGGACCCAGCGGGACAGCAGAGGTGACGCTTGCAGAGCATCAGTGGGTGCCAAGCCAGGGACCTAGCGGGTCAGCGGGGGTGACGCTTGAAGAGTATCTGTGAGTGCCAAGCCAGGGACCCAGCAGGGAAGCAGGGATGACGCTTGAGGAAGATACTGAGTGCTAAAAGTGGAAGAGCTCAGGGGATCCAGTGGCTATTGGATCCAAAGTCTAGTGAAAGACTGGGAGTTCATTGAAGCCTCAAGGGACCCGGGACTTTGCTACACATACTTAATAGTGTGTGAGTACACTATACAGGCGCTTGCAGCAGTTCCATTTATTTTTATTTGTATTATATGTTAATTTATTTATTGGTATCAATCATTTATATTTCCTACATTTACCTAAATTAGCTGTAGCAGCGCATAAGTTTACCTTAATATAAATCACAATGTGGCTTGTATAACAATTGTATATGCAATATTTTTTGTGATTTGCTATATATTGCTTCCATAAAGGTAGAGTTACCCTTTAATCAGTTTCATAGACCATAATGTTGGAGGGCGATTTAGAATCTGTGGGAATATGTTTCTGTACGTTGACATTGAACATGATCATCTAAACTATAAATGTTGTTCTACAGAGTGACTGATTAGTAAGCGGCCCAGAGCTCACACTCCATTCTGCATTCATGCTGCCGATTCAGACGGACTCAAAATTCTGTTCATTATTCGTGTGCGCCCTCCGTTGTCCTGTCCTTTATTCCTGGGAGAAGGTCCAGGCCTGACTGCCCCATTGAAATCGTTCTTGCCTGTGGCTGAAGCTACTAGACCCGAGGCTCAACACTCTGTCTCTGTGCAGATGAATGATCCATGCCATATTATTTTTTTCTGAACAATATAAGCAGCTTCTGGAAAATTGTGATGGTCAGTTCAGGGGGGATACTGAAGTTTTAAAAGATATTTAACTAAATATCAGTGGCAGACAATAAAATGTCATCCCGGCTCTTTTATCAAAGCGTCAATTCATTTTAAAGTCTACCGATATAAACTATTCACCTAAATGCTTATGTAGCACCCTCTACCAATAGGTAGGTGCTAATAATGTTTTTTTAGGAACTGTCAGCACAGGCAAATTTAGGCAGGCTTATGCTGCAAGCTAGGCCTGTCTGTTTTGATCTGGTAGCTGGGAGTGGTCAGAGTAGCAGTGGGTGTGACCACCTGTGCTCCAGTTCTGAGGCGCCTCCCCTGCTTCCAGGGAGAATATTCTGGAAGAGAGGCCGGGCCTAGAACTGGAGTGGCAGGCAGCTCATGTGGGAGCCCTGACCAATCCTTATCTGGTATTGGCAGGGGCGGGCCTCCTATATAAGCTGAGGTGATATGCCACTGGGGGGGATGTCGGCTGAGTGAAGTGAGTATGTGTGTATATTATAAGGACAGTGGAGAAGGTGAAAGAGCACAAGGACTCCAGCCCATAAGATAGCTTGAGGCCATTCAGAATCATGTGGGAATCACCTAGCTTTAAGATTTGTATCTGCCTGTGTGTGTGTCTAGGCAGCTAAATTTGGATGAGCTTCCCTCTAGTGGTGGCTGGTGGTATTGCAGGCTGTGATAACTGTTTTGCAGATCTGTTTTTTTTTTTAATTCCCAAAGTATTGCAGATCTGTTTTTTTTTTTAATTCCCAATGTAAGCTCTTTCCTCACCGCCATCTAAGTAAGGATCTCGCTTTGGTCAGAAAGTCGCCATGGGCATGATCTTCATCACATCAGCTTTAACAATATATGATGTTTTTATAATACAAATTATCATAAGTGATGTTGGAACTGAATAACAGCACATATGTGTGATTAATGATAAGACAAAAAAAAAGCATTTGGCTTGAAAGGCAACATAGAACACATTGTTTTCATAAAATCCATCATTTTATTGTAAACACAATATAAAAAAAGACACATAGAGAACACGTGTCAGTAAAAAAAAAGCATACAGATGAAAGTAATGACCAATATAAGCCAGAAAATTATTTGCAATAATATTGTTACATAGTATTGAGTGAATGAGCCCCTGTGCGTCAACGCGTTTCGTCGGTCCGATTCCTCAGGACTCACAAAAGGGGGGAATAAACAGCTTTGACTACAGAAATAAAAAGTACATATAAGTCAATTACATTCTATGCAAAAATCAAACATGCAATATTAACACATCATATGAAAAGAGTTGCATCTATAAAAAATAGCACATTCACCTCGCCTGGATGATGAAACGCACTTGCAGAAGTCTCCCTGGGTGGGCACCGGAGCAAAACAAGAGCCGACCGGTCCCACAGCTAATGTACAAGAGCTATAACATCAAAATTGCCCGTGACTAGTTGAAAATTGGTAATAGAAATATGCATCCAAATATACATACAGTATATGCCTGAACCTGAATGCCAAAACTGGGAAGGATATAAGTATGGCATATAAAAATGTGCACAGCATAAAAAAAATCTATGCACATACAACCACCAAGGGTGTCAAACAGATTATATGCTATAATACTAGAAGCAGCTATAGATATGCATAAATGACATCCATCCATGTAAATAGTGTAATTATAATCCCAGAGTGGCACACAGGGGACTGGACATGTGCCAATTATCCACTAAAGAGTAATAAGTATGTTGGGTATCAAGAGCTTAAAAATAGACTTACTTGGTAAGTAAAGAGAAAGCGCCTTAAAACTTATAATTGCCAAGGTCGCACACGTAAGGCCATGGCATGCGCCAAGAGTATTATCATCCAGGCGAGGTGAATGTGCTCTTTTTATATGATGTGTTAATATTGCATGTTTGATTTTTGTATAGAATGTAATTGACTTATATGTCTTTTTTTATTTATGTAGTGAAACCTGTTTCTTTCCATCTTTTGTGTGTCCTGAGGAAGCGGACCAGTGAAACACGTTGACGCACAGGGACTCATTAACTCCATACTATGTAACAATATTATTACAAAGAATTTTCTGGCTTATATTGGCCATTTTTTGCATCTGTATACATATGTTTCTAACTGACACTTCTTCTCCATGTGTCCTTTTTAAATTTGATTTTATGAAAACAAGGCGTTCTATGTTGCCTTTAAAGTCCGGCCAAATGCTTTTCTTTTTGTCTTAAATTATATCTACAGATGTGGCAATGAAGTGATTTTGCAATTATCTTGTGATTAATGATAAAGAAAATGATGACCATGATCGTGATGATAATGGAACTGTCTCCTTTATCTGGTAGAATGGGATTAGTGGACTTTGCCAAACCAGTTACGTGATTCAAGAAAAACCTAAAGCGAACCAACTGCTCATTACCAAATCTGTAAACCTAAATAACTGTGAAGAAAATGAGAGGATGGTCACTGGAAATGCCTATTTCTACACATGCCCCCTGTGCAAACAGGTATGAAAACATACTAAAAACTGATTGCAATTTTGTATATTCGCAGGTACATCTCCTTTGTCAATTTTTCTGAAGTACATTTTTTATTCCCTTATCTCATGGAAAAACATAATAATTTGTTGGTGGTTTTTTTTCTCTTTAGAGAAACAATAATTTCCGAGCAGCTGCAACCTACAGCTATAACGTGAAAGGAACAAATACGGGTGGTCGTCTCCTGGGGGCGGAAGTACAAGAAGTTCACCAGTTCACGCCGTTCAATGAAATCGATGGAGCGGTGGTGGTAGAGGCAAGGTACATTTCTTTATCTTGTCACTTGAAAAGCAAAAATGTTTCAAAGTTGAAGTTATGCTCTAAGGTCAAGCTGTAATGGTTTTGTTCAATAGGGTTTTGTAACAATAATTATCTATAGGCACAGTGCAGTCACCAATAGCAGCTGAACAGAATCCATGCTTATACAGAGCTTGCTACAATACACTGAGCTCTAATTAGTTGTTGCCCTTTGAACTGCATTGCTGAAAAAGCTCATAGATACTGGTGCAATGCAGATCTATTGCTGGATGGAAACACATTGAATGTGATAGGAACTAGGGTGTGGTTGGTGGTCAACTGTGGCCTGAAGGGTTCAGGCTTGAAGAGCTGGCCAGTTGGCTCTGGTGTAGCTCAGGGCAGAAGCATAACTAGTACATTCTGGGCCCCGGTGCAGCAAATCAGGAAGGACCCCCCTGACCCCATCCCAGGGCCCTTTCTATCGGTCCTGTAGCTCTTGCCCCTGGTCCTGGGAACCTTTCCACTGGTCCCAGGTCCCTTCCTGCTGTTCCCAGGGCCCTTTCCATTGGTCCTGGAGCCCTTCCTACTGATCCTGGGGCCCTTTACTCTCATTGTGGAGCTCTTTATTACAGGCCCACAGTGGTACCCTTCCTGCTGTCTTGAGGCCTTCCAGGGGGGTGGAACACCAGGGCCCTAGTGCAAGTGCAAGCTTTGGGATCCTGGTAGTTCCACCACTGACATCTTACTCTTACTAGGGGGGCATTTTGGGGGATGTAAGGGGGCACACTAGAGGATAAAAGGAGGTGCTAAAGTACTAAAATAGTGCCCCCTTACAGTACATCCGCCAGAGTGTCCCCGTAGTGCCCCCTTGGTGCCTCCAGAGTGCTCCTTACGTCCTTCACCATGCCCTCCTTCAGAGCTCAAAAAGAGAATCTGGAATTTGCATTGTCAGTATATGTAATTTAGCCAAAAGTCTGGGCACTCACAAGTTTCATTGTGGGCTTTCAGGAAGTGCAGAAATTGTGTATAGCAGGCCACCCGCAACTCGCAAGCACGTTGAGCTGACGGTAATAAACTTTAAAATGTATTGTCAGCAATTTGGAACTGCGCATGTGCAGGTTCTGATTTCAACCAATTAGTGTACTGCTGAGCTTGGTTTATACTCGTGCAGCAGGGCGTGTGAATATAAGCCACACTCCACTGCCCAATCCAAGGTTGAACCCAGCACTTCTCTAGTCGGCTGCTTCCAGTACTGCGCATGCGCAGTTAAAAAGTGCTGACAACATTTTTGCACTTTTGCACTTTCGTCCTGTTTATAGACAGGAGAAAATGCTTGTTAACACTACCCCAGACACGCGGCCGTCTTGGGGGCCCCCACTGTGGCGGAACGCCAGGGCCCGGTCGCAAGTGCGAACTTTGCAATCCTGGTAGTTCTGCCACTGGCTCTGGGTGTCCACCAGAAAAGAAAAGGAGGCAGGAAAGTTCTTATAGTATAGTAAATTGCTTCAAAAGGGATAAGAGACTTGAAAAGTGGTTCAAGAGTAAGAAAAAGAGAAAATAAAAAATGACTTACATCTGTTGAGGGTGCGGTCACCCCAAAGGGGTGGGAACACACAACCTTCCAAGTATGTGGGAGGATAAAAACCTGTCTCCACGCAGGATAAAGGTGGTCGCTCCCTATGCCTCGGGAATTCCTATCCTGGGTCCTCTCCGGGGGTTCTTAGGCAGGTATATGTAATTGATAAGTACAAAAAGAGTCTTCAACAATAACTCTTTGGTGGTCCAATGAGACACTCACCTTGGGCACTTTTGCTGATCAGACCACTAATGGGTTATCTTTGTAGATTTCTCTTGTACTTACCGATTACATTGAATTTGATGGCCAAGTTGTGCCCTTGCAGAGCACTTGAAGTTCTAGTTGACCCTTTTCCAATTTGTAGCAAATGTCAAGTCTCTAGCAAGAGCAAAGTTGCAGTGATGAGTCTACAGAAAGAGCTCTGCAAGTCTACAGCATGAAAATTCTGCCACAGTGACCCCCTGTGATGGGATGACTATTGCACAACATCACTGAACCAGAACTTGTAGCAGACTTGTAGAATGTTTGCAAAGTTGATCTGGAGTCATGCAATGCGGACTTGCTGCAATTGTACAATACACTTGTGAAGCCTGGCAAGTCTAGCAATAGCTTAGCAAGTCATTTTCAAACATCCAGCACAATTGCTTGCTTTCTGGGTATGAAAGGGTGCTATTTGTCCTGAAGAAGCTGGCCAAATCATGCCCAATTATGCTACTGCTGTGTTTATCCTTTAGAGAGGAAGCTACTGTCTTTACAAGGTGTGTTTGTAGGCCTGTAGAGAGAGACATGTGGTAGCAACCTTGTAAGTTGTTTTGGAAATGCTGCCAATGATCATATAACCCCCATTCATATGGGGCCAGCGGCCACGAAAAGTCACAGGAGATGTCAACAACCCATTGTTTTCAAATGGCAAGTAAAAACAGACGGCTGAGCCATGATTTTGCCTCTCCCCTGGCTACCCACCTGAACTATCACAATATAGCTGGAAAGGGCTATACACATGCTGCGTTGATGCTTTGCTTCCTGGCAGTGGCATTTTTGCTCAGGCTGGAGAGTTTAACAGACGGCACTTAATCAAGAAGTACAGAGCCCCATCGGGAGGAATTTACTAAGACTGGAGCAGACAGAATCTGGAGCAACTGTGCATTGCAACCAATCAGCTTTCAGCCTTTTATTTTAAAAGCTTAACTGAACAAGCTGAAGTTGGAAGGTGATTGGTTATGCACAGCTGCTCCAGATCCTGTCCGAGCCAGTTCATTGTAAATTCCCCCCAGCGATGATACACTATATTACCAAAAGTATTGGGATGCTTGCCTGTACTCGCAGATGAACTTTAACAACTTCAATACCAGGCACTTTCGCCCCTTACCGCCCAGGACAATTTTCAGCTTTCAGCGCTGTTGCACTTTGAATGACAATTGCACGGTCATGCTACACTGTACCCATACAAAATTTTTATCATTTTGTTCCCACAAATAGAGCTTTCTTTTGGTGGTGTTTGATCACCTCATGGGGTTTTATTTTTTGCTAAACAAACTAAAAAAGACCAACATTTTTGAAAAAAAAAAAGGTTTTCTTCGTTTCGTTATAAAATTTTGTTTTCTCCTTCACTGACGGGCACTGATGAGGCGTCACTGATGGGCACTGATGAGGCGGCACTGATGGGTTGGCACTGATAAGGTGGCACTGATGGGCATTGATGTGGAGGCACTGATATGTAGAATTAATGGGCACTGATAGGCAGCACTGATATGCAGCACTGATGGGCACCAATAGGCAGCACTGATATGCAGCACTGATGGGCACTGATAGGCGGCACTGATGGGCACTTATAGGTGGCACTGATGGGCACTAACAGGCATCTGTGATGGTCACTGACTGGCTAGTGTGATGGGCACTGACTGGCGGCTGTGATGGGCACTGACAGGCGGCACTGATTGGCACTGATATGCGGTACTGATTGGCACTGACAGGTGGCACTGACAGGTGGCACAGATTGGCAGCACTGATGATGAGGTACTGATTATGTACTGACAGGTTTTACTGCTGGGCACTGACTGGCACTGTGGTGGGCACTCATTGGCACTGATATGGGCACTCATTGGCACTGATCTGGGTACTATTATCTGTTTTTTTATGGGGCACTGACTGGCAGCTTATGGCACTGACTGGCAGCTGTCACATCTGATGGGGCTGTGCTGATAATCAGTGTGCTAATTATCAGCACAGAACCCCCTCTGACAGGCAGAGCCCCCGATTGGCTCTCCCTGTCAGTGCGAACCGAGGAATGCCGCTTCCTGGTTCACGCGATGATCAGTTGTGATTGCGCACCAGTGCACAAAGCAAGGTCCATAAAGACATGGATGAGCAAGTTTGGGGTGGAGGAACTTGACTGTCCTGACCTCAACCCCATAGAACACTTTTGGGATGAATTAGAGCAAAGACTGCGAGCCGGACCTTCTCATCCAACATGAGTGCCTGACTTCACAATTGCGCTTCAGGAAGAATGGTCAAATGTTCCCATAGACACACTCCTAAACCTTGTGGACGGCCTTCCCAGAAGAGTTGAAGCTGTTATAGCTGCAATGGGTGGGCCAACTCAATATTGAACCCTACCGACTAAGACTGGGATGCCATTAAAGTTCATGTGCGTGTAAAGGCAGGTGTCCCAATACTTTTAGTAATATAGTTTATCTCTAGGTCTAAAATAAGGTACATAGTAAAATTAAAAAAAAGCTTTATTTAAAAATGTCATTAGCATGTGAACAATGAGGGGAGTAAGAAACTAGAGAAGGCAAAATATTATCAGACTAACCATCAAATTTAACATTTGAGTATAGATGCCCCTTTAATTTGTGTAGATGTCTATAGGACCATTTAAAGGTATATAAGGTGAACAAGTTGCTTAGTGCATTGCATACCTCTATTCAAGTTGAATAACTTGTGGCCTAGATAGAATCGCTGGAAAATAAAATAAAAAAACCCGCAAACCTATTTTAGCAGCTCCCATTTGAATAGAAAATATAGAGTATATAACAAAGAAAAAAAAAAGAAGAAAAACCTCTGCTGTGCAGCAAGAGAAGCTTGTTTTATTCAAGGTGTACAAATTCCCCTCTAATACTGCACGAGATTCATATCATTGTTACCCTTCACAGGCAGAGACTTGTATTAGCTACAGTTCAAGAGCAGATTCATTCGACCCCAGAGAATAATGACTATATTACCAAAGAGTCGCTACGGTATCACTTTGAGAGGAAACTGATTCAAACTCCTATTCAGTTGTTAAGAACAAAAAATGCAGAGAACCAGGTACGTGACGGCTAAGAATATCCTGTCGGCTTTTTGTATTCCAGTTTGCTATGCATTTTGGAGATGTAGGGGAACAAAAAATTATAATTGGTGTCTGCATAAAGTCTCCTCTTGGCGTGACAAGCAGGGCCAAGTTTTCACACGTTGACGCTCTAAGATGCAAGTAATTGTATAAAATGGTTCAAGATTAAAGGAGAACTCTGCTAGGTACAATTTCTATTGATAGTATTTAAAATGGCTATGTAGCATAATAGCAAAAGTACAATCCTTTTTATGGAAATCAGAGTTATGTTTTATGGTGTGTCTGTGGTTTTGGCTGCCTAAAATACATATATAACAATTTGAATTTTTACACCTGTGCGTGGCCACTCAACTAAGCAGGTATAACCACTTCAGCCCCGGAAGAATTTACCCCCTTCCTGACCAGAGCACTTTTTGCGATTCGGTACTGCATCGCTTTAACTAACAATTGCGCGGTCGTGCGACATGGCTCCCAAACAAAAGTGACGTCTTTTTTTTCCCCATATGTAGAGCTTTCTTTTGGTGGTATTTGATCACCTCTGCAGTTTTTATTTTTTTGCGCTATAAACAAAAAAATAGCGTCAATTTTGAAAAAAACGCATTATTTTTTTACTTTTTTCTATAATAAATATCCCCAAAAAATATTTTAAAAAACATTTTTTTTCCTAAGTTTAGGCTGATATGTATTCTTCTACATATTTTTGGTAAAAAAAATTGCAATAAGCGTTTATTGATTGGTTTGCACAAAAGTTATAGCATCTTCAAAATAGGGGATAGTTTTATGGCATTTTTATTGATAATTTATTTACTAGTAATGGCGACGATCAGCAATTTTTATTTTTTATAATGGTTATTGCATTTACAACACACAAAGCAACATACCTCCTCCTTGGTGGTCCTTGTTTGATCTCCTTGAGCAGTGCAGCAGTTATATCATCCCCGGCATCAGGATGGACACCACTGTTTGTTTTTAACTTCTCAGCTGCTGCAAAAAGTGTACATTTTATACAACATAAGTGACTCAGTTCTAGTAATATATACCCCTGAAGAGAGAAAGAATATTTCTACTGAAATGCGTCGGCTTATTCTGCTCATGTTTGGTCTCGGTATATGTATCATGACAATCACCAGGATCAAGTAGAACATTGGTCACAAGTATGTTGCTTTGTATGTTGTAAATGAAATAACTAAAGAAATAATTACGCCAGCCATATTTTTTATGTCCATGTTTAATAAAGTTTATTTTACATATTTTGTTTAACACCATGTCTACATTTACAACTAAGTATAGTACAAGTTTTCCATTAGGCCTTAAAAGTCCTGTTAGGGGGTCCTTTTTGCTCTTTTCTATGGCCAGCCTTAAGAGCCGACTTAGAGGCTAGACCCAGGCTATACATGGGGGTTTGACTTACAGTGCCTTGAAAAAGTATTTATTCCCATGAAATTTTCCACTTTTTGGCAACCAAAAATGTAAATGTATTTTATTGGGATTTTATATGATAGACCAACACAAAGTGGCACATAATTGTGAAGTGGAAGGATAATGATAAATGGTTTTCAATTTTTTTTACAAATAAATATCTGAAAAGTGTGGAGTACATTTGTATTCAGCCCCCCTGAGTCAATACTTTGTAGAACCACCTTTCGCTGCAATTACAGCTGCAAGTCTTTTTGGGGATGTCTCTACCAGCTTTGCACATCTAGAGAGGGACATTTTTGCCCATTCTTCTTTGCAAAATAGCTCAAGCTCTGTCAGATTGGATGGAGAGCGTCTGTGAACAGCAATTTTCAAGTCTTGACACAGATTCTAAATTGGATTAAGGTTTGGATTTCGACTGGGCCATTCTAACACATGAATATGCTTTGATCTTTGATTTAAACCATTCCATTGTAGCTATGGATGTTTAGGGTCATTGTCCTGCTGGAAGGTGAACCTCCGCCCCCGTCTCAAGTCTTTTGCAGACGCTAACAAATTTTCTTCTAAGATTGCCTTGTATTTGGCTCCATCCATCTTCCTATTAACTTTGACTAGATTCCCTGTCTCTGCTGAAGAAAAGCATCCCCACAACATGATGTTGCCACCACCATGTGTGGATGGTGTGTTCAGGGTGATGTGCAGTGTTAGTTTTCCAGCACACATGTTTTGCTTTTAGGCCAAAAGGTTCAATCTTGGTCTCATCTTACCAGAGCACCTTCTTCCACATGTTTGCTGTGTCCCCCACATGGCTTCTCGCAAACTGCAAACGGGACTTCTTATGGCTTTCTTTCAAAAATGGCTTTCTTCTTGTCACTCTTTATTAAGACCAGATTTGTGGAGAGCACAACTAATAGTTGTCCTGTGGACAGATTCTCCCACCTGAGCTGTGGATCTCTGCAGCTCCTCCAGAGTTACCATGGGCCTCTTGGCTGCTTCTCTGATTAATGCTCTCCTTGCCTGGCCTGTCAGTTTAGGTGGACGGCCATGTCTTGTTAGGTTTACAGTTGTGCCATACTCTTTCCATTTTCAGATAAGGGATTGAACAGTGCTCCATGAGATGTTGAGTGCTTGGGATATTTTTTTATAACCTAACCCTGCTTTAAAATTCTCCACAACTTTATCCCTGACCTGTCCTGGTGTGTTCCTTGGTCTTCATGATGCTGTTTGTTCACTAAGGTTCTCTAACAAACTTCTGAGGGCTTCACAGAACAGCTGAGATTAAATTACACACAGGTGGACTCTATTTACTAATAAGGTGAATTCAAAAGGCAATTGGTTCCACTAGAATTTAGTTAGGGGTATCAGAGTAAAGGGGGCTTAATACAAATGCACGCCACACTTTTCAGATATGTATTTGTAAAAAAATGTGAAAATCATTTATCATTTTCCTTCAACTTCACATTTATGTGCCACTTTGTGTTGGTCTATCACATAAAATCCCAATAAAATACATTTTTGGTTGTAACATGACAAAATGTGGAAAATTTCAAGGAGTATATATACTTTCTTAAGGCACTGTATACAGATACAAAGGGTCTAAAGCAGCCTTTCTCAACCTTTATAACACTCTTAAGGCACTCTTTAAATAAACTTCTGGTCTCACTCACCCAATCAATCATACTAAAGTATGATACTTTAGTGTGATGGTCAGTGGGAAGAATGCTCCTTATATATGTGGTCATTGGGAAGAATGATCCCCTTACAGATAGCTAAAAAGATCAATGGTGTCAGTGGGAACTTATCACTGGAAAATTGCTCATTGCTCAAGGAGCTCCTAGCAACCTCTGTAGGGACCCTAAGGTTACATGGAAACCTGGTTGCGAAATCCTGGTCTCTGGTTTAAAGTGGTAGTAAACTTAAGTTTGATATTTGTACCCACAGGTGAGCTTATAGTAAGACTTACCTGTAGGCCAAGTGAATACCTCCTAAACTGCGCTGTTTAGGAGATGCTCGTTCCAAACAAACCAAAGTCAGAAGGAAAAGTAGAGGTTCAGCAGCTCACAGAGAACGTTAGAGGGAGGCAGAAAAACCCATTAAAATTAGATTACAGGGCTGTTAAGTAGTGGATGTGTATGGATCATAGGTGCTTACACAGGGTGTGCTAGGTGTGCCTGGGCACACCCTAATCACCCTGTGCAATGACAATTTCCCCTGCTTCCTGGTGCCCCGTCCCCCCCCTGCAGTGGTGCCAGCTTCCCACCTCTCCTCCCAACATCAGCTGCTGCAGAGGATGTTTCAGGATGGAGAGCGGGGGAAGGGGCCAGTAAGTATTTCATTTACCAGCCCCTTCCTTCTCTGAACGAACACAGTGAGTGATCTGTATCGGTCGCTCCTGTGTTCATTCTTAACTGAAGCATAGTAACCTATGTTTACTATGCTTCCATTTGTGAATGAACAGGAAAAGTCTCAAAAGTGAGACCTTGATATTTCACCAGACATTGAAAAAATAAAATTTCCTCTAGGTGGGATATTTGGAAAGGGATAAATAGCGCAATGAGGTATGAGAGTAGTGTAAATAGTATATAAATTTTTATTAAGAAACATAGATTTAAAATAATGAGCACATATATACACTATACATATCACAAAATATCATGAATGAATACTGGACAGGACTAATCATATAATAACATTACAAAAAAGACAGCTAGTAAATCGCAAAGATCTGTTATGTTGGAGGTGAGCACAACAGAAAAGACCCAACGCGTTTCGAAAATGCTATTTCTTCATCAGGGGTGTATGCGATTTTATCGCAGAACCTACAACCGTCGTATGAACTGTGTAGTACTAGAGTGGATTTTCTGTCCAGATTTTGACGTTTAAAAGCAGTTTAAATGTTGCAGCTGTCAGCCTGTGGGGCCCAAAGCCCGACGGGGTGAGTAAATGCACCAGCGCAAATAGATGGGTCCAATGGTGGCACGAGGGGAAACATGGGCAGAGTCTCACACAAAGGACAAACCAAGCTGGCCCTCCGAAATGTATCCCTTACTAGGGGCGGTCGGAGTGGAGAGGGAGGAAAGGATACCAGAGCCAAGGCAAACGAGGATCTATACCTCCACAGATCCTTGAATCAGGAGACCAAAGGTGGCGCCCAAGAGGTTAATCTGATACTTGTACGGGCTCTATGGCGATGGATCCTCACCAGTGTCCACCCTAACAGCGAGCAGATTTCACCAAAGCCCCCAATGAGGCTCCTAAAAAAATTGTAAAAACAATTACATAAAAAATAATATTGTAAAAAATCTAAAATTTTAAAAAATGTATCAAAATAAAAACTACTGACACCGTCCACTGCTCTGCTGATGTACACACATGTGTGTTTGTGCTCTGGGGTGCACACCCTAATGCAATAGGCTGCGCACACCAATGTTATGGATTATTTTTGGAGAATAAGAATATAATTTAGTATCACTTTAAACAGATATCAAGGCTAATCAAGAAACAATCCATACTGCATGGACAGCAGCACACTGCTAGCCATTAATTTATGCATGAATGTGCATCTATATACCATTTATTTACTATAGTTATTGTGGTCGCAAGACCATTCAACCTCCCTTCTCAATTTTTGCGTGTCAAGGATGACAACACTGCTACAATGTTAGGAGCAGTCCTGCAGCATTGTCAGTCCTTCTAAAGAAGCAATGTAGAATATGGTGGCATGATCACTATGTTAACAGGCAGCACAGTACTGTGGATTGTAGTAAGAGGAACATGGAGTAATGTATAGTTCACAGTCCAGAAATGCTTATTGCCAAACATACAGGAGGGAATGATGAGGGCGCTCTGGTGAGGCTGGGTGTCAGTGGAGAGATGGCACTGAAGGCAGCACTTTGTAGAGAAGAAGCAGCTCTGGAGGGTCGTAAAGGAAAGAGAAAGGTGCCTCTAAGTTCAGTGGTTAAAAGGTTTATTACAGGCACAATGGGATTAAAAACACTTACTAGATAGTAAGAGGTCATAGGCATATAATGATTTGTCCTCATGTGGATTGCTGTAATCCTCATCTGTCTGGGGAAGAGAGAAAGCCGTCCTGCAGCTGTCAGAGTCCCTGATAACGTGGATTGGCGAGGAGGTGAAGATGCGATGAGGCGGCCAGATTCTGGAACCAAGCTGGAACGCACGCGGCCGATGTGACATCAGGTAAAGGTGGTGGGTGGTAACGCGTTTCGAAGCATGCACAGCTCCTTCGTCAGACCTGTTGAGCTGTGCATGATCTGAAACACGTTACTGCAAGGCAACAAACAAGGATTACAGGGATCTGCATGAGGACAAATCATTATATGCCTATGACCTCTTACTATCTTGTAAGTGTTTTAATCCCATTGTGCCTGTAATAAATGTTTTAACCACTGCACTTAGAGCACTTTTCTCTTTCCTTTTTGCCGAACATACACTTTAAGCCTGCCCATGATACTAAACTCACCTTTGTCACCCAGCTTCCAAATTCCTGAAGTTCGGTGGGCAGTAGGGGTTCTGATATTAAATGATGGGGTGGGCTAGCATTAGCAAGAGAGCATGGTTAAATGTCTTTAGCTGGCCAGCTAAAAGTCCAGGTATACTCTATTAGCTGAGTATTAAAATCATGAGCTGGAAGCTTCTTGGATGCAGAGAATACTTTACTGTCATAGAGAAATATCAGAACATGTCTTTATCATCATGGAACAGGAAACAGGAAGCCAAAAACAAACAAGTGCACACTTAGATACAGAGGGTACTTCCTCTCATTTCATAGAATACAAGAATTATACACTATAATACTACAGCACCACCTGCTGGCATAGATAGGTACAATGCATATGTACAGCCATGGTCGAAATTGTTTGCACCCCAGAAATTTTTCCAGAAAATCAAGTATTTCTCACAGAAAAGTATTGCAGTAACACATGTTTTGCTATACACATGTTTATTCCCTTTGTGTGTATTGGAACAAAACAAAAAAAGGGAGGAAAAAAAGCAAACTGGACATAATGTCACACAAAATTCCAAAAATGGGCTGGTCAAAATTCTTGGCACCCTTTCAAAATTGTGGATAAATAAGATTGTTTCCAGCATGTGATGCTCCTTTAAACTTACCTCGGGCAAGTAACAGGTGTGGGCAATATAAAAATCACACCTGAAAGCAGATAAAAAGGAGAGAAGTTCACTTAGTCTTTGCATTGCGTGTCTGTGTGTGCCACACTAAGCATGGACAACAGAAAGAGGAGAAGAGAACTGTCTGAGGACCTGAGAACCAAAATTGTGGAAAAATATCAACAATCTCAAGGTTACAAGTCCATCTCCAGAGATCTAGATTTGTCTCTGTCCACAGTGTGCAACATTATCAAGAAGTTTGCAACCCATGGCACTATAGCTAATCTCTCTGGGCGTGGATGGAAGAGAAAAATTGATGAAAGTTTGCAATGCAGGATAGTCCAGATGGTGGATAAGCAGCCCCAAACAAGTTCCAAAGAAATTCAAGCTGTCCTGCAGGCTCAGGGAGCATCAGTGTCAGCGCGAACTATCCGTCGACATTTAAATGAAATGAAACGCTATGGCAGGAGACCCAGGAGGACCCCACTGCTGACACAGAGACATAAAAAAGCAAGACTAAAGTTTGCCAAAATGTACTTGAGTAAGCCAAAATCCTTCTGGGAAAACATCTTGCGGACAGATGAGACCAAGATAGAGCTTTTTGGTAAAGCGCATCATTCTACTGTTTACCGAAAACGGAATGAGGCCTACAAAGAAAAGAACACAGCACCTACAGTGAAATATGGTGGAGGTTCAATGATGTTTTTGGGTTGTTTTGCTGCCTCTGGCACTGGGTGCCTTGAATATGTGCAAGGCATCATGAAATCTGAGGATTACCAAAGGATTTTGGGTCGTACTGTAGAGCCCAGTGTCAGAAAGCTGGGTTTGTGTCCGAGATCTTGGGTCTTCCAGCAGGACAATGACCCCAAACATATGTCAAAAAGCACCCAGAAATGGATGGCAACAAAGTGCTGGAGAGTTCTAAAGTGGCCAGCAATGGGTCCAGATCTAAATCCCATTGAACATCTGTGGAGAGATCTTAAAATTGTTGTTGGGAAAAGGGGCTCTTCCAATAAGAGGGACCTGGAGCAGTTTGCAAAGGAAGAGTGGTCCAAAATTCCGGGTGAGAGGTGTAAGAAGCTTATTGATGGTTATAGGAAGCGACTGATTTCAGTTATTTTTTCCAAAGGGTGTGCAACCAAATATTAAGTTAAGGGTGCCAAGAATTTTGACCAGCCCATTTTTGGAGTTTTGTGTGACATTATGTCCAATTTGCTTTTTTTCCTCCCTTTTTTGTTTTGTTCCAATACATACAAAGGAAATAAACGTGTATAGCAAAACATTTGTTACTGCAATACTTTTCTGTGAGAAATACTTGATTTTCTGGAAGAATTTCTGGGGTGCCAACAATTTCGGCCATGACTGTATATATACTATATAGTCAGCTTTAGGCTAGGTCAGGTTAAAGTGGAATTCCAGGCTATATCTATCTACTCTTAAATCTGCTTCCACCCCCCTTCAACTTTTATTCTAGCTACCTTCTAGAAGGAAGATGCTTATGCTCACCTATTGTCAGGTAGCTCCAAACTGGTCACATGATCTCCCTAGCGGCCAGCTTCAGGGTAGAGGAGGGACAACCGACAACACATGGAATACCTGGGTAGTGATGTCACCCGTAGGCTTATTATGGAGCATCGATTGTCAGCGCTCCCTTCTCTCCCCTAAAACCGGTGCTGGGAGCCAATCATGTGATCGGACCAAAGCGCCCTCAGAATAGGTAAGTATAGCCATCTTTCTTCTACAGGGTAGTTAGAATAGGAGGTAACAGTGTGGGGGAGGGGGGGCACATTTAGGATTAGAGAGTTAAAGCCTGGAATTCCTCTTTAACTATTGCAATTATTTATTTATTTATTTATTTTGTATTCATTCATTCCTTTATATATAGTTCTGGATAGAGTAGGGACTTGTTTAAACCACTGCCAAATTTTCACTTTCTGCTGTCTGCATCCTGTTGGGAAGATTTTCCTTTAGTGTCCCTAGGAACTGAGAGAAAACCTTTCCAAATTAAGGAGAATTCCCTTCTTAGACATTAACCACTTCAGCCCCAGAAGGATTTACCGCCTTCCTGACTAGAGCACTTTTTTGCAATTCAGCACTGCATCGCTTTAACTGACAATTGCGCGGTCGTGCGACGTTGTACCCAAACAAAATTGACGTCCTTTTTTTCCCACAAATAAAGCTTTCCTTTGGTGGTATTTGATCGCCTCGCGGTTTTTATTCTTTGCGCCATAAACAAAACAAAAAAACGACAATTTTGAAAAAAAAGCAATATTTTTTACTTTTTGCTATAATAAATATCCCCCAAAAATTATATAAAAAACTATTTTGTTCCTCAGTTTAGGTCGATATGTATTCCTCTACATATTTTTGGTAAAAAAAATCGCAATAAGCGTATATTGATTGGTTTGAGCAAAATGTATAGCGTCTACAAAATAGGGGATAAATTTATAGCATTTTTATTATATATTTTTTTTTTTATTAGTAATGGCGGCGATCTGTGATTTTTATCGGGACTGCGACATTATGGTGGACAGATCGGACACTTTTGACACTATTTTGGGACCATTGTCATTTATACAGCGATCAGTGCTATAAAAATGCATTGATTACTGTGTAAATGACACTGGCAGTTAAGGAGTTAACCACTAAGAGGCGATCAAGGGGTTAAGTGTGTCTTAGGGAGTGATTCTAACTGTGTGGGGGGAGGGGCTACACCTCACATGACAGCGATCACTGCTCTCGATGACAGAGTGCAGTGATCTCTGTCCTGTCACTAGGCAGAACGAGGAAATCGTTGTTTACAAAAGCATCTCCCCGTTCTACCTCTCCGTGACACGATTGCGGGCACCTGGCGGACACCGCTTCTTAAAGGGGATGTACCTGGAAGCCCTTTTGCCCACCAGTGCCATTCTGCCAACGTAAATCGGCATGCGCTGGTCGGCAAGCGGTTAATCTCCGGAAAAATTGTCCTCACTGGAAGATTTCCACTCCCCGACCCATATGTCCCCAGTGAAAGATTTCACCCTAATGGGTATACAGGCAGCAGTAATCCTGACATGGGTTGCAACCTCTCGCTAGACTTGGGCTGAATGACCCCCAGGTCAGTTCGCAGCCGAACTTTCAAACATTGCAAAAGTTTGGAACTGAATAACGAGCCCCATTGAAGTCTATGGGAATTGGAAAAATCCTATAAAGCCGTGTACACACGACCGGACTGGTCCGATGGAACGGATCCATCGGACAATCCGACCGTGTGTGGGCTTCATCGGACCTTCAGCGGACTTTTTCTGTCGAAAATCAGACGAACTTTAGATTTGGAACATGTTTCAAATATTTCCGACGGACTCGAGTCCGGTCAAAAAATCCATTCATCTGTATGCTAGTCCGACGGACAAAAAAGGACACAAGGGCAGCTATTGGCTACTGGCTATGAACTTCCTTATTCTAGTCCCTTCGTACGTCATCACGTTCAAACCAACAGACTTTCGAACGGACTTTAGTCCTTTCGTGTGTGGGCAAGTCTGGTCGTTCGAAAGTCCGCCGTAACTCCGTCGGAAAGACCGTCAGACCTTTGATGCTGAAATGTCCACTCGTGTGTATGCGGCATAAGGCTTATATGCAAGTAATTGGGCATACAATGGTTATGGGGGTCTGGGTACTGCCCTGGGGGACATGTATCAATGAAAAATAGTTTGTAAAAAACATAATTTTTAAATGACAATAACAATGAAAAATTCCTTTAAATATAGTGCCTGGAGATCCCCTTAGTCTACCTGTAAAGTGGCACATGACATTTATAAAGAAAAAAAAAAGTAACCTATAGAGGTACTCTTGATGAAAGCAAGAATTGGCCTTGCTGTCAAAAATTGAAATGATAGGCATCTGTCAAACAGGTGCAGAAAAATTGGTCTTTGGGTCTGGGCCCCCTCACAGTGCCATTGGAACATCTGCTTCTCCGTGTTGGCCTCCCAGACATGATGGGGGGGGGGGGGATGCACTTTAATCAATGGAAAGTGGTGTTTGGTGCACTTTAACTTGAGTACACACTACTCAGACACACTCCACTGACACACTACAATATACTGCAGTAAAACTGCACTGACGCACTGCAATATACTGTGGTAAATGTGCATCAACGCACTGGAATATACTGTGGTAAACGTGCAATAACACAGTGAAATTTACTGCGTTAAACGTGCACTAACGCACTGCAATATACTGTGGTAACTGTGCAATAATGCACTGGAATATACTGCGTTAAACGTGCACTAACACACGGCAAAATACCGCAGTAAATGTGCAGTAACACACTGCAATGTACTGCAGTAAACGCGCACTAACGCACTGAAATATGGCAGCGCAGTGCATTGTAGTCGTTCGGCGGGTCGAACAAACAGTCAAACGCTCTGATAATTCGGTTTTTCATCAAAAGGGTAAACAGCCAATGTTCGGCCCAAACTCATGCTCGAGCCTAACCGTCCGGCCCAAACTCATGCTCAAGCCTAACCATTCTCCCAACACTACCTCTCACCACGCTATCCAACTTTAAAAAAAAGTCTGGGCTTTGAATATACTTTAAGTAAATGACAACATTATACTTTTTTGTAGTACCAAAGTTTTAACAAAAAAAAAAATCATGTCAGTGGAAAGTTACTTTTATCTATCCATGACTCTTCCGAGTCTCCTGTTTTTGTAGATTCCTACTCTCCTGCAACATTTGGTGGAACACGACATGGGACCACTTTCAAAGGCCTCTCCAGGAAAGTTTATGCAATTGGTACAACATTTACGGAGGGCAAGCTTGGAAGAAATTGAAGGCCTATGGAAGCGTTTTTCAGGAAGGCTGCATTACAGGTAAAGTAAACTTGAGTGTGTCAGCAAATACTTACTGTTACTCACTGGCCCACTAGGTAAATTACACTATACCATTTCCATTTGTGACCTCCATCGGACACATTCCCTTAACGTTAGGCTAAACCTGAAATGTATATGTAAGGGATTGCGCATCCCAAAGAAAGTTCATAGATTTGCTCATTAAAAATGGGAACAAACACATGACTTTGCTCCTGAATACCAGAAAATCACTGTCATCAAATATATCTTTTGGGAACTTAAAGGGATACTAAAGGTTCGTTTTTTTTTTTTTTTTTTAAACAAACATGTCATACTTACCTCCACTGTGCAGTTTGTTTTGCACAGAGTGGCCCCAATCGTCCTGTTCTGGGGTCCCTCGGCGGCTGTCTCGGCTCCTCCCCGCAATAGCTAACCCCCCTCTGGGAAGCTCTATCCTGAGGGGGTTAGCTTGCGGGCACGCTCCCTGTCATACACGCTGCGTCCATAGACACAGAGTGTATGACTCGGTCCCACCCCCCGGCAAGCCGCGTCATTGGATGTGATTGACAGCAGTGCAAGCCAATGGCTGCGCTGCTATCAATCTATCTTATCTATCCAATCAACGGCCAGACTCCGTGGAGAAGAGGATGCCGGGGGACACGCACAGCAAGTGAATGGGCTCAGGTAAGTAAACGGGGGGGCTGGGGGGGCCGTCATTGCCAGGTGTTTTTTCACCTTAATGCATAGTGCATAATGCACACTTGTTTGGGTTTGATTTACTAAAGGCAAATAGACTGTACACTTTGCAAGCGCAGTTGCTCTAGAGCTTGGTTGATGCGATAAAGCTTCACTTTGCAAAGAATACCCAATCATATGCAAGGAAAATAAAAATAAAAACAGTATTTTCACTTGCACGTGATTGGATGATGGAAGTCAGCAGAGCTTCCTCTTATTTACAAAGCTCTGGGGCAACTACACTTACAAAGTGCACAGTCTATTTGCCTTTAGTAAATCAACCCCATAGAAAACCCAGAACCCAGAAGAAGATTGAGACAACCGAGCAATGAAGAGTAGGGTTGGGCAAACAGTTCGGCCCGAGCATAAGTTCGGGCTGAACTTTGGTTGTTCGGGTGTTCTGCAGAACATAGAACAATATGCGGTGTTCATTGCAAATTCGAAAGCCGCCGGAACACTGTTAAAGTCTATGGGACATTAACATGAAAAATCAAAAGTGTTCATTTTAAAGGCTTATATGCAAGTTATTGTCATAAAAAGTGTTTGGGGACCCGGGTCCTGCCCCAGGGGACATGTATAAATGCAAAAAAAAAGTTTTAAAAACGGACGTTTTTTCGGGAGCAGTGATTTTAATAATGCTTAAAGTGAAACAATAAAAGTGAAATATTCCTTTAAATTTCGTACCTGGGGGGTGTCTATAGTATGCCTGTAAAGTGGTGCATTTTTCCCCGTGTTTAGAACAGTCCCTGCACAAAATGACATTTCTAAAGGAAAAAAAAGTCATTTAAAACTACTCGCAGTTATAATGAATTGTCGACCCCGGCAATACTGATAAAAGTCATTAAAAAAAAATGCATGGGATTCCCCCAGTCCATTACCAGGCCCTTTGGGTCTGGTATGAATATTAAGGGGAACCCTGAACCAAAATGTAAAAAAAAATTGCGTGGGGGTCCCCCCAAATTCCATACCAGGCCCTTCAGGTCTGGTATGGATATTAAGGGGAACCGTGCGACAATTTTTTTTTTTTTAAATGACTTAGGGGTCCCCTTCAAAATCCTTACCAGACCCTTCAGGTCTGGTATGGATTTTAAGGGGAACCCCACGCTAAAATCTTTTTAAAAAATGGCGTGGGGGTCCCCCAAAAATCCATGCCAGACCCTTATCTGAGCATGCAACCTGGCAGGCCGCAGGAAAAGAGGGGGAGGGGCGAGAGAGCGCCCCCCCCTCCTGAACCATACTAGGCCACATGCCCTCAACATGGGTATGGGTGCTTTGGAGTAGCCCCCAAAGCCCCTTGTCCCCATTTTGATGGGGACAAGGGCCTCATCCCCACAACCCTTGCCTGGTGGTTGTGGGGGTCTGCAGGTGGGGTGCTTATCGGAATCTGGAAGCCCACTTTAACAAGGGGACCTCCAGATCCCGCCCCCCCCTGTGTGAAATGGTAACGGGGTACAAATGTACCCCTACCATTTCACAAAAAAAGCGTCAAAATGGTACAAAAGACAAGACACAGCTTGGGACAAAAAATAAAAAAATAAAAATGTCCCACAAAGTCTATTCATCGTCTTCTCTCGCTCCGCTGACGGACCAAAAAAGAAAAAAAAAACAAAGCTGCGACCAACCCGGCTCCATGGGAGGCACCCGTCGTATGACGTGTCCTTGCAGGTGACAGTTCTTTTATAACTGAGGACGGGGCCACGCGGTGATGTTCCCAGGTGACCCCGCCTCCCTCTGACGCACAGGGACTTCCCCACGGCTTTCCTGGGGCGTCAAAGGGGGGCGGGGCCACCCGGTTACATAAATGGGTCTAAATATATACCATATGTATTAAAAAAAAAAAGGATACTAATTAAAAAAATACAAATAAATATATATATATATATATATATATATATATATATATATATATATATGTGTGTGTGTGTACTATACTATATTACCTTTACACGCACATGAACTTTAATGGCATCCCAGTCTTAGTCTGCAGCTTCAACTCTTTTGGGAAGGCTGTCCACAAGGTTTAGGAGTGTGTCTATGAGGATGTTTGACCATTCTTCCAGAAGTGCATTTGTGAGGTCAGGCACTGATGTGGACGAGAAGGCCTGGCTTGCAGTCTCCGCTCTAATTCATCTCAGAGGAGGATTGGGGCCACTCTGTGCATAACCAATTGCACAGTGAAAGAAAAAGGAAAAAAGAAAAATGTTGCCCCTCCAGACAAGAGCTCCTTGAAGCACACGCCCTAATGAGGCACACAGGTGCAAGCTCTGCTCTGCAATGGATCAAGGAGCAAGAAAGAGTCCTGGATGGCCGCACACCGATACAACACCTTTATTTGTGAATTAAAATCCAACAGTCAGTCCATATGATGCAGAGGCAGAGGCGAATAGCTAACGTGTTTCACACTGTGTGTTGGTGCTTAATCATAGCTTAATCATAACTGCACAGCGAAGGAGGAATTACATGTTTGTTTGTTTTTATATATATACTGAACCTTTACAACCCCTTTAAGTCATGTTGGAACAGGAAGGGGCCATCCTCAAACTGTTCCTACAAAATTGGGAGCATGAAATTGTCCAAAATGTCTTGGTATGCTGACGCCTCAGGAGTTTCCTTTACTGGAACTAATGGGCCAAGCCCAACCTCTGAAAAACAACCCCACACCATAATCCCCCTCCACCAAATGAGTTGAACCAGTACACAAAGCAAGGTCCATAAAGACATGGATGAGCGAGGAATGGGGTGGAGGAACTTGACTTGACTAGCCTGCACAGAGTCCTGTCCTCAACCCTATAGAACACCTTTGGGATGAATTTGAGCGGAGACTGCGAGCCAGGCCTTCCTGTCCAACATCAGTGCCTGACCTCACAAATGCACTTCTGGAAGAATGGTCAAACATTCCCATAGACACGCTCCTAAACCTTGTGGACAGCCTTCCCAGAAGAGTTGAAGCTGTTATAGCTGCAAAGGGTGAACCAACTCAATATTGAACCCTACGGACTAATGCCCCGTACACACGATCGGACATTGATCAGACATTCCGACAACAAAATCCATTGATTTTTTTCTGACGGATGTTGGCTCAAACTTGTCTTGCATACACACGGTCACACAAAGTTATCGGAAAATCCGATCGTTCTGAATGCGGTGATGTAAAACACGTATGTCGGGACTATAAATGGGGCAGTGGCCAATAGCTTTTGTCTCTTAATTTATTCTGAGCATGCGTGGAACTTTGTGCATCGGATTTGTGTACACACGATCGGAATTTCCGACAACGGATTTTGTTGTCAGAAAATTTTATAGCCTGCTCTCAAACTGTGTGTGTCAGAAATTCCGATGGAAAATGTGTGATGGAGCCTACACACGGTCGGAATTTCCGACAACAAGGTCCTATCACACATTTTCCGTTGGAAAATCCGACCGTGTGTACGGGGCATAGGACTGGGATGCCATTAAAGTACATGTGCGTGTAAAGGCAGGCGTCTCAATACTTATATATATTTATGATTCTATATTAATAATAATAGTTATTATAATTATTGAATATGTACATTTTAAGGTAATTTTTAAGTTGTCAGTTTATTTTCAACTTTTTTATACATATACTTTTTTTTCCAGGCGTTGGATATTAGATGCTATTCCAGCCATCGGAAACCATTTCTCACTAAGGTTTCTAAAACTGAAACTGAAGGAACTGTCAGAGTTTGAAGCAGCACAGGCTGTACCACTGGCCTTACATTTAATTAAAGCGGATCGTGAAGCAATAGCCGAAGCTAAGGTACGTCTTGTCTGAGTGTTATTAAAATACTTCACACATGGCAATGCAGCCTGTTCACACACGTCACACTACCATACATTGCAATCATCACTATTTCTGCTAATGTCCTTTTGTATTTGATTTAAAGTGGACCTATTATTAAAATTCACACCTCACATGAATCAGTAGAAAACATGTCAGCTAAATAACATCACAGCTATTTTAGAGTAAAACCTGTAAGTCCTTTTTGCCATATATTAAAAGCTCTTCTCCTGAGCTAGTGTGACCTGAAACTTAGGTAAGAGATCATACAGTCTATGCTGGCTACCAATTAAATGAAATGACCTCTCAGCTAAAGTTCTGGACTTAGGGCACTGGGCTCCAAGCTTGGTGAAGGTTCTGAATGAATAAGATTGTTAAAGTGTGGTGGTCTTAGGGGATTAGTGGAACTTTGATAGGGTCCTCAGGAAAGTCAGCTTTTGTAGAGTGAAAGGATGAGAGCACTAGATTTAATTGTTATTTGTCACAAGAAAAAAGTCAAGAGTTGGCAGCCGACGTATTTTGGAGTTTATACACAAACCTAACTTCACAGGGCTAAAGCCTCATACACATGATTGGATTTCCGGCAGGGAATTGTGTGATGACAGACTGTTTGCCTAAAATCCGACCGTTAGTACGCTCCTTCAGATAATTGTTGTCCAACTTTATGCCAACAAATGTTGGATGGCAGGCCAGTAAATTTTCGATGGACAATGGCCTGTTGTCAGATTTTCATATCATGTGTACACAAGTCCATCACACAAAAGTCCAAAGTACAAACACGCATGCTCGGAAGTAAGGACTAGCCGGAAGCGGTCGGTCTTGTAAACTAGCGTTCGTAATGGAGATTTAACATTCATGACGCGGCAAATTATGAATTGTCAAAATGCAGCGCACAATTCTCTTCTTCTTTAATGGGATAATAATGAAGCTGCTTTGCTGGTGATACTGATGGAGTTATGGCAAACGTATTTGAAAATTCTTTTGTTTTCTAGTGATATCAAGAATAATATTATTATGCTTGTATTATTTATTTTTTTTGGCCAAGTTACCACAACACTATTATCCTGTGGTTTTTAATCTCAAAGATACAACTATGTTGGTGTACCTTGTTAATTTTACATTGTATTTTTTAAAATGTACTGGCCTACTCTCAAACTGTCATTTGAAGTAAAACACAAAGCATTATTCTACACAATTTTTTTTTTTGTGCATTAAAAAAAAAACAAATAAAATTAGACATGCTATCTGCTAATAGAACTTAACGAAAAAGTGCATTCCATGCATCCAAAAATATAGAAAATATAACAAATCAAATCATTATTCAACCAAAAAATAAAATAATAATTAGTAAGTGTAGAAGGGGTCAAAATCCCCAGACCAGCGGCCTTGTTGGGGGCCTTGGGGCTGGTATTGCCATTGGCCGCCATGCTGCTGTGGTGGGTGGGTTGGCTGTGGAGGTTGTGTATGTGGGCCCACAAAATCACAGGTGGGTGGTGGCATAGATCTCGCCTGTCGCGCCCCTGTTGAGGAGCTGCAGAATGAGCTCCTTGCACCCTCTCCTCTGGTCACCGGCCATCCCCCTTAACCTATTGGCTGTTACCACGCCAAATCCCTCGCACTCATCTGGGTCAGTACAGATGACAGTAGTGACCTGGCTGAGGAAGGAAGCTGTGGCCTCATCCAGATTCCTGCTCTTCCTGACCCTTTTAGCAGGAGAGCATAGGTGAGGGATATGGGACTCCATCTGGCTGCTGGATACGGGCTCCTCCTGACTGACACTTTCCTGTTTATGAAAATGGGACATAATTCGATTTTTTTTTTAGGGTTTGGTCATCAGTCACACATAGTTTTGATCTCCTCACTGTTGCAAATTGAATGTGGACAAATAGCAAAGACTATCATTCTGACCCCATCATTTTTCATTTTTTGTTCAAATCATTTTTGGGCACTACTGTGTATTGATATGGAAACCACTTTGTTAAGGCAGAAATATTTGAACAATAAAGTCTAGTTATAATCATTGTATTTTTGGATACAAATATGTTCAACAATGCTATACCTGGGTCAAGCTGGGCTCCTCCACATCTGCATCCTGTGCGGACCTCTGGAGCTGTGGCCTCAGCAGATGTCAAAGGGAGAGTAGACAGGGATGGCCTGGGTTCTCTCTGGTCGGTCAAAAACCGCAGGCAATTGTAATAACACAGCCTGGGGACATATCGGTATGAAGGCTTCACCAACACGAGCAGTTTCTCCAACACTGCCTTCCTCAAGATTTTATTGGAGTAATCTTGACTCTTGACCTTTCAGAGACAGGGCAGCTCCCGGTACATGTCGATGAATTATGGTAAAAAATCAGGTGCTGTAAATTTTATCCACCATGATAAATGATATGATGCCTGCAAGACAGAACACAAGACAAACCATTATGTCTAGCTTAACTCATAAGCTGGTCCAAAAATAGGCCTCATTCTAAGCAGCATAGGCCACTAACCACCTATGCCCCAAAATCACCTGTCCACGAATCCAGCGGTGTCTTCACCCAAGCCGATTTTTTTAATTGGCTCTCAGATGCTGCCGCTGCCACAGCCAATTCCCTACTGCGCATGGGGGGGAAGGAAGTTGCCAAACGTCAGGCCGAGTTCGCCGTGGCAAGCTCAGCCAGAAGTGGGAGCAGATACCTGTCAAAGCCAAGTACACGCTCCCCCCGCTCCCCACCCGAAAAGGTGCCAAATGTGGCAGCGGAGGGAGGGGGGGAGGCAAACAAGCAAAGCTTCCCCTTTTGGGTGGAGCTCCGCTTTAAGTTTCAAATCCTAACCATGACACTACCTGCCTGGAGTTTGCATTTTCTCCCTGTGCCTGCGTGGGTTTCCTTCGGGTCCTCCGGTTTCCTCCCACTATCCAAGGACACTGAATTTCAAAAGAGCCAACTTCCCTAAACTACGAACCTTGCTAGAAGGCATAAATTGGGATAAAATCTTAGGAACAAAGAACACTGAGGAGAGATGGGTTTGCTTTAAGAGCATATTAAATAAGGGCATTAGCCAATGCATCCCATTGGGTAATAAATTTAAAAGAGCGAACAAAAGTCCTGGATGGCTTAACTCCAATGTAAAAATGCATATAAAAGCAAAGGAGAAGGCCTTCAAAAAATACAAGGTTGAGGGATCATCATCAGCATTCAGACTTTATAAACAATGCAACAATAAATGTAAGGGTGCAATAAGGATGGCTAAGATAAAACATTAAAGACATAGCGAGAGCAAAAAAAAAATCCCAAGAAATTCTTTAAGTACTGTATGTAAACAGTAAAAAAGGGAGGACAGACCCAGGCCCAGATTAAGAGCATCATGGGCCTGGTGCTAAGGATGTTGGTGGGCCTTTTTATGAAAATAAATAAAATGAAAACGCAAACAATTTTTTGTGAAATTTAAATTAAAGAGGGAGAGAGAGGGAGAGAGAGAGAGAGAGAGAGAGAGAGAGAGAGAGAGAAGAGAGAGAGAGAGAAGAGAGAGAGAGAGAGAGGATAGAGAGAGGGAGAGAGAGAGAGAGAGAGAGAGAGAGAGAGAGAGAGAGAGAGAGAGAGAGAGAGAATAGAGAGAGGGTGAAAGAGAGAGAGGGTGAAAGAGAGAGAGGGTGGTAGGGGGTGAAGGGGGTGAGAGAGAGGGGATGAGAGAGAGAGGGGGGTGGGAGTGAGGGGGTGAGTCTGTGGGGGGCACAGCATAGTACATTACACGGGAGGGGGGGGGGGGTATAGCACAGTACATCACATGGTTGGCACAACACATTACATGGTGGATACAGCACATTTAATGGCGGGCACAGCACATTACGCGGTTGGCACTGCCCAATACAGCACATTACAAGGTAGGCACAGTACATTATATGGTGGGCACAGCACATGACATGGTTGGTACTGCACAACACAACACATTTCATGGTGGGCACAGCTCATGCACACAGTGGGCACAGGACCTTATATGGTGGGCACAGCACATGACATGGCAGGCACAGCTGAGCACATTACATGGTGGGCACTGGACATTACAAGTGGGCACTGCACAGAACATTATATGGTGGGCACAACACATTATATAGTGGGTACTGCACATAGCATGGTGGGCACTGCACAGCACATGACAAGGTGGGCACTGCATGACACAGCACAGCACATTACATTGTGAGCACAGCACATTAAATGGTGGACACCACACATGACATGATGAGCCCTGCACACCACATTCCATTGTGGGTACTGCACGGCACATGCCATGGTGGACAATGTACAGCACATTACAACATGGTGAGTACAGCATATTACATGGTAGGGCACTGCATGGTGCAGCACATGACATGGTGGGCACAACACAGCACATGACATGGTGGGCACTGCACAGCAATTTACATGATGGGCACTGCACATGACATGGTGGGCACTGCATGACACAGCACATTACATGGTGGGTACAGCGCATTACATGGTGGGCACTGCATGGCACAGCACATGACGTGGTGGGCACAGCGCATTACATGGTGGGCACTGAATGGCACATAACATTACATGGTGGGCACAACACATTACATGGTGGGCACTGCATGGCATAGCACGTTTCATGGTGGGAAATGCAACTGCACATTACATGTTAGGAACTGCACATGACATGGTGGGCACTGTTGAACAGCACAGCACATTACACAGTGGGCACAACACACTACATGCTGGGCACAGCACATGGCAGGGTGGGCACAGCATAGCACATGACATGGTGGGAACTGCACATGACATGGTGGGCGCTGCACATTACACGGTGGGCACTGCACATTACATGGTGGGATCACTGTATGGCACAGCACATGACATGGTGGACACTGCAAATTACATAGCGGGCATTGCAAGGCACAGCCATGACATGGTGGGCATTGCACATGACATGGTTGGCACTGGATGGCACATCACATGACATGGTGGGCACTGCACATTACATGGTGGGCAATGCAAGGCACAGCACATGACATGGTGGGCACTGCACATTACATGGTGGGCACTGCAAGGCACAGAATGACATAGTGGGCACTGCACATCACATGAAGGGCAATGCAATGCACAGCACATGACATGGTCAGCACAGCGCATTACATGGTGGGCACTGCAATGTACAGCAAATGACATACTGGACACAGCAAATTACATGGGGGGCACTGCAAGGCACATGACATGACATGGTGGGCACAGCACATTACATGGGGGGCACTGCAAGGCACATGACATGGTGGGCACAACACATTACATGGTGGGCACTGCATGGCATAGCACGTTTCATGGTGGGAAATGCAACTGCACATTACATGTTAGGAACTGCACATGACATGGTGGGCACTGCAAGGCACAGCATGACATAGTGGGCACTGCACATCACATGAAGGGCAATGCAATGCACAGCACATGACATTGTTCAGCACAGCGCATTACATGGTGGGCACTGCAACGTACAGCAAATGACATACTGGACACAGCACATTACATGGGGGGCACTGCAAGGCACATGACATGGTGGGCACAGCACATTACATGGGGGGCACTGCAAGGCACATGACATGACATGGTGGGCACAGCACATTACATGGGGGGGCACTGCAAGGCACATGACAGGACATGGTGGGCACAGAACATTACATGGGGACACTGCAAGGCACATGACATGACATGGTGGGCACAGCACATTACATGGGGGGCACTGCAATGCACATGACATGGTGGGCACAGAACTTTACATAGTGGGCACTGCAATGCACATGACAGGACATGGTGGGCACAGAACATTACATGGGGGGCACTGCAAGGCACATGACATGACATGGTGGGCACAGCACATTACATGGGGGGCACTGCAAGGCACATGACATGACATGGTGGGCACAACACATTACATGGTGGGCACTGCATGGCATAGCACGTTTCATGGTGGGAAATGCAACTGCACATTACATGTTAGGAACTGCACATGACATGGTGGGCACTGCAAGGCACAGCATGACATAGTGGGCACTGCACATCACATGAAGGGCAATGCAATGCACAGCACATGACATTGTTCAGCACAGCGCATTACATGGTGGGCACTGCAATGTACAGCAAATGACATACTGGACACAGCACATTACATGGGGGGCACTGCAAGGCACATGACATGGTGGGCACAGCACATTACATGGGGGGCACTGCAAGGCACATGACATGACATGGTGGGCACAACACATTACATGGTGGGCACTGCATGGCATAGCACGTTTCATGGTGGGAAATGCAACTGCACATTACATGTTAGGAACTGCACATGACATGGTGGGCACTGCAAGGCACAGCATGACATAGTGGGCACTGCACATCACATGAAGGGCAATGCAATGCACAGCACATGACATTGTTCAGCACAGCGCATTACATGGTGGGCACTGCAACGTACAGCAAATGACATACTGGACACAGCACATTACATGGGGGGCACTGCAAGGCACATGACATGGTGGGCACAGCACATTACATGGGGGGCACTGCAAGGCACATGACATGGTGGGCACAGCACATTACATGGGGGGGCACTGCAAGGCACATGACAGGACATGGTGGGCACAGAACATTACATGGGGACACTGCAAGGCACATGACATGACATGGTGGGCACAGCACATTACATGGGGGGCACTGCAATGCACATGACATGGTGGGCACAGAACTTTACATAGTGGGCACTGCAATGCACATGACAGGACATGGTGGGCACAGAACATTACATGGGGGCACTGCAAGGCACATGACATGACATGGTGGGCACAGCACATTACATGGGGGGCACTGCAAGGCACATGACATGACATGGTGGGCACAACACATTACATGGTGGGCACTGCATGGCATAGCACGTTTCATGGTGGGAAATGCAACTGCACATTACATGTTAGGAACTGCACATGACATGGTGGGCACTGCACATCACATGAAGGGCAATGCAATGCACAGCACATGACATTGTTCAGCACAGCGCATTACATGGTGGGCATTGCAACGTACAGCAAATGACATACTGGACACAGCACATTACATGGGGGGCACTGCAATGCACATGACAGGACATTTTGGGCACAGCACATTACATGGGGGGCACTGCAAGGCACATGACATGGGGGGCACAAGAGAGCACATTACATGGGGGGAAGCTGGCAGTCTGTCCCCTAGCACAATAATTACACATCTCCCTAACAAATGTACTAACCTTATCATAACAGCATGGGAGATGTCCTTCCTCCCGGGCTTCTGCTGGTTAGGACATCAGCGCCCCTCCCCCAGACACTGAGGATCTGTGTGAGTGAACAGATCCTGTGATAGGGGTCAGGCATCGGCAGAGACAGGACTTGGCTGCACTGACTTGTCTCCTCCATGTGAGCACAGAGGGCTCCTCTTCCTTCAGGAAGGCACACAGGAATTGACAAGCCACTTCCATGGGCCTATATTGAGGGAGGGGCCTGGAGCTGCAGCTCCACCAGCCCCTATGTTAATCCGGCCCTGGACAGACCATATTGACCCCATAAAGAATGAAGAAGGACATCTGGTTACAAAGGATGGGGAGATGGCGAAGGTATTGAATTTATTCTTCTCCTCAGTCTTCATGAGGGAATCGGGGGCTTCATTAACCAAAACTGCAGTGTTTATCCTCAGGACACAACACAGGAAGCACCTCCATGGTTAACAGAGGACAGAATTAAAATTAGACTTGAGAAACTTAACATTAATCAATCACCAGGACCAGATGGCTTGCACCCGAGGGTACTTAGGGAACTCAGTCAAATGATTGCCAGACCGTTGTTCCTAATTTTTACAGACAGTCTACTGACTGGAATTGTACCAGCTGATTGGAGAAAAGCCAATATAGCACCAATATTTAAAAAGGGCCCAAAATACATCCCTGGGAATTACAGACCAGTTAGCCTAACATCAATAGTATGTAAACTCTTGGAGGGGATGATAAGGGACTATATACAAGACTTTAGTAACGAGATGCAACACATATTGAACATGTAGATTAGTAAGCCAAAATATTCAGCTATATTGTGATTTTTAAATGTTTATCTAAAAGCTTCAAAAGAAATGTACTTCCCTTTTAATGTTTTCCTGACCACCTAATGCATATGCAAGTAGAGTGGACCTTATTGCCCAGCTGCCACACATATGCCTCTACGACTGTCTGAGGTTGTGTGCCGGGACCATGTTCACTACGTTCTCCCAGCACATTGACTGAGTTGTCAGACTGCTCTAGGTCACAGCTTCTGATCGGGAACCAGCAGGACAAGCTCTTGATCATGTGAGAGCCAATCACAGCAGTCACGTGATCGAGAAGCTTTGCCACCTCAGTGAATTAAAGCCCATTTAAGTAAGATCCTATAAGTCTGTATAAAGTTACTGTTCATACATAGGCAGCAAAAATTAAAAATTAAAAGGATAAGCACCACAGAAAGCAGCCACCATTGGGGAGAGGTAAGCTGGGCACAGGGGTGGATTATTTTAGCATAGGTTAGGGGTGTAGGGAGAGGGAGCTGTCAACTTTTTCAAATCTAAACATGTGTCCTGTAAGTGATAATTACTTTTAGTAATGCCATGTTGGTAAACAACAATACAGAATGATGTACTGGAGCCAATTATGGCAATTTGAGAATTAGCGGTTTATAAATAACATACGTATTTTCCTTCTACAGGCCTTGCTTGAGGCTGTTAATGCCCACTGTGGCTCTTTAGTACGAAAGGTGGGCTATCTGGCCTACGGATCGCTGGTCCACAAATTCTGCAGCCAGACACATTATTGCACAGAAGAAACTCTTCAGGTAATCACCAGAATTGCTATTGCCTTATTAGGAATTTGTAGTATCCTCTTACAGAGACTGGAAACAATGACATATTCCTAAAAGTGACTATATCTCTTTAACAAAAAAAAGTGAAGGTATAAAGTGCAGCTATCTACAGAGCTTTGACTGCCCCCATCTATGTCTGAACATTGGGTCCTTCTCAATGGACTAAACTCCAACAGTACCTGTTGGTGTCGAAGGTTGCCAGCTCTCTTCATGTTCTTGCTTCTCTGTCACTAAACTCAAAGCTGGAGTAAGAGTTCTCCCATATGGCCAGATGCTGCTGTAATCCAGGGAAAGGCTCCCCTTACAGTCTCTGCAGAAACTGACACTTCCGAGTGGTGTGATTCTCCTATGTCCTACTGCACTTAAATCGTTTATTAACCCCAAAAAAAAAAAGGACCCTGCTCCTTTAAAGCATGTTATATGACACAGTGCTTGTCCTGTGTCATTTGGCCTCTTGTAACACCTAAAAAACCTGGCTGATCCTCACAGTTTCTCCCCACCCCTCTGTAAACTGACCACGGTGTATGATGGCTGCTGAGCCTGACACTGTGGTCAGTTTACGTGCCTCCCCTCTCTGTCTGCTGCTCTCTTAACACTAACCTGTATACACCATCAGCACTGCCACCTATTGCAGTGTACCCCTCTGTGAATGATTTATGAATATAAATGCTGTAAATACCTGATTTAAGAGCCGAGATTGCGATCACATGACCAGCCAGCTCTCTCCTCCTCCCCTCCAGACTGACATCAGCAGGGGAATCTCAGCCCCGCCCACTGCATCTCTCAGAGGAGGATAGAAGAAAGCTGGCTGGTCATGTGATCGCAATCTCAGCAGTGAAATTAGGTATTTGTAGCATTTATTTTTATAAATTGCAGAGGGGGACACTGCAATAGGAGGCAGTGCTGATGGTGTATACAGTTTAGAGAGGCTTAACAACCACTTTAAGGCTTTCTCCTACTGATTGCTACATCACTATTGTGCCTTATGGTGACATGCAGGTCAGCAGGAGGCACTGATGTGTAGCACTAAGCCCCACAAGAGCCACTGATTTTGTTCTAGTCTCTTTCCCACAGTAAACAGTCTATAGGTTTCATTTTTCAAATTGTATTGCATGTTAACTTGGCTGGATCTTAGGGAAGCTGTGGGACACTCCAAACACTGAACAGTAATGAGAGGCAACTCTTCTCTTTGCAGCTACTTCCTGTACAGTATCTTCAGCAATAGGACAGAGAATGGACGACACTGGGACACCATAAGTAGATGTTCTAGGCCAGGCAAGCCTTAGTATTCATGCACCAGTGGTTACCACATCAACAGTCACTAGCAGTGGTGGCTGGTGGGTTTTCTCTTTGGGGGGGCGGCAAATAAACCACCCCCAGGCATTTCCACCCCCCCTCTGGCACTTACCCCATTAAGGTGACGGCTTCAGTGTCCCCCAGCATGGTTGGTGGCGGGCTGCAGGCAGTGGCTCCAGTGTCTGTTCAAGCAGTTTCTCCATGCCTTCCACCATGCATCTCCTCCTCCTAAGCATCCAATAGGATCGCCTGACACTTTGGCCAATCGGGAAACGGTCTCATGACCCGCTTCATGATTGGCGGGGAGGAGATTTAGTGTGAAAATAGCGAATATTCATTTGCTGTCGTCATACAACTGGGTGGGATCAGGGGCGCAGTCCTTTGCGCACCAAGCTAACCCTTTTTTGAAGCCTATTAGATCCTCTGGCTCTAATCACGTGCTTTAAAACCCCCCCCCCCCTCCCATTGAGACCAATATTTAGGCTCCTTATGTGTAGATCAGGGGGTCATATGCATGGATGGGGGGGGGCGGCGTCCGTGCACCCCAAAGGACGGCTGCCACTGATCACTAGGATCCTTCACTCAGGGCTGTACTCAGTGTCCCCAGGTAATTGGATGTCACCCTCCAGGCAGAATCTTCCAGACCAAATCTCCAGTGAAACCCCTGGGAGATTTTTAAGCAGGATAGCCCCCCCCCCCCCATGTGCACAGCTGGGAACTCAAGGGGCGCAAGCAGAACCATCAGCTGAGCTGCCAAAAGGGTAGCAGCCCTTCTGGCTGAGAAACTCTCCTCCAGGAAAAGAACCCTGCTGTCTAGAGCTCCAAACTATTTATGCCCCTGGGGGTATCCTCCCCCAGGGATTGTCTGGAGCCATGTAATTATTAAGGCTACTAATTCGACTGTCCCTCTCACTACATTCTGGAAACCTCCAGAAGACAGGGGGAAACAATCAAATCTGCAGCCTGCAGAGCCTAGAGCAGCCAAAAGTAATCACAAGCTGCTCCAATGATTACAGAAGCCATAAAAACTAAATTTACCTAACCTGCTAGCAACCTGACTGGGAGAGTGCCACATCTGACTCGCACTTCCAGAACTGTAAGTTTCTGCAGAAACCTCGGGGAACGATTTATTTGGATTACAGCAGTGTGTGGCAGCATGGCCAGTGGGAGAACAAACATTTCCTTTTTTAATTCATAGGTAGAGCTTTTACTTCAGAGTAAAGTTAACCACATCGGTACTAGGCTATAATTTCCCTTCATTACCAAAACCATTTTTCCATTTTCAGTGAACAGTACCCATGCTTTAAAGAACTCCAGGTATGGATATTTTTACGTACAGTAGTTATATTGGCCCAGCTTGAACCAAGTAAACCATGGCATATACAAGTAAACTTGAACCATGTAAATATGTATATGCCATACATGTGGGACCCTCCTAGAAGCTGGGAACACAATAGTAGACATCTCTTCCTACAGTGATCTCCACTTGCTTTTGGGTCCCGTTCAAATGTGGCTGCCTTGCTGCGTTGTAAACACACTAGATTGCCCACTTGCATGGACACTATTCAGAGATCGCTTTGCATTTTCTCAGTGATTGCAAAGTGTGAGAGGTTGGCGGTGATGTCATGCTCTTTTTCTTATCCAGTCAGAGAATGCTTTGCAGTAGTGAGAAAATGCAACACACAGGACCTGGAAGCTAGAGGAGATCACTGGAGTAGTGGTGTCTACTTCAATGACTTCCAGCTTCTAAAGGGATCCAGTGGCATGTGATGTTGTACACCCACTGTTGATCCCTAGTGTAATTTTGCCTGTGTTTATGTTTTGTGCTGGCTTTGGATAGCCAGTGAAGGACTGTTTAGGTGGTGAAGTCCTGAGTGGTGGTCCCCCAATTGGATGAATTCTGCGCTGTTGATCTCTTATCATTTGGAGATCATTACTGCTCTGTAAGGGAACAGGCACACTTGTTTAGGGTGGTTTGGGATTCTTACACGTGGACTTTAATCATTTTCAAATTTCACATTTGGACTTTTATATATTTTTCTTAGAAGTTTACTTCTTTGTTATGCACATGTGAATTATATGTTATTGGACTGCTTTTTTATCATTTATTTGATGCAAATTGTTTATTATTGTTTAATATCTTCTTTATCAAACTGTATTGTAATTGTACTGTCCCCCCTCCCCCCCCCCCCCCGTCCCATTGTAAAGCGCTGCACAAACTGTTGGCGCTATATAAATCCTGTGTAATAATAATAATATGAGGTATTGGTTTTGCACACCTTTTAAAGTAATTATTCTTGGATTAAAAGAGAAGTGGAATTTCAAAGGTGGATAATCTCTCAAAGATACAATGCAAAAAAAAAAGATTTAACAATTATCTTCTCAAGCTATTTTATTATAAATAAGAAAAGCAGGATATGAATAACCCTAAAATGTTAAAAACATCATACCACTATACAATCCATGTATTAAAGTGATTGTAAACGATCACTTTATAAAACAACCCATTAAGTTTAAAATAGAATTTTGTATAGATATAAAAATAGATTATAAATACCTTTTTTACCCTTTTTATAAGTAATCACATTCCCTCTGTTTTCAGCAGCATAAGAGCTGGGGGGGGGGGGGAGAAGCAGCAGTACACTGATCTTCCCAGTGATAGGCTGTGCAGCAGAAGTGGATCAGGACAACTCTGATCATTTTAAGGAGAGTACACTTAGTTCCCAGCATAGCTAGAGAACTGACCACAGTGTGTTCTCTTGCTTAGTGTGGTCAGTTTATAATAGGAAAGCAGAGGGATTGGCAGGAACACCAGGGATTTCACACAAATGGAGCAATACAAAGAGCACGGGATACTTTCTCATACAAGTACATGGTACAGCAGGCACATATCAAGAATATGAAATATTGGGGTAACAAACACTTTAAACATGTAAGATTTAACCCTCTCATATTTTGCATCCTAGTAATGAAAATCTAAATACTTCTCATTTGAGGATAGGATGTTGGTTGTCCACAGTCCACTGCTAGGGATGGGTAAATGAGTTCCAATGCATTTCACCGATGAGACTTCTTCAGGGGAACACAAATGAGAGGTTGTAATCTATAATGGAAAACAACCACACAACACACCCAGGACATGCACAAACCCTGTGAGCTCATCACTGCACACATAGATCGGCACAATCAACATTCCAAAAGAAGGGGGAAGAACCTGCACGCAAATAGGAGAACCAAAGTTAGAAAAAGTCCCAAACTCCCAATTTATAAACTATAATAATTACCAATATATCAATGAAAAATGTGATGACATGTGGTCACACATCAAATCAACACCGCCCAAGTCCCAAAGATGTAACAATTAGATAGTATAACAAAGGAGTTTTTTTTTAATGTGGCTGAGGTCTTATCCCATCAACTACTGATCACGGAGTGGCTGTATTAAAATGCAGAAATCAACTGGAGTGCCAAATCTTCAATAATATAAACATGGTACAGCAAACAGGCAAAAATGTGACATCTACATCAACCATTATATGTGATAAAAATTGCAGTAATCACTATATGTGGTCACTAAAAATCCACTATATGTTCCCTTTAAAACATAAACAGTTCTATAAATTCTGGTCTCCTCTGGTTGCCCGGCAAGGTACAAATGAAAAATAAAATGATATTTTCGCAGAGTTCCAATAAAAGAATCCTGACTATTCAAGTGCTTCAGCTGCAAAAGAAAACCTTTGCCTTATCTTGACTGGAATTCAGTAAATCACTCAATGTAGGCAGTATATTGCAGAGCTGAGCCAAGCTGAGCTCCCCTACCCGCCCAGTATAATCGTATCATGTCTTATTTAAGCTAATGCGTTTACAAAGGAAAATGATACCCGATTAGACAGCATAATAGTTTTGTAAATGAGAATGTCAGGTTTAATTCACTATCAGCAAAAATGTATTATTTCATTTGTGCGATGTCATAAATTTCTGGTGACTTCAAAGGTACTGCTTCTAAATTCAAATTGGCTTCTCCCAGGAGATACAGAGGGACAGGGAGCGTCTATTGTACGCCAATCTGTGTATTTAAGTCATCCGAGTAACTACGCTATAGAGTTTGTACCACGGAGGTGCGCACACGCATTCTAAACACTTCTATTGAATGTGTTATTTTTATTTATTTCTTTGGCTAACCTTGAAAGGCATAAGCCATTTACATCAGCCTGTGGAGCTTGCTGTCTAACGGCTTTACTATGGATGGTGACACACCCATGTGCAAACATGGCTGGACTAAGATAGAAGCCCAAAAACCTTATAGCAGCCCTCAAAATTTCTACTCGCCTGCTCGCTTTTGGCGAGTGGAAATAAGCTGAGGGCGAGTGGAGCAGGCAGAAGCAGCGACAGCCAGGACCCTGCTGGGGAGGAGAAGTGGCGCCCGGTGGACACCCCAGCCCAGACACAGAACTCTGTGCTGCTGTTAAGGAGAAGACTGTGGCCAGGCCACTAGGCCGCATGTCCTAACAACCACACCAACCTCATCTCCTCAGCACACATCCTCGCTGCACACACCCCCTCCAGCGCTGACTCGCGGCCATACAAAGTGCTGGATCTGGTCTTGCCCTGGCTGAATGCTGAGGCAGAGAATAAGAGGGGCTCTGTATGTAGACACTGTCTGGCATCTCACCAAGGACAGTATCTATGGCACTGAGCAGCTGGGCTCTCTCCCTTCTCCATGCACTGTCCGACCAGCTACTCTGAGACTGCGCTCTGCCCACTGAGACTGGAACATGATTCCCGAGACGTCCAACCATGTTGTGCCCACCATCAAGAACCTACCCGTGCAGAGCATCTCCAGCAGCCCTGTACCCCTGCAGAGGATCAGGAAAGTGTTTAACAGGTGAGATCACCACCAGGGACAAGTGTCACAAGTCATGGCAAAGTGCGAGTCTCGGCTCCATGCTCTGTCTCTGGATCCGTGCACACATCTCTAGGTGCATAGTGGAATGGTACTAGGCTTCCCAACCAAATTCAATCAGATCAAACCTCCATACCTCTAATGATGTGCAACCAGGCCAGGACTGGCCATAGAGCACACTGGGCATTTGCTTGGTGGACCGGGGGAGCCACTGGGCCAAATGTGCTAACAAGAGCTGGCTAATGCAGGGGTCCCCCCCCGTACCGGTCCGTGGCAGGTTGATGACCAGGCCACACAGCGGGAGGTAAGAGGCGACCGTAGTCCACACAGGGCTGACACAGGCCACAGTTGCCGCTCACCTCCCGCTATGTGGCCATACCTGTGTCTCCTCTCCTGACTCTCCCGCTCCGCCAATGATGTCATCTTATCATTAGCGCAAGGGGTGGGAGGAGCTGGAGATCTGCACAGAGAGTGTGAGTCTTTTCATATTAACAAATGGGTAATCACCCGCTTGTTAAAATGATTTAGATCTGCAACTCCTCCTGCCCCCTGACCCGCTGAACGAAAAAAAAACTGAGGAGCTCACTGTACTAACTAACTAACTACTGTACTAACTAACTACTAACTACTGCCCCCCTCCCTGCTATAACACACTGGCTGATCAGATGCCGATCGGCAGCTGGTTTTCCAGTAAGCCCATTAGACAGAAGCAGGATCTTAGGTCGGCTTTTGTCGGACAGGCTGCTGTACACACTGGCTGAATGTCGGGGGGTTTCTGTTCAACCAGTCAATACCAGTTGATATTCGGCCAGTGTGTACCAGCCTTTATACTGCCTTGTCTACAGGGTGACAACCCTAATGTGTGGTTTTACTGCAAAACAAGCTGTGTTGTGTTCTGCTCTAAGTTTGCTGCAGAAGATATGTGGTTAGTTCTCCAAGATGTTTGGAACATTCTACCTGCTGGGTTCCTTCAAAAGGAATGTCAGCACTGTCTGTCTGTACCTAGAAGAATTGATGCTGGTTTGAAGGCAAAGAGTGGTCACACCAAATATTGATTTGATATGGATTTCTCTTCTATTCATTAACTTTGATTTTGTTAATTGATAAAAAAATAAACTATCAACACCTCTATTTCTGAAAGCATTCTTCATTTACAGCATTTTTTCACACCTGCCTAAAACTTTTGCACAGTACTGTATATTCTGTAAACTTTCAGCAAATATTTAAAAAGGCAACAGGCTTGAATTCGGAAGTAACAGCTTTGTATTTGGAAATGAGGATAGGGCAATTATTTTTGGAGAGAAATCTCCAAGTTGAGATATAAAAAAAAAATGAAGCTAATGCAATGATATCTTTGACACATTGGAACAATCAACCCATCTTGAATTTAAGCAATAAAAATATCAATTATTTTTTTCTTCTTTTTTTTTTTTTTTTTTTTTTAATTATAGCCACTCCATAATTTGCTAGCGGAAGCCAATGAGGCAGTGGATATGATGGACATCATTCTGGCCCTTAAAGGTCTGGGGAATTCTGGACAAGCAACTAGCATTAAGAAGATTCTGAAGTTCCTTCCAAGAATAATTACCACGGTCTCCAACCTACCTCTACCCGTGCAAGTCGCAGCTGCTCTGGCCCTGAAGAAGATTGCAATAAAAAACCCTGTAAAGGTATTTGTAGAGAGAACTTTGCTAAACACTGCTTGCTGGATCTATGAAATAACCTTTGTTTTGTTCCCCAAACAATACCCCTTCTTTATGAAAAGGCGATTGCTGCGTGTAGGGCCCCCATGATTAAAGCAAGCAGATGTAGAAGAATTAAAAAATAACTACCAAAAAAATGTTTTTATTCTGTTGCCCTTGGGACAAAATACATGTGGAGCTTTGCCCATGTTGCTAGGTGCTTCCTGAAATTAGGTATGAGGTATGAGGTTGAACTGAGGATACTTGGAATGAATTACATCACAGTAGCTAAAGAGGTCAGGGATGGCTTAATTTAAAGCTCTTTAAATGAAGCCATCCCTGACCTCTCTAGCTGCTTGTACTGTGATGTAATTCATTCCAAGTATCCTCAGTCCAACCTCATACCTAATGAGTGCGCTTTCCTTGTGTCTTGTGTCTATTTGCTCTGTCCCTTAAAGCTGAACTCCAGGGACTAACTGCAAGGGTCATCTGCCCATTTGGTCTAGGGCAGTGATGGCGATCCTTGGCAAACCAGATGTTTTGGAACTACATTTCCCATGATGCTCAACTACACTGCAGAGTGCATGAGCATCATGGGAAATGTAGTTCCAAAACATCTGAGGTGTCAAGGTTTTCCATCACTGGTCTAGGGGATGATATCATTACCTTAGTCCTCACTCCCGCAGGCTTCTTCCTCTTTGTGCGGAAGCAATCTTTGTGATTTAGGAGCACTGATCCTTATGGAGATGTGTTATAACGCAATGGGTGGTTTATGGTCCTAGTGGCTGATCACCAGCAACTGTGGAGTTTTGCTGGACCCCAGAGGAGTTTATTGAAGTTTTGAAAGGATGGGAACTCCACACCAGCTTGTATAGACCTTTTTAATGATTTTTATTTTGTAACAGCCACTGCGTTCCTGGGGCTCAGCACTCTCCTTTCATCAGAGACAGATAATGTAGGCACTTGGATTGGAAAAGCTTTTGTGCAAAAGGTCCGCCGACGGGTGGCAGCTCTCTGATCACCTTCTGTACAATGCAGGAACAGCAGTCCTGAGTTATATGTGATGATGTGGAGTGCATGCCCATACTCTGGACAGAAAAAGGAAAACATCGAAACGGGGGGGGGCAAAACAAGCATTTAACCCTTGCAGTGAAGGGATGGGGGGACCCAGTGCATGGGTAAAGGTTTTTGCCCAAAGTTCAGCTTTAACATGATTTGTTCTGAAGCTATGATGACATATGCCAACTCTAATTCGTTCTTGTTTCTAAAAAGAAAAAGTTAAAGTTGAACTAAGCCTTCCTGTCCTCTACAGCCAAGGAAGCTGCTATCCTAACCTCTGTTTGATACGCAGTTGCCATGTGCTTAGTTATGACACCATTCATTTGAAGGCTTGACAGTTCCATTGGGAGCACAAGCAACGAAGACAGTTATCATTCATGGCATGCCTTAAAGTGTTACTAAACCCACAACAGTAAAATTACTCTGTATATGCAGTAAAGCATGCTTGTTATACTCACTATGGAACCTAAGGGGTTGTTCCTCTGCATTGTGTAAAAAGGCTACTTGGTCCTGTCTTCTCTTGTCCTCCCATTCTTCCACAGTCATCAATCCATCTCCTGATCGTACAGAGCCTTGGGGGCATTCTGCACATGCTCAGTTTGTTTTTTTAATTTTTTAAATTTTTTTTTTTCGGGAGGGTGCATGTGATCAGCACAGGGCCAATTAGCACTGTCCAGACAGAGGGTCAGTGGTCATGCATCCTCATATTACAGTCAGAGGAGAATGAAAACTCCTACAAGCTTTAACCAGACACTGATAGAAGTCACACGACTGCTCTAACTGCTGATGAGAAAAGGTATTTAGCAGTTTGTATTTACTAAAATAATTTCATTTCCATGTTATGTGTTCTGTGGGGCAGTGGTTCTCAACCCTTTCCTCAGGTACCCCCAACAGGCCATGTTTGCAGGTTTTCCTTTATCTTGCGCAGGTGCTTTCAATCAATAGCTTAGTATTTTGGACAGCTATTTTGGACAGCTATTTTAGCTAAGAGAAATTCCCAAAACATGGCCTGTTGGGGGTACTTGAGGACAGGGTTGAGAACCACTGCTGTGGGGGACCAGATATAGTGAATGCAGGCTCCTCGGTTTAGTAACACTTTAACCGGTTCCCGACCAGCCGCCGCAGTTTTACTACGGCAAAATGGCATGGGTGGGCGAAACAACGTTACCTTACATCGGGCGCGCGGTTCCTAGGGGGCGGCGATGATTGGATTTGTTTCAGAACCGATCAGTTTCCAAGCCCAGGCCAATGATTTCTGGCCTGGACCTGCTGATTGGTTCTGACTAATGAAATGCTTCCCCCGCCGGTAAATGTAAACACAGGCAGGGGAAGTGATGTCATCTCCCTCTCTGGAATTCTTTTCCATTCCAGAGAGAGAAGAGAGGACATCCAAACGTGAGTTGCACCAACACTACACTAACACAGTACACGTAAGCACAAATTTCACCCCCCCGATCGCCCCCCCAGTTAACCCCTTCACTCCCTGTCACTGTGTCACCCAGTGCAGTGTTTATATATGTACTAGTGGCATTTGTGACAATAATGAGTGTTAGGGTACTTAGTAGTAGGCCCAGATAGGTCTAGGGACCCCCCTAAACCCCCCTAATAAAGGTTTAACTCCTTGATGACCCCGTCACCAGTAATCACTGTATTAGTGTCATGGGTGGTGCTGGTTAGTTAGTTATTTTTTTATAGCATCAGGGCGCCCACCGTACATCAACTAATAAAAGGTTTAACTCCCTGATCACCCGGTGGGTGATATCACTTAGATTTTAGCGTCAGATAGGGTCTGTGTCACCCCAGGCAGCATCAGATTAGTGCCAGTAGTGCTAACACCCACGCACGCACCATACACCTCCCTTAGTAGTATAGTGTCTGAACAGATCAATATCTTTGTCCCCAACAGTTTAGGGTTCCCAAAAACGCAGTGTTAGCGGGATCAGCCCAGATACCTGCTAGAACCTGCATTTAGCCTCTCTGCCCAGCCCAGCACATAACTGCAGAGTTCGCAGAGTCAGGCCTGATCCCTGCGAAAGCTAATGCCGCGTACACACGACCGTTTTTTCCGTCGGAATGAACGTGATGATGTACGACGGGACTAGGAAGTTAAAATTCAATAGCCAGTAGCCTATAGCTGCACTTGCGTCGTTTTTGGTCCGTCGGAATAGCATACAGACGAGCGGTTTTCCCAACAGGAATTGATTCCGTCGGAATGATTTGAAACATGTTCTATTTCTAGGTCCCTCAGAATTTTCTAATGAAATATCCTGATGAAGCACACACACGATCGGAATGTCCGATGGGGGGGGGGGGTGTTACTGCTCTGCCATTTCAGCACCTCAAAAAAAGAGATCTGCATTCATAAACTAAAAGCTGCGGAAATTCCAGAAAATGTACCCTAGTTTGTAGACGCTTTAACTTTTGCACAAACCAATAAATATACGCTTATTGACATTTTTTTTCAGTTAAAGCAGCGCAGTGCCAAATTGTAAAATGTGCTCTGGTCATTGAGCAGCCAAATCTTCCGGGGCTGAAGTGATTAAATGAAATGTTTTTGGGAAACCGTTAAATTGGTGGGTTTAGTTCTCCTTTCAATGAACACAATATGGTTCATGTACGAAGAGTGTGTTAATGAGGAAATTCCTTGTTAAAGCAACCAGTGTCCAAGCATCCTTTCTACAGGATGGAGTTAATCGTGACATTTTTGTTGTTATGAGCAACAAGAGATGTTCTTAGCACATTTTTCATACATAAGACGTTTGAAATGTAATAATTGCCCCATACCTCTATTCAGATCCTGGATATTTGCCAAGAGTTGTATATGGACATCCAGCAGCACCCAGTCATCCGAAGCATCGCCGCAAGTATTATCCTGGACAATAAGCCCTCTCCCGCTATTGTCATGATGATAGCAAAATCTCTCATGAAAGAAGCTGACATGGAAGTGGGAAGTTTCGTCTATTCTCTGATGAAGAAGTTCAGTAGAAGCGTCAACCCTGAGCTACATGAAGTGTAAGACAGTTCTGATCTACTGGTAACATGTAAATTACATTGACATAAATGGAGGAAAACGGTGTCTAATTGACTGTCTGTGTTGATACAAATGATATGTCCACCCCAGACACATTCCTCCCTCCTTATAACTTTAGGGGTGTGTGACCAGCGATGGCATATAGCATTGTGAAAAGGCCAGCAGTCCAAGAATTTGTTTCATGGGGAAGGAGCAGGGCTTTTTTTTTCAGCGGGAACGTGGGGGAACGTCGTTCCGGCACCTTCAGCACTGACTGTATATAATGCCAAGGGGAACTGCATTGTGCTACAATGTCTATGGATGCTGGTTGCTGGGGGAACTGTTGTTGCTAGAGGGTATATTTTTTTAAGAGGAGGGTTATTGTTGCTGGGGAGGTCTGTTGTTGCTGCTGGGTGACCTATTGTCTCTGGAAGGATCTACTTTTGCAGGGGAGGTCTATTGTTGCTGGGGAGGTCTATTGTTGCTGGTGGGGGGTCTATTGTTGAGGGAGCAGTCTATTGTTGATGGCTGCTGGAGGGTCTATTGGTGCTGTCTGTGGGGAGATCTGTTGTTGCTGCTGGGGGAGTCTATTGCTGCAGGGGGTAACTGCTGTGGGTGGCCCATTGTTGCTGGGGGATCTGTTGTTGCTAGAGGGTATTTGTTTTTTTTTTGCGAGGGGGTTTATTGTTGCTGGGGAGGTCTGTTGTTGTTGCTGGGAGACCTATTGTCTCTGGAAGGATATATTTTTTTTTTCAGAGCTATTGTTGCTGGTGGGGGATCTATTGTTTAGCTCTCAGGCGGTTCGGAACGGTTTGGAGGGCAGGAGGCACTGTTTGGCAGAAGGAAGCACCTAGTCGGGGTGCCAAGCGGTTCCGCCACAGGTTCCCTGTGACCACTTTACTCCCGGGCCAAATCTGACATTTCTTCCATATATATGTAAAAAAATCATAATTTTTTTTTTTTTTTTGCTAGAAAAGTACTTAGAACCACTAAACATTATATATCCTTTTTAAGCAGAGGCCCTAGAGAATATGGGGAAGCTTTTTTTTTTTTAAGTTATTATTTATTTAACAGATAAATAAATAAATGGAATGCAGTTTATTTTTAACAAACCTTTGTTTCCATGTTCCTAGGGCTGCTATTTGCAATATGGCTGTTGAAATGTTGAAGTCCAGATTTGAAGCCACAAGGAGCCGTTTTAGTAGTGGATTATTTTCTGATATATATTCAGGTATTGGGTCAATGTTTACATTCCTGATTACTATAAAAAAAAAAAAAACAGCTGTTTACATTATGCTTTGGACACACTAGTCCTGATCCAGCCTAACTGCAGGCATTCTAGTGTATTCCATTTCTTATTCCATCACAATTCATTTTTTAATCCCTGAAGAAGAGGGAGTTCTTCCCCATGAAACATGTTGGATGTACCTTATGCTCTTAACCAACAAATATTTTTAAATAATTTCAAGCGAAATTCACATTTATGCTGGGTGCTCTTCATCATGCAGTGTAAGTACCTAAATGTGGCCTGGTACCAGTCTCTTGTAGTCCCTGTACAGCTGGGCTGAAGTGTGAAAGGATGAAGCAGCACAAGGAGCCAATCAGCCCATGTGCTGAAAAGAAGCTGATAGGAGAAGAGAGCACAATGACGCAGAGATGAGCTCATCCCTGTGCTGCTTCTCCTTTCACTGTCCAATCACTGGCTGGGGGCATGTCTAGGATAAACTGGACTCAGAGGAAGTGCCTTGAATGATGCTGGCCAGCAGACTCAAGACTTCTAGTGGCAGAAAAATAATACTGCCAGAAAAATCTCTGAATTTTAAATTGCAGCAAAAGTTGGTGCTGTTCCTTTATCTTTCAATGGCCTCCTAATTGTATCTTTTTTTTATTTTTTGCTAGAGTTCTGTTTTAATGTAATGTAATTGGACTGGCTGCTACAGAAAACTGCCCATTGAGATTTTCCCTATTCACACTTGTGCATTTATGGCACGGTTAAATATGTGTGAACCAACACTCACTATAGTGCTTTATAGTAGATTACATGCAAGTTTTTACTGCATTACTGTTAATATTTTAGGGCCTCAAAGCACATGTTGATACAGTAAGATTTACGCAGGTTGCATTTGTCAATACACAAATATATGACCAGGTCAATTGACTTTAATGACAGTCTTATGTATGCTGCTGTCCCCCTGCCGTAGCCGACTGCATTATATCGCTAGGAACCGCTTAGCAGTGATTGCAGTCTTAAAGAGACTCTATACGGTGCAGGCAGCCTCCAAAACTCTGTACTTATGGCTGAATCCCATGCCATTCTGGCCTAAGCCTCCCTGATAATGGCAAAATGCCTTCCCCTTCCTGCCTATTCCACATTTCTATTGGCAAGTACAGCAAATCAGCATGGTTATGGGCCAATAGGAATGTGTGGGAGGCAGGGGGTGGCAGCAGACATTGACACTATCTGGAATTGTTGAAACTTTGGCTCCAAGCATATGTCTGTGATGATGTCTCCTCCACTCCTGAAGCTTCCTGGGATTTGCACATCACCTATTCCAAGGGGCATCATATTCAACACAGCGGACAGAGGTAGGCGGACCCAGTGGTGCATTATCAGGGGGTCGACTGCCTGAACCAGGAAGAGATAGCTAGCGTCTGATTAAGTCAAAAAGTAAGATGGTGTTGTGGGACCCAGTGAGCGGGAGCGGTTTGATGGATCACACCAGAACAACGCTGGATTCACTGGGCATGAAAGTTTGCTTTTTGGACAAGCTAGGGAGGTTAAAGTCCCTTTTTAAGTCAGAGCTGCCCCCTGAAGACTATTAAACAATATTTAAGAAGCAGCAGAGGAGGAGGAGGAAGAACAGATAAAATGAAGCAGTGGCAGGAAGATCCTTGCACTGCAGGTCCTCAGGAACGGCTTCCTCTACACTCTACAGCAAAGAGAATGGTGAGCAAAACAGTAGTGACATCACTAAGTCTCACTCCAAATCTCCTGAAACTATAAGTCTGCAGTCCCTTAGATCTCACACTACAGTTATGGGGCCTAGGCACAGAAAGTGCACTGCTGTTTTTTAGGGAGAATTCAGGGCAAAACGATCGATTTTTCAGTGTGTTGCTTAGGCACAATTACCAACTTCAGATGTTCCCTATATAGTAACACATATTCACATTTTGAGTTCAGATCCACTTATTTACTTCATACTAAAGGTCCCCAAGCCTTCTGTGAACTTGACTTGGCTTGGTCAATATTGGAATCCTAGGTAGCATATCCAATACCACTAAAACGTTTCTGATTTCTCGTAGATTCACTCAAGTCAGGATTGCAAGGCATATTTAACATCCTGCCTAAAGCTGCTGATGCTTTCCCGGTCGCTGCTATTGGTAGGCTCAAAATGCACTTCATGGGTGTTTTCACTGAACTGCTTGAGGTAAAAAAATAAATAAAAAGAAAGAAATGAAAAAGAATGTCTTTGTCCTTCTACCAAAGCATAAAAATATCATTTTTGTTATTCAATGCTTGCATTTCATTGTTACATATAGATCGGCTACCATGCTGAAGGCCTTCAGGAATTATTAATGAACAGACACTTATTCTCCTCTGGAAGCGGGCTGAACAATATAAAGAAAATTATGGATATGCTCAAAAAGGTAGGAACTTTTCAAGAACTGAGATAATGCCATGAAATGAAACCTGAGCATTAACTTATACACAGCGTGCAACAACACACCGCACATATAAATTATGTAAATCATATAAAATCTCCCACATGGAATTGTACAATAACAGGAAGCAATGAAATATACATTGTTTATCTAACACAAATGGGAAAGCTGGCTAAATTACAGCGATGTGCAAATGAAATGTAAAGGGTCAGGTCCAAATTGTGCCACAGGTTAGATGGACCTGGCGGATCATTCTGGGAAGTACCGACCACACAAAGCAATTGGCTTTTCTTCGGATCCCACTAGGTAGCAGGGTCAGTTACACTAATGACAATCTGTGTTTTTATATTCTGTTCAGTATTACTAAACACAACCTCACCATGTGCCCAAATCCTGACTCAAGGGGGTAAAATCCACACCTCCTAGGTCTTACAGGGGCCCTACAAATATGGGTTGTACTTGTTTAGAGGCTAAAAGTCTCAGTCCCTCCTTAACCCCTCTGTTTGGCCAGTGGTACACTTGGCATTGGCAAGTGTTGGGGCCCAAGAGGACAATGGAGTGCGTTATGGTAATCCCAATGGTAATAGGGGAAAAAGTCCCCACACTGAATCCCAAATTAGGGTGGCATTGTCCCATTAAGAGTAGAGTAACATAATGTTAGTAAGCAGCCTCTCCAGTGCTACACTATTTAAAAATGTATCTTTCAAAGTGGAACTTTAGTGTAAACCAAAAAATGCCAGTGGTACATCCAATGTTGGCTAGTGTTGGGGCCCAAGATGGCGTTGGAGCACCTTTAATAAAGTGTTATTGTAATCCCAATGGTATAAGGGGGCAAGAATCCCAAACTTAAACTCTAATTAAGGTGGCAAAGTCCCATTAAGAGGAGAATAACAAGATGTTGGCCAGCAACCTCTCCAGTGCTACACTATTTAAAATCTTTTCTTTTAAAGTGGAACTTTAGTGTTAAAAAAATAACGCTTTCAGAAAGCCCTTTATTGTAAAAGAGACCTTATCTGTCTTTTCCTGCAATAAACAATTCTTATTGGGACTGTCCCACACTGCAGGAGTCCTGGAATACAGTAAAAACCACGACTGAAACCCCGACAGGTGTATCTCTTGCAGACTTCACCATAAGCCTTTATTGATAAAGAATTACAAAATCTTCCTTTTCAAACATATCCTGACTGCAGCAAGGCATGTATACCAGCATGTATACCGGCAATGTGGAAATAAAAACAAACCCCTTAATAAGACACAGCGGTACTCAAGAATTAGCGAGATCCAGCAATTTTCTTCACCTTAGCTTTGAGAAATCAAAGCGAAAAATACTTTTGCATTTGGGCACCCTGGTTCCTTTCTAGGGATATCACAACCCCAACTGAACCAGAAAACCATACCCGTCCTGCCTCATGCCACTATTGACAAAGGACCTGACTGGTTGCTCAATGATTAAGGACATTGTATACTCAGACTGTAAATCTGTAGATTTTTACATATGTTGGTACCTTTAGCTTGTAATGTTATCAAAAAATTGTAAAGCCTTCTGTTTAATTCATAAATAAGGAACTAAATAAATAAATGCATCTTACCTGCCGCCGACCAATGGTTCTTATGAATGTACACTGAGCTGCACATGTGCAGCTCAATGTGCATTCTTGACATGCCTTGGTGCTGGCGTGAATAAACTCTCAGAGGAGTTTTATCATCCTGGGCCAAGATGGCTGAAGATGCTGGAAGACGACACGGAAAAGATGTCTTTGATGCAGAGGGAGTATGCGGACATTGCAGAGCTGACTTTAGTTCCATAGGGAATCTATGCATGTGTTGTGTTGTGGTGTACTAAGTTACAAATATGATGCAGGGAGGTTTTCTTGTCCATTGAGGTCCACTGGCAAATGCAATGAGCTGCCTTAATGCAAAGTAGTTTGACGCACAATAATACTGCAGTAGCGCTGCGCAGCAGAAAAGTGTAAAGGTTTTCGATCAACTACATTTTTCTTTTAATGTTGAATGTTGTTTTAATTGATTTAAATTAATTGATGTTCAAGGCTATACAATCAATCTATCTATCTATCTATCTATCTATCTATCTATCTATCTATCTATCTATCTATCTATCTATCTATCTATCTATCTATCTATCTATCTATCTATCGTATTTATTCATATGCATAGAGGTGGTTAGAGCAACCCTTTTGCAACGTTTGCAGGTGTCCTTTATTGCAGAGTTTATTATCGCTTTAAAACTGTTTTTGCCATTTATACACCCATTTACGTGCATTTAAACCCTGTTAGAATTTGATTGGTTGCTACGCCCACTTTCCTGCTAATCTTATACTATGTTGTCATACCTTTGAGTCTCATTGCTGAGAGACGGAAGTCCTAGCATAATAAAATCACATTGTTCCTTCTTTTATTGTTGTAGGCTAACACAATAAAATTATTATTATACAGAATGTATATAGCGCCTACGGTTTAGTTCAGCACTGCACAGAATATAAGTAGACAGTACAGTTACAACATAGCTTAAAACAAGAGGGTTTGGAGGACCCTGCTCATCAAAGCTTACAATCTAAAATTCTATATGACTTTTTTTTTTTTTTTTTATTGCAGTTCTAATTACTCATCATATTTGCATTTATTATTATTAGCATATTAGCACTTTGTTGCCCTGCTGCTTACTGCTCATCTGATGGCAATATCGTAAGCCTAAAAATGTTACATATCAATGCAAGAGTGCCACCCAGTGGTCGGACTCTGCCAGAATAAGAAAAAATGAATTTATACTATACTGTATGTATAGATAAAAATTAAATATAGTATTGCGCGGATAAGGTTTTATATATATATATATATATATATATATATATATATATATATATATATATATATATATATATATATATATATATACACACACACACACACCTATTGTGCATATATAGTACATAAAAAAAACATTACACATATATAGTACATACCGTATTGTACTGATAAGATTTATAAGCATTCATACAGAATATATATATATACACAGTATCTGTCAAAAAAGATAGACTAGACATCCTGTGTTTCAGGTGCTGTGAACAGACAGTCTCTGATCTGTCACTGCTATATCTCACCAATGAGTCACCGCACTCCCAAAAGTTTCTTGCTCAATTTCTTCATTTGTAGAAAGTAACTATTGAGCAATAAACATTTTTGAGTACGGTGACTGACTCATTAGTATGATATAGTGTATATATATATAAACAGTATATATATATATATATATATATATATATATATATGAGATATTACAATATTGCTAGCCCACACCCACCTAACAACTGTCCCTGAGCCACCCCCATCAAATCATTTCCTGCATCTATTACCTTTTGTACCACCACCCCCTCCCTTTAGATTAGGGGCTCAAACTGGCGGCCCTCCAGCTGTTGCAGAACTACAAGTCCCATCATGCCTCTGCCTGTGGGAGTCATGCTTGTAACTGTCAGCCTTGCAATGCCTCATGGAACTTGTATTTTTGCAACAGCTGGAGGGCTGCCAGTTTAAGACCCCTCTTTTAGAATGTAAGCTCTATGAGCAAGGCCTTCCTGTCCCTTCTGTATTGAACTGTAATTGTGCTGTCCCCCCTCTACATTGTAAAGCACTGTGTAAACTGTTGGCGTTATATAAATTGTGAATAATAATAATAATTATATATATATATATACTTATCTAAACGCTTTCACATAAATATCTAAGATAACATTAAAAAGAGTTTATTTTCCCGATACCCGTGATGTTCAAATGTAATATTGTAATACTAGATTGGTACAGTAAAGGTAAAGGGAGACTGATGTATATGTATCAGTATCAGGCAAAGAACAGTGTACAGAGACTAATAAACCTCAGCAGCCAATCCGATTTAATCTTTTATTAGCCTGGCTGGGCTCATTCACAGAAAGCTTATCTCTGATTGGTCGCTGGAAGTTACAGTCTAGCAGTACTTTCTCCTGTGCTTCCAGATAAAGTCTTGGTGTACAAGTAAAGTACACCCTGATTCACGCCGTTCTCCTTCTTCTGCACAGCTCCACGACTGGAAGCCGTTACCTTGGGATGAACCTCTGGTTTTTGCGCACTTTAAAATGTTTGGACAAGAACTTTTCTATCAAGAATTAAACAAACACTCAATAGAAAACATCCTCAAGGTGAGCAATGGAGGCTGTGAAGTGTCGCTTCTGATCCTCTGTCCTCAAAGAGAATTTATCACACACATGCATCTAACATAAAGCTACATTAAAGGTACACTCCAACATTGAAAATTCATCCTTGAAATTCAAACTTAACTTTCATTTGTAATTCTGTTGAGTGCAGAGGTTAGGCAAGGTATAAAAGTCGGGGTTTTGAGGCCCAAGGATTAAGAGGAACTGAACTGTGGAAGCTGTTCCTAAAGTAGGACAGGAAGTGGACAAAGGACTAATCAGCAATATTGTCTGTGGACTTCCTACAGATGATCGTTCCCCATTACTGACTTACCATGTCTTCATCTGCAATGTGTCTCTGGTGGCAGCCATCTTGGTTGAGGCAGGGCTTTGCTTTCTCAAATCAGAACCTCCAGCAAGGAGAACAGTAGCGATATCACCAAATCAAGCTTTGTTAAAAAAAAACCTACAGAGTGGTTATAATGGAGGAGTTACTTTTTTTTTAGTTGACCATAAATCAATTTTAAAGTGGTTGTAAACCCTCACATATACCCAGTGAAATGACTGGCCTCAGGTGATACACAAAGATGAAACAAATCTTCCTATATAAATTGTACCTGTTTATCTGCAGTCTTCTCTTACATCCTTTCAAAGTCCAGAATTCATAAAGCCTGCCTGAGCTTTCAGGTATCAGGGCAGAGAGGTGAAATTACACGCTACAGGGCTCAGTGAGGGGAGTCCTGAAAGCTGATTGGGAGGAAGGTACACGCCCCCACTTCACACAGACACAGAAACAGAGCTGAGGTTGTCAATCACAGGCTGTGTGTTGGAGCTCTTTCCACTGTCACCTTTTTTCTTTTTGTGTCAGGAAAACTTGTCTGAAGTGATTCATGCTGATAGAAGAGGAAGGGCCAGCAGACAGAAATGACACTTAGTGCTCTGGATGGAGACAAGTACACACTTCAGAAGCATATGCTTTGTTCATATTTCATTTATGAGTTTCACAAGCACTTTAAAGCCCAACTCCAGGTTAAAAAAACGGCTTTCCCATGCACTGCACAGGGGTAACTGCTCGTTTTTGTCTAGGGGATTGAAGAACGAAGATATACGTTATATACCCAATCCCCACCTGGGTCCAGTAGTCTTGTGCGGTAAACCGTTCCTGACGTCATCACGCCCATGGACATGAGGATGTCAGGAACAGTCCACCGCTGGATCATGGGGGAGTGCTGTTTACCCGTGGATCAAAGGATCGGGTGAGTATGCAGCTTCTCCTCACCACTGGATAAAACGAGCAGTTGACCCGAGCAATGTGGGCACAGCCCAACCGCATGCGAAAACTTTTTTTTTGCCCGGAGCCGGCCTTTAATTTAATTTCCATGTGTGTTTTTTTTTGTTTAGTTTTTCTCTAGTGGAAAGTCTGCTTTATTACATGCAACTGTAAAGGCTCTGCAGACGGGTCTGGACATACACTGGTCTAAGCCTTTACTGTCGAGTGAAAATCTTCTGATCGTCCCAACGTGTGTGGGTCTGCCATTGGAAACCAGTCTGTACTATTCATCAGTTACAAGGGTGAAATTACAAGGTACGTGCTGAGCTTAACACTCATCTCTCTGAGATGCAATGCTAGAGAAGCCTGAACTCTGGGAAAACAGCTTTATGCACGGATGAAATATATGGGAGCTGTTTAACCTGATTTGAAAGCCTGTCCATCTAATCCTGACACACATAGCCATCCTAGGCAACACAGCCAGGTCGGGGACCTGACTTTTCATGCTGCAGTTAAGCAACACAGGTAAGTCATCTCAACTGCCTTAAACCTGTGATTGGACAATGAAGGAGAAGCAGCAGTCTAAAGCCTCATGCACACAGGTGGTTTGACCTGTCAGCATCTAATGTCCATGTATTTGGGCGTCCAGAAGGCATAGGTGCAGCGTCCAGCATCCCGCTGCCAGCAACCTGTCAAAATCTATGACAGGCGAATACACAGCAGCTAATTGTTGGACTTTAGTGTTGGTGTTTAGAATCATTAATGTTCAGGGACATATGCCTTGAATTCTGGGTCCTGGTCTAACATCCCTGAATGCATACGGCCCTAAACGTGAGTAGTGCTCGGAACAGCCTTCACCTTATTTATCCTTTTGTAGATCTTGACAGGCTGCTGGCAATAGAGCTGGACGCTGCACCTGACTTGCAGATCTGGACGCTGCACCTGACTTGCAGAGCTAGACACTGCACCTGACTTGCAGATCTGGACGCTGCACCTGACTTGCAGATCTGGACGCTGCGCCTGACTTGCAGAGCTGGACGCTGCGCCTGACTTGCAGAGCTGGACGCTGCACCTGACTTGCAGAGCTGGACGCTACACCTGACTTGCAGAGCTGGACGCTGCACCTGACTTGCAGAGCTGGACGCTGCGCCTGACTTGCAGAGCTGGATGCTGCACCTGACTTGCAGAGCTGGACGCTGCACCTGACTTGCAGAGCTGGACGCTGCACCTGACTTGCAAAGCTAGACGCTGCACCTGACTTGCAGAGCTGGACGCTGCACCTGACTTGCAGAGCTAGACGCTGCACCTGACTTGCAGAGCTGGACGCTGCACCTGACTTGCAGATCTGGACGCTGCACCTGACTTGCAGATCTGGACGCTGCACCTGACTTGCAGATCTGGACGCTGCACCTGACTTGCAGATCTGGACGCTGCACCTGACTTGCAGATCTGGACGCTGCACCTGACTTGCAGATCTGAACGCTGCACCTGACTTGCAGATCTGGCCGCTGCACCTGACTTGCAGAGCTGGACGCTGCACCTGACTTGCAGAGCTGGACGCTGCACCTGACTTGCAGATCTGAACGCTGCACCTGACTTGCAGATCTGGACTCTGCACCTGACTTGCAGAGCTGGACGCTGCACCTGACTTGCAGAGCTGGACGCTGCACCTGACATGCTGAGCTGGACGCTGCACCTGACTTGCAGATCTGGACGCTGCACCTGACTTGCAGATCTGAACGCTGCACCTGACTTGCAGATCTGGACGCTGCACCTGACTTGCAGATCTGGATGCTGCACCTGACTTGCAGATCTGGACGCTGCACCTGACTTGCAGAGCTGGACGTTGCACCTGACTTGCAGAGCTGGACGCTGCTCCTGACTTGCTGAGCTGGACGCTGCACCTGACATGCTGAGCTGGACGCTGCACCTGACATGCTGAGCTGGGCGCTGCACCTGACATGCTGAGCTGGACGCTGCTCCTGACTTGCTGAGCTGGACGCTGCACCTGACATGCTGAGCTGGACGCTGCACCTGACATGCTGAGCTGGACGCTGCACCTGACTTGCAGATCTGGACGCTGCACCTGATTGCAGAGCTGGACACTGCACCTGACTTGTAGACCTAGACGTTGCACATGACAAGACAAACCACCCTTTTGCTTGTAGCAAATTAAGGTCATCACCCTGCTCCTTCATGTCTAATTGTTCTATTTTAGTATGTCATAATTGCAAAGCTACACTTCATGTGCAACATTCATACGAATAGCTTAAAAGATGGGGGTGGGGAGAGCTTAGAGAATGAGCCATTTGAACAATAACTGTCACGTACCTGGTAGGTGGAGCCTGGAATGCAGGGAACGGCCTCTCGTATAACCCCTGGTAGTGATGACAGGGGCTCGGGAGTGCGAAGGGGCACAAGTGCCTGACTGGAAGGCTGGAACAGAGAGCTGAATCAGGTAGTCAGTTGGGAGGTGTCCTGTAGTCCGGCAGCAGGATGTAGACAGCAAGGAGGTGTCTTGTAGTCCAGCAGCAGGATGTAGACAGCAGGGAGGTGTCTTGTAGTCCAGCAGCAGGATGTAGACAGCAGGGAGGTGTCTTGTAGTCCAGCAGCAGGATGTAGACAGCAGGGAGGTGTCTTGTAGTCCAGCAGCAGGATGTAGACAGCAGGGTACAGGCAAGCCGGATAAAAGACAGGCGGGCAGATCAGGTACAGAAGGTAAATCCGGGAGAGTAGTCAAAGTCCAAAAGCTGAGATCAGGGCGGGCAGAAAACAGAGTAGTCAAAGTCCAAAAGCCGGGATCAGGGCAGGCAGAAAACAGAGTAGTCAGGAACAGTCCAACAGGTATCAGGTAGCAAATGCAAGTAACAGGGCACAAGGGGTCTTCAGGAACGCTGTAGGCCAGACAGCAAGGCAGCAGTGGAACAGTCCTCTTTAAATAGCCTCTTTGGCGCCAAGTGCTGTCACAGGGCCCTGCTATTGGCGCTATTGTGCATGCGCGTACGTTCGTTCGCGCTATTGGCGCTATTGCGTACGCGCGTTAGCGCTATTGGCGCTATTGGCGCTATTGGCGCTATTGCGTGCGCGCGAGTGCCGGATGGCGCTTCTGTGCACAGGCATTCTTTTAAACTTTAGTTTGCTGGGATATTTGCAAGAGGGCTTTTCCTGACAATAACCTTATAAGTATGCTTACGAATGTGGAGTGTGGCATTCTATGTGTAAGGTTCAGACTTCATAAAAAATATCAACAATCATTGATCAATATGCCAACCTTCCTCGATGCATTTCACCACTCCAGGCTTGTTCACAAGAATAGGGAACTCCCAGGAGTGATGAAACGCGTCAAGAAAGGTTGCTTTTGGGGTAGAGGCATTGTATACATTCAATTCACTGATTATAAAACAAACTCTCCAAGAAAAGCTAATTAGAATGCGGCTGATATTTTTTCCTTTTTTAAATGAAGAATGGAGACGGACTGTGATGGCCAGTTTTAAGCGAAGCTATGGATCTGCGTGTGTTTCTGTTCAGAATTCAGAGTTGGCCATCACCAACTGTTTGGAAAAAAAAAGTCGAGTGGTTCTGTTTCAAATGCTGCTATATGAATTGATATACCTCCTTAGACACAGTCTGTTAAGACAGTATGGTCACCTGCTGACTTGGCACCATCCACAGGCAACTTAAGGTGTTACTAAACCCACAACAGTCTGTATATGCAGTAAAGCATGCGTGTTATACTCACTGTGGAACCTAAGGGGTTAATCCTCTGCATTGTGTAAAAGGGCTGTTTGATCCTGTCTTCTCTGATCCTTCCCTTCTTCCACTGTCCCCAAATCCAGGCACTCAGAGCCTTATGCCGCATACACAGGACCGGACTTTCCGGCAGAAAAGGTCCGACGGAATCATTTCATCGGATATTCTGATCGTGTGTGGGCTACATCTGACTTTTTCTTTCGAAAATTCTGACGGACCTAGAAATAGAACATGTTTTTAATCTTTCCGATGGAATCAATTCCTATTGGGAAAATCGTTCGTCTGTTTGCTATTCCAACGGACCAAAAACAACGCAAGGGCAGCTATTGGCTACTGGCTATTTAACTTCCTTTTTCTAGTCCCGTTGTACGTGTTGTAAGTCATCGCGTTCTAAATGATCGGACCTTGGTGTAATCGTGTGTACGCAAATCCGTTTCAGCGGAACTCTGTCAGAAAAACCATCAGAGTTTATGCTGACGAAAAAAACGGTTGTGTGTACGCGGCATCAGAGGCACTCAGTCTGGTGTGTATTGCTAGGAATTTTTTTTTTTTCTTGGGAGGGTGCATGTGATCAGCACAGAGCCAATCAGCACTGTCCAGACAGAAGGTCAGGAGTCATGCAGCCTCATAGGATTCAGAGGAGAATGACAACTCCTCCTGCAAGCTTTAACCAGTGCTCAGCTGGACACTGATAGGGTCACAATACTGCTATATACTGCTGATGGGAAAAGGTATTTAGCAGTTTATTTACCAAAATAATTGCATTTCCATGTTCTGTGTACTGTGGGTGACCAGATATAGGGAATGCAGGGTCCTGGGTTTAGTGACACTTTAACTCTTCAATAGGACACAGAAGTTGAATGCAATTCCATTTTACTTCAAGTAATGGCAGTACAGAGGATGTTTTTCCAGTCTTTTAAATTGTAAGAAGACATTGAGATTCCTAATAATGTTTGCTAATAACTTTTCCAATGAAAAAAAGGGTGGTCCTAAGGGTGGTCCTGTCACAAGTGTGAAAGAAGCCCTGTATTTCCAGGGTAAGTTTTCGGGGGTCTACCACATTCTTCTTGGTCCAAGCAGTACTAATATCCTCTTTGTGTCTTTATCAGTACTGTTCATTCGTGGACTAAGAAGATGGGGGTAGACCTTTGAAAGCTTGTATTGAGAATGTAATGCTCTGTACACACGACTGGTTTTGCTGTCGGAATAAACTCTGAAGGTTTTTCCGACGGAGTTCCAATGGAATTCCGCTCAAGCTGTCTTGCCTACACACGGTCACATCAAATTCTGACCGTCCAGAACGCGGTGACGTACAACGCATACGACAGGACTAGAAAACGGAAGTTCAATAGCCAGTAGCCAATAGCTTCCGTCTCCTACTTGCTTCAGAGCATGCGTCGTTTTTGGTGCGTCGGAACAGCATACAGACGAGCGTTTTTTCCGATAGTAATTTGTTCCGTCGGAAAAATATAGAACATGTTCTCTATCTAAGTCCGTCTGAATTTTTGACAGAAAAAGTCCGATGGGGCATACACACGGCCGGAATATACGATGAAAAGCTCCCATCGGACTCTTTCTGTCGGAAATTCCGCCCGTGTGTACGTGGCATTACTGTTAGTGCAAATACAAAAATACCACAGACTTTATTATGCTTAGTTATAAGTGTAATATCCATTATTAGTATATGACCTTTTTAACCTGCACGATATTACACAGAAATGATATTTTACTGCTTTTTGTTCATCTGTAAACTATTTTTCAATTACTAGCTCAGTCTCACATCACTCCCGACCCAAAAGATGATCTAAGGATTCTCCAGTTACTTGAATCTAACATTAATCTGAAGGCAAAGATTTTCTTAAGGTATACACACTATCCTGTATAATGTATGTGCAGTTATTTTGGGTCACAAGACAATACTGTTCTTTTAACTATTATAATTATTATTATTGTTTTTATTATTATTATGATTCAGGATTTATATAGCGCCAACAGCTTGCGCAGTGCTTTACAACATGAGGGCACACAGTACACTTACAATACAATTCAATTCTGGAGAATCAGAGGACCCTGCTCGTTAGAGCTTACAATCTACAATCTAAAGGGGAGGGTCCAGTGATACAAAAGGTAATAACTGTGGGGGGTGAGCTGATGGAGAAAGTGGAAAACAATCTTTAGGTGGGGGCAGGATAGGCTTCTCTGTGGAGAAGGGTTTTCAGGGATCCCCTGAAAGTGGATAGAGTAGGAGATAGTTGGACAGATTGGGGTAGGAAATTCCAAAGAATGGGAGAGGCTTTGGAAAAGTCCTGGAGGTGAGTATGGGAGGAGGTGATGGGGGGAACTAGAGAGCAGAAGGTCTTGGGAGGAAGGAAGAGAACCATTTGGTTGGTATTTTGAGACTAGGTTGGTGATGTAGCTGGGGGCCAAGTTGTGGACGGCTTTGTAAGTTTTTGTTAGCATTTTGAATTGAATTTGTTAGGTGAGCAGAAGCCAGTGGAAGAATTGGCAGAGAGGGGTACTAGACACTGAACAGTTGGTAAGTTGGATGAGTCTGGCAACAGCACTCATGAAGGGCTGAAGGGGGATAGGTTATGTAAAGGTAATCCATAGAGGAGGGAGTTGCAGTAGTGGAGGCAAGAGATGACCAGGGAGTGAATTAGAAGCTTTGTGATGTCATTGGTTAGCAAGCTTTGAACAGTGATTGGATGTGGGGCCTAAAGGTGAGTTCATCCTGGCATGTGGGGATGGGTTGATAGTTGTGCCATCGATCCTGACAGAAAAGTCAGGGCAAGAGGCACACGGCAGAGGAAATATTTTGAGCTCGATATTGGATAGACTGAATTTGAGGAAGTGGTGTTACATTCAGACTGATATTATTAGTGTATCTAAAGTCCATACTTTTTTTTTTAGTTTTAGATCAATGAAGTGTTTCATTTCTGCCTGTGTCCTCATTTAGGAGATTCAGAGATTTTTTTCCAATGATCACTGCCATCAGGGGAGCATAATATGGGAAAAACTAAATTTCACTTGTCACCAGAACAGGAATAGAGTGAAAATATTTCAATGAAGATATCTATTCTGGTGACAACGGTCCACTTACGTTAGAAAGATGCCCTCCCAATGCATGTTGTGTCTCTTTGTAAGGTCCCTTTAAAGGAAATACTATGCTCCTTTAATCTGGAGATGGCACTTTGTGAGCCCGGGTTGCTGAGAGTTGTAAGCATGTGACCTCCGTTTACTACTGACAATAGGCAAAGCCTTTAAAAGGACTGCTATGGCCTCTGTCGTGGACTCCAGGTGTCCATCTTGGGGGGGAAGCCAGTGCATAATATAGGTACAAAACTCTCAAGAGTTTTGAGTGGCCATCTTGGACACAGAGGTGTGGGGAATGGACATAGGGACAGGTCACCGATTGATAGAGAAAGGGTAGACCTAGACCATGGGTGTCCAACCTGTGGCCCTCCAGCTGTTGCAGAACTACAGGACCCATGAGGCATTGCAATAAAAGTCCCATGAGGCATTGCAAGACTGACAGTTGCAAGCATGACTCCCAAAAGGCAGAGGCATGATGGGACGTGTAGCTCCGCAACAGCTGGAGAGCCGCAGGTTGAACCCCCCTGATCTAGACAAAGGGACAGGCTCCTGTTGAGAAGGGAAAGTTCATGCTCTGACCAGGAAATCTTAGAAGAGGACAGCATAAAGAAAGAAGTTGTAGGCCCCATAGCCAGTGTGCTGGAATACTGGGAAATACTTTGTAAAGTGGTAGGGTTAGGATTGCGCCTTCTGTTGGAATAACATTACCCTAGGAATTATAGGAAAAAGTTGATTCTGAGTCAGCCCAAGCAACCATTGCTTTTAAAAAGAAATATGTTGCTGTTTTATTTACATATTGAAGCATCTCCCAGTAAAGTTTAGCCCTTATACCATTTTATATGGTGCTCCCCGTCCCAGCAGTGCCTTAGTAATCCTTTCATTTAGTAGTTACGTCGGTGGCAGCACTGGCATGTAAACAATCTCCTGGCAACTTTGTAGTAGAAGTGATTGAGGTGGCTAAAAAGCTGCCCCAATCACTTCTACATGCTTAGAAAGGACATTCCCTAACATATAGATGACTACTGCTATTCCATATGATCTATATATGGAATATAATAATCAGAATGATATAACATATCTACCGACTACAAATTAGAGATAAATAGTGGCGCTAAGTGATATAACAATGCATAAGTATTACACACCCGATGAGTAGTACTGTGCAAACATGAGAGAAAATATAGTAATATGAAAATAATCCATATAATAAACAATAAAAGTAGAGTGGTACCTTCGTGATGAGAATTTCATTTGATAGACTGGTCCAACCCCGCACCACGTGATCAATATCGTGTCTCCCCTCCACAATTAGATTAAGCATTAATTGCCTCACACTGTCTTGTTTGGCGTATAAGGCAGTGAACCCCTCAGGTTCAAGTGTGTCCCATCACAGATGTTCCAAGTATCCAGAGACCCAAAGAAATCCGTAATATATAGAAGAAAATGAGACTCCAAATAGTGCGATAACATCAAACATAGGATTTATTAAAATCACACAGCCTAATGGTAATGCACATACAAGAAGGCAAATTTAAAATCGCATTGGTATGGTGTGCATATGCCAAAGATACCCAGTCATGGCGGACATAGGTTAAAACCGAATTTCACCCGACCAGTGTGTCACAACACATGGAACTTCACTTCCGGTGATGCCTAAACATCACTTCCGGTTGTCATACAGCCACGTTCTGACGCGTTTTGTCATAGCGACTTCGTCCTGGGATTGGCTACATGCGGCAGCCATAGTTATATACTCCCACATATTCAAATGACAGACAATCACTTACCCACTCACATAGTGTCCCCACAGGCATGATATCTCTAGCATCCGCCATAAGAGCACATATATATATTGCGCATATGAACAAACAGACATAATATCTATTGCAGTAACCATGTCTGTTACTCAATACATAACAATCAAATATATATAAATCAATATCAATATAAAATAAAGATCAGATTAGAGTTAAAATTAAATTAAAAATATATAAAATTCCAGATAAAACTCATGCACCCACTAATCTTTTTGGTGCATAATAGAATCCCCAACTTATTTAAAAAATGTGTATATTATATCAGCACTAATGAGTTAATTAATTACTGCAATTTACTTATTCAAAGGATCACTAAAAAATATTAATAAACCAATTTAAATCCAATTCTATATTCAAAAAAAATAATCACAATACTGAGAGTAGACCAGTAAAAATGTAAAAGTCTCATTAAAATGTATTTTTGGATTAACATTACATTTACAATTCAAAAACTATATATCCTCACTGAATGCAAGCTGTTCTTTCCCTTTAAATATTAAGCTATTTAGTCTGTGAACTAGGACACTGATTTTACGTTAATTTGTACCCCATTTTTAGCATGACCAAAGATATAGTGTTCATGATTGGGGTCAACACCAACCTGATCCAAGCCGGATTGGAGCACAGAACTCAGGTCAGCCTTGTATTGCCAGCAAATGTGGATGTGAACTTGAACATTGGGCAAAAACACTTCAAGATGGATTTTATTCCAGAGCTGCCAGACAATGAAGTCTTTGCCATAAGGTATTTACAGTCTGTCAATGTTGCTTCTGCCTGCAAATGAAATGGTATCATTAAAGTGCGTAGATGTAAACAGTAACTCTATGATAATTTCTTTGCATATCCTAAACAATTGCCATTTTTTTTACCATTGTTTTCACTTCCATCCTTTTTTAACTACTTCAGCTCTGGGCCATTTCTAACACTTATCACATATATGAAAAAATCTATATTTTTAGATAGAAAATTACTTAGAACCCCCATTAAACACCCCCATACAAACATTATATATATTTTTTAAGCAGAGGCCCTAGAGAATTAAATGGTGGGTGTTGCAGTTTTTTATGTGACAAGGTATTTGTGCAGCAATTTTTCAAATGCATTTTTTTGGGAGAAAATACACTTTAGTGAATTCTAATGCACAAAAACACAATATAATATCCAATTGTTTGGTAAAATATGAAAGATGATGCTACAGTGAATAAATAGATACTTAACTTTAAAATTTGCAAGTGCTTGTGAAACGGTGCCAAACTATGGTACTTAAAAATCTCTGTAGGCGACACTTTATACGTGTTTACAGGTTACCAGAATAGAGTTGCAGAAGAGGTCTGGTGCCAGAATTATTGCTCTCGCTATAACACTCCAGGCAATACTTCACATGAGTGGTGTGATCGCCTTTTACATACCAATGCATGTGTTCACACTTGTGCACGAGCACCGGGGGGGGGGGGGAACCTTAAAAAATATATATATTATTTGACTTTTTTCTTCTTTTTTTTTTTTTTTTACACTGTAACTTTTTTTCTTTATCACATTTATTGCTATCACAAAGGATGAACAACATCCCTTGTGATAGCATGGGCAATGACAGGTCCTCTTTATGGAGAGATATGGGGTCCATTACACCCTAGATTTCTCCTCTGCCCTCCTCATTGATCTGATGCTTGTAGAAGCCGATAATGGCTGGTTTACATGAGATCAAATTTCGTCACTTCCAGTCTCTGATGTCACACAGTGGGAGGAACGACATCCGTTCCTCCCACTACATCTCAGGAAACAGATGGTACCTGTCAAATCCTTGCTGGACTCCCCGATCGCTCTTTACCCAGTAGAGGTGGCAATGGGTGGGGGCACTCCCTTCCACCACCTGTAAAATGAATCCAGCAGCTGTTTAGCTGCTCGGATTCCTTTTACTTTGTTCAGCTTCGCCAGCTCTAAAAAATTATTTCTCAGTCAGCAATACCCGAGAGATCACCCTTGCAATCCAACGACGTACCATCGATGGCAAGTGGTTAAGCATAGTCAACCTTTGGGACCATGTTCTGTGCTACATAGATTTACAGAATTTTTTTTTGTTTGTTTTTTTGGATGCTATCCTGAATATCCAGGGAGAGCTGGTAATTTATATTTAATGTGAACCAGTGGCGGCCGGTGGAATTTTTTTGTGGAGGGGCGGCAAACAGTATGCCACCCCCACCCTTCCCGTTCGGTCGATAACACTTACCCCATCCCCGGCGGCTTCCCCTGCTTGGCGACGGTGGCCTCCCATTCTCCTGCTCTCCACAGGTTATCACGGCAGCGGCTTCCGTTTCCTCCCTCCTCCTCGGCGGCTAATCTGGAGTCTTCTCTTTTTCGGCCAAAACGGGTATCACACCAGCTTCATTCGCTGTTGTAACACACCTGGATGGGATCTGGCTCTAATCAGTTGCTTAAAAAAAAACCCAGGCCGCTGTAATTCATGTGCCTGGTTTCCTGAAAGGGGCCGGACGCATGAATAGGGGTGGCCACGGCAGCAGTGGTTAGATATTAATACTATGCATGAATCTATCAATTGCATATAGGGGGTGGCCTGGAGAGAGGGGACGGCGCCCGGGCGCCCCTAATGGACGGGCCGCCACTGATGTGAATCATAGTCACATTCTCCAACACCTTACCCTCAATCTGTCCCCCCCACCCTCCTTAATGGCATCCCAAGCATACCCAGCTGTCAGAAACCATGAAATCTGACCGAGACAGAAGTACAGTTAAATCACACTCCTTTCCCGAGTGTTTCCGAGCCTTTCTGAGTTCAGTCGAGCTGTCCCCGAGTATTTCCGAGGCTCTGCGGTGCCCCCCCCCACCTCTGGCCACATGCGGTATTGCATGCAATAGAAGTCAATGCGGAATGAATTATCTTCATTTCCATTGGCTTCTATGGGGAAACTAGCTTTGATATGCGATTGCTTTGGATTACAAACATTCTGCTGGAACAGATTATGCTCTTAATCCAGGGTTCCACTGTACACTGATTTCGGTTATTTTTACCAAAGAAATGTAGCAGAATACATTTTGGTCTAAATTTATGAAGAAAGATTATTTGCAAAATTTTATAACAGAAAGGCCCCTTTCACAGGGACATTCTAATCGGGTCTGCCTGTCAGTTTTTCCCGATCAGAACCTCCATTCTTCTCTATGAAGCAGCGGATGTTAACGGACATGTGTCTGTTTACACCCGCTGACATTCAATCTGATCCGATCTGCCAAAAAAGAGACGGATGGGGATCCATTCCCCGATTCTGACCAGCGGATTGGGTCAGATGGCAGTCGGGTGTAAACAGACAAGCGGTTCGTTTACATCCAACCGCCCATAGAGGAGAGCTGGCTGTGTCCATGTCTGCTCAGCATAAGCAGAGCGGACATGGAACTTTCACCTGCCTGCTCAGGGGAGATCAACGGATAGATTCCCTGCTGAGCAAGCGGAGCCGCAGTCCGCCTCGTGTGAAAGGTGCCTTACAAAGAAAAATGTGGGAGGGGGTTCAAAATGTTCGGTTAATTTTTATTTATTTGGCAAACAATAGACATGTGCACTGACAAAAAATTAGTTTGTTTTTGTTTTCATATCATTCGTTTTTTTTGGGTTTTTTTCGGAAATTTGGAAATTGAAAAATTCGGAAATTGGAAAATTTGGAAATTGGAAAATTCAGAAATTCGAAAATTCAGATTTTTGAATTTTCAAATTTCCGAATTTTCAAATTTCCAAATTTTCGAATTTTCGAATTCCCAAATTTCTGAATTTTCGAATTCCGAATTTCTGAATTTTTGAATTACGAATTTTCGAATTTCCAAAATTTTCCATTTTCCGAATTTCAAATTTCCAAAATTCTGAATTTTTAAAATTTCAGAATTTTAGAAAATTCCAAAATTCTGAATTTCCAAATTTTGAATTTCTGAATTTTAACATTTCTGAATTTCAAATTTCCGAATTTCAAATTTCCGAATTTCAAATTTCCGAATTTCAAATTTCCGAATTCTGAATTTCCGAATTCCGAGATTCCGAATTTCTGAAATTCCAAATGTTCGAAATTTCGAATTTCCAAAATTCCAAATGTCAGAAATTTCGAATTTTTGCACAATTCAGAAATTTGAAAATTCAGAAATTTGAAATTGGAAATTCGGAAATATTAGAAATTTCGAAATTTCCAATTTCAAATTTCTGAATTTTCAAATTTCTGAATTGGCGAAAATTCGAAATTTCTGACATTTGGAATTTTGGAAATTCGAAATTTCGAACATTTGGAATTTCAGAAATTCGGAAATTCGAAATTCAGAAATTTGAAAATTGGAAATTCGGAAATTCAGAAATTTCAAATTTCGGAAATTCGGAAATTCAGAAATTCAGAAATTCAGAAATTCAGAAATTCGGAAATTAACAAATTTGTCAAAATTTGTTAAAAAAACGAATTCGGAACTAAACAAATGGCACATTTCTAGCAAACAATAAAAATACCCAGTGGTGATTACATACCACCAAAAGAAAATCTGTCTATAAAAAAAATATAAAAATATAATTTGGGTACAGTGTTGTATGACGGAGTTATTGTCTTTCAAAGTGTGACAGCGCTGAAATTTGAAAATTGGCCTGGGCAGGAGGGGGGTGAACGTGTCCGGTATTGAAGTGGATATACATGAACTTGTGGCTATTTCATCGTGACAACAGTAGACCATTGCTTGACAACGTGTGTAGGCATGGCCACTTGTCATCCCCGCCGAGGGTGAATGTAACAATGCAAAAACACAAATTGGTGACATTTGTCACCCACAGAAAGTGACTGAGCAAAGACCGTCATTGCCGGATCAGCAGGTGTCCTGCTAATGAAAGCTGCAGATTTAAAAAGACTAAAAACAACTTTTTAAATTACATTAAAATATGAAAACTTTAATGAGGTTTTAGTGATTGAGATTAGATCTGATTAATCTGACCGCAATATATATCTGTGTTTATGTTTCTAATTGTGTATCTGTGATCAGACCTTGGCTACTGCGGTGATATTGGCGATATAATTATTCGCTTATCAGCTTACTTGGCAATGGAGGCCAAAGGTGCCAGTATGCAATATGATTATGTCTTCATATACCAGTAATGAGCAAATTTCATATCTAAACAAAGTGTTCCCACATAAATCTCTGATTGTATATGACTGTAAGATGATGCCGCTGCATTGGCTGATTTAATGAATTAGTACATTTACAACACAGGGAAAATGCCTCTTCTCATTCATTTTATTGTTGGTCATATGACTATTCTGCCCCCTCTTTTTCCCCCAGCTCCAAGTGTAGCGGGAATCAGCCAAATCCTCTCATTCCACATATGCTCCAGGCACCCCCCCCCCCCCCCCAAAAAAAAATGTTAAAAAAAATCCTCCTTGCTAGCACAAATCCACTACCCCTCAAATTTCCCCTCCAAACACAAATCCTCTTCCCCACTCCAAATCCCCCCTCCCAGCACAAACTCCCCTCCCACAATCATCGCCCCCCCAAATATCCCTACTAGCACAAATCCCCCACCCCCAAAAAAACTTCCCCCTCCTAGCACAAATTCCCCCTCCCCTACCATATTACCTTTTCTAGCTCAAATCCCCCTCCTAGCACAAATCTTCTTCCCCATCACTCCTCTCAACACAAATTACCAATCCTAGCACACCTCCCTAAATTTCCCCTCCTAAAACAATTCTTACCTCCTGCCGCCCCCCAAATTCCACTCTCAACATGAATCCCACCCCCCTCCCTATCTCCTTGTGGTGCCCCCATACCTCACATGATACCACAGTGCCGCCCCCCATGCCCACCCCTTGTCCTGGCCCTGCGTGTAGCCAGGTATTGGGCTGCAGTATATTAACCAGCCTGAAGGTAGCACTGTGCTATTTCTTCAGGCTGGCAAGAGACCACTGAGGACTAATTTGTTCTCTGGTATGGGCTCCAGGCAGCCATCTTGGAGAGGTCAGCATATCTTATTGGATGTCGAAAATTTGAAGATTTGGGTGGGCATCCTGACACAGAATTTCATAAACAGGAGAATCTGCATCAGTTGTCGAGCCTGCATGTGGACACAGGGCGGCATTCCCTGCCGTCAAAGCCAAGTTGTGGGCTTGTGAAATTCAAGCATTATGGCTCCCCCAGCTTAGAGATGAGCCACAGACAGTGTAGCGTACAGAGTCCTTCTATAAGAGCGCTGACCCGCGTCACGACATACCCTTGCTTGGTGTATTTTACATTTAAAAGGGACAACCCTGAGCTCATGCCCTCTCCACCAGTCCAGTGTACCTCTGTCACCTCACTCCCAGTGACGGAATGAGGTCCCGCCCTGCACCTAGAGCAGACCTTTTGTGTGCACTTGGTTAACTCCTTCCACTCTCCTGTAGCATGCAGCCAGATACATGAGGTCTTTGTACCGTGTCCCAGTTACTTTGGGGGAACCGACCGCTAGGGAAGGAGCCAGATAACTGACCCCCTTGCTACCAAACTGGCTGCAATGTACCTTGTATTAGTTACCTATAGCAAGTACGTTCCTCCTCCTGCTTGTCCTTCTGAGTAAACCATTTGTAATGGCCTTGCTTCATACCCCGTAAGTGCTTTACTGAACCAGTTCTTTCATAGTCCAGAAACCATCATGCACCCCTTTGAATTACTTTAGACCAGGCTTAAAACAGTTAATCAGTAACACAGTTTAACAGTACAGCACACAAGAAACAGAGTCCAGCCTTAACTAACTAATGCAGGCTGCCAGGTTCATACCTTCCAGAGAAGTAAAGTCCATTCAGCAAGAGTCTAGTGGTCTTAATCCAGGGACAATTCCAGCTAAGTGACCCAGAGGGGAACCACGTGCTCCAGTAGATCTTCATATTGCAGCAGTTCTTCCTCTGTAAATCCCATGTGGAAGAGAGAGAGCCTTCTCTGAGATCTCCCCTGGTATTTATGTGGCTTGCAGCAGTGGGGTAGGCCTCAAAAAGCCTGAGAAAAGAGTCTAGACACAGTTAACCCATTCCCATCCTTAGGCAGCCTGTTACAATCTGTGTAATTACACAGTGCAATGAATACAACAGCAGAAATACATTACATGACACCCCACAAGCACCTGCTTACATGCAGTGTAGGAGTAACATAGGGACAGACCTCCGGTGGTTAGGGAGATAATAGAAAAAGTATTATGGAGAGGTACCTGTTGAAGACTAGAGGATAGGTTTCCCATTACAGCGTATCTCCGCTGTCAGCTTCCTGGAAGTCTCCCACTGGCAGCTGGAAATCTGCAAGGAAATTTAGGAATCGCAGTGTGACCAAACAATACCATAGCTGCTGCGAGAGAAAAGAAATGATCCCCAATGCCGCACCTCTGTGTGATCCTACAGTGGTGATAAGAGTGGCAACCCCAGCCTGGACACCAACCAGGCCATGCCCCCAACATGTTTCCCTCCTCCCCCCGCAGATTAATTATGATCATAATCCCCATGATTAAGCTCCAGGGGGCAGAGCAAAACACATTGGTTGGAGTCCAGGCTTAGATTGCCACTCTTATCACCACTATATGATCACACAGACGTGCGGCATTGGGATCACCTCTTTTCTCTGCCTTGAGCTACAGCTAGGAGCCGGGATGGGCTCCATCCCCTGCCAGCAATTCCAGCGATGGATGCCATTGCTGTACATTGCCTTTTTTCTGTGAACATTCAATTTCTACACTATAGACCAAGTTTAAAGACTATATTAAGCTAACATTTCATATTCCTGATTTGTGCCTGCTGTACCATGTACTTATATGAAAATGTATGCTGTTCTCTTTGTATTGCTTCCATTGTGTGAAATCCCTGGTATTCCCGCCAGGCCCTCTGCTTACCTATTAAAAACTGACCACACTAAGACCCCTTTCACCCTCGTTTTAGCGGTGCTTTTGCAGCGCTTTTCGGCTAGTGGGGCGTTTTTAACCCCGAATAAGGGGTTAAAAGCACCCGCATTGCGGCGCTTCTGTATTGCTTTTCAGGCGCTTTGGAAGCGCTGCCCATTCATTTCAATAGGCAGGGCGTTTTGGGAGCACTGTATACAGCACTTCCAAACCACCCCAAAGACTTTTCCAAACGTCCCACAAGCGCACCGCCCCAGTGTGAAAAGTCACACTGAAATGAATGGGAGGCGGTTTTGAGGCGTTATTTAGAGGCTATTTCTAGCACTAAAATGCCTGAAAACCACCTCAGTGTATTGCTGTTTCTCCTGCCCCACCTCTCTGAGGTCCTTATGCAGCTGAGAACAGAGGGAATGTGATCACGTATAAAAAAGAAAAAAGGTATTTATAGTGTTTTTTTATATATACACACACACACATACATACACACAAATGTTTTGCCTTTCGTTTTTCTATTTTAAACTACACAGGTTGTTTTACAAGGTAAGGGTTCACATACGGTATACGTTTAGTCTCCATGTGCATTTACTCAGTTCTTGGATACACTGGTTACGCCCCACAAGTAATAGGAGACAGTTGTCACCCCATACCAGCAAAGACCTTCATTCTCAGATCAGCCGGTATACTAAAGTATAACTAAAGGCAATTTTTTTAGGTTTAGAGAAAGTGGAGATGGATTAGAACTCCTGTCAGGTTTTTACTGCAGTCTGTGATCCCGTTAAGGAGATTCACCCTCTCTATTTCTCATGTTTACCGTGGACACCGAAAGTGAAAAGAAATTCCACATTTTTGATTGTCACCAGAACAGGAATAGAGGGGAAACCTTCCAGTGGGGACATAAATTCTGGTGACAAGCAGACAATCCCTTACTTTGGAAGGATTTCCTCTCATTTCCTGTTTTGGCAATGGGACAGAAAGTTAGGGAAAATCTCCCAAAAAAGTCAAATGGGGTTCTAACCCTCCCTTGCTCTATCCAAAATGAAAACAAAAATGTCTTTAGTGCTATTTTAATGAAAGCTTCCACCCAAAATTCACTTTTTTCCATGTATAGTGTTACTAATCCCACAATGATAAAATCAGTCTGTATATGTAGTAAAGCATGTGTCAGGGAAATGGCCAAAGAACTGGCAATCTTGCCAACACCCATCATGGCCAGATCAGTCGCGCTTTCGTGTGTATTGGCATACGCAGATGAGCGACAACGCTAACGGGCGTATGCAGATGCGCGATAGCGCCTCCTGGCCTATATAAACCTGCTGCTGAGACCTGTGCATTGCTGGATTATCATTAGCTCCCCTATGTTCCTGTGCTCCTGTGTATCCTGATCTTTGACCTCCCGTTACCGATCCGGCTTGCTTAACCTGGTATCCTGATCTCCTGGTTTGACCTCTGGCTTGTACTACTGACCCTGCTCTTGTCTGCTCCACTGTATTTGATCTCGGCTTGGCTCATCGACTCTGCTGCAACCTGTCTCACCGTGTATGACCCCGGCTTGTTCCAGTTCTGCTACCTGAATTTCACATTGACTGATTTACCGTGCATGACCCCCAGCCTGGCTCCTGGTTCTGTTTCCGGATTGTCCATCTGCCAAGTTCGCCTGGTACTCCACAAGTACACCTGCCCTACAGTGCATCTTGCTTGTTCCAGCAACTTTCCAGTGATCAAACCACAGCAACTGGCAAACCATGCTTCTTTGGGCACTGCACTCCCTGTACCACTTCCAGGGGTGCACTGCACTTAGCCGCAAGGGAAGCCCTCTCAGCACCTTGGCCTCGCACCTGGTACCTGACAGCATGCTTGTTATACTCACTGTGGAACCTAAGGGGTTAATCCTCTGCACTGTCCCTTAACCATCTCCTGATAAGACAGAGCCATTGGAGTCACTTTGCACATGCTCAGATTGGTGTGTATTGCTAGTAGACATGTGCAACTCATTTCGTAACGAATCGAAATTCGGCCGAATTTTACATCTTTCGGACATTTGATGCATCCGAATGTCCGAATAAAAAAATAACGAATTTCAACTAATACAAAAGAAATTATAGCGGATATAACTAATGAATTTGACATGATTCGGGAATTCGTTAAAGATCTAATGAAACAAAAGGTCAACTCAAAGTAAATCTTACAGTCCAGTCAACTGATTAATTTTGTGCTGGAGGTTGGATTACTGGCAAAGTGCATTCCTGAGAACTGAGTGAGAAGGGAGTTGTATTGTATTTGAGCAGAGGAGAAGAGATATTGTCATTGTGTGTGTTAATAGATTCAATAAACAAACGACTTTCCAAACTACGAATAATTATCACGAATATATATACATACATAAATATCGAATTTCAACTAATACGAAAGAAATTATAGCGGATATAACGAATGAATTCGACATGATTCGAGATTCAGTATAACGAATATCAACACTCTACAGAAATAACGAATTTTCCGAAAACTAATTAACGTAACATAATGAATATAACAGAACGAAATGATGTATTTTATGAATGACAACGAACCGAAACTAAACAAAATTTTCCATTGTGCACAAGTCTAATTGCTAGAGCATTTTTTCTTTCTTCTCTTGGAAGGGTGCATGTGACAGGCACAGGACCAATCAGCACTGTCCAGACAGAGGGTCAGGGGTCATGCAGCCTCATAGGGCATTCAGAGGAGAATGAAAACTCCTCCTACAAGCTTTAACCAGACACTAATAGAAGTCACAAGACTGCTATATACTGCTGAAGAGAAAATGTATTTAGCTGTTTATATTTACTAAAATAATTGCATTTCCATGTTAAGCGCTACGTAAACTGTTGGCACTATATATATCCTGTATAATAATATAGTGAATGCAGGATCCTGGGTTTAGTAACACTTTAAGATTCTATTGAAAAAAAAAAGTGTGACTCTTGGGTGAAAACTTTCATAATTAAATCTCCTAATAATTTACAGTAAATGACTGCACACCTGGATTAATTAGGAATCTTGAATGATCTGCTCACAATTCAGTTTTATTGTATTATATGCTGCCAACATTTTGTGCAAGCGTTCTGCCAAGCCTGAACCCAGTAATAAGGATGATAACAGCAACACAAAACAGAACAATGACATGAGCAGAATAACAATAGTTTAAGTATAGATGAGACTATTTCAACAAGGTAACACATATCTAGAGAGAAGGTAGAGACAATAACCTTGAAAAAGTTGAAAAATATTATAAACAACAGAAAAAAAAGAAAAACATTTTTTCTCTCTTACAGTGCTAACAAATATGTGCTTAAGATAAACTATGCGATGTTTTATGTGCAGGTCAAAAGCGTTCGCTGTAACCAGGAACTCAGAGGATTTAGCTGCAGCAAAGATGACTCCTATTGTAGCAGCTGGAACAGAACCAAACATACTAAAACAGACCGTCAGTCCGAAAGGCTTGTCAGCTGGGGATGCTTCAAGGGCCAAGGTCAGCGCAAAAATTAACTCTTCACTACTGCGAAAAGTATAAAACTAAACTTAGAAACATAAAAGAGTGACAACAGAAAAAATGCCAAGTGGTCCATCTTGTCTATCCATTATATATATATATATATATATATATATATATATATATATATATAATAACATGGGACAAACATAGATCTATAGTCAGAGAACATGGGAACAAACATAGATATAACATGGGACAAACATAGATCTATAGTCAGAGAAAAAAGCAAAACAAAAAACAAATAGACAAAAAAATGCATATATATATATATATGTATATAAATGCATATATATATATATATATATATATATGCATTTTTTTGTCTATTTGTTTTTTGTTTTGCTTTTTTCTCTGACTATAGATCTATGTTTGTCCCATGTATCCTTTGTGATTGTAAAGTCTCTTTTTTTTTTTTTCAATAAAAATAACAAACATGTTATACTTACCTGCTCTGTGTAGTCGATTTGCACAGAGCAGCCCCTCTCCTCCTGTCCTCCAATCCCTCTTCAGCTCTCCTGGCTCCTCCCTCCCCTTTGAGCGCCCCCACAGCAAGCAGCTTGCTATGGGGGCACCCGAGCCAAGCTGCAGCTCTGTGTATCCATTCAGATACAGAGCTGCAGTTTGGCCCCACCCCCTCTCTCATCTCATTGGCTAACTTTGATTGACAGCAGCGGGAGGCAATGAGTAGGGGAGTCACGGCTGAGGCAGTCGTGGACATCGCTGGATAGAGATGGGGCTCAGGTAAGTATTAGGGTGTTGAGGGGGACTGCTGCACAAGAAGGCTTTTTATCTTCATGCATAGAATACCAAAGATTATGACACTTAAGAAGTTTAAGTCTTTATTGATCAGGGGAAAACAACGCATTTTAGGGGAAATGCTCTCTCTTCCTTAGGGCTGGAGCTGTGGATGCTATTGGACAAGCAGTGAGATTAAATTAGGAAACATTGCAAGGCATCCCATTGGCTCCCTCTACTGTCAATCACAGACAGTGAGTCAATGAGGAGAGAGCAGGGCCGAGCCATGCTCCGTGTGTGAATAGACACAGAGCAGCAGCTCGGGAGCAAGCCTGCTCTGGTGCCCCCATAGCAATTTGCTTGCTCTGGAGGCACGCGGAAGGAGGGAGGGGCCAGGAGCACCGGCGGGGGAAAAATAATGGGGAATTTCCCCTTACTTTGGAGAGATTTCCTCTAACCTACTTATGTGTTTTCAACAGGAATTGAAGAGAAATTTCACCAATGGAACAGACAGCAAAAAAAAATATATAAAATACAGTGAGGTTTCAGTGCTATCCAAAATTTTAAAAGAAAGTTTAGCCGGCCGGTCCATTAGGGGCGCAGGGGCGGCGCCCCCCTAGTTTTCATATGGGGATGGATGCAGGACGCCGGACTCATCCGTTTTGTATGAGTTCTTTTTTTTCTTTTCCAAGCACATAATTAGAGCCTGAGACTGTAATGGGCTTGAAAAAGGTTGGGCTCGAGGCGCAGAGTACTGCACCCCAAACCTACCCACTTGTGACAATAGTGAATTAATATTGGCTAGACATGTGCAATTCATTTTGTTCCGAATTCGTTTTTCGTCAAAAGTCGGCATATTCGTGCATCCGGAAGCATTCGAATGAACAAAAGACTATTTGGCAAAATGTTTACAAAGAAAAATGTACTTAAAGAAGGAAAATTAAAAAGAACAAAAATTTGAAAATCAGAAAGAATGAAAATCCGAAATTAAGAATAAAAATTGGAAAAATCCGAAAGAGCAAAAAACATTTGGATAATTTTGTTTTTATGTATTTTCTATTATAATTTAATTATTAACCATTATTATAGTTTTTAAATTATCATTATTATTACTTATTAATAGTAACAACTATAATAATAGTTATAAACTATTAAATTATACGTATTGAAATGTCCCTTAAAATTTGGCTAACTGTTAGTGAACGTAACAAATACAAATTCATCCGAAGTTACGAATTATCGAAATAACGAATGCAGATCACAACGAATGATCCGATAAACGAAAAAAAAAAAAAAAAAAAACGGATGAAACGAAAACAAACAAAAGAAAAACAACAAATTTTTTGGCAGTGCATATGTCTAATATTCGCTATTACCTTCCGGCTTCTCCTCCCGGCCAATCAGGACAGGAGGCGGATCGGGTTTGGCCGGGAGGAGAAGCTGAGGAATCTGTGGAGGGGTGAATGTGGGGGGACCATGCTGTGTAGGGGTGAATGCAGGGAGACCATGCTGTGGAGGGGTGAATGCGTGGGGACCATGCTGTGGAGGGGTAAATGTGGGGGGACCATGCTGTGGAGGGGTGAATGCGGAGGGACCATGCTGTGGAGGGGTGAATGCGGAGGGACCATGCTGTGGAGGGGTGAATGTGGGGGGACCATGCTGTGGAGGGGTGAATGTGCGGGGACCATGCTGTGGAGGGGTGAATGTGGGGGGACCATGCTGTGGAGGGGTGAATGTGGGGGGACCATGCTGTGGAGGGGTGAATGCGGAGGGACCATGCTGTGGAGGAGTGAATGTGGGGGGACCATGCTGTGAAGGGGTAATTGTGGGGGGACCATGCTGTGGAGGGGTGAATGCGGAGGGACCATGCTGTGGAGGTGTGAATGTGGGGGGACCATGCTTTGGAGGGGTAAATGTGGGGGGACCATGCTGTGGAGGGGTGAATGTGGGGGGACCTTGCTGTGGAGGGGTGAATGTGGGGGGACCATGCTGTGTAGGGGTGAATGCAGGGAGACCATGCTGTGGAGGGGTGAATGCGTGGGGACCATGCTGTGGAGGGGTGAATGTGGGGGGACCATGCTGTGGAGGGGTGAATGCGGAGGGACTATGCTGTGGAGGGGTGAATGTGGGGGGACCATGCTGTGTAGGGGTGAATGCGGGGGGACCATGCTGTGAAGGCGTAAATGTGGGGGGACCATGCTGTGGAGGGGTGAATGTGGGAGGACCATGCTGTGTAGGGGTGAATGTGGGGGGACCATGCTGTGGAGGGGTGAATGTGGGGGGACCATGCTGTGGAGGGGTGAATGCGGAGGGACCATGCTGTGGAGGGGTGAATGTGGGGGGACCATGCTGTGGAGGGGTGAATGTGGGGGACCATGCTTTGGAGGGGTGAATGTGGGGGGACCATGCTGTGGAGGGGTGAATGTGGGGGGGCCATGCTGTGGAGGGGTGAATGCGGAGGGACCATGCTGTGGAGGAGTGAATGTGGGGGGACCATGCTGTGAAGGGGTAATTGTGGGGGGACCATGCTGTGGAGGGGTGAATGCGGAGGGACCATGCTGTGGAGGTGTGAATGTGGGGGGACCATGCTGTGGAGGGGTGAATGTGGGGGGACCATGCTGTGGAGGGGTGAATGTGGGGGGACCTTGCTGTGGAGGGGTGAATGGGGGGGACCATGCTGTGTAGGGGTGAATGCAGGGAGACCATGCTGTGGAGGGGTGAATGCGGGGGGGGGCCATGCTGTGGAGGAGTGAATGCGGAGGGACCATGCTGTGGAGGTGTGAATGTGGGGGGACCATGCTGTGGAGGGGTGAATGTGGGGGGACCATGCTGTGGAGGTGTGAATGTGGGGGGACCATGCTGTGGAGGGGTGAATGTGGGGGGACCATGCTGTGGAGGGGTGAATGCGGAGGGACCATGCTGTGGAGGAGTGAATGTGGGGGGACCATGCTGTGGAGGGGTAAATGCGGAGGGACTATGCTGTGGAGGGGTGAATGTGGGGGGACCATGCTGTGTAGGGGTGAATGCGGGGGGACCATGCTGTGTAGGGGTGAATGCGGGGGGACCATGCTGTGAAGGAGTAAATGTGGGGGGACCATGCTGTGGAGGTGTGAATGTTGGAGGACCATGCTGTGTAGGGGTGAATGTGGGGGGACCATGCTGTGGAGGGGTGAATGTGGGGGGACCATGCTGTGGAGAGGTGAATGTGGGGGGACCATGCTGTGGAGAGGTGAATGTGGGGGGACCATGCTGTGGAGGGGTGAATGCGGAGGGACCATGCTGTGGAGGGGTGAATGTGGGGGGACCATGCTGTGGCGGGGTGAATGTGGGGGGACCATGCTGTGTAGGGGTGAATGCGGGGGACCATGCTGTGGAGGGGTGAATGTGGGGGGACCATGCTGTGGAGAGGTGAATGTGGGGGGACCATGCTGTGGAGGGGTGAATGCGGAGGGACCATGCTGTGGAGGGGTGAATGCGGGGGGACCATGCTGTGGAGAGGTGAATACGGGGGGACCATGCTGTGGAGGGGTGAATGTGGGAGGACCATGCTGTGTAGGGGTGAATGCGGGGGGACCATGCTGTGAAGAGGTGAATGTGGAGGGACCATGCTGTGGAGAGGTGAATGTGGGGGGACCATGCTGTGGAGAGGTGAATGTGGGGGGACCATGCTGTGGAGGGGTGAATGTGGGGGGACCATGCTGTGGAGGGGTGAATGTGGAGGGACTATGCTGTGGAGGGGTGAATGCGGGGGGACCATGCTGTGGAGAGGTGAATACGGGAGGACCATGCTGTGGAGGGGTGAATGCGGGGGGACCATGCTGTGGAGGGGTTTGTTTTCCGCCCCCCCCCAAAAAAAAGTTCAGCACCAGCTGCCACTGTCTACTATAAAACAAAAATATAAAATGTATGATGATAGTGCTGACATGCATGGTCCCCACCCCTCACAACCCTTGAATGCTAGTCCTGGTAGATCCTCTTTTTGAACCTGCAACCTGACTTTGTGCTTTCTGGGATGCTGAAAAAAACCTGCACAGTTATATAGGGCGAGCACCCCATACAATGGAAAATGTAGAAACTATAGATGGAAAAATGTAGAAACCAAGGGGGTATGAGACCACCAATAAGTCATATTTGTATGTCTCTTCATCTCCCACCAAGCCTTCAATGTACACTCTTTTATAAAAGTGGTTTGTGCTGAGCTGGGTATATATTATCTTAAAAGGTCAATGGAATCCTTTTGAACGAAAAACAAAGCAAACATTTTTACATTGCCTGGGAAATTTAGTACATGGAGCACCAGGGACCAAACACCTTGCAGTGATGAAATAAAGCCGCAAGCAATAGCTTCTGATTTGGGGCAGTGGGCCTGTCCCTGTGGCCCTGATATATTATGTTTTATTCTATATACATACATAATACCTATAGATGTGGACACAGGCTTCGTCAGCTGTGTAGATAACTGCTTAGCCTGACACTATGTATATCCCAGTTCTAATAAAGTGAAATGTGTTGCTGTATGTGGGATCTAGGAAGTTTTCATATGACAGTTTCTTTTATCAGAGCCTGTAATCAGCACCAAGGTCAAATAGCAGATAGGATAACCATACAGGCTGACACCTCTAATCTGACAGGGAGAGTATGAAAAGGTGAATAATTAAAAAAAAAAAACAAATAATTTATGAGACATAAGGCTGCCCCAGTTATCACAGTGGAGATTCAGATTATTACAAATGCAAAATTAGCTGCTTGCCGACCAGCTGCTGCAGTTTTACTGCGGCAGAATGGCACGTTTGGGTGAAACGACGTTACCTTACGTCGCTTCGCCTTTTGGCCACTAGGGGCGCACGCGCGGCGTGTGCACGGAGCCGATGCATGTGCTCGGCGGGCGCGATGACCGCCGGGCTCCCGCAATCGCTCGTGACAGAGCGAGAACCGGGATCTGTGCATCTAAGCACACAGATCCTGGTTCTCACAGGGGAGTAGAGACAGATCGTGTGTTCATACTAAGTATGAATACCGATCTCTCTCTCCTCCTAGACAGTCCCATCCTCCCTACAGTTAGAACACACCCATGGAACACAGTTAACCCCTTCCCTGCCAGTGACATTTATACAGTAATCAGTGCATTTTTTTTTAGCACTGATCGCTGTATAATTGTCAATGGTCCCAAAAATGTGTCAAAAGTGTCCAATTTGTCCGCCGCAATATCGCTGTCCCGATAAAAATCGCAGATCGCCGTCATTACTAGTAAAAATAAAAATAAAAACTTTTTGCGCAAACCAATCAATATACGCTTATTGCGTTTTTTTTTTTTACCAAAAATATGTAGAAGAATACATACCGACCTAAGCTGAGGAAAAAATTTGTTTTTTTCATAAAAAATGTGGGATATTTATTATAGCAAAAAAGCAAAAGTTATTGGGGGTTATTTACAAAAGGAAAATCCACTTTGCACTTTGCACTGAAAGTGCACTTGGAAGTGCAGTCACTCTAAATCTAAGGGGTAGATCTGAAATGAGGGGAAGCTCTGCTGATTTTATGATCCAATCATGTGCAAGCTAAAATGCTGTTTTTTATTTTCCCTGCATGTCCTCCTCAGATCTACAGCGACTTTACTTTCAAGTGCACTTACAGTGCAAAGTGGATTTTCCTTTAGTAAATAACCCTCATTGTGTTTTTCTCAAAATCATCGCTCTTCTTTTGTTTATAGCGCAAAAATGAAAAACCGCAGAGGTGATCAAATACCACCAAAAGAAAGCTCTATTTGTGGGAAAGAAAGGACATTAATTTTGTTTGGGTACAGTGTCACACGACCGCGCAATTGTCAGTTAAAGCGACGCAGTGCCGTTTCGCAAAAAATGGCCTGGTCATTCAGCAGCCAAATCTTCCGGGGCTGAAGTGGTTAATGACTGATAATTGTTAAAGTCCAACTTTAATTAAAAAGTGTTTTTCTTTTTTTTGTAATCAGTCATGAGATCATTTTAAGGGTAAATTCCAGTGCAGTCCCACTGCACCCTCACTGTAATGCCCCGTACACACGGTCGGACTTTGTTCGGACATTCCGTCAACAAAATCCATGGATTTTTTCCGACGGATGTTGGCTCAAACTTGTCTTGCATACACACGGTCACACAAAGTTGTCTGAAAATCCAATCGTTCTAAACGCGGTGACGTAAAACACGTACGTCGGGACTATAAACGGGGCAGTGGCCAATAGCTTTCATCTCTTTATTTATTCTGAGCATGCGTGGCACTTTGTCCGTCGGATTTGTGTACACACGATCGGAATTTCTGACAACGGATTTTGTTGTCGGAAAATTTTATCTCCTGCTCTCAAACTTTGTGTGTCGGAAAATCCGATGGAAAATGTCCGATGGAGCCCACACACGGTCGGAATCTCCAACAACACGCTCCGATCGGACATTTTCCATCGGAAAATCCGACCGTGTGTACGGGGCATTAGACAATGAAAAATGTCTTGTCTCTGGTGTGGCCAGTTCACATCAATGTGTTGCAGTGGTGTGCGCTGAAAAAAAAGTCCTGTCTGACTGCATGCCCGTCGATAGCAATTTCTGAAATGTCACTGTGGGACATTTCAATAAAGTTTGTTTTAAAAAAAAAAGGTGAACAGTGCAATGCACCGGGATTGGCGCATCAGCACTGCCGGTACCACAACGCACACCAGCCGCTGTGTTTTAATGTAGTGTCTGGTGTGAATGGGCCCTTAAAGCTCAACTCTCAGCTCAACTTTTATTACTCAAAAAAGGCTCCCCAACCTGTGTTAACCACTTGCCTACCGGGCACAATTTTTTTTTATAATTTTCTCCACACAAATAGAGCTTTCTTTTGGTGGTATTTAATCACTGCTGTTTTTTTTTTTTTTTTTTTTACAAAAAAAAAAAAAAAAAAGACCAAAAATTTTGAGAAGTAAATGTTTTCTACGTTTTTTCTGTCAGTAAATTTTGTAACTAAGTAATTTTTCGCCTTCACTGATGTGCGCTGATGAGGCGGCACTGATAGGCTGAACTGGTGGGCACTGATGAGGCGCCACTTATGGGCACTGATTAGGTGGCACTGATGAGGAGGCACTAATATGCCGCACTTATGGACATTGATAGGTGGCACTGAGCTCTGATAGGCGGCACTGATGGGCACTGTTAGGTGGCACTGATGGGCACTAATAGCTAATAGGTGGCACTGGTGGGCACTGATAGGTGGCACTAGTGGGCACTGATAGGCGGCACTGGTGGGCAGTGATGGGTGACACTGATGGGCATTACTGATAGGCATTGATTGACAACAGTGATGGGCATTGATGGGCAGCACTGATAGGCGGCACTGATGGCCAGCACTGACTGGCATTGCTAATGGGCACTGATTGGTGGCACTTGTGGGCAGCGGTGGGCACTGATTGCTGCCATTGGTGGGCACTGATAGCTGGCATTGGTGGGCAATGGTGGGCACTGAATTGTGACACTATTTTGCAATATGGTAATCAGGGGACTGATGATCACATGATCATGATTACATTTCTACATGTCCCCTGGCGTGGAGATGCCGCTGATCAGCTCTCCTCGCCAAAACACTCTGTCAGTGTGAGGCGAGGAGAGCCGATTACCAGCACCTCCTTGTTTACATGTGACCGGCTGTGATTGGACACAGCTAATCACATGGTTAAAGAGCCGCGGACACGGCTCTTTCCAGAGATCGAGGTTGCGCCGTGTCCTAGCAACACGGCGCGGTCGCGATCGGCACGTTGCGCTCCCCCGAGGGCGCACGAGAGCGGCCGTTCTGGGACGCCGCCATATGAAGGCGTCCCAGAACGAGAGCCGCACCATCCGCCTTCATTTGCGGGCAGCAAGCAGTTAAAGAAGAAAAAATAAAAAAAGTTTGTCAAGTACTAACCTTCAGGCTGGGTTTACACTTATGCGAATTGGAAGCAGGTTTCCCCGCATCCAATTCGCATGACAGGAGAGTGTGACCGGCTCTCAATGCAGCCAGTTCACACATCCCTGGGGTGGCCGCGGTGCGCACTGCAGAAGGGTCCTGTGCGTCTTTGGCTCTGTTTCAGGTCTGAATTCAGGCAAAAATTTCGGACATAATTTGGAGCTGAAACAGTGAACCGGGGCGCTGTGCACTCCATGCTGCGGGCTGCGCCCACACTGTGAGCCCAGTCTAAATCCAGGACTGACCCCCAGGCCATCTTCTTCCTTGCCTAATAATGTCTTTGCCTATAATGTCTACCGGACAGAATGATGGCCAGCGTCCCTCAACCTGGAAGACTGAGGACATACTCGGGGGGGGGGGGGGGTCACCATGGTGACCAGAGAGCGGTCGCCTGACTTCTTTATTTGTGCATCAGCATAGCCATATACTGTCCAACTTGGAAAACAGCCAAAGATGAGGAGGTTTCTGCAATGTCATGTGACCAGCCTGTGGACTTAAGTAAAGTATTAAAACACAATATATTATAGCTAGTAGGATCCACAAAAAGGGTAGCGGTTTTGGGGGGGGGGGGGGGGGGATTTGGGGGGAGGTTTTTTTGGAGTTCGGTTTAAAATAGCTACTGCAGCACAAGTTCTTTTTAACCACTTCAGCCCCGGAAGATTTTACCCCCTTCCTGACCAGAGCACTTTTTACAATTTGGCACTGCGTCACTTTAACTGACAATTGCGCAGTCTTTCAACGCTATACCCAAACAAAATTTGCGTCCTTTTTCCCACAAATAGAGCTTTCTTTTGGTGGTATTTGATCACCTCTGCAGTTTTTATTTTTTGCACTATAAACAAAAAAAGAGCGACAATTTAAAAATAAAAACAATATTTTTCACTATTTACGATAATAAATATCCCCCAAAAGTTTAAAAAAAAAAAAATGTTTTCATCAGTTTAGGCCAATATATATTCTTCTACATATTTTTAGTAAAAAGAAAATCGCAATAAGCGTATATTGATTGGTTTGTGCAAAAGTTACAGGGGTTGATTTACTAAAGGGAAAAAGACTGTGCACTTTGCAAAGTGCAGTTGCCCTTTTCAAGAGTACTTGCTCCAGAGCTTGGTAAATGACCAGAAGCTCTGCTGACTTCTATCATCCAATCATGTGCCAGCAAAAATGCAGTTTTTTTTAATTTTCCTTGCACGGGATTGGTTACTCTTTGCAAAGTGAAGCCTTACCTCTTTTACTAAGCTCTGGAGCAATTGCACTTGCAGAGGCCAACTGCCCTGTGCAAAGTGCACAGTTTTTTTGCTTTTAGTAAATCAACCCCTATAGTGTCTACAAACTATGGGAAAGATTTATGGCATTTTTATTACTATTTTTTTTTCACTAGTAATGACGGCGATCTGCGATTTTTAGCGGTACTGCAACATTGCGACGGACAGATCAGAGACTTTTGACACATTTTTGGGACCATTGGTATTTATACAGCGATCAGTGCTATAAAAATGCATTGATTACTGTGTAAATGTCACTGGCAGGGAAGGGGTTAACACTAGGAGGCGATCAAGGGGTTAACTGTGTGTTCCCTCAGCATGTTCGAACTGTGTGGGGATGGGAGTGACTAGGAGAGAAGCCATATCGTTTTTCCTACTTAGGAAGAAATGATATGGCTCCTCTCCTCTGACAGCACAGGGATTTGTGTGCTGGCGCTCGTGCACGCGATCGTGCATGGCCAGTGGCGACCGCACCCGCCAGCCACGCGCATCGGGTCCCCTGCGCCACAGTAGGCACGTGCACCCTCTGGTGGCCGAGAACGGATAGGACGCACCCTTATGGGATTTCACCCAGGAGAGCCATTGTGCCGCAGTATACCTGCGTGACATGGTCGGCAAGAGGTTAAAGTAAACTTGTCCTGACAGCAACACATGGCTACAATTTGCCAGTTGCCTTGCATTATGTGGAGCCACTTCTGTTGCTTTCAGTATAACTGGCCTAAACCTAGTATGCAGATTATACAAAGGAGAACAAGGAAGTGGGATTTTAAATGAAGTACGTGGAGGGTCAAGTGTTGTGTGGAGTTATAATTAACATATCTATAATATGTGTAAAAGAGTAGGACATTTGTCTCATAATAATTCATATTCGAAAGAAAATGTATATACTATACATGTAATTAAATACCTGCAAAGAGTAAAATATTGAATGAAAAACTTTATTTCATACATAAGTACATAATTCATAAATAATCCAAAAAATGGATAGCACATGATACATATAGAAAAGCCCAAAATTTGATAACACATGATTGGAATATAATCAAATACATAATGCATGAACAGAATTCACAATGATATGGTAGGATACAGTATACGATTTGAACATGACATCTGTTAGCTCAACGCGTTTCGTGACTTGATGTCACTCATCAGGATCAAGCGTGTGCACATGCAAGATATCTAGGGTATCCATGTGCAATTGATAAGGGCACTGAGGGTCATGAGTGTCCCCACATGGAGAACATCTTTTCCGGGAGCTGAGATGGCATGTTAGGCGACAGACAGCCCAACAGGCAACCCTCCAAAGGACGGTCATGCATTAGGCTGTGATATATGAGTAAGCATTTGTGATCGCAAAAACCAAATTGGGGCTGGTGACATCGCACAGAGACAAGCTCTGAGACATGATGTGCATGTATGAGGAGAAAAGCCAGAGTATGCAGATTGGTAAAGCCAAAGAAAAGTCATTATTATTACAGGTATTTACAGTGCCTTGAAAATGTATTCATACCCCTTGAAATGTTCCACCTTTTTTAATGTTATAATCAAAAACATAAATGTATTTTATTGGGATTTTATGATAGATCAACACAAAGTGGCACATAATGGTGAAGTGAAAGGAAAATGATAAATGGTTTTCCAAATTGTTTTACAATAAATATGTGAAAAGTGGTGTGCATTTGTATTCAGTCCCCCTACTTAGTCCCCCAATACTTTGTAGAACCACCTTTCACTGCAATTACAGCTGCAAGTCTTTTTGGAGATGTCTCTACCAGCTTTGCACATCTAGAGAGTGACATTTTTCCCATTCTTCTTTGCAAAATAGCTCAAGCTCTGTCAGATTGGATGGGGAGCGTCTATCAACAGCAATTTTCAAGTCTTGCTACAGATTGTCAATTGGATTTAGGTCTGGAATTTGACTGGGCCATTATAACACATGAATATGCTTTGATCCAAACCATTCAATTATAGCTGTATGTTTTGTGTCGTTGTCCTGCTGGAAGGAGAACCTCTGCCCCAGTCTCAAGTCTTTTGCAGGCTCTAACTGGTTTTCTTCTGTGATTGCCCTGTATTTGGCTCCATCCATCTCCCCATCAACTCTGACCAGCTTCCCTGTCCCTGCTGAAGAAAAGCATCCCCACAACATGATGCTGCCACCACCATGTTTCACGGTGGGGATGGGGTGTTCATGGTGATGTACAGTGTTAGTTTTCCGCCACACGTAGCGTTTTGCTTTTCGGCCAAAAAAGTTCAATTTTGGTCTCATCAGACCAGAGCACCTTCTTTCAGATATTTGCTGTGTCCCCCACATGGCTTCTTGCAAACTTTCTTTCAACAATGTCTTTCTTCTTGTCGCTCTTCCATAAAGGCCAGATTTGTGGAGTACACGACTAATAGTTGTCCTGTGGAGAGATTCTCCAACCTGAGCTGTGGATCTCTGCAGCTCCTCCAGAGTTACCATGGGCCTCTTGGCTGCTTCTCTGATGAATGCTCTCCTTGCCCGGCCTGTCAGTTTAGGTGGATGGCCATGTCTTGGTAGGTTTGCAGTTGTGCCATACTCTATCCATTTTCAGATGGATTGAACAGTGCTCCATGAGATGTTCAAAGCTTGGGATTATTTTTTTAATAACCTAAGCTTTAAACTTCTCTGCAACTTTATCCCTGACCTGTCTGGTGTGTTCCTTGACCTTCATGATGGAGTTTGTTCACTAAGGTTCTCTAACAAACCTCTGAGGGCTTCACAGAACAGCTGTATTCATACTGAGATTAAATGACACACAGGTGGACTCTATTTAGTAAATTAGGCAATTGGTTCCACTAGATTTTAGTTAGGGGTATCAGAGTAAAGGGGGCTGAATACAAATGCATGCCACACTTTTCAGATATTTGTTTATTTAAAAAAATTGAAAACCATTTATCATTTTCCTTCCACTTCACAATTATGTGCCATTTTGTGTTGGTCTATCACATAAAAATCCCATTAAAATGATTTTATGTTTTTTGTTGTCACATGACAAAATGTGGAAAATTTCAAGGGGAATGAATACTTTTTCAAGGCACTGTATATAGCACTGACAAATCAGCACTTTACTTATTATACACATTCATATTAGTCCCTACCCCCAAGGAGCTTACAATGTAGGGTCCCTGTCTCACATGCATACATACATATACGAGGGGGGCCAATTTAGTCAGGAGCAAATTAGCCTACCAATATGTCTTTTATGACAGGTCTCCTGTAATGATAGCAGTAGTTCTAAACCTGGTTCACAATAGCCTGTGGAGAAAGAAAGGTAAAGACATTGTTTAAGTGACTTTTCTGTAAGGCGATATCTTTTTATCTACCTGCAAATTCTATAAGGTTTGGGAGCCTAAGCGGGAACATTATCTTAGACTCTGGAAGCTCAGCTCGCTAATCAGTAGGCAGTGATTTACATCGGGAATCGGACGACGTGAAGCCCTTACAAAGATTTGTTTTAAACTTTTTTAGAACGTATTTTCAATCAATCTCCCTGAACAAAACCACTAGTTTTCTCCAGAACATAATAACAGACTTGTGAGCGACTACAGGCTTGAAAAGCACTTAAAAAAATAAAGAAGAGAAAAATCCTAGGTCACTTACACAAAAAAATACAAAGTAGCAGCGGGGAATCTTGCATGGATTTTAAGAAGTGTTTCATTGAAGAACACTGAATTGCATTTGAAACATACTTAGTTCTGCATTGAGAGGGCAAAATAATGGTGTTTTTATCCCTTCACTTCACAGGGAAAGTTTTCTGACGAAGTTTTGAGCAAAGAGAACGCGTATTGGTCGGAGCAGCCGCGAAGGCGTCCACAGTTGTCCGATGTATCGGTGTGCGCCAAGGCTGGGGATTTGGGTTTTCAAGTTTGTTTCATTAAAAACAGCCTGACGGCTGCCTTTGTCAGAAGCTGCCCTCTTTATCACATAATTGGAGATCATTCTGTGAAAGTGCTGTTTAAGCCAGGTAAGATATATATATATATATATGTGTGTGTGTATGGGAAATTGTCCACAAGGTTTAGGAGTGTGTCTATGGGAATGCTCACAACCTTTCCTCATAACTAATATCCTCCAGACCCTTTATTAGCTTTGTTGCCCTTCTCTGTACTCGCTCCATTTCCAGTACATCCTTCCTGAGGACTGGTGCCCAGAACTGGACAGCATACTCCAGGTGCGGCCGGACCAGAGTCTTGTAGAGCTGGAGAATTATTGTTTTATCTCTGGAGTTGATCCCCTTTTTAATGCATGCCAATATTCTGTTTGCTTTGTTAGCAGCAGCTTGGCATTACATGACATTGCTGAGCCTATCATCTACTAGGACCCCCAGGTCCTTTTCCATCCTAGATTCCCCCAGAGGTTCTCCCCCCCAGTGTATAGATTGCATTCATATTTTTGCCACCCAAATGCATTATTTTACATTTTTCTACATTAAACCTCATTTGCCATGTAGTTGCCCACCCCATTAATTTGTTCAGATCTTTTTGCAAGGTTTCCATATCCTGCGAAGAAGTTATTGCCCTGCTTAGCTTAGTATCGTCTGCAAATACAGAGATTGAACTGTTTATTCCATCCTCCAGGTCGTTTATGAACAAAATAAATATAAATAAATAAATAATAAATAAATAATTTATATATACACAGTATCTCACAAAAGTGAGTACACCCCTCACATTTTTGTAAATATTTTATTATATCTTTTATAAACACTGCTATCCCCTTCCCGCCGAGCGTACGCAGATGTGCGTACTCGGATTTCCGGGGTTATACCGGGATAATGCCCGCAGCTGCAGGCATTATCCAGGTACTGTTTTTTAGAGCCGGCGATCGACTATCTAGGTATAACAACCGATGCAGCTAAAAGCCACTCGGCTGTTATACCGGAGGAGCGGGAGGGGACACCCCCCCTCCCGCCGCTCTTACCGGGCCTCCTGTTCCATCGGGAGGCCCGGTGACCAATCAGCTGCCTCAGGCGGCTGTGGACGGACTGGAACGAAGCCATGAGCAGCTTCGTTCCAGCCTCCTAATCGTAAACACGGAAGCGAGGTCATGACGTCACTTCCCGTTTACTCGGCTGCCAATGGCGCCGGTTTAAAAAAAATACACAGTATTCAGAATCGCCGAAAACGGCGGTCTGAATACTTTGAAGTGCAAAGGAGGGATCAGGGGTCTTTTAGATTACTGTCACAAGGGATGTATACATTCCTTGTGACAGCAATAAAAGTGATCAAAAAATATATATATTTTTTTTTAAACACAATTTATTAATATAAAAATAAATAAAATAAATAAGAAAATATTTTTTGTTAAAGCGCCCCCCGTCCCCGCGAGCTCGCGCAGCAAAGAAAACGCATACGGAAGTCGCGCCCGCATATGTAAATGGTGTTCAAATCACACATGTGAGGTATCGCCGCGATCAGCAGAGTGAGAGCAATAATTCTAGCACTAGACCTCCTCTGTAACTCTAACATGGTAACCGTAAAATAAATTTAAAGCATCGCCTATGGAGATTTTTAGGTACCGTAGTTTGTCGCCATTCCACGAGTGCGTGCAATTATAAAGCCTGACATGTTTGGTATCTATTTACTCGCCGTAACATCATCTTTCACATTATACAAAGAAATTGGGCTAATTTTACTGTTTGGTTTTTTTAAAATACATGAAAGTGTCCGTTTTCCCAAAAAGTTGCACTTAAAACACCGCTGCACAAATACCGTGTGACATAAAATATTCCAACAATCGCCATTTTATTCTCTAGATTCTCTGCTAAAAAATATATATATATATAATGTTTGGGGGCTCTAAGTAATTTTGTAGCAAAAAATATGGATTTTAACTTGTAAAAAAACAAATGTCAGAAATAGGCTTAGTCATGAAAGTGTTATACAAGCTGTACACTCACTACTTTACATTGTAGCAAAGTGTCATTTCTTCAGTGTTGTCACATGAAAAGATAGAATAAAATATTTACAAAAATGCGAGGGGTGTACTCACTTTTGTGAGATACTGTATATGTTAAGGACTAATGTCAACAATGTTTTCCCTCAGAATGAGATGGCCAAAGGAGCCCTGCATGAGGAGCACCGAAGGAAAATATGGTTGCATGGTGTCACTGGGGTCATTTACTAAAACTAAAGAGTTCTAAATCTGGTGCAGCTCTGCATAGAATCCAATCAGCTTCCAGGTTTTATTGTCAAAGCTTAATTGAACAAGCTGAAGTTAGAAGCTTATTGGCTACCATGCACAACTGCATCAGATTCTGAGTGTTCCCGTTTTAGTAACTCTCCCCCAATGTCACATACAATGTTAAGGGCTGCAACAAGATGTTCCATAAGGTGCTTAGACACAGGGCTTTTTTTCAGCTGGAACTTGGTGGAACTCAGTTCCACCGCCTTTGGCTCAGGCCCTTTGCTCCCTACTCACCACTATCACTTGTAAACACAGAAGTCTGGCTTCTGAGCCAGACTTCTGTGAGTGCAGGATGGGGACCTGGAAGATGAGTGCAGGATGGGGACCTGGGAGATGAGTGCAGGATGGGGACCTGGAAGATGAGTGCAGGATGGGGACCTGGGAGATGAGTGCAGGATGGGGACCTGGGAGATGAGTGCAGGATGGGGACCTGGGAGATGAGTGCAGGATGGGGACCTGGGAGATGAGTGCAGGATGGGGACCTGGAAGATGAGTGCAGGATGGGGACCTGGGAGATGAGTGCAGGATGGGGACCTGGGAGATGAGTGCAGGATGGGGACCTGGGAGATGAGTGCAGGATGGGGACCTGGAAGATGAGTGCAGGATGGGGACCTGGGAGATGAGTGCAGGATGGGGACCTGGAAGATGAGTGCAGGATGGGGACCTGGGAGATGAGTGCAGGATGGGGACCTGGGAGATGAGTGCAGGATGGGGACCTGGGAGATGAGTGCAGGATGGGGACCTGGGAGATGAGTGCAGGATGGGGACCTGGAAGATGAGTGCAGGATGGGGACCTGGGAGATGAGTGCAGGATGGGGACCTGGGAGATGAGTGCAGGATGGGGACCTGGGAGATGAGTGCAGGATGGGGACCTGGGAGATGAGTGCAGGATGGGGACCTGGAAGATGAGTGGAGGATGGGGACCTGGGAGATGAGTGCAGGATGGGGACCTGGGAGATGAGTGCAGGATGGGGACCTGGGAGATGAGTGCAGGATGGGGACCTGGAAGATGAGTGCAGGATGGGGACCTGGGAGATGAGTGCAGGATGGGGACCTGGGAGATGAGTGCAGGATGGGGACCTGGGAGATGAGTGCAGGATGGGGACCTGGAAGATGAGTGCAGGATGGGGACCTGGAAGATGAGTGCAGGATGGGGACCTGGGAGATGAGTGCAGGATGGGGACCTGGAAGATGAGTGCAGGATGGGGACCTGGGAGATGAGTGCAGGATGGGGACCTGGAAGATGAGTGCAGGATGGGGACCTGGGAGATGAGTGCAGGATGGGGACCTGGAAGATGAGTGCAGGATGGGGACCTGGGAGATGAGTGCAGGATGGGGACCTGGAAGATGAGTGCAGGATGGGGACCTGGAAGATGAGTGCAAGATGGGGACCTGGGAGATGTAGGTGCCCGGGTGCAGTGCGGATGCTAACACCCCCACTGGATGATCTCCCTGCAAATGAAAGAGGCGGAGCCACCGCCAGTGTACAGGGAGGTACTAGGGAAGAAGAGGGGGGAAGGTGAGATGTGGATGGACGATGCAAAGATAAGCAGCCGTGGAGGAAGGCTCTGCCCTCTGTGTAGCGCACCCCGGAACTCTGCACTATATATGTAGCACAACCCTAAACTCTGCACTCTGTGTGTAACCCTACCAAACTCTGCACTATATACATAATGCACTCCTGGAATGTAATGCCCCTTTGACCAGTTCTCGACCGGCTCCTGTAGATATACGTCGGCAGAATGGAACGGCTGTGCAAAGTAACGTACCCGTACGTTACTTTGTATTTGCTGCCGTGTGCACGCACGCGCGCCGCGATCTCCGTGAGTCAGGTCGCAGGTCCCGCGGACTCGATCGCCGCGGGCATACCCACGATCGCCTCGCGGAGAGGACGAACAGGGAGATGCCGTTGCAAACAGCATCTCCCCATTCTGCCTAGTGACAAGTGTCACTGGATCTCTGCTCCCTGTCATCGGGAGCAGAAATCAGTGTACTGACACACACAGCCCATCCCCTCTACAGTTAGAATCACTCCCCTAGGACACACTTAACCCCTCCCCGCCCCCTAGTGGTTAACCCCTTCACTGCCAGTGTCATTTACACAGGAATCAGTGCATTTTTATAGCACTGATTGCTGTATAAATGCCAATGGTCCCAAAAATGTGTCAAAAATGTCCAATGTGTCCGCCAAAATGTCGCAGTCACAATAAAAATCGCTGATCGCCGCCAAAACTAGTAAAAAAAAAAATTATTTAAAAAAATGCCATAAAACTATCCCCTATTTTGTAAACGCTATAACTTTTGCGCAAACCGATCAATAAATGCTTATTGCGATTTTTTTTTTACCAAAAATATGTAGAAGAATACGTATCGGCCTAAACTGAGGAAAAAAAATGTTTTTTTATATATTTTTTGGGGATATTTATTATAGCAAAAAATAATGCGTTTTTTTCAAAATTGTCGCTCTTATCTTGTTTATAGCGCCAAAAATCGCAGAGGTGATCAAATACCACCAAAAGAGAAATCTATTTGTGGGAAAAAAAGGACGTCAATTTTGTTTCGGAGCCACGTCGCATGACCGCACAATTGTCAGTTAAAGCGACGCAGTGCCGAATCGCAAAAAGTGCTCTGGTCAGGAAGGGGGTAAATCCTTCCGAGGCTGAAGTGGTTAAGACCCTCTCACTATTAGTATGATTTCACCATAACCACTAAGTATTTGTGGTTTGGAGGGGGTGTGTGTGGGGGGAGGGGGTTTTGGGGGTTATGGTTGAGTTCCTGCACCTATTTTCTGAGAAAAAAAGGCCTGCTTAGACATAAAATGTTAAAAATATCCTCAGTAGATCATATACTTCAGTCTTGTATGGATCGAATTCAGCATTTAATTACCATAAATAAATGGAGAAGGTAAGAAATGCATAAATGTAAAAGGATCCTGGTGCACTAATCTGTAAAATGGCTGTACAAAAAAGACAAGACTTTTCTAGCAAACTTGCTAGAAAGTTGAAGGTGAGGTTCGGCTCACAAAAATAACTTAAAACTAGCAATATACAGTATTACCGACCGAAAAACGCACCGCAGTTGAATTCACAGTAATGAGTTTTAGAGCAATTATAACAAGTTTAAAATAAGTAAGTCCATATCAATTGAGGCACATTCACTTAAAAAACAAAATACCCAATTTTCAAGAGATTTGCTTTTATGCCAAACAGACCTATACAAAGGTGTATTGAGTTGCAGGCTCTTCAATAATTAAACCAGTAAGTGTTCTTCTTTCTAGTGCACACGGGTGCCTCAGTCGAGAAAATACAAATAGAATTTCAAGCAGGGCCTGGGGCAACGATGAAAATGGTGCGTTCAGTTAATGTTCGTGGAGCTGACGGTGGAATACAAGAGCTGGAAAACCCAATAGACCGCATGGCTCTTTCAAAGCTGCAGAAGATTCTTGGCACAAGTGAGATTACGCAAAAGGTAAGTCTATCAACAAACACCTTTAGGTTAAGCCAATCCTGCTGAATACTGATTAGAGCAATGTAACTCTGTGTTCATTTATTTATTTCCTTTATCTATGTAGCAATGATATAGTATATGATGCTTTACAGAGTATATACATGTTTCATATTAGTCTCTGCCCTAGAGGAGCTTACAGTCTAATGTCATATTAGCATATGCATGTACAAGCTTAGTTAAAAAAAAAACTCATAAATTGAGTTTGTGAATACTGGGATTCAGTAATTTGACTTCTAAATTAATTTAGCAGAAATGTCTGGTGTGAGCTGGTGTATTCCTTAGGTGTCAAATAGGGTGAATAACTAGTGCACTACTCTGTGTCTGATAAAACAACTACAAAATAAAAGTATTAAGAAGGAAAGAACAAGTATAAAGCTGCTATTCCTTGTAGTCTCACCACATACATAGACCATAATAATCAGAATATATGAAATGGCGCTAAATCTAAATCCAAAAAGTGCTCACATACAAAGATATATATATATATATATATATATGTATATAAATATATATATATATATGTGTGTATATATATATATATATATATATATATATATATATATATATATATAAACACAGGCTTTTTTCAGTGGGAACAAGGTTCCGGCACCTCCACAACTGAATGTATTTTTTGGCAAAGATTGCTGGGGTGTGCTGGAGGGTCTATTGATGCTGGCTGCTGGGGATCTATTGTCTTTGTTGGGAGTCTATTTTTGTGTGGGGGGGGGGGTCTATTGTTATCGGGCAGGTCTATTGTTGCTGGCAGGGGGTCTACTGTTGTTGGGAAAGATCTACTATTGAGGGAGAGGTCTACTGTTACTGGGAAAGAGCTACTATTGAGGGAGAGGTCTACTGTTGCTGGCTGCTGGAGGATCTGTTGTTGCCGGTGGGGTCTATTGTTGTTGGGGTGGTATTATGTTGCGGGGGGGAAGGTCTGTTGTTGTGTGGGGGATCTATTGTTGCTGGAGGGTCTACTGTTGCTGGGGTGGGGGTCTATCAAATTCCGTACAAATTACTTTGTGGCACAAAATGAAACTTGGTTTTGTGTTCGCTAAAAGGGATGATTTTGGGAAGTGGGTAGGGGTTGGAGCCAAGAGACAGTGCTCAGAGGTGGGTAGGGGGCAGAGACGAAGGGTGACTCAGGAGGAGGGAGTTCCTGCACCTATTTTCTGAGAAAAAAAGCCCTGTATAAACATAAATGCAAACAATAACACAGTTGATAAATGTCATTTAGGAGTGACTGCAATATGCCAAAATCCAGTGAAATAAGTGAAAATAACATAGTTGATGAAAAAATGTTAACATACTGAAAAGTGAACACAATATGTTAAGCGAAAAAAAAAGTCCAGTGAAAAAACAAAGAGTGAATATCAAAAAAAAATTATAGTTCTTAGTGAGAGTGCTAGGAGATCTAAACTTCCTTCACCCAATCATGTGCAAGCAAAAGGGTAGCTTCAAAATCCAGTATTGAAAAATTACTCATGCAATCCGGTGCTTAGTCCAAAGAGATAGATACATTCCACCAATAAGTGCATTGGTGGAGTGTATCTATCTCTTTGGACTATCCCTTGATAAAGTCACGTTTCAGTGACGCAATGCGTCTGGAGGAGCCAGATGACGTCGCGGCCGAGTCTATTTTTTTATGTTGATTTCTTTGCAATTAGGTAAATAGTAAATGTGACATATATTTAGTTTTCTTTTTTTTTTTTTTTTTTTTAAAGTAAAGCTTTATTTAAGAGCAGTGCAGTACATTGAAATTAAATCCAAAGGTATACTGACCAATCCCGTGCAAATAAGGGATTGATATTAGAAAAGTACAAATCTGTTAAATCGACATTCAAAACAACTTATATTTGCTATAGTAACAGTAGGGAAGGCTGAGTCTTATGTTCCCTGTGTGGGTTGACAATCCTAACACCCCTAACAGGAGATCGCACTGTGTCAGGAGCCCCCCCATCTCCAGGGAAAATGTTAAGGATCTCCCGGGACCCTTACTGGCCCCTGAGGTAAAGATAGGGACTACTAGAAAAGCCATCAGGCCCCTTCAGTAGCTCCCATTTATCTGGCAATAGTCCGTTTTGAATCCATGACTCAAACACACTATTCAAAGTCTGATGGCTACTTAAGAAATTCTATTATATTGCAAACTAGTGAGTTAAGTATTACTGAAACACTGCGAATGTGATATCAAATCATTATACTAACAGAAAGAAAGGACAGAGAATAAGGAAAGAAGAGAGAAATAGAACGTTAGGATGGTTGAGTATAGGTGTGCCCAGTCCAGGTTGTTTTCCTTTTTTTTTTTTTTTATTCCTATTTTGAATTCAACTTGACTATTTCGGTTGAATACCAGGGATGAGGGAAATGCCTAAATGCCTAGCCCAGGGCTCCCATGTTGCCTCGAATGATTTGGTGGTGTCCGTCATAGAGCTGACCGTTTTTTCTTGGGACATAATCCATGAAATCTTTCTTTTGGCTGCCTGGAATGACACTGTGGGTTGCTTCCAGGCCTTAGCTATGGTGGTTTTAGCTCCTAACAACATGAAGGATATCAACTTTTGAGAGTGTTTCGTTGTCTTAGGAATTGGTGCATTGAGTAATGCCACTTGGGAAGATTTAGTAATAGGAAGACCCGAGACTTTTCGAATCATAGCGAATATTTTGTTCCAGAAACTAGTTTTCATATTTATTACTTACAGACAGCAGGTGGCAAGTTATAGGTAACAACACCAGCATTCTGAAGTCTTACATAACAGCTGATGTGCTGAAACAGCCCAAAAACAGAAAGAGAGATCATACAACGTATTAAACAGGCCAGTGAATTGCTTAAAGAAGGAATATACCCCTCTATCTCACCTAGCATGTGTCAAAAATGTCCGACATGTCCGCCATAACGTCGCAGTCACAATAAAAATCGCTGATCGCTGCCATTACTAGTAAAAAAAAATTATTATTAAAAATGCCATAAAACTATCCCCTATTTAGTAAACGCTATAACTTTTGCGCAAACCAATCAATAAACACTTATTGCGATTTTTTTTTTACCAAAAATATGTAGAAGAATACATATCGGCCTAAACTGAGGAAAAAAAATGTTTTTTTGGGGGGATATTTATTATAGCAAAATGTAAAAAATAATGCGTTTTTCAAAATTGTCGCTCTTATTTTGTTTATAGCATAAAAAATAAAAATCGCAGAGGTGATCAAATACCACCAAAAGAAAGCTCTATTTGTGGGGAAAAAAAGGACATCAATTTTGTTTGGGAGCCACGTCGCACGACCGCGCAATTGTCAGTTAAAGAGACGCAGTGCCGAATCGCAAAAAACACTCTGGTCAGGAAGGGGGTAAATTCTTCCGGGGCTGAAGCGGTTAAGAAATAATGGAAACTCAGAGGATTCGTTCCACAATCATTTATTTATAGGTCTTTCAGTTTATAGTCTATATAAAAAGATTATAGCCATGTGATAGGTTGTGTAACCATAAAATGTCCATCCACAAATGCAGCCTTCACAAGGGGATTATCCAGCAGGAGCTCCAGAGTATAAAAGAGAAGAGAGGCGCCTCTAAGTGTAGCAATATGGTTACATTTATTGAAGATACAACATTTAGCAACTCACATGGTTGATGATTAAAAGAGGCACATCTAAGTATGCAGGCATTCGGGGTAAAGCTGTCCACATAGACCGTCCTCTGCACCACCGGTGTCTTGCTGAGAAAGTTCCCCCCGGCGGATAAGGACCCCCCTGTACTGCGCATGCGCTGCGCTTGCGCAGTACGAACGGCTACGGAGCCGCCGAAAGACTCCGAAGTCGAACAGCTGATCGGCAGCTCTACACAGCACCTGCACACTGAGTCCAAGTTCAATCCAAGTGGACATAGAGTTTGAATAAAACTATGCCGAGGGAAGCGAGGCCGTGCTCGAAGCGCGGCGAGCGAAGTGAGCCCGCGAGGGGCTATGTTACAGGCGCCATGTACAGCTGACTGTCAGCTGTTCGGCTTCGGCTATTTTCGGCGGCTCGTACTGCGCAAGCACTGCACCTGCGCAGTACAGGGGAGTCCTTATCCGTCGCGGGGGAACTTTCTCGGCAGAACACCGGCTCTCACCGCTGTCGGTCTGCAATCGTGACCGGGAAGACTACCCTGAAGTAGAGGGATTTAAAAGCGAGGCTTCAAGTGCTCGTTGAGCGCAGCATGAAAGGTATGACGTTGATGGCGGTGCGGAGGACGGTCTATGTGGACAGCTTTACCCCGGGTGCCTGCATACTTAGATGTGCCAGTTTTAAATATCAACCATATCAGTTGCTAAATGTTGTTCCTTCATTAAATTTAACCATATTACTACACTTAGAGGCGCCTCTCTTCTCTTTTATACTCAGTTGTGACATGACGCTACTTGTATATGAAGACATTGCTTCTTTATAAAGTCAAAATTTATTACAAAAAAAATGTTGCTTGTCTTGCAAAACACTCTCAAACAAAGGTTTTACAGTATATCTTTGTATGTGAGCACTTTTTGGATTTAACGCCATTTCATATATTCTGATAATTATGTATTCATTAGATGCTACCAGTTTACAGACTTTGGGGTTGATTTACTGAAGGCAAATAGATTGTGCACTTTGCACAAGTACAGTTGCTCCAGAGCTTAGTAAATGAGGTAAAGCTTCACTTTGCAAACAATACCCAATCACGTGCAAGGAAAATAAAATAAAAAAAAACAGCATTTTTTCTTGCTTATGATTGGATGATGGAAGTCAGCAGAGTTTCTGCTCATGTACTAAGCTCTGGAGAGAACTGCACTTGCAGAGCGCAACTTCACTTTGTAAAGTGCGCAGTGTATTTGCCTTTAGTAAATTAACCCCTTTTTGCTTCTTCATTTATTATGTCCAGTTAAAAAGAAAGAAAGTCTATTTTTTTTATGTTGATTTCTTTGCAATTATGTAAATAGTAAATGTGACAAGTTATAGATAACAACACCAGCATTCTGAAGTCTTACATAACAGCTGATGTGCTGAAACAGCCCAAAAACAGAAATAGAGATCATACAACGTATTAAACAGGCCAGTAAATGGCTTAAAGAAGGAATATACCCCTCTATCTCACCTAGCATAAACAGGACTGTCCTAAATAGTTTACAACACAATTTAATTTGTCACCCTAAATACTTGACACAGTGGGGGGTTATTTACTAAAACTGGAAAGTGAAGAATCGAGTGCAACTCTGCATAGAAATCGATCAGTTTCCAGTTTTTATTGCTAAAGCTTAAAGTAATATTAAAGTCTTTTTTTTTTTGTTGAAAAATAATAAACATGTTATACTTACCTGCTCTGTGTAGTGGTTTTGCACAGAGGAGCCCTAATCCTCCTCTTCTCGGGTCCCTCGCTGACACTCCTGGCCCCTCCCCCCTGCTGAGTGCGACATAGCCATGGCTTGGCCCTGCCCCCTCTCTTTCCTCATTGGCTCACTGACTTTGGCTGTCTCAGTCAATGGGAAGGGAGAGTCTCGGACAGCCGACACTCTTGTGCAACATCACTGGATTGAGATGGCGCTCTGGTAAGTATTTGGGGGGGGGGGGGTAGGGGGCTGCTGTACACAGAAGGTTTTTTGTCTCAATGCATAGAATGCATTAAGATAAAAAAAAAACTTCTGACTTTAGATCCACTTTAAGCCCAGGTTCACACTGAGGGCGGGTTTGAAATCGAGCGAGTTCAGCTGAACTCACACAATTTCAAACCGGCAATGCAGTCCGACTCCGGGGGGTGATTTGACAGACATCTGTGCTGGTTCATGCACAGATGTCTATTCTAATCACCCCCGAAGTCGCCAAAAGTAGTGCAGGAACTACTTTTGGGATTCGGATGGTGCCGTTGCCAGCAATACCTGGCGATTTGACATGTCATATCACATGTTAAAATGGCCCGATGAACGTGGGCTAATTCAACAAGTTGAAGTTAGAAGCTGATTGGCTGCCATGCACAGCTGCACCAGATTATGATTGCACTAGTTTTAGTAAATCTAAACCAACCTGACAAGAAGTAAGTAGCTAGTGCTGGGCTTTCCAATTAGAAAGCCCAACAAGTTTAAAAAATTAAGTGAGATGGAGGTATGCTCCAGCTCACACCAGTATATGTGTGTGTTTGTGTATAAGGCATTCACCTATACTTGGCTGCCTGTGTTGGATAGATGTCAGAGTAGGAAACCTTTACTAATTTTAACCTATGTTCACATGTCTGTCTTTTCATGTTATTTTCCTAGCATAGCCTTGCATTGTAAAAGCAGTAAAGCATGGCTACTGTGTAGTACCACAAAAAGGAAGCATAGATAATAAGCAAATATAGTAGCTCCCATCTAAATATATAAATTATGCACAGAAAGAAGAATTTTGAAAATGTAATTATGACTATGATTTTTTTTTTTCATCATAAGCTGATATGTTTTATATGTCTAGTATATCTAGAAAAATCTTTAAAAATAATATAGATGCCCCCCAAACCATTTGATACAATTAAAGTGGTTCTCCACCCTGAAAACAAAAAAATAAACATTAGCAGCTACAAGTACTGTAGCTGCTGCCTTTTAGCCCTCATGCACACAGGCTGTTAAAAAAAACGTTATGAAAACGCCAGTATCTTTGCAGTGATTTTTTTTTAACTTTTTTCAGCTTTTTTCAGCGTTTTTGCAATAGCGTTTTTGAGCGTTTTTGAGCGTTTTTCCACGTTAGGGTTTTTGAGCGTTTTTTTTTTTCAAAATTTTTATTTTTTTTATTTTTCAATGGATCAAAAACGCTAAAAAACATTGGTGAATGACGTTTTTGAGCGTTTTTCAGCGTTAGAGCGTTTTTACAGCTGAAAAACGTCTCTCAGAACCCACTGGTCCTGGGTTTTTTTTACAGCTTAAAAACGCCTATGCCACTTGCAGCTCAAAAACGCCTAGGTGGGCATGAAGCCATAGACTAACATAGACATGCCTTTTTAAGCTGAAAAAAAAGCTCAAAAAAGCAGCTGTAAAAACGTCCGTGTGCATGAGGACTAAGAATAGGACACTTACCTGTCCAGGAATCCAGTACTGTCCTCGCTTGAGCTGGCACTTCGACAGTCTTCAGGTCCAGGCACCGGCATGTTTACTTTGGGATGCCAGCTGTGACTGCTTGCAGCTTCATAGCCAGCTCCCCACTGCACATGTGCAAGCCACTCTGCGCTTTGTGAATGATCCAGCAGCTTTCTGGGACCTGCAAGGTGTCCCAGAAGGCTGCGGGGGAAGGAGGAGGGGACAAAGTTCCAGTCGGATAGGAAATAGCGATTAGGAGTGGGTACCTGTCAAAACCAGGCTCCCCCTAAAAAAATTAAGTGGCAAAACTTAAAGAGGAGGGTGGAGGAAGACAAGCAGAACTTCCTCTTTTGGGTGAAGTTCCACTTTGAGTAATTTACAGAAACTATAAATCGTTCTGAAATAAACAATGATTTTTGTGCAGTTACAGGAGAGAGCATTATGATATTTTGAGGGAAAGTTCAGAAAAAAAGTTAAATTTTTTAAATATTTCTGTGTAAATTACAATATGTGTTTCTTCCTGCTTGACTCACAAAACAGCACAAGAACCTTTGTTGTATCACGATATGCTAAGAATATATTTTTTTTTAATGGCTGTCTGAATTGTAATCTTACCAGGTTGGTTCAAGAAATAGCTCATCGTCAAATGAAAGTTCCTCTAATTCTGGGAATACGTCACAATTTTCAATTGCGTCTGAATCCTCAATGAGGTCCAATGCAAGCACAGCTAGCCAAGAAAAGCAAAGACTCCAAAATGGAACGAAGAATAGAGAACAGCAACAGGAATCTCATCGACATTCAGAGCAAGAAACACAACATCAAATATATCCGCATCATCCAGGAAAGCACAAGGGTCGGGACAAGAAAAAAGAAATGGAAATCCATTGCAAATGCTGGCCAGAAAACACAGACCACCACAATCCTTCTCATGAGAGATGGGAAAAGGAGCACTATCAGAAAGGCCAACATACAACCAAAGGCCATTACAGCAAGGAGCAACATGAGACGCCTCACAAAGATCAATATGAAAGTTGGGAAAATGGCCATCATCAACATAAACACCGTGAAGGTGAAAGAGACAGACAACACAAAAGAGAACATGAAGGAGGAAATAAAGGGGAGCATAAAAAGCAAAAACATAAACAAGGAGAACCAAAAGAACACCACACAGGGCATCATGAAGGAGCACAAGAGCACCAAGATAAAGACCAACATACAAAGAGAGGACCTGATAGAGAGCAAAAAGGCCACCAGAGGAAAAGCCAACATGAGACTTATCACAAGGATCAATATGAAAGTGGGGAAAATGACAAATATCATAAAAACCAGCATACAAAGGGGGAACCAGATAGTCAACACAAAGGCCCCCACAGCAAGTGGCAACATGTGACAAATCACAAGGGTGAAAATGAAAGATGGGAAAATGGCAATCAACATAAACACCATGAAGATGAAGGAGACAGGCAACACAAAAGAGAACATGAAGGAGGAAATCAAGGAGAGCATGAAAAGCAAAAACATAAACAAGGAGAACCAAAAGAACACCACACAGGGCATCATGAAGGAGCACAAGAGCACCAAGATAAAGACCAACATACAAAGGGAGGACCTGACAGCCATAAAAAAGGCCAACACAGCAAACATGGGATACAACACAAGGATCAATATGAAAGTCGGGAAAATGGCCATCATCAACATAAACACCGTGAAGGTGAAAGAGACAGACAACACAAAAGAGAACATGAAGGAGGAAATAAAGGGGAGCATGAAAAGCAAAAACATAAACAAGGAGAATCAAAAGAACACCACACAGGGCATCATGAAGGAGCACAAGAGCACCAAAATAAAGACCAACATACAAAGGGAGGACCTGACAGCCATAAAAAAGGCCAACACAGCAAACATGAGATACAACACAAGGATCAATATGAAAGTGGGGAAAATAGCCATCAACATAAACACAGAGAAGGTGAAAGAAACAAGCAACACAAAGGAGAACACGAAAGAAGAAATCAAGGGAAACATCAAATCCACAAACCTGAACTAGGAGAAGCAAAACAACACCACGAAGGCCAACATAAAGGCGTACAACAGCACCAAGATAAATACCAACATACAAAGGGGGAAGCAGATAGTCAGAACAAAGCCCCCCATGAAACACATCACAAGGGTGAACATGAAAGACAGGAAAATGGCAATCAACAAAAACACCATGAAGGAGAAACAGACAAACGACACAAGGGTGAACATGAAAAAGAAAACCAACAACATAAACAAGGAGAAGCAAAGGAACATTACAAGGGTCATGATGAAGGAGTACAACGGCACCATCATAAAGATCAACACAAAGGTTATCAGAAGGAAACGCAAATTCCTAACTCAAAAGAACCAAAAAGGAACTGTACATGTTGGCAGAAACCTAAAGAGAGTGGCACCCATCATAAAGAAGAACAAAAAGACCGCCATCACAGAACTAAATGCCACCACTCACAAGGGAAGGCCAGTAATAAGAAATGCAAATTTTTAAGTAGTGAAAGCAGTAGCAGTAGTGGGGACAGCAGCCTGAGTGAAGGCAAACATGAGCGAAAATCAACAAAGTGGCACAAAATACAACAGCAATATAGTGACAGCAATAGCTTAAGTCTCGGAAAGCAGAGTGGAAACAGAAGACACAGGAAAGGTAGTAAGAAGAGGCACAGTTTAGGTCACCAGAAACAACACAAAGAAAGCAAGAAACATGCAAAAGAGTTCAGAAGACATCTCAAAGATAGCAGTATTACATTTCCAAACACTGGTCTAAATGATACAAGAACACCAATGTCACAAAAGGAAATCTATTCAATTTCACAGATTTCATCAAATCTCTTGGTAAATTATACTTTCCCTTTTACTTCCTTCTCTTTCTTCTTTTTCCCTCCAAGGACTATTTATACCAATTTAACATTATTTCTTTCAAATTTTCAGGAACTCTTTGAAGTAGAAAGTATCAATAGTAAGTTTGAGTCAACATCTACTCTTATGGTATGTAACATTTGTTCCCCAGTTACAACTGTTTTTATGACATATGACATATGCCTAGCACATACAAATTTGACATGTTCGAATCCTAGCCAGTGTTGTACATGGGTTGAATGTAACTCAGAGTAAACAATTTGAATGGAAATTAACATTTTAAGTTATAACATGGTGTTTTCCATTCTTTTGCAATCGAAAATGTATAAACTTAACTATATTAGAAATAAAAACCAAATTGTATAGAGTGCTACCCTAAAAAAGATAATAAAATAAAATATACCTTCTTATGGACTGGTCAGTGTAATATATAACCCATTTCTTATAACAGTAGATATAGTTCACAAATACATTAACATGATATCCATATATAAAGTTCTTCACGTATATCTTCTGATGTGTAAACTGAATTATTCCATCATGCCCAAAGTACTGTAAACTTCAAATAAAGTGTAAAGGTCCCTTCAGTCTGCCCACTCACTCGTCAGCTTCTATGGACTCCCACCGTTCGGAGTCATGAACATCTGTTAGATATCCTGAGCTTGCTGGTCTTTGTTGTGCTTCTCCTTAGATCTGCTCCTCAGTGGCAGGGCAATAAGGTACTCATGCACAGCTTCTATGAACTCCCACTGATAGGAGTCACGAACGCCTGTTATGTATCCTGGGCTTGCTGGTCTTTGTTGTCCCTCTCCTCGGATCTGCTCCTCAGTATCAGGACCATAAGGTACTCGTGCAAAATATAGGGAAAATGGCAAGAGAGATCCACATAGCGTAATTCCGTTTATTTGTAAAATGACAGGTTTATAACATGAACACTCGCATTTACAGAGAAATATCTAAGCATCAAGCAAACCAAAACCAGAAGTGCACTGAGAGTCCATAGAAGCTAGTGAGTGAGAGGGCACGCTGAAGGGAAGCAAGAGAAAGAGAAGGATGCACCAATCTAAGTGCAGTATTCCAAGAGTTTTAATACAAAAGTAAGATTAAGAACACTGCCAGGGGAAAGGATTAAAATGGGATCATCAGTAAATGGATCTCCAGGGCATGGTGCTAGTCATCAATAGGAGTATCAAGATAGGGAAGATGTGTGGCCTTCCTGTGTCCATGGGGATGTGGTCATCACTCTCCAGGTTGTGTTGATGGATGGATGTTTGCTGTCCTCAGCGTCCTGTGGCCACCAGGAAACGGGAAGTGCAAACAGCGTGGAAGGCGGACCGAAAAACCGGAATCGACGTCACCGGAACGAGATACGGCAAATGCTGTGAATAGAATAGGCTACTCGCTCGGGGCCTTCAGCTCCTTCTACAGGCCTCGTGTGGCTATGACATGTTGGCAATATAAATAGTCTGTGAGAGATGATGCTGATAGGTGGACTATAATGACCAGCAATACCAATGAGAACATCAAAAATAAAACAAAAATAAAAACAAACAATGCTTAACCGCTTGCCAACCAGCCGCCGTCATTATACTGTGGCAGGTCGGCATGTTCCCACGAGCCGTCATAGCTGTACGTCGGCTCCTTTAAGCGGGATAGCAGGCGCGTGAACGCTGCCGGAGGCACACGCACGAGCCCGCTGCATTGCGGGGGTGCTGATGCTTGTGGCCGACGATCGCGATGACCGCTGGCCACGAGCGATCGCGGGCACGAGAGGCAGAACAGGGACGTGCGTGTAAACACACAAATCCCTGTTCTGTTCTGTAAGGAGAGACAGATCGTGAGTTCCTAATAGCTAGGAACCACGATCTGTCGTTTCCTCTAGGTCAGTCACCTCCCCCTACAGTTTTAACACACAGTCAGGGAACACATTTAACCCCTTGATCGCCCCCTAGTGTTAAATCCTTCCCTGCCAGTAACATTTATACAGTAATCAGTGCATTTTTATAGCACTGATCGCTGTATAATTGTCAATCGTCCAAAAAATGTGTCAAAAGTGTCCGATGTGTCCGCAAAAATGTCGCAGTCACAATAAAAATTGCAGATTGCCGCCATTACTAGTAAAAAAAAAATAATAATAATAAAAATGCCATAAATCTATCCCCTATTTTGTAGACGCTATAACTTTTGCGCAAACCAATCAATATACGCTTATTGCAATTTTTTTACCAAAAATATGTAGAAGAATACATATCGGCCTAAACTGAGAAAAAAATTAGCGTTTTTAAAAAAAAATTGGGGATATTTATCATAGCAAAAAGTACAAAATATTGTGTTTTTTTTTCAAAATTGTTGCTCTTTTTTTGTTAATAGCGCAAAAAATAAAAAACGCAGAGATGATCAAATACCACCAAAAGAAAGCTCTATTTGTGGGGAAAAAAAAGGACGTCAATTTTGTTTGGGTACAGCATCGCATGACCACGCAATTGTCAGTTAAAACCACGCAGTGCCATATCGCAAAAAATGCTCTGGTCATTAAGCAGCCAAATCTTCTGGGGCTGAAGTGGTTAAAAAGCTTAAAACACAGTATGGTGACATGATGATAAAAGATAAAATCATACTAATAATAATGCCAATAAACAAATGTTTAAAAATAGCATAAACATAGTTAAGAATAAACATAAAAATGAGGAGACCTTATCAGAAAAAACTTTAAGCACATTTGAGGCAGATATTTCCTTTCACCAATATACAGAGCCTTCACAACTCTGAGGTCAGCAGCCATAAGTGATCCCTGAACTTTCCCAGTATACCACCAATTCATTACAGCCCTGTGATCACAATAGACTGCCTCCCATCCCATATCATTGTACTGCTTATAAGAGACATTGGGGGTTATTTACAAAAGGCAAATCCACTTTGCACTACAAGTGCACTTGGAAGTGCAGTCGCTGTAAATCTGAGGGGTAGATCTGAAATGAGGGGAAGCTCTGCTGAATTTATTATCCAATCATGTGCAAGCTAAAATGCTGTTTTTTATTGTCCTTGCATGTCCCCCTCGGATTTACAGCGACTGCACTTCCAAGTGCACTTTCAGTGCAATTTCAAGTGCACTTTACACTTGCAGTGCAAAGTGGATTTGCCTTTCGTAAATAACCCCCATTGTTTTCTTAAGCTGGCTGGACTTTACCCCTACGCGCCAGTTGTTTTCTCCTTGACACTGAAAGGAAGCACCTTTGCACTTTATTTGAAGTTTACAGCACTTTGGCCCTTTTGGCACGATAGATTAATTCAGTTTACACATCAGAAGTTATACGCAATGGACTTTATATATGGATATTATGTTAATGTAAAAATAATGCATTTGGGTGGCAAAAATATGAATGCAATCTATACACTGGGGGGAGAACCTCTGGGGGAATCTAGGATGGAAAAGGACCTGGGGGTCCTAGTAGATGATAGGCTCAGCAATGACATGCAATGCCAAGCTGCTGCTAATAAAGCAAACAGAATATTGTCATGCATTAAAAAGGGGATCAACTCCAGATATAAAACAATAATTCTCCCACTCTACAAGACTCTGGTCCGGTCGCACCTGGAGTATGCTGTCCAGTTCTGGGCACCAGTCCTCAGGAAGGATGTACTGTAAATGGAGCGAGTACAAAGAAGGGCAACAAAGCTAATAAAGGGTCTGGAGGATATTAGTTATGAGGAAAGGTTGCGAGCACTGAACTTATTCTCTCTGGAGAAGAGACGCTTGAGAGGGGATATGATTTCAATATACAAATACCGTACTGGTGACCCTACGATAGGAATAAAACTTTTTCACAGAAGGGAGTTTAACAAGACTTGTGGCCACTCATTAAAATTAGAAGAAAAGAGATTTAACCTTAAACTACGTAGAGCGTTCTTTACTGTAAGAGCGGCAAGGATGTGGAATTCCCTTCCACAGGCGGTGGTCTCAGCGGGGAGCATTGATAGCTTCAAGAAACTATTAGATAAGCACCTGAATGATCGCAAATACAGGGATATATAATGTAATGCTGACACATAATCACACACATAGGTTGGACTTGATGGACTTGTGTCTTTTTTCAACCTCACCTACTATGTAACTATGTAATGTATTTGTGAACTATATCTATTATTATTAGAAATGTGTTATATATTACACTAACCAGAGACCACATCTCCACTCCAAACGCCTGAAGCCCAAAAAGGTTTTGGAGGCTTTTTTGTGGCTCGAATCTGGCGGATTGGTGCAATTTAGAAGATTTTTCCCCCATATAAATGCATTGAAATGCGTGATTTGTGCGCTTTTGACAGTTTTGCACATTTTATTGCATGTTTTTGGTGAATGTTGGCCAACGGCTCATTCCTGCTGTCAGCAGCAGAGATAAGTCATTGGTTGTGAAGGCACCAGCATTCGCCAGGATCCTAATAACACTGAGTCATCCCTGCTGTCTGTGGGGATTCCAAAACACAAAAAGAGTCGACACTGAAAAAAAAAAAAAAAAACAGAGGTTGGGTCCCCCTCCCCAATCCATACTAAAACCTTCGGGTCTGTTATAAATTTTGAAGGGGATCCTATGCCAATAAAACAAAAAAAAATCCATACCAGACCCTTATGTAAGCATGCTGCTCAGCAGGCCAGAAAAATGGGGATGAGCGGGGCTTTTTTTCAATGCCAGGTCTTTTGTATACCTTCTGCTGACAGCAGGGATGACTCGTTGTTAGGACGCTGGTGGATACCAGCTCCTTAACAACCGATGACTCATCCCTGCTGCTGACAACAGGAATGAGTCAATGGTTGTTAGGATGCTGGCATGTGCCGGCTCCTTAACAACTGATGACTCATCCCTGTTGCTGACAGTAGGAATGAGTCACTGGTTGTTAGGACGCTGGTGGATACCAGCTCCTTAACAACCGATGACTCATCCCTGCTGCTGACAACAGGAATGAGTCACTGGTTGTTAGGACGCTGGCATGTGTCGGCTCCTTAACAACTGATGACTCATCCCTGCTGCTGACAGCAGGGATGAGTCACTGGTTAAGAAACTGGTGAGCGCTGGCTCCTCAAAGCTCAAAAACATTGTAAAAACTTTGTACAAAAAACGTGACATGAGCTGATTTTCCTGACAAAGCTTTCAGCTTTCACCTATGACCATATGCATTAGGGCCAGAAACCTTTAAGCCCCTAGATACTTTGACACCAACCCAAAAAATTGTACTTACTGGTAGCTCCTCCTGGAAGCTGAACCAGGGACGTTCTTTAGGAGTAGTACCAGGGCAAACCCATAACAAGTTGGTAGGATTACATTCCCTAGGTGGCCCTTGTCTTAGGATCTCCCTTGTCAGGGAATGATTTGGAATGCCTCAGGTAAGATCTGGAATTAAACATTAGTCACATGGACATCTGGACTAACCTGGTTAAGGTTAAGTGGTTTGCAGTGTTAATTTCGTAGACTAAAATATTTTCGTCTACAAAATTAATACTATTTTAGTCGACTAAAATACGACTAAAACTAAAACAATTCAGATGAATAAAATACAACTAAAACTAAAATGGCATTGCGTGTTCATTTTAGTCAAAAGACTATTACTAAAACTAAATTGAAATTTGACATAAAAATTAACACTGCACTACCACATAAGAATAAGTAGAGGGATCTACTAAGCTGCTGAAAGAAAAAAAAATTAAGAAAAAGGCTTAATATTTAATGTTCTATAATATATTCAGGTAATATGTGCAATGGCATTAAACCAATAGAGGTTGCAGTTTGTTGGGCTTTTTTATTTGTTCAAGTTGTACTTCTGCTTGTCAAAAAGCAATACGGCTAAATCTGTGCCTGTAGTGCGTGTTCAAGCCTTAATACCATAAATATTAACATGTTATTCGATTTTTATTCCAGGAGTATATAATGTTTGGAAATTCTAAAGATATAATTCTAAAGATATAATGCATTAAAATTTAATCAAACCCATTCGATTTTAGTAGACTAAAATGAACTGGAGACTTTAGTCGATTAAAATACGACTAAAACAATTCAAAGGACTAAAATACGACTAAAACTAAAATGGCTTTTTAGTCAAAAGACTAAAATACGACTAAAACTAAAATGACCTTTTAGTCAAAAGACTATACCTAAAACTGAATTGAAATTTGATGTCCAAATTTGGTTTGAAAATATATAAACTAATGCACTTATAATAAAACTATTTTATATATTCTTTTACAGCATGGAAGAGTCACAAAAAGCAGCAGTAGCAGTAGCAGCAGCTATTATTATCCATCATCCTATAAGGTCAGGAACAACGTACAAGGTTTTCCATTTACCTTTCCATCAATATTTTATTTTCCAGTTCCTTTAAGCCCAGTTAGTTTTGCATTCAATATGTGCCCTTTTTTTCTGCTCATATGGGGTAATTTACTGCTAAGATCTTAAAATGAAACATACAAAAGATGATTTTTTTCACGCTGAGTTTATAATATCACCGTCACCACAAAAAAAACATGACAGAAGTTTGTTTGAAATCTTTGCAAATGTATTTAAAATAAAAATAAAAGAAATCACATGAACATAAGTATTCACAGCCTTTGCTCAATACTTTGTTGAAGCACCTTTGTCACCAATTACAGCCTCAAGTCTTTTTGAATATGATGCTACAAGCTTGGCACACCTATTTTTGGGCAGTTTCTCCCATTCTTCTTTGCAGGACCTCTTAAGCTCCATCAGGTTGGATGGGGAGCGTCGGTGCACAGCCATTTTCAGATCTCTCCAAAGTTGTTCAATCAAGTTCAAGTCTGGGCTCTGGCTGGGCCACTCAAGGACATTCACAGAGTTATCCCATAGCCACTCCTTTGTTATCTTGACTGTGTCCTTAGGGTCATTGTCCTGTTGGAAGATGAACCTTCGCTCCAGTCTGAGGTCCAGAGCACTCTGAAGCAGGTTTTCATCAAGAATGTCGCTGTACATTGCTGTATTCATCTTTCCCTCGATCCTGACTAGTCTCCCAGTTCCTGCCACTGAAAAACATTCCCACAGCTGATGCTGCCACCACCATGCTTCACTGTAGGGATGGTATTGGCCAGGAGATGAGTTGTGCCTGGTATCCTCCAGACATGACCCTTGCCATTCAGGCCAAAGAGTTCAATCTTTGTGTCATCAGACCAGATAATTTTGTTTCTCATGGTCTGAGAGACCTTCAGGTGCCTTTTGGCAAACTCCAGACAGGATGTCATGTGCCTTTTCCTGAGGAGTGGCCACGTCTGGCCACTCTACCATACAGGCCTGATTGGTGGAATGCTGCAGAGATGTTTGTTCTTCTGGAAGGTTCTCCTCTCTCCACAGAGAAACGCTAGAGCTCTGAACCATCGGGTTCTTGGTCACCTTCCTGACTAATGCCCTTCTCCCCCAATTGCTCAGTTTGGCTTGGCGGCCCTTTCTAGGAAGACTCCTGGTGGTTCCAAACCTCTTCCATTTACGGATGATGGAGGCCACTGTGCTCATTGAGACCTTCAATGCTGCAGAAATCTTTCTGTCCCCTTCCCCAGATCTGTGCATCGATACAATCCTGTCTCGGAGGTCTACAGACAACTCGTTGGACTTTATGGCTTGGTTTGTGCTCTGACATGCACTGTTAACTGTGGGACCTTATATAGACAGGCGTGTGCCTTTCCAAATCATGTTCAATCAATGGAATTTACCACAGGTGGACTCCAATTGAGTTGTAGAAACATCTTAAGGATGATCAGTGGAAACAGGATGCACCTGAGCTCAATTTTGAGTGTCATTGCAAAGGCTGTGAATACTTATGTACATGTGATTTTTTTTCATTTTTTATTTTTAATTATTTGCAAAAATTTCAAACAAACTTCTTTCACGTTGTCATTATGGGGTATTGTTTGTAGAAATATGAGCAAAATAATGAATTTAATCTATTTTGGAATAAGGCTGTAACATAACAAAATGTGGAAAAAGTGAAGCGATATGAATACTTTCCGGATGTATCAAAAACAGTGTCAGACATGGCACTCGTTTTAAATTGGCCTTTTTTATTACTATAAGAAAAAATATTACAAAAAAAGACGTTTTATTACTAGGGCTGCTGAAATTAATCGCAGCATCGATGCATCGCGATTCGGGTGTCCCCGATGCGACATCGATGCATGCGACCCGAATAATCGATTTCTGGCCCCGCCCCCTCCCGGGAGAGCGCTCCGTGCGTAAAGCTGTTATTAGTGTGTATATTGCGGTCATGTGACACTCGGCCGCGCCTCCCTCCTCTCAGTCTCTCCTGATGTCAGCTCCGCCCACTGACTGGAGCTATCAGGTCAGAAGAGAGGCGGGCGGGGCTGACATCAGGAGAGACGTGAGAGGAGGGAGGCGCGGCCGAGTGTCACATGACCGCAATATACACACTAATAACAGCTTTACGCACGGAGCGCTCTCCCGGGAGAATTCGCTGCCCACCTCAGATGTGACAACCGGCGGAACACCGGCCGCACAAATGGAGATCGGGGGGAGATGGTGAGCAGGCAGATCGCCCTGCTCATTACAGGCTGCCACCGGCAGAGCAGCATGTGAGTACGGAGGGGGAGGGGGAGGGGGGGGCGCTGTGACACAAGTCCATATCATAAATTGTCTTCTATGTGCCTTCATCACACCACAACTCTGCATTATTGTCCGCAGTCTGTGCCCATCTCCTGTGCCATGTCCGCCGCAGTCTGTGCCCATCTCCTGTGCCATGTCCGCCGCAGTCTGTGCCCATCTCCTGTGCCATGTCCACCGCAGTCTGTGCCCATCTCCTGTGCCATGTCCACCGCAGTCTGTGCCCATCTCCTGTGCCATGTCCGCCGCAGTCTGTGCCCATCTCCTGTGCCATGTCCGCCGCAGTCTGTGCCCATCTCCTGTGCCATGTCCGCCGCAGTCTGTGCCCATCTCCTGTGCCATGTCCGCCGCAGTCTGTGCCCATCTCCTGTGCCATGTCCGCCGCAGTCTGTGCCCATCTCCTGTGCCATGTCCGCCGCAGTCTGTGCCCATCTCCTGTGCCATGTCCGCCGCTGTCTGTGCCCATCTCCTGTACCATGTCCGCAGTCTCTGACCATCTCCTGTAGCATGTCCGCAGTCTCTGACCATCTCCTGTAGCATGTCCGCAGTCTCTGACCATCTCCTGTAGCATGTCCGCAGTCTCTGACCATCTCCTGTAGCATGTCCGCAGTCTCTGACCATCTCCTGTAGCATGTCCGCAGTCTCTGACCATCTCCTGTAGCATGTCCGCAGTCTCTGACCATCTCCTGTAGCATGTCCGCAGTCTCTGACCATCTCCTGTAGCATGTCCGCAGTCTCTGACCATCTCCTGTAGCATGTCAGCAGTCTCTGACCATCTCCTGTAGCATGTCCGCAGTCTCTGACCATCTCCTGTAGCATGTCCGCAGTCTCTGACCATCTCCTGTAGCATGTCCGCAGTCTCTGACCATCTCCTGTAGCATGTCCGCAGTCTCTGACCATCTCCTGTAGCATGTCTGCTGTCTCTGACCATCTCCTGTAGCATGTCCGCAGTCTCTGACCATCTCCTGTAGCATGTCCGCAGTCTCTGATCATCTCCTGTAGCATGTCCGCAGTCTCTGATCATCTCCTGTAGCATGTCCGCAGTCTCTGATCATCTCCTGTAGCATGTCCGCAGTCTCTGATCATCTCCTGTAGCATGTCCGCAGTCTCTGATCATCTCCTGTAGCATGTCCGCAGTCTCTGATCATCTCCTGTAGCATGTCCGCAGTCTCTGATCATCTCCTGTAGCATGTCCGCAGTCTCTGATCATCTCCTGTAGCATGTCCGCAGTCTCTGATCATCTCCTGTAGCATGTCCGCAGTCTCTGATCATCTCCTGTAGCATGTCCGCAGTCTCTGATCATCTCCTGTAGCATGTCCGCAGTCTCTGATCATCTCCTGTAGCATGTCCGCAGTCTCTGATCATCTCCTGTAGCATGTCCGCAGTCTCTGATCATCTCCTGTAGCATGTCTGCAGTCTCTGATCATCTCCTGTAGCATGTCCGCAGTCTCTGATCATCTCCTGTAGCATGTCTGCAGTCTCTGATCATCTCCTGTAGCATGTCTGCAGTCTCTGATCATCTCCTGTAGCATGTCCGCAGGCTCTGACCATCTCCTTTAGTATTGTGGAAGAGAGCCTGGAGCTCCTCTGCTGTCTCTTTTTTTTTTCTTAAGAACAGATAGGATAAAAAAAATGGAGTCCTCCTGACTACTTGAATTTTTTTTTGATGAAAACCATGAGAACTTGCGGACTTGCGCTGTAATCGTGATGCATCGTGATGCATCGCGGAATCGAATCGAATCGTTGACTTGATAATCGTAATCGAATCGAATCGTGAGGCCAGTGAAGATGCGCAGCCCTATTTATTACTCAGGCACATTATCTATTCTGTATCGGTGACCGTTAACTTGTGATCTGCCCAACTTTTTCTGCTCATCAGCTATCCGTATTGTTAGTTTATTTTATGTGTGGCTCAAGACAATTCCTCTTCTTCCAATGTGGCCCAAAGATCAAAATGTTGAATTTTATCATTGAAAATTTGGACATCCCAGTATTAGGACCAGTTCACAATGGTCCGACATACGCTCCGACTTTGAGAGCACATGTCACATGACATGTCAAAATCAATGGTTCCCTATGAGAGCCCTCTTAACTGATCCGACTTGTGTCGGTTCAACTTTGAGAAAGGTTCCTGTACTACTTTGGTCCGACTTGGGCACAATTTCAGCCCATTGATTTGAATGTAAGTCAGGTTGTCATCTTAAATGATCCGACTTTTGGCATAGCACTTGTGCTCTGAGGATCTTGAAAGGGAACCCCACGCCAAAATTAAAGAATAAAAAATGGCGTGGGCATACCAAACCCTTTCGGTCTGGTATGGATTTTGAGGGGAAACCTCGCGGCAAAGGTAAAACGGCGTAGGGCCCCCCTCAAGATCCATACCAGACTCAAAGGGCCTGATATGGATCTGGGGGGGACACCATGCCGTTTTTTGTTTTTTTTTTAATAAATTTGACGTGAGGTTTCCTCCATACCAGAAGCAAAGGAATTATTTTAATTGGTCAAAGGACAGGTCACAATCATCTTAAACTTGGATCCTGCTCATTGAAGTCGCATAGAAGTCTGACCTGAAGTCACAGGGCAAAGTTGGATCGAAAGTTGTGCGACTTCCGTGCCAGAGCAGTGTGAACCCAATCTTAGAAATTTGTTAGCCAGCGTACAGAGCTGCAGGGCTACAGGGAGAAGCACCAAGTCTCCAAATGTACAAATTATAACAAAGTTTTTCTTATTTTGTCTTCTGGCCAGCTGTGAACATTTATGACTTTAGGGAGATCTATGGTCACAACATACACTTTCATTTTATAACATCAGCATTGTAATAGCAATACAAACAATATTTATATTTGACAATCCAATATAAGCTTACTTAAAAAAATCTCATGTTGTGAGCTCTGCCTGTCTGCTGGCCATCTCTTTCCACAACCTCTTAAATTTTCTTCATGCTTTGCAGCTTCTCCTCAATTTCTAAGGACTACATATCCCATGGTACCTTGCTGCCTGCAAGCAGTATTTCTGTACTGACTCCGCCTCCTGAAACTCCCCCTCTCAGCACCTCTGTAGGTCAGAAGGCAGGCTCTGTGAAATGTGTGACACAGCAGTGCCTACTCACAGGGCATAGTGACTACATGTCACAGAATTCAAGGAAGCAAATGTGATCTTCACAAAGTAAATTTACAAAAATCCAGATCATTCAGATTAATAGGAAAAGGCAATAAATAATTGAAATACAATGTGGAAATGAATATGATTTTATATTTTGACCATAGATACACTTTAATTCAATAAAAAAACTGTAGGGGAAAAGGGGTGCCGGGGATGTGAAGTCAGAAGGGTCTTTTCAGCAGAAAACATGAAATTATCTCTGTTTTCTTGGTCTGCACAGTTGATAGGTAGTTAATAAAAGCTGACCAGCCGTGGATGGTCCATAAGGGGCGCAGAGGCGCTGCCCCCCCCTAATTTCCATGCAGGGTGCCAGACTCTATGAGTTTTTTTTTTAAGCACATGATTAGAGCCTGAGGCTCTAATTGGCTTCAAAAAGGTTGGGCTTGGGGCGCAGAGCATTGCACCCCCAACCCACCCACTTGTGACATTAGCCAATTAATATTCGCTATTGTCTTCCTGGTTCTCCTTACGGCCAAACAGGACAGGAGGCGGATCTTAAGACTGCATTTGCCGGGAGGAGAAGCCGGGGAAGCCACAACTGTGGATAGGGTGAGTGAGTGGGTTTGTTTGCCGCCCCCCTCCCCCCAAAAAAATTGAGCACCAGCCGCCACTGAGGCTGACATACCGTAGGTAGGTGCTGAGGGATTTTTGAATTGTATTCTCACAGATCACACATTTAAATTAACATATTCCCATGGAAAAATTGGCATAACAAATGTTTAGTGACAAAGGAGAAGGCAGGCCAAATTTAAAGCCAATTCCACACAAAATTTCAAATTTGTGTGGCTGCTAGTAGGGTAAATTACTTTCACACGCAGATCCTTACCCATCTCAAATAAAAGTTCTCAGCTATAAGTTTATCAAAATGCTAAGACAAATTGGCAATATGGTGCCAACACAAAACTCCAATTTGGGAAGCAAAGTCTTATGCCGCGTACACACGACCGGTTTAGCCGTCGTAATAAACTCTGACGAAACTTTGACGGAATTCCATTCAAGCGGTCTTGCCTACACACAGTCAACCCAAAGTCCGACCAAAGTCCGACTGTCCAGAACGCGGTGACGTACAACACTTACGACGGGACTAGAAAAGGGAAGTTCAATAGCCAGGAGCCAATAGCTTCCGTCTCGTACTTGCTTCAGAGCATGCGTCTTTTTTGGTCCATCGGACCAGCATACAGACGAGCGGTTTTCCCGATAAGAATTGGGTCCGTCGGGAAGATTTAGAACATGTTCCATTTCTAGGTCCATCAGATTTTTCGAAAAAAAAAAACGTCTGATGAGACCTACACACGATCGGTATATACGATGAAAAGCTTCCGTCTGGCTTTTTCTGTCGGACATTCCGCTCGTGTGTACGCGGCATTAGAGAAATAAGGGTCAGCCATTGTTAACATGCTTTTAAAGTGATATGGGAAAAATATTGGTTTTGACACATAGTTCATTTACTAAAGGCAAATGGACTACTGTATTTACTTTTCAAGGGAAGGTGCACTTTGCAAGGGAATTTTCATCAGAGGTTAGAGAATGAGCAGAAGTTCTGCTTTCTTCTATCATCCAATCATGTGCAGCAAAAATGCTGTAATTTTTACTTGCACGTGATTGGGTATTGGGTCTTTGTAAAGTTTCACCATGTTCACTAAGCTCTGAGGAAAACTCTCTAGCACAGCAAACAGCATATTTGCTTCGGGTAGAAAAAACCCCACTAAGCCACTCACCCCAAACAAGTATACAGATTAGGAAAGTCAGAGTAAAGACAGAACTTCTGATCTGCATACTTGTGTGGTAAACTTTAGCGTATCCTAGCCATTAAATGAGCATGAATTGGTATTTCCACAAGAGGTAGCCTCTGTACTTCCTCGTTACTTCTTCAAAAGGCTTCTTCACAGTAAGAGCTATGAAAATGTGGAATAGACTCCCTCAAGAGGGGTCTGGCCAGCTCAGTAGATTGCTTTTAAAAAGGCCTGGATTCTTTCCTAAATGTACATAATATAACTGGATACTGTCATTTATAGGTAAAGTTGATCCAGGGAATATTTCATTGCCTTTTGGGAGATCACAAGGGAATTTTTGAAGTTCTGTAGTGCGTGTTCATACCTTAATACCATAAATATTAACATGTTATTAGATTTTTATTCCAGGAGTATATAATGTTTGGAAATTCTAAAGATACAATTCTAAAGATATAATGCATTAAAATTTAACTAAACCTATTCGATTTTAGTAGACTAAAATGAACTGGAGATTTTAGTCGACTAAAATACGACTAAAACAATTCAAAGGACTAAAATACGACTAAAACTAAAATGGCATTTTAGTCGAAAGACTAAAATGCGACTAAAACTAAAATGACCTTTTAGTCAAAAGACTATAATTAAAACTAAATTGAAATTTGATGTCAAAACTTGGTTTGAAAATATATAAACTAATGCACTTATAATAAAAAATATTTTATATATTCTTTTACAGCATGGAAGATTCACAAAAAGCAGCAGTAGCAGCAGCTATTATAATCCATCATCCTATAAGGTCAGGAACAACGTACAAGGTTTTCCATTTACCTTTCCATCAATATTTTATTTTCCAGTTCCTTTAAGCCCAGTTAGTTTTGCATTCAATATGTGCCCTTTTTTTTCTACTCATATGGGGTAATTTACTGCTAAGATCTTAAAATGAAACATACAAAAGATGATTTTTTCACGCTGAGTTTATAATATCACCGTCACCACAAAAAAAAAAAAAAACGTTCACCTCGTTTTACCTACGTTACAGCTTTCTCCTTTTCATTCTATACAAGTCAAGATAGCGCTATTGCTGGCAAGGTGATAGAAGAACTGTGGAGTTTTCATTCAGTTTTTAGCCCCACCAGGGCAAATTTTGTATTAGTTTAGGGGTGTCCAGCCTCCACATGTGGCCCTAAGACGGCATTGAATGTGTCTCATTTGCACTTAGCAAACACATGTGAGCGAATAAAATTTTGACAGTGTCTCTTTACTGACTTTTATAAGTTTTATCTTCTCAAAGATAAATCTCTCACTCTTCACAATCACACCTTATTCATGTCATCAGTTTTCGGCAGCACCTATATTTGTGAGCAACTATTTTCAAGGATGAAGCACATGAAGGGCAAAACTAGAACCAAAATATCTGATGAGCACCTTGAGAATTCATTGAGAGTCGCTACTACATCCATCCAACCAGATATTGATCTGTTAGTGTACAGTGTGTCCGGAAAGTATTCACATCACTTCATTTTTTCCACATTTTGTTATGTTACAGCCTCATTCCAAAATGGATTAAATTCATTATTTTCCTCAAAATTCTACAAACAATACCTCATAATGACAACATGAAAGAAGTTTGTTTGAAATCTTTGCAAATGTTTAACAAATAAAAAATAAAATAAATCACATGTGCATAAGTATTCACAGCCTTTGCTCAATACTTTGTTGAAGCACCTTTGTCACCAATCACAGCCTCAAGTCTATTTGAGTATGATGCTACGAGCTTGGCACTCCTATTTTTGGGCAGTTACTCCCATTCTTCTTTGCAGGACCTCTCAAGCTCCATCAGGTTGGATGGGGAGCGTCGGTGCACAGCCATTTTCAGATCTCTCCAAAGTTGTTCAATCGGGTTCAAATCTGGGCTCTGGCTGGGCCACTCAAAGACATTCACAAAATTGTCCCGTAGCCACTCCTTTGTTATCTTGGCTATGTCCTTAGGGTCATTGTCCTGTTGGAAGATAAACCTTCACCCCAGTCTGAGGTCCAGAGTGCTCTGAAGCAGGTTTTCATCAAGAATGTCTCTGTACATTGCTGTATTCATCTTTCCCTCGATCCTGACTAGTCTCACTAGTCTCCCAGTTCCTGCCACTGAAAAACATCCCCACAACCTGATGCTGCCACCACAATGCTTCACTGTAGGGATGGTATTGGCCAGGAGATGAGTGGTGCCTGATTTCCTCCAGACATGACCCTTGCCACAGCCATTTTCAGATCTCTCCAAAGTTGTTCAATCAGGTTCAAGTCTGGGCTCTGGCTGGGCCACTCAAGGACATTCACAAAATTGTCCCGCAGCCACTCCTTTTTTATCTTGGCTGTGTCCTTAGGGTCATTGTCCTGTTGGAAGATGAACCTTCACCCCAGTCTGAGGTCCAGAGCGCTCTGAAGCAGGTTTTCATCAAGAATGTCTCTGTACATTGCTGTATTCATCTTTCCCTTGATCCTGACTAGTCTCCCAGTTCCTGCCGCTGAAAAACATCCCCATAGCATGATGCTGCCACCACCATGCTTCACTGTAGGGATGGTATTGGCCAGGAGATGAGTGGTGCCTGATTTCCTCCAGACACGACCTTTGCCATTCAGACCAAAGAGTTAAATCATTGTGTCATCAGACCAGATAATTTTGTTTCTCATGGTCTGAGAGTCCTTCAGGTGCCTTTTGGCAAACACCAGACAGGCTGGCATGTGCCTTTTCCTGAGGAGTGGCCACGTCTGGCCACTCTACCATACAGGCCTGATTGGTGGAGTGCTGCAGAGATGGTTGTTCTTCTGGAAGGTTCTCCTCTATCCACAGAGAAACGCTAGTGCTCTGAACCATCGGGTTCTTGCTTACCTTCCTGACTAAGGCTCTTCTCCCCCAATTGCTCAGTTTGGTTTGGTGGCCCTTTCTAGGAAGCCTCCTGGTGATTCCAAACCTCTTCCATTTGCGGATGATGGAGGCCACTGTGCTCATTGAGACCTTCAATGCTGCAGAAATCTCTCTGTCCCCTTCTCCAGATATGTGCATCGATACAATCCTGTCTCAGAGGTCTACAGACAACTCCTTGGACTTCATGGCTTGGTTTGTTTTGACATGCACTGTTAATTGTGGGACCTTATAGAGACAGGTGTGTGTCTTTCCAAGTCACGTTCAATCAATGGAATTTACCACAGGTGGACTCCAATTAAGTTGTAGAAACATCTTAAGGATGATCAGTGGAAACAGGATGCACCTGAGCTCAATTTTGAGTATCATTGCAAAGGCTGTGAATGCTTATATACATGGGATTTTTTCAAAAATTTCAAACAAACTTCTTTCACGTTTTCATTATGTGGGGTATTGTTTGTTGAAATATGAGCAAAATAATGAATTTAATCTATTTTGGAATAAGGCTGTAACATAGCAAAATGTGGAAAAAATGAAGTGATATGAATACTTTCCGGATGCACTGTATCAAAAACAGTGTTAGATATCGCACTCGTTTAAATTGGCCTTTTTTTAGTTCTATAAGAAAAAATATTACAAAAAATAAGTTTTATTTCTCAGGCACATTATCCATACTGTATCGGTGACTGTTAACTTGTGATCTGCCCAACTTTTTCTGCTCATCAGCTATCCGTATTGTTAGTTTATTTTATGTGTGGCTCAAGACAATTCCTCTTCTTCCAATGTGGCCCAAAGATTAAAATGTTGAATTTGATCATTGAAAATTAGGACATCCCAGTATTAGGACCAGTTCACAATGGTCTAACATACGCTCCGACTTTGAGAGCATATATCACGACTAGGGATGAGCTTCGAGTTTGAGTGAAACCCATGTTCGACCATTCGTCGAATTGCGAACAATATGGGCCGTTTGCACCAAATTCGAGTGGCGTGTCAAGGACCATAATTAACTGCGGCATCGCAGTGCATTGCTGGCTGATGATTGGCCAAGCATGCACTATGACCCGCATGTTTGGCCAATCACAGCGCCGTCTGTACTGAGAGCCATGGGTGGCTTTGGCCAATTATTACTCAGGGGTTTGGTACACGCCCCACACTATATAAGGCCGCCTGCGTGGAGGCCTTGTGTAGTGTGTTGTGGCGGCGGAGAGAGATAGACAGAGGGTCAGTGTCATTTGATGTAAGTTAGATAGAGTGAGCAGGTGAGTCAGTTAGCTGCACTTATGCCCCGTACACACGGTCGGACTTTGTTCGGACATTCCGACAACAAAATCCTAGGATTTTTTCCGACGGATGTTGGCTCAAACTTGTCTTGCATACACACGGTCACACAAAGTTGTCGGAAAATCCGATCATTCTAAACGCGGTGACGTAAAACACGTACGTCGGGACTATAAACGGGGCAGTGGCCAATAGCTTTCATCTCTGTATTTATTCTGAGCATGCGTGGCACTTTGTCCGTCGGATTTGTGTACACACGATCGGAATTTCCGACAACGGATTTTGTTGTCGGAAAATTTTATATCCTGCTCTCAAACTTTGTGTGTCGGAAAATCCGATGGAAAATGTGTGATGGAGCCTACATATGGTCGGAATTTCCGACAACAAGGTCCTATCACACATTTTCCGTCGGAAAATCCGACCGTGTGTACGGGGCATTACAGTGTATTGTGTATATATATGCATCCTAGGTGTTGTGTGTGTATATATATATATATATATATATATATATATATATATATATGTATATATATATATATATATATATATATATATATATATATATACACTGTATTCAGTTTAGCTAGATCCGTTCCTGTTATTCTCTTCCTACTGACAGGCAGGCAGGTGTTTTTACAGTATTTACAGCTACCTGAAGAAAATTGCTGGTGTTCTTCTGATCCTATTAGTACCCAGGCAGGCAGCTACAGTATTTACAGTTAGTGTAGTGCGTCCTCTGCACAGTGTGCACCTAAAGCTACCTGAAGAAAATTGGTGGTGTCCTTCTAAACCTATTAGTACCTATCACGTACCTGGCAGAAGAGCCTGAATGGACGAGCAAGGCCTCCCTTACCACTCTGACTTAGGGCCCCTGATAGAGCAAACAGAAGGCACCAAAGTACAGAGTCACACAAGTGCCAGAAAGTCCTTGGTGGAAGCAGGACAGCTGGTCCCGATCGTGCTGGAGAGGACACCGGGAAGCTTCAGCAGAAGACCAGCAGGTGGCAGCAGGTGCAGATGACAGCAGCAAGTAGCGAAGTCAGGCAAGCAGGGTCATACACGGCAGATCAAATTGGATACAGGGTGCAGGCAGGATCAAAGTCAGAAACAAGCCGGGTCAAGCCAGATCAGCAGTGCAGGTCCAGGGAGGAAGCCGAAGGTTGGTCACTGGATAAGCCAAGGTCGGTACAGGCAGAGTTCAAGGAGAGGTATAAGAACAAGCCAGGTAGACAACAGGAATCAGGATACAGGTTCACAGGATACTGGATGCTCAGGAGCTGAAGACAAAGCAGCACCGCCGGACCAAGGCACTGGCTGGACTTAAATAGACTGCTCGGCGCCAATGTGGGCGCGTGCTAGTGCGCGCGCTGGCGCACGCAGGTGCATGCAAGTGCCGATCGCGGGGATGCGCGAAGGCTGCTGTTTGCGCTCCTGTTTGCGCATGCGCACATCTATGCGCCAAAGCCCGGTTTCTGTGTGCAACAGGAATGCGCATTCTTCTGTGCCTTAGAAGTCTTCTGGGGGAACGAGGCTGACTGCTGATGGGTGCATCCTGACATTGCCCCCCTCCAATGGGCAGCAACTGAGCTAGTCTCTCCGGGTGGTTTTGACAGAACGCTTAGATAAGCCTGTTGGCACGAATGTTGCCCTCTGGTTCCCATGAATTTTCCTCAGGTCCGTACCCTTTCCATTTGACTAAGTACTGGACCTGGTTCTGTCTCTTCATGCAATCCATGATCGCCTCGACCTTGTATTCTTCTTCCTCACTTACCATTACAGGTACAGGAGGACTACTACTCCATTCAGGAAATGGATCCGGACCAGCAGGCTTCAGTAGAGCTATATGGAAGACTGGGTGAATTCTGAAGGAATCTGGAAGTGCCAACTCATAAGCCACGTTATTGATCCTTTTCTTCACCCTAAAGGGTCCCACAAACTTAGGGCCCAGTTTTTTAGATGGGCAGGCTAGTTTCAGATTAGTCGTAGCTAACCAGACCTGATCACCAGGTTCCAAGATCAAATCTCCCCGCTTCTTCTTGTCAAAGGATCTTTTATAGTCTTCCTGGGCCTTGGTCATAGTCTTCTGTAACAACTGATTGTTGGAATTGAAAAAATTTATTGTGTCCTGGACTGCCGGAACAGGGCATTCTGGAGTAGAGGCAATCAAAAATGAAGGGTGGAACCCGTAGTTGGCGAAGAACTGGGATTGTCTGATGGCAGAATGTTCTGAATTGTTGTACGCAAACTCCGCCAGAGGTAATAGCGCCACCCAGTCATACTGCGAGAAGGAAGAAAAACAGTGTAAATATTGCTCTAACGTTTGGTTGGTCCTTTCAGTTTGACCATTGGTCTGTGGATGGCATGCTGAGGAAAAGGACAGTTCGATTTTCAAGATTTTACACAAGGTTTCTTCAAAATCTGGACGTGAACTGTACCCCGCGATCCGACACGATATTGGCAGGAAGTCCATGCAATCTCACGATCTCTTTAATAAAGACCTGCTCTGTCTCAGAAACTGATGGGAAATGCACCATCTTGGACAACCGATCAATGACTACAAAGATGGTAGAGTAACCTTCGGAAGGAGGAAGTTCGACAATGAAATCCATTGAAATCATTTGCCAGGGTCTCAACAACCCCAAGGATTTTGTCCTGCTAGACTTATTTCTGGCGCAGGTAGGGCCAATGTATTCAATGTATTTCTTGCAATCTTCTTTTAAACATGGCCACCAAAAGGTACGCTGTAAGAGTTCAGTTGTCTTGTGGACTCCAAAGTGTCCTGCAAGGGCATGGTCATGGCAGAGACCCAGGGCTGAGACTTGCAAACTTTCAGGCACAAAGATTTTATTGTTGTGCCAAAAAAAAACATCTTTAGCTTGTAGCATCATCCCAGGTGACAGCAGGATATCAATAGAGGCTTGCCTAATCTGTGACAAGAAATCTTCCTGTAACAAAAGGAAACTTCGGGGAGGAAGAATGGTGTCTGGAGGAGCTGGCTCTTCTGTCATGCCAAACATCCGATACAAGGCATCTGGCTTAACGTTCTTAGATCCTGGCCTGTAGGTGATGTGAAAAACGAACCTCGTAAAGAAGAGTGCCCACCTGGCCTGCCGGGGTTTCATCCATTTTATGACTTGCAGATAATCTAAGTTTCGATGGTCGGTATAGATCAGGATCAGATGGGCTGCCCCTTCCAGCAGGTATCTCCACTCTTCGAGAGCGGTTTTAATTGCCAGAAGCTCACGGTCTCCCACGTCGTAGTTCTTTTCTGCCTGGGACAACTTGCGAGAAAAGAATGCCACAGGGTGCAGTAAGGACCTGGCCCCTTGGCGTTGAGACAGAACTGCCCCTACTGCCGTCTCTGAAGCTTCTACCTCTAGGACGAATGGCAGAGCAGGGTCTGGATGCCGTAATATAGGTGCAGCAGTTAAAAGACCCTTCAAGGTCTCAAATGCGGTTTGCGCCTCGGAAATTGGGCTTGTCTTGTCAGTTGAGTTATGGGAGAAATTATTGCAGGAAATCCTTTGATGAACTTCATATAGAAATTTGCAAATCCTACGAACCGTTGCACCCCTTTCTTGTCCGTAGGAGCTGGCCAATCCAGGATGGCAGAGACCTTCTGGGGATCCATCTTAATGCCGTCTGTGGAGAGGACAAGGCCCAGGAACTGGATACTTTGGCATTCAAACTCGCATTTTTCTACTTTTGCATACAAGCCATGCTGTCTGAGTCGGGCCAGGACCTTTCTGACATGTTCTCAATGAGCTTCTAGAGAAGAGGAGAAAATGAATATCGTCTAAATACACAATACCAAATAGGTCTAAATAGTCCCGGAAGACATCATTAATAAAGTGCTGGAATGTTGCTGGGGTGTTACAAAGCCCAAAGGGCATCACCAAATATTCAAAGTGTCTAAACCGGGTACGAAAAGCTGTCTTCCATTCGTCACCTTCACGAACACGTACCAAGTTATATGCCCCTCGTAAGTCTAGTTATGTGAAGATGACAGCAGAACGGAGTCTCTGAAACAGATCTGGTACTAGAGGCAAGGGGTATCGATTTTTAATCCTGATTTTATTTAGGTCCCAGTAATCCACACATGGGCGAAGGGAAAGGTCTTTTTTCTCAACAAAGAAAATTCCAGCTCCGGCTGGGGACGTGAAGGGACGGATAAACCCCTTTCTCAAGCTATCATCAATATAGTCTTTCAAGGCAGCAAGTTCAGGTTCAGTCAAAGGAAAGATTCGCCCGAAAGGCATCTCGGCCCCAGGGAGGAGCTCGATGGGGCAGTCGTATGGTCTATGTGGAGGGAGAGTCTCAGCTCCCTTCTTACTGAAAACATCGGCAAAGTCTCAGTAGAGTGCAGGAATGGAAGAACGAATTTCATCATCTGAGTCCATACACAGCAGAGGAGATGGATGACAGGACGGCTTGAAGAAGCAATATTGCTGGCAGTAGAGAGAGGAAAACTCGATCTTTCCAGTATCCTAACAGATGCAGGGATTATGCGCCTGGAGCCATGGCATATCCAAAATGATAGGGAACAGAGGTGAAGCTATGGCATCCAGGTGTAACAGTTCTCTGTGGTTACTGGAAATGGTAGCAGATAACGGAACAGTCTCTTGGGTAACAGGACCGGATTTAATATGCGACCCATCTGCTAGGTGGATAGAGAGTCCATGAGCTTTGGGCTGCAGAGGAATCTTATGTTGAAGAGCAAAGTCAAATCAATGAAGCAACTGCAAGCCCCTGAATCCACAATAGCATCTAAAGTCTGTTACATAGTCCTCAGTGGCTCGGTGGCCTTGCTGGAGCGCATGCAGAGAAGACTCGGCCGTGGCAGTTCACAGAGGGTCCTCATAGAGTCGAGCAATGGTTGCAAAGAAAGAGGTCAGGCTTGTCAGACAGGGGTTGCCCTGTTCCAGTAGACGGTGAGCCCAGGACTGAGGCTCACCCTGCAGGAGGGAGATCACAAACCCCAAATAGTGGCTTCCTGAGAGAAGGTCTGGGGTTGTAGCGAAAAAGTAAAGGACACAGGCATTCTGAAAAGTCCTGAACTTGCCACGATCGCCTGAGAACTTTTCTGGAACAGGAACCCGGGGTTCAGGTGACTGCATTATTAAAGCAGGTGTATGAGAGAGTTCATGGATCCGTTCTTCGAGCTGACTGTAGCCTTCTTGCAGACTCTTGACTGTTTGGGTAAATGCAGTGGGTTGATGACACAGCTGTTCTACCGGGGAGGTTGCTCGTTCAGGCTCCGTCATGGCTGCTTTGTACTATCACGTACCTGGTAGAAGAGCCAGAATGGACGAGCAAGGCCTCCCTTACCACTCTGACTTAGGGCCCCTGATAGAGCAAACAGAAGGCATCAAAGTAGAGTCGCACAAGTGCCAGAAAGTCCTTGGTGGAAGCAGGATGGCTGGTCCTGATCGTGCTGGAGAGAACACCGGGAAGCTTCAGCAGAAGACCAGCAGGTGGCAGCAGGTGCAGATGACAGCAGCAAGTAGCGAAGTCAGGCAAGCAGGGTCATACACGGCAGATCAAATCGGATACAGGGTGCAGGCAGGATCGAAGTCAGAAAAAAGCCGGGTCAAGCCAGATCAGCAGTGCAGGTGCCAGGGAGGAAGCCAAAGGTTGGTCACTGGATAAGCCGAGGTCGGTACAGGCAGAGTTCAAGGAGAGGTATAAGGACAAGCCAGGTAGACAACAGGAATCAGGATACAGGTTCACAGGATACTGGATACTCAGAAGCTGAAGACAAAGCAGCACCAAACCAAGGCACTGGCTGGACTTAAATAGACTGCTTGGCGCCAATGTGGGCATGTGCTAGTGCGCACGCTGGCGCACGCGGGTGCGTGCAAGTGCCGATCACGCACGAGGATGCGCGACAGCTGCTGTTTGCGCTCCTGTTTGCGCATCTATGCGCCAAAGCCCGGTTTCTGTGTGCAACAGGAATGCGCATTCTTCTGTGTCTTAGAAGTCTTCTGGGGGAATGAGGCTGTCTGCTGATGGGTGCATCCTGACAGTACCACAGGCAGGTAGCTGCAGTATTTACAGTTAGTGTAGCCTGTCCTCTGCACAGTGTGCACCTAAAGCTACCTGAAGACAATTGCTGTTGTTCTGATCCTATTAATACCACAGGCAGGCAGCTGCAGTATTTACAGTTAGTGTAGTGCATCCTCTGCACAGTGTGCACCGAAAGCTACCTGAAGAAAATTGGTAGTGTTCTTCTGATCCTATTAGTACCACAGCCAGGCAGCTGCAGTATTTACAGTTAGTGTAGTGTGTCCTGTCCTCTGCACAGTGTGCACCTAAAGCTACCTGAAGACAATTGCTGTTGTTCTGATCCTATTAATACCACAGGCAGGCAGCTGCAGTATTTACAGTTAGTGTAGTGCATCCTCTGCACAGTGTGCACCGAAAGCTACCTGAAGACAATTGGTGGTGTTCTTCTGATCCTATTAGTACCACAGGCAGGCAGCTGCAGTATTTACAGTTAGTGTAGTGCGTCCTCTGCACAGTGTGCACCTAAAGCTACCTGAAGACAATTGCTGTTGTTTTGATCCTGTAATATCACAGGCAGGCAGCTGCAGTATTTACAGTTAGTGTAGTGCATCGTCTGCACAGTGTGCACCTAAAGCTACCTGAAGACAATTGCTGTTGTTCTGATCCTATAAGCACCACAGGCAAGCAGCTGCAGTATTTACAGTTAGTTTACTGTGTCCTCTGCACAGTGTGCAACTAAAGCTACCTGAAGAAAATTGGTGGTGTTCTTCTGATCCTATTAGTGCCACAGGCAGGCAGCTGCAGTATTTACAGTTAGTGTACTGTGTCCTCTGCACAGTGTGCACCTAAAGCTACCTGAAGACAATTGCTGTTGTTCTGATCCTATTAATACCACAGGCAGGCAGCTGCAGTATTTACAGTTAGTGTACTGTTTTCTCTGCACAATGTACACCTAAAGCTACCTGAAGAAAATTGCTGGTGTTCTTCTGATCCTATTAGTACCACAGGCAGGCAGCTACAGTATTTACAGTTAGTGTACTGTGTCCTCTGCCCAGTGTGCACCTAAAGCTACCTGAAGACAATTGCTGTTGTTCTGATCCTATTAATACCACAGACAGGCAGCTATAGTATTTACAGTTAGTGTACTGTGTCCTCTGTACAGTGTGCACCTAAAGCTACCTGAAGAAAATTGGTGGTGTTCTCATACTAATAATACTACAGGCAGGCAGTTGATTCTGCTAGCTGCAGTATCAGTATATATACAGTATACATCCCAGGTTTGTGCAGCTACATCTCACTGCAGGCCATTAGTATGTCTGGAAGGCCAACAAGGAGAGGCAGACAGTCACAAGGCAATAAAAGAGGGCAAGCAGGCTCTATGTCTAGAGGCAACAGTGCTGATCGTGGAGACGGTGCATCCTCATCAGCACGTGGCCGTGGGACACGCTTGTCCTTTTTTTCGGCAGCTGGCCATGTTGAACCGCAACATGCGGAAGACTTGGTGGAGTGGATGACCAAGCCGTCCTCATCCTCCTCATCCTCTCTCACCCAGGCTCAGGGTACTTTGCCTGGTAAAGCAGCTGCCAACGCGGCCTCTTCCCTCGGCTCAATGGCATTAGTCACTGTTTGACCACAGTGTTGGGTACATGCTCCAGGAGGATGCCCAGCGTTTTGAAGGCTCCGATGATGGTACCCAGCTAGAGGAAGGCAGTAACATGAGCCAAGAGAGAGGGGGTGCCCTAGAAGGACAGCAATCTGGCAGTCATGTTCCCCCTGCTGCAGCATACTGCCAGCTTTGCTCCAGTGATGAGGAGGGAGGGGATGATGAAGTCACTGACTCCACGTGGGTGCCTGATAGGAGAGAGGAGGAGGAGGAGGCACATCTCCAACAAGGCAGGATGCCCCCCAGGGGCCAGCTTAAGGGCAGCACACCGACTGCATCACACCGCAGAGCTGTGCATGTGCAGGGCGCTGCTGTCTCTGCGCATTATTCCAAAAGTTCTTTGGTGTGGGCCTTTTTTGAGACAAGTGCATCAGATCCCACCGCTGCTATTTGCAACATATGTCTCAAGCGTATCTCGCGTGGCCAAAACATCACCCGCTTGGGCACCACATGCTTGACCAGACATATGTCGACCTGCCATGCAGTTCGTTGGCAAGCGTACCTAAAAGACCCACACCAAAGAACAAAGCGGACCTCTCCTTGCTCCTCATCAGCTGGGCTTTCCAACCCCACTATACCTTCAGTCCTCTCTGAAACCTGCACTGAGAGGAATGAAGGTGTAGAATTAGGTGTGTCACAGCCAAGTACTTGCGGGCAATCTGCTATCGTTACACCGGAGTCAGATCGTAGCAGGCAAATTTCCCTGCCCCAGCTGCTGCACCGCCGAAAGAAGTTCGCTCCCAGCCATTCACATGCCCAGTGGTTGAATGCTAGCTTGGCTAACTTGTTGGCACTTCAACTGCTGCCTTTTTAGTTGGTAGCCTCTGCCCCTTTCCGTGAGTTTGTGGAATGTGCAGTTCCTCAGTGGCAGGTTCCCAAACGCCACTTTTTCTCACGGAAGGCGATTCCGGCTCTCTACCGGCATGTGGAAAGCAATGTCTTGGCCTCGCTGGACAGGGCGGTCAGCAGTAAGGTGCATATTACGGCTGACTCATGGTCCAGCAGGCATGGACAGGGACGTTACCTATCTTTCACCGCGCACTGGGTCACTCTTCTGGCAGCTGGGAAGGATGCAGGACAGGGTGCAGTAGTGTTGGAGGGTGTTCCGCCACCACGCCTCCAAAATTCTACTAGTTGTGATTCTGCCACACCTCTCTCCTCCACCCCCCCTCTTCTTCTTCCTCCATGGCCTCTTCCTGTGCTGATTTGTCCTCGGAACCAGCGGTGCTCCGTAGGCGTTCAAGGGGCTACGCAATCACGCAGGCAAAAAGATGCCATGCGGTGCTTGAGCTGGTGTACTTGGGGGACAGGAGCCACACTGGTGCAGAGATTCTGTCAGCTCCGCAGGGGCAGGTTCAGAGCTGGTTGACACCACGCCAGCTTAAGCCAGGTATGGTGGTTTGCTACAATGGCACAACCTTCTCTCTGCCCTCCGACAGGGACAACTGACCCATGTGCCCTGTTTGGCTCACGTCCTTAACTTGGTGGTGCAACGGTTCTTGGGCAGGTACTCAGGCTTACAGGATGTCCTAAGGTAGGCCAGGAAAGTCTGTGTGCATACAGGGATGCATACACTGTCCTGTCACCATTTGAGGAGGCCACGAGGATGGTGAGCAGTGACAGCGCATGCATCAGTTACATTGTCCCTCTTGTCCACCTATTGGAGCACACGCTGCGTGAAATAATGGACAGGGCACTTGAGGCAGAACAGAGGGAGAAAGAGGACTTCCTTACCTCTCAAGGCCCCTTTATACAGACAGTGTTCCTGCGTGCCCGTCGATCACACAGGAAGAGGACGAGGAGGAGGAGGAGGATTGTGTCAGCATGGACGTGGAGCCTGGCACTCAGCATCAGCAGTAGTCTTCAAGAGATCATTTACAGTCCGAAGAAACGCATGGACTTGTATGTGGCTGGGAGGAGGTGGCTGTGGATCATGTCGTCCTTAGTGACCCAGAGGACTCTGGACCGGATGCCTCAGCAAACCTACGCTGCATGGCCTCCCTGATCCTGCAAAGCCTGTGGAAGGATCCTCGTATTCGTGGTATCAAGGGGAGGGATGATTACTGGCTGGCAAACCTTCTTGATCCACGTTACAAGGGTAAGGTTGCGGACCTTATCTTGCCGTCGCAGAGGGAGCAGAGGATAAAACATCTTCGGGAGGCCTCGCAGAAAGGTTTGTGCAAAGCGTTTCCAGAGCCTGGGAGGTTACAATTTCCTGGTCCTCCTGGACAACATGTTGCTGAGGCTTCGGTCAGTCACAGAAGGAGCAGCGGAGAAGGTGGCCGTCTGACCGATGCGTTCACACAATTTTTTAGTCCGCAGCCCCAAGGTCTGATCGGTTCCAGCAACCATCGCCAGCGTCTGATTCACATGGTGCAGGATTACCTAGGGGCAATATCAGACTTGGACACCTTTCCCACCGAAAAACCTCTGGGTTACTGGGTCTTGAGGATGGATCACTGGGCAGAGCTTGCAAAGTATACAATTGAGCTACTGGCCTGTCCAGCATCCAGCATTCTTTCGGAATGCACATTCAGTGCTGCTGGAGGCTTTGTAACCGATCACGAGGTGCGCCTGTCCACCGAATCAGTTGATCGGCTGACGTTCATAAAAATTAATCAGTCTTGGATCACCAGCTAGCAAGCACCTGATGCTGATGTAACCGATTTTTTTTTTTTTTAATGTGAGATCCCTTCAAGACTGCCTATGCTGATGTTGAGTGACTATCCTGTTATGCTGAGTGACAATCCTCTTCCTCCTCAATTTTCATGCTGATAGTTTGTAAGAACATTCTTGGTTCTGGGCACCGCCACCAGTGGCAAAGGCCCATTTTTTCTGCCCCTGTTTAACAGGGGCGTGTAATTACAATTTTTGATGCAATACTTTGCAGCAGGGCTCATTCCTGTGCTCCAAATATAGTATCTGTGAGGGGTTGCAGTGTTGTGGCACCAGCACCAGTGCCCAAGGCCCAATTTTTCAGCCCCTGTTTAACAGGGGTGTATAATTACAATTTTTGATGCAATACTTTGCAGCAGGGCTCATTCCTGCACTCCAACTATAGCATCTGTGAGGGGCTGCAGTGTTGTGGCAATTTTTCTGCCCCTGTTTAACAGGGGAGTGTAATTGCAATTTTTAAAGCAATACTTTGCAGCAGGGCTCATTCCTGCGCTCCAACTAGAGTATCTGTGAGGGGTTGCAGTGTTGTGACACCAGCGCCAGTGCTCAAGGCCCAAATTTTCAGCCCCTGTTTCTAGTCCCGTACAGCACTGACGACGGGACTAGAAAAAGGAAGTTCAATAGCCAGTAGCCAATAGCTTCCGTCTCGTACTTGCTTCAGAGCATGCGTGTTTTTTGGTCCGTCGGACCAACATACAGACAATCAGTTTTCCCGATAGGTCAGTCGAAAAGATTTAGAACATGTTCCATTTCTAGGTCCGTCAGATTTTTCGAAAAAAAAAGTCTGATGAGGCCTACACACGATCGGTATGAAAAGCTTCCGTCTGACTTTTTCTGTCGGACATTCCGCTCATGTGTACGCGGCATTAGAGAAATAAGGGTCAGCCATTGTTAACCTCCTTTTAAAGTGATATGAGACAAATATTGGTTTTGACACATAGGGGTTGGTTTACTAAAGGCAAATGGACTATTTACTTTCCAAGGGAAGGTGCACTTTGCAAGGGAATTTTCATCAGAGGTTAGAGAATGAGCAGAAGTTCTGCTGACTTCTATCATCCAATCATGTGCAACAAAAATGCTGGAATTTTTACTTGCACGTGATTGGGTATTGGGTGTTTGCAAAGTAAAGTTTTACCATGTTCACTAAGCTCTGAGGAAAACTCTCTAGCAAAGCAAGTATGCAGATTAGGAAAGTCAGAGTAAAGACAGAACTCCTGATCTGCATACTTGTGTGGTAAACTTTAGAGTATCCTAGCCATTAAATGAGCATGAATTGGTATTTCCATGAGAGGTAGCCTCTGTACTTCCTCGTTACTTCTTCAAAAGGCTTCTTCACAGTAAGAGCTGTGAAAATGTGGAATAGACTCCCTTAGGAGGGGTCTGGCCAGTTCAGTAGATTGCTTTAAAAAAGGCCTGGATTCTTTCCTAAATGTACATAATATAACTGGATACTGTCATTTATAGGTAAAGTTGATCCAGGGAATATTCCATTGCCTTTTGGGGATCACAAAGGAATTTTTTAAGTTCTGTAGTGCGTGTTCAAACCTTAATACCATAAATATTAACATGTTATTAGATTTTTATTCCAGGAGTACCGGTGTATAATGTTTGAAAATTCTAAAGATATAATTCTAAAGATATAATGCATTAAAATTGAACTAAACCCATTCGATTTTAGTAGACTAAAATGAGCTGGAGATTTTAGTCGACTAAAATACGACTAAAACAATTCAGAGGACTAAAATACGACTAAAACTAAAATGGCATTTTAGTCAAAAGACTAAAATACGACTAAAACTAAAATGACATTTTAGTCAAAGGACTTTAACTAAAACTACAGTAAATCGAAATTTGATGTCAAAATTTGGTTTGAAAATATATAAACTAATGCACTTATAATAAAACTATTTTATATATTCTTTTACAGTATGGAAGATTCACAAAAACCAGCAGTAGCAGCAGCTATTATTATCCATCATCCTATAAGGTCAGGAACAACGTACAAGGTTTTCCATTTACCTTTCCATCAATATACTATTTTCCAGTTCCTTTAAGCCCAGTTAGTTTTGCATTCAATATGTGCCCTTTTTTTTCTACTCATATGGGGTAATTTACTGCTAAGATCTTAAAATGAAACATACAAAAGATGATTTTTTCACGCTGAGTTTATAATATCACCATCACCACATAAAAAAAAAAAAAAAAACGCTTACCTTGTTTTACCTACGTTACAGCTTTCTCCTTTTCATTCTATACAAGTCAAGATAGCGCTATTGCTGGCAAGGTGATAGAAGAACTGTGGAGTTTTCATTCAGTTTTTAGCCCCACAAGGGCAAATTTTGTATTAGTTTAGGGGTGTCCAACCTGCAGCCTACAGGCTGCATGTGGCCCTAAGATGGCATTGAATGTGTCTCATTTGCACTTAGCAAACACATGTGGACGAAGAAAATTTTGACACTGTCTCTTTACTGACTTTTATAAGTTTTATCTTCTCAAAGATAAATCTCTCACTCTTCACAATCACACCTTATTCATGTCATCAGTTTTCGGCAGCACCTATATTTGTGAGCAACTATTTTCAAGGATGAAGCACATGAAGGGCAAAACTAGAACCAAAATATCTGATGAGCACCTTGAGAATTCATTGAGAGTCGCTACTACATCCATCCAACCAGATATTGATGTTAGTTTACAGTGTGTCCGGAAAGTATTCACATCACTTCACTTTATCCACATTTTGTTATGTTACAGCCTTATTCCAAAATGGATTAAATTCATTATTTTCCTCAAAATTCTACAAACAATACCTCATAATGACAACATGAAAGAAGTTTGTTTGAAATCTTTGCAAATGTATTAAAAATAAAAAATAAAAGAAATCACATGTACATAAGTATTCACAGCCTTTGCTCAATACTTTGTTGAAGCACCTTTGGCAGCAATCACAGCCTGAAGTCTATTTGAGTATGATGCTACGAGCTTGGCACACCTATTTTTGGGCAGTTTCTTCCATTCTTCTTTGCAGGACCTCTCAAGCTCCATCAGGTTGGATGGGGAGCGTCGGTGCACAGCCATTTTCATATCTCTCCAGAGATGTTCAATTGGGTTCAAGTCTGGGCTCTGGCTGGGCCACTCAAGGACATTCACAAAATTGTCCCATAGCCACTCCTTATTTATCTTGGCTGTGTCCTTAGGGTCATTGTCCTGTTGAAAGATGAACCTTCGCCCCAGTCTAAGGTCCAGAGCGCTCTGAAGCAGGTTTTCATCAAGAATGTCTCTGTACATTGCTGTATTCATCTTTCCCTCGATCCTGACTAGTCTCCCAGTTCCTGCCACTGAAAAACATCCCCGAAGCATGATGCTGCCACCCCCATGCTTCACTGTAGAGATGGGAAGACTCCTGGTGGTTCAAAACCTCTTTCATTTGTGGATATTGGAGGCCACTGTGCTCATTGAGACCTTCAATGCTGCAGAAATCTTTCTGTCCCCTTTCCCAGATATGTGCATCGATACAATCCTGTCTTGGAGGTCTACAGACAACTCCTTGGACTTCATGGCTTGGTTTGTGCTCTGACATGCACTGTTAACTGTGGGACCTTATATAGACAGGTGTGTGCCTTTCCAAATCATGTTCAATCAATGGAATTTACCACAGGTGGACTCCAATTGAGTTGTAGAAACATCTTAAGGATGATCAGTGGAAACAGGATGCACCTGAGCTCAATTTTGAGTGTCATTGCAAAGGCTGTGAATACTTATGTACATGGGATTTTTTCGTTTTTTATTTTTAATAAATTTGCAAAAATTTCAAACAAACTTCTTTCACATTGTCATTATGGGGTATTGTTTGTAGAAATATGAGTAAAATAATGAATTTAATCTATTTTGTAATAAGGCTGTAACATAACAAAATGTGGAAAAAGTGAAGCGATATGAATACTTTCTGGATGCACTGTATCAAAAACAGTGTCAGATATTGCACTTGTTTTAAATTGGCCTTTTGACCGTTAACTTGTGATCTGCCCAACTTTTTCTGCTCATCAGCTATCCGTATTGTTGGTTTATTTTATGTGTGACTCAAGACATTTCCTCCTCTTCCATTGTGAACCAAAGATCAAAATGTTGAATTTTATCATTGAAAATTTGGACATCCCAGTATTAGGACCAGTTCACAATGGTCCGACATACGCTCCGACTTTGAGAGCATATGTCATATGACATGTCAAAATCAATGACTCCCTATGAGAGCCCTCTTAACTGATCCGACTTGTGTCGGTTCAACTTTGAGAAAGGTTCCTGTACTACTTTGGCCCAACTTGGGCACAATTTTAGCCCATTGATTTTGAATGTAAGTCAGGTCGTCATCTTAACTGATCCGACTTGTGGCATATGACTTGTGCTCTGAGGATCTTAAAAGGGAACCCCACGCCAAAATTAAAAAAAAATAAAATGACGTGGGCATACCGGATTTTGAGGGGAAACCCCAGGGCAAAGGTAAATGGATTAAAAAAAAAATGGATTGCAGTAAAAGCTGCGAAAATGTGGAATAGACTCCCTCAAGAGGGGTCTGGCCAGGTAGTAGATTGAGAAATTGGAAAATTGGAAATTGGATCATGTTTTATTCTGGTTTCTGCCTTCCTCTGGATCAACTGTGAGTATAGGCTTGTATATGTAGGACTGTAATTTTTTTTCCTTCTATTGGTTGAACTAGATGGACTTGTGTGTTTTTTCAACCAGACTAACTATGTAACTAGGTAATTACAGGTTTAATTTATTGATATATACTGTATCTAGGTTTCTTTTCAAATGACATATTTTCCCCAATTTTGTAACTTCTATCAGTACTCTGGACGATTCTCTCCGGACTTTGTTCTTTTCGTTAAAGCCTTCATGAGTGGCTCCCAGCAGAAAGGATATCAAACCACAGCTCACCTCGAAAGGTCTCATGCGCAGGTGGAGATTGTTTCTTTGGACCAAAGGAGTTCCTGGAAAACATGTTTTGATGCTTCTGTCTCTGGATTCCACAAGGCATCTGTAAGATATTTAAATATACATAGATCCTAAAATAAAAAGTATGCACCCCTTGTAAGGATTGCTACATTAGCTTTCTGTGCCAGGAGCTGGTTTTCAATGCAGAGACCATTGCCCTACCCTACGATTCTTCTCATACTAACCATCCATGTAGCACCAACAATAACACTATATTCCCTTGTAATCACAAACCTAACATTAACACTACTTGCAACTTCAAATCTACAACTAACCCTCCCTGCAACCACAAACTTAAAATTAACCCTCACCATAACACTAACCCTCACTGTAACCTCAAACCTAACACTAACCCTCACCATAACACTAACCTTCACTGTAACCTCAAACCTAACACTAACCCTCATTATAACACTAATGCCCCGTACACACGGTCGGATTTTCCGATGGAAAATGTCCGATCGGAGCGTGTTGTCGGAAATTCCGACCGTGTGTGGGCTCCATCGGACATTTTCCATCAGATTTTCCGACACACAAAGTTGGAGAGCGGGAGATAAAATTTTCCGACAACAAAATCCGTTGTCGGAAATTCCTATCGTGTGTACACAAATCCGACGGACAAAGTGCCACGCATGCTCAGAATAAATAAAGAGATGAAAGCTATTGGCCACTGCCCCGTTTATAGTCCCGACGTACGTGTTTTACGTCACCGCGTATAGAACGATCGGATTTTCCGACAACTTTGTGTGACCGTGTGTATGCAAGACAAGTTTGAGCCAACATCCGTTGGAAAAAATCCTAGGATTTTGTTGTCGGAATGTCCGAACAAAGTCCGACCGTGTGTACAGGGCATAACTGTCACTGCAACCCCAAACCGAACACTAACCTTCCCCATAACACTAACACTAACCCTCACTGCAACCCCAAGCCTAACACTAACCCTCCCCATAACAATAACACTAACGCTCACTGCAACCCCAAACCTAACACTAACCCTCCCCCTAAAACTAACCCCCACTGCAAACCCTCCCCATAACACTAATGTTGGCTACAGATGGATTTTTCTTTACTCATCCTCTAAACTATCAATGCTATTACTCCCTGAAACCCAATGCTAACACTCCCTGTAACCCATTATTATTGCTAACCTTCCCTGTAACCCAGGGCTCAAAATTTCAAGTCCTGAGCTACTAGCCAGGCTTTAAGAGTTACTCGCCACCAGTTGCCCCACCCAATCCCTACCCTGCCCCGCCCCTAATTCCGCTCCTAAACACGCCCTCATAAATTATCTCATGAAATGACACAGGTAAATGTTTTATGCAGAATTAAGTTACAAAAATAAATATTAACAACAACAACTTTATCAATATTAACAAAAAACATATTTAATTGATCTGACTATGATAAATAAAATAAGGATAAAATATAATTGGCTACTATAGGCACTGTACATATCATTACTGCCTTCTTAAGTAAATATTTTATTGCTATATTAAATATAGCATTAAAAAAATGAAAACCAATGAATGACACTTCCACTGATTCAGAGAGACCTACACCAGAGCACAGCACTGGACAGGGGAGTAAGCAGCGGCAGCTGGTGGCCAGCCAGCCAACCAACCCCCCAACGACAACCACCCCCCCTCCCCGTCCCTCGATCGCCGCATCGCTCACTCACCGCCTGCCAGCCCCGCATTCATCCTATCCAGGTCGTGGTTTTGGCGGCTTCCCCCCCCGCCTCTCCTCCTGAGTCCTGGCAGTCGCTTCTCCTCCCGGTCAGTCAGGACTTAGGACTCGTGGCCAATCAGGACTTAGGACTCGTGGCCAATTGGGTCTCCTGATTGGCTAGAAGGAGAAACAGGAAGACATTAGCCAATAATAATTTGCTAATGTCACACAACTGGGTTGGCTCCGGGCGCACTGATCTGTGCCCGGAGCCCACCCTTTTTGAAGCCAATTAGTGCCTCAGGCTCTAATCATGTGTATAAAAAAAAATTGGAATCCATGTGTCCGGCGCCCTGAATGTAGATAAGGGGCCGGGCGCATGGATTAGGAGGACAGCGCCCCTTGCGCCCTGCATGAGTGGCCGCCACTGAGAGTGGAAGCAGCCAAAGTTAACTTTTCCTATTACCAAGCTGGTGATTAGTTGCTAGGCGGTCCGAGCAACCAATCACCAGCTTGATAATAGGAAAAGTAAACTTTGGCAGCTCCCGCCCAACCCCTCTACCCGCCTTGCTCCCACCTCATCTAGTTCTTTGCCAACTCTCGCTGTATGGCAGGTCCTGCTAAGAGAATGACAGGAGATGGAGGCTGGGAGGAGAATAGCCTCCCATTCAACGCTGCCTGGTGGCGATGCGGCCCCCCCCCCCCCAGATGCAGCTCCACACTCGCCCACAGCTTATTTCCACTCACCTAATGTGAGCAAGCGAGTGGAAATTTTGGGGGCTGCTGCATCTGCACGCACAGTGAGGAGAAGACTTTTGGAGGATGGCCTGGTGTCAAGAAGGGCAGCAAAGAAGCCACTTCTCTCCAGGAAAAACATCAAGGACAGAATGATATTCTGCAAAAGGAAAAGGGATTGGACTGCTGAGGACTGGATAGTGAAGGGCCGGCATGACAGGATGATAAGGGTTAGCAACTATGGGGTTAAGGAAGTGTAAGTGGAGAAAAGGGGAGAGCTTGTATTGGCCAGGATCAACAGGATGGGGAGGAGCAGGATAGTTGATTTAAGGGGGAGGTGCGGTCTCCCAGGCATCAGTGGAGGGACAGGTGACAAGGCAGGCAGTTTCATGCTGCTGCTTGTCACATCCACAGAACACATGGCGGACGTCGTCAGGATCCTAGGGGCAGTAGGTGCATCTAAGGGATGAGTGGCTGTAAAGCCAGGTAGCAGCCCTGTTGGAGGACCAGGCATACGGATTGGGTATGGGGGGGCAGGACATCCCACACGTGGCGGTCTAGGCCGCCTGAGCATTTTTCGCCCGGATCCTCCCCCGAGTTTTGCGCCACGGTAGGAGCCCCATACGAGACCTGTCAGGCCCACCGGCGGAGCACCCACCGGCTTCCGCGGTTGGGCCTGGACGGAATCCTTATTGGAGGGGGAGCTCGGCGGGCGGGGAGTCAGGTATAGTGCGCACGCCTCCTCCGCCCACCCGGCGGCACCGTTTGGAGCACACAGACTCCTCCCCCTCTGACGTGTATGGTCGGGGGAGTCTCGGTGAAGGAGAGACAAGGTCACGGCTGCCTGGCCGTCACCTGACACAGCTGGTGGCTCCGGTGTGACCGAGAGGACCCCCGTCAGGAAAGAAAAGAAGACGTGCGGCAGAAGAGGAGAGACCACCGTGCGGGGTTCGAGACGTGGGGGCGATTGCAACATCAGTTTGGTGGGTGGATCCGGTGCTGGGAGGCGGAGCCAAGCATGGCGCAGATCCACGGCGGCCAGGCCCCCATTGCCTGGGCTGCTTCAGGATGAAGAGCTGCAACTGCCAGACATCCGGTCGGAGAGTGAGCTGTCTTGCTCAGAGTAGGAGGAATCGCAGAGTCAGCCTGCACCGAGGGATTCTGGAGCTGCGGCTGACGGCACCACCCCAGGTCAGCCCGGGAAGTCTGTTAACTTATTGGCTAATGCTGGAAATGTTTTGGGGAGCTTGTTGGGGGGTTGTGGATGGGAACACAGCAGTAGTGGGGGGAGCCACGCAGGGGGTAGCGGCGGGATCCGCATCCAGCCCGCAAGTGGTGGGTATTCCACCTGCCACATGCGGTACGGAACGCAACTAAGGGATTTGTTGGGGGGGCTGGACCTAGTGCAGCGCTTCACTGGGGGAACGTGGGGACAACCCCGCAGGTGTCGCCATGGGTAGCGGAGCAGATGCATTGCGGGTATGGGGCCCAATGTGGTACCCACCCCCCCTCCAGTTGGTTACGGTGGTTTCCCCTACTACAACGGGGTCAGTAGTATCCCCACCAGCGAAGTGGCTGCAGTTGTGGAGTCAGGGGCCAAGGCTCGTCACAGGAGGCCCTGGGAAACATGGATGCTGTACAGATAGTCGACGCTGCAAAATCTGAGGTCTATGTGTGTTTTGAAGGGCCGTTGGGGGCCTATTTGAAACAGAACGTCCGGGATAAGATCTGCAAAGGTGAGTATGTAGAGATCTTCTCCCTGATGCCGCTTGAAAAATTTAACCTGAATAGGGTTAAGCCTGATGACACTAAGAAGGAAGATGAGGAAAGGTGGTGGTACAGGTTCATCCCTTGGACTTTTGCCAATTGGCTGCAGGCGTTTGCCATTATGGGGAGAGTCATGGGGAGAAAAACCCTGAACATTGTTCAGCACTCTTTTGTTATATGGATGCGGTGACGGAGGCTCATAGAGTCTATGGTGGATCCGCCTGGCTATGATACGATGAACAGTTTCATCAGCGCAGGGTGGGAATCTGCGGTGGGAATAGATTTATGGTCCCTGGGGTTGCAGGATGGAATTCAAAGGGCATTGCGGGTGTGGAGGGGTCTGCAAGGGTAAGGTGTCACCCTTTTGGGCGGTGGCGGTGGTTGGTCTTTTGACAGTGTAAAAAAAGGCTTTAGAGATGGAAGTGTGGGGGGCTCATCGGTGGTATGTGCCCCTCTGGTGTATTCCAGTTACATAGGTTAACTGGAATATTGTAATGATTGCACTGCGGGTAGTGTCGGTTGTCTCCGAGCTGGTGTTCACGGCTGGAGGCCTATTATGGTAATAGGGCCCGCAGTGCAGAAGTGGAATAGTATTGGATTTCTCGGTGTCGTTAAAAGACCAACAGGCTGAAAATTGTTATGTTGATGTAAAAATAATGTTAATTTTAATTAATGTCTGTGTAAACAAGGCTGCTATGGCCATTTGTACTCAATTTTCAGGTGTGGTCTCATTAATTGGAAATAATATTAAAGGGTAGGTTGATTACTATGGTCGGGCAGACATAAGAAGGTTGGGAACATCTGATCTACACTAGTCATGCCTTTTCCAGCATGATGGAATACCTTGCCATAAGGCAAAAGTGATAACTAAGTGGCTTGGGGAACAAAACATTAAAATTTTGGGTCCATGGCCAGGAAACTCCCCGGACCTTCATCCCATTGAGAACTTGTGGTCAATCCTCAAGAGGTGGGTGAACTAAAAAAAACCCCACAAAAGCTGACAATCTCCAAGCATTGATTATACAAGAATGGGCTGCCATCAGTCAGGATGTGGCCCAAACGTTGATTGACAGCATGCCAGGGAGAATTGCAGAGGTCTTGAAAAAGAAGGGTCAACACTGCAAATATTGACTCTTTGCATAAACGTAATGTAATTGTCAATAAAAGCCTTTGACACTTATGAAATGCTTGTAATTATACTTCAGTATACGATAGTAACATCTGACAAAAAGATCTAAAAACACTGAAGCTGCAGACTTTGTAAAAATTAATGTTTTGTGTCACTCTCAAAAAATGTTTTGCCATGGCTGTACGCCACCACGTGCTTACTGATGTGTGTCGTAAATGGGGTGTCAGTAGCCTCCCTGACAGTATTCCCGAGTGTGGCTCGGGGTTAAATTTCAGCACCATTAGCGGTAACCCCGAGCCACACTCGGGATTACTTCTCAGGATCCTGGTGCAGGTTACTTACCTTGTCCCCAGGATCCTGCGATGTCCCCACGCGCTGTCTGCAGGCTCCATCCTCTGCCCGAAGCCTCTCTGTGCCAGGCTCCGTTCCCTGCGAGCGTTGTGACGCACGGGGGAGGAGCCTGGCAGCAAATTAAATAAAATGTAAAAATCATAACACATACAGTACTGTAATCTTACAGATTACAGTACTGTATGAAATCATTTCAATTCCCTTTTGTCCCCAGTGCTTTGGCCCATGGCCTGCATGCAGTTTTATATGATATATACTGTTCTTTCTGCCTGGAAACTGGAGATTGTCCATAGCAACCAAAAAGTGTCCCTTTACGTCAAAAGTGGCTTTAGACCAGCTAGAAAACAGCGATAGTAAATTAGAACACTTGCAGAATTGAGCGATAGTGAATCGTGGGGAAATTAATTTTATTATTATTATATTATTTTTTTTTTTAATTATTTATATTTATTTATTACATTATAATTTATGATTTTGTGTTTCAAACTTCATCATACCCGGGATATCGACTAGACTCTTGGTGGACAGAACTAAGTGTGTTATTGCTAAGAATTACAGACCTGCAATATAAAACGCCAAATTTCTATGCAAAATAATTGTATCGCTTTGAGAAGCAAAAATCTGAAATAATCATACCGCCCGGGAGGTTAACAGCCAACATCACAATTTTGAACTGGGAAGTAAACAAATACCAAACACTGTCAATCAGCTTATAAATCAATGTTGTTCTGCTGTGTAGCAGGAGATTTACTAAAACTGGAGCACTCAGAATCTGCTGCAGCTGTGCATGGTAGCCAATCGGCTTCTAACTTCAACTTGTTCAATTAAGCTTTGGCAATAAAACCTGGAAGCTGATTGGTTTCTATGCAGAACTGCACCAGATTTTGCACTCTCCAGTAAATAACCCCAATTGATTGATCCCCTTTCTGCCGTTGAGGGGATCTCACATGTTTCAAGCCATTCAGTTTTGCTAAATACGGTCAGATAGAGGGAAATGAAATCTTTTTCATCCACTTTTTTTTTTTTTTTTTTTTAGATAAAATCAAAAGGGAGGTGATAGCAAATGTTTGAAAATATTCAGTTCTTTTTTTGCCCGAAATTTAAAGTGGACCTTCAGTAATTTTTTCATCTTTCCATCTATTAAATCTTCTGCCCTTGTTGTTTTAACTTTGGATAGTAAAACATTTTTTTTTTTCTTCGAGTAAATACCTTATACAGCCCACTTCCTGTTTCTTGTATGATCATTAGCCTAGGCTTAGGACATCATATACAGCTCTCTTTCTCACTCTCGTGAGAGTTTGCCAGGAAGAGGGGGGGGGTGAGTCATAAGAGGGCCAATGAGAGCTGTAGGGCTGCAGAGCTGGAGGTGTGCCTCTGTGTGTCCGTGTAAATCCAGGAAGTGAACAGGCAGCAGCTTCATGCTGCCCACAGTTAAAATGGATGCAGCCAGACTCAGTGAAGGGAGATTTCAGCAGCATATTTGGCAAGTACAGAATCCCAGTATATATAAAATAATATGCAAAGTGGTTAGAGGGAAGCTTCAGAATGGCAAAGATATTTTTATTACAAATTATGTGAGCCGACTGCAGTTTCTCTTTAAGTTTCAGGTGTTGAGTGTTCAATTGAATTTGCAATTGATTTAGAAAACAGGAAACACTGGAGACCCATAGGACAAATACACCAAGATATGCTCAAAGTTTCTAATCAAAGCCAATGAAACGGATGCATGTGCAGCCTGCATTGCTGTCAGATAGTGAAGAGAGACAAACTGTTGCCCTGCTATAGAAATAAAGGTAAAAACAGCCTTCTGCCTGGAAATAGCCCCATTAATAGAATGGTTCAAGCTGAACTTTAATTACTGTTTTGGACTTGTGTAATGGATGTGACATACATTATTACTTTGTAAGTCTACCCCATCAGAGAACATCAAACATTATTTGTTATCCACTAAAATAATTGTAACATTTTTATTGGGAGGGCTGTGTTTTACTTATTTCCTTAGTAAAATACATTTTGGAATAAGACACTGACTTGCTGCCTCTAAAGCTATCCTATATTTCTCCCTATTTATCTACACGCGAGTGATCTTACTTCTCTATTCCATTCTTTAAAGTGTTGCTAAACCCACAACAGTAAAATCAGTCTGTATACGCAGTAAAGCATGCTTGTAATACTCACTGTGGAACCTAAGAAGTTTATCCTCTGCATAGTGCGAAAAAGGCTGTTTGATCCTGTCTTCTCTGATCCTCCCCTTCTTCCACTGTCCCCAATCCATCTCCCGATAAACCAGAGCCTTTGGAGGCACTCTGCACATGCTCAGTTGTGGTGTGTATTGCTAGATAGTTGTTTTTTTTTCTTGGGAGGGTGCGTGTGATCAGCACAGGGCCAATCAGCGCTTTTCAGACAGAGGGTCAGGGGTCCTGCAGCCTCATAGGATAAAAACTCATACAAGTTTTAACCAGACACTCATAGAAGCCACAAGACTGCTATACAGGCATACCCCACTTTTAAGTACACAATGGGGTTTATTTACTAAAGCTGGAAAGTGCAAAATCAGGCTCACTTCTGTATAGAAACCAATGAGTTTCTAACCCCAGCTTGTTCAATTAAGCTTTGGTAATAAAACCTGGAAGCTGATTAGTTTCTATGCAGAAGTGAGCCTGATTTTGCACTTTCCAGCTTTAGTAAATAAACCCCATTGTGTACTTAAAAGTGAGGTATGCCTGTATACTGCTATATACTGCTGATGAGAAAAGGTATTTAGCAGTTTATATTTACTAAAATATTTGCACTTCTATGTTCTGTGTACTGTGGGAGATCAGTTATAATGAATGCAGGGTCCTGGGTTTAGTAACACTTTAAAGAAGAATTCCAGGTATGATATATTCTCACTTAGTTGCACTGGTCCAGCTTGGACCAATTTAACTATTGCTGATGCCCCAGGAATCTGGAAATCACTGAAGTAGACATCCCTACTCCAGGTGATCTCCACGTGCTTCTGGGTCCCTTGCTGAAAGGCTGCTCTCCTGAATTGTGAACACAGGAAGTGTGCATTTTCTGAATGCATGCAGAAATATTCTCTGATGAGGTGGGTTTTAACATCATGCTCTCCACCTCTTCCAATCAGATAATGCTTTCCATAAATTCGGTAAAGACAACGCACTCTATAAATGGGGCTCATGCTGAGCGACCAATCTCCTTTGTTCACAATGCATCCTGCAGGCCATTTAGCATGGGAGCCAGAAGCATGTGAAGGTCACTGCATGTCCAATTCAGCCAGATATAATATATACTTAGTTGGAGCCAAGGTGGACCTATGTAACTACACAAAATTGTCAAAAGTATTGGGACGCCTGCCTTTACACACACATGAACTTTAAAGGCACCCCAGTCTTAGTCCATAGGTCTCATTATTGAGTTGGCCCATCCTTTGCAGCTATAACAGCTTTAACTCTTCTGGGAAGACTGTCCACACGGTTTAGTACTGTGTCTATGGAAATGGTTTGGCCATTCTTCCAGAAGCGCATTTGTAAGGTCAGGCACCGATGTTGGACAAGAAGGCCTAGCTTGGAGTCTTTGCTCTAATTTATCCCAAAGGTGTTCTATTGGGTCAAGTTCCTCCACCCCAAACTCGCTCATGCATGTCTTTATGGACCTTGCTTTGTGCACTGGTCCAAATCATTTGGTGGAGGGGGGATTATGGTGTGGGGTTATTATTCAGGGTTTGGGCTTGGCCCCTTAGTTCCAGTGAAGGAACTCTTAAAATGGTTGTAAACCCTTACACACCACTTTTACCTACAGGTAAGCCTGTAATAAGGATTACCTGTAAGTACTGGAAATATCTCTATATTTACCATATACCCTTGCGCCAACGTCATCAGCACATGTGCACCAAAGAAAGGGCACGACCATGCCGTTTCTATAGGGCCCGTGCTGTGACATCACACGACTCCGCCCAGTCCCAGAGCCGGAATCCACAGCTTCGGAAGGAAGAGGAGTGAAGATGGATGCGGCAACCAGCGGGTTCCTCGGGGACCTTGCAGGTAAGTGCAACATAATGGGCTAGATTTCGATGTATACTAGCCCGTTATGCTTTTACTTTGCAGGGGAATAAAGAGGAAATAAAAACCATCAGGGTTTACTTCCTCTTTAAGGCGTCAGCATACCAAGACATTTTGGACAATTTCATGCTCCCATCTTTGTGGGAACAGTTTGGGGATGGCCCCTTCCTGTTTCAACATGACTGCGCACCAGTGCCCAAAGCAAGGTCCATAAAGACATGGATGAGCGAGTTTGGGGTGGAGGAATATGATTGGTGTGCGACCTCAACCTGATAGAAAAAGACCTTTGGGATAAATTAGAGTGGAGACTGGGAGCCAGGCCTTCTTGTCCAATATCAGTGTCTGACCTCACCAATGCGCTTCTGGAAGAATGGTAAAACATTCCTATAGACACTCCTAAACCTTGTGGACAGCCTTCCCAGAAGAGGTGAAGCTGTTTTAGCTGCAAAGGGTGGACCAACTCAATATTGAACCCTACGGACTAAGACTGGGATGTTATTAAAGTTCATGTGAGTGCAAAGGCCGGATTCCCAATAATTTTGAGAATATAGTGTATGTAGAAATGTAGCCTTTAGCAATGAAAATAGTACAACTCGAATGCCCCCAAACCTGTATCAGTTAGATCAGCATGTGAATAGACTGGTGCAAGACAGATAGGATTCAGGCTTTAGTAGACTTCAACAAGTCTTTAGGCTTTAGTAGACTTCAACAAAATGGCGGCTGTCTGCACACAGACACCAACTCTCTGTAGCACGAATGTGAATAAAATGGGTAAAAGATGTCTTCAGTTCCTGTTCTTTACCTGTAGAGAACTCCTCAAACGTGTTTTTCCCTTTTCAGTGCTTAGAGGCCACATCGAACAATACAATGCCTGGAATTCTACTTTAAGGCCATCATATCTATTTTCCTTCGTATATCTCCAACTTTGATTGATCTTACTTCTTCATTGTAATTTCACATCTCCTTTTGCTTAGGTAGTTCGTAACTTCCTCAAGCTTTCAATACTTGTCCTCCATATAGACATCTATTCCACAATGTCATGTAAAGGTGGAAATGGGAGCACGAATAGGGAAACTTTAGAGAAGGAAGATCATTGAACTCTCAGAAGGGAAACATATAATATCTATGAGATAATAGATCTACTATATATCAAGGGAAAGTTCTGAAACCTGGAGGAAGTTGCAAACTAGACAATAAAAAGGAGATGTGAAATTACAAAGAAGAGGAGAGAAGCAAGATCAATCAAAGTTGGGAATGTATGGAGGAAAATAGATAAGAGTGCCCAATGAAGAGGAAGAGAGGAGTGAGGTCATCTGTAGATTCTGTATATGGAGAACAATATATAAGATAACCTTACAGGCAGAAATGTAAAGTCTCATTCCAAATTGTATGTTTTGAAGGTACAATATAAAACACACCACACACAAGAGGATGAATTGTATGTTAAAATGAGTTTATTGGATAATAAATAAAGTAATATTTTTATATTATCTTATGGGGTAGACATACAAAGTAGCAATGTAAGATAAACTTCAAGTACCAAGAGAAAGAATATTTCTGAAAATATAAACCTTCTACTATTAGTAACAAGCCAAAGTTTAGGCAGATATAGAAATAAAACTAAATATGATAAGTTATGTTCTTACGGTAATATAACAACTTTACATTTGTTTTTAAAGCTTAAAGCAGCATTAAATTCAAAAGCAAACATTTATTATATTGCAGCTTACCAATTCTTAGATGCGATGGCTGCGTTCATTTTCTTTTATAGATGTCTTTCTTCTCTTTTTTATTTGGTGATCCAACCAGTAAGTCACTTGTTTTTCAAAAGCACAGGTTCTCCAGCAGAATGTACCAGTTATGCCCTGTACACACGAGCGGATTTTTCGACCGGACTGGTCCAACGGACCGAATCCGGCGGACAATCAGACCGTGTGTGGGCTTCATCGGACCTTCAGCGGACTTTTTCTGTCGAAAATCTGATGGACTTTAGATTTGGAAAATGTTTCAAATCTTTACGTCGGAACTCCGCCGGACCTTGTTCCTATTGAGAGATCCGCTCATCTGTATGCTAGTCCGACGGACAAAAACCGACGCTAGGGCAGCTATTGGCTACCGGCTATGAACTTCCTTATTTTAGTCCGGTCGTACGTCATCACGTACAAATCCATCGTACTTTGGGGTGATCGTGTGTAGGCAAGTCCGTTTGTTCGAAAGTCCGTCAAAAGTCCGTCGGAAAGACTGTCGGACCTTTGTTGCCGAAAAGTCCGCCCGTGTGTACAGGGCATTAGGCTAGTTTACACTTGCTTCAAAACATGGCTTCAGACAGGCTTCGTTAAAGCTCTCTAAACGCCAGTCAAAGCTCCTGTCACTAAATAAAATGGTTAGCTTACAGTCCTGTTTACACCTTGCTTTTGCTTGGTGCTTCGATGTGGCTTCGATGAGGCTTTAGTGGAGCTTCAATCTATGGTATAGCGCAGTTTTTTCTTTACATTTGGAGCTTCAATGAGGCTTTGGTGAGGCTTCAGTGAAGCTTCAGTGAAGCTTCGGTGGGGCTTCAAGCGAGCTTTGCCATAGACTTCTATGGAGGCTTTAAAGACGCTTTGAAGCACCACTAAAGCTATATGGTTTATAATGTTTGCAGCAAAGCCAAAGCAAAGCAAAAGCAAGGTGTAAACAGGACCGTAAGCTAGCCATTTTATTTAGTGACAGGAGCTTTGACTGGCGTTCAGAGAGCTTTAACAAAGCCTGTCCAAAGCCATGTTTTGAAGCAATTGTAAACTAGCAGTTAATGTGTGTTGAAGCTGAAGTAAGTGTAAAATGAGCCCTTACAGGAATGAGACAAATTATTTAAAACTGACAGGCTGCTTAGAACGATCAGCTTTTATTTATGCAAAGCCTTTATCCCAAAAGGAAAAAAAGTGGTTTGCTGTAACCGATTATAAAGCGTGATCAAGAGTTTGGTTTCAGTTTGTTAGTGTATCTAAATCTGCTACTACATCTTACAGTCCCCTCCCCCCCAGACTGAACATGCTGCCATCCAAAAGGTGCCCCCTTTGCTCCTTCATCCAGAGTGGGGGCACGCTAATACAGGAGGTGTGTTACTGGCCAGATCACCAGGTGAAAACAGAGGGAAAAAGTCTAAAAAAAATAAAATGAATGCAGCCACTACATGTAATGATTGGTAAGCTGCAATATATTATATTTTTGGTTTTGGACTTAATACCTCTTTAAATTTAGTTAAATGTTGTTCTATAGCTTCCCACAATGAAAAGTGCTCTATGAATGGAGCAGGCAGGTTTTTCATTCATTCCCCAGTCCTCCATTCATAGAGCCAGGGCTGCTGATAAGGCAGTACAACCGGCCCTGTTGTACTGGGCCCAGGCCCCATCAGCTAAACAAGTTGGCCCAGGGCAGCTTCATTGTTCATTCCTGCCTAAATGAATAAATGGATTTTACTAGACCACACCCCCTCTCCTACTATCTTATCAGGGCTTAAATTACATTTCCCTGGGCCCCATCATGTTAACAGTGGGGCCCAGAAGGTAGGAACAGAAGAAGGACTTTTTTTTATTTTTGGGGTGTAGGAGGATAAAGTCAGTGGCACTGTTCCACTGCACCCTGGGGGGGGGGGGTGTAGGCGGGGCCCCATCAGGAAGGCTGTACAGGGCCCCATTATTTCTAACAGCAGCCCTGAATAGCGAGCTTTTTAATGCTGGACGCTATGGTACCACTTTTATGAATGGGAGAGGAGTGTGGCAGAAGGGTGGGTATAGTCAGCACTCATAAATAATGCCTGGTCAAGTGGCTTATAATACCCCCGCAGCACCGGAAGATCACAGCTACTGGGGTATGTGTGTGTGGGGGGGGGGGGGGCAGAGGAATGAAGATTTAAACAAAGAGAGCATCCAACAGCACAAGGTACTATTCTCAATAACTCTAAGTACCGTCCCTTGTACTGATTAAAAGAGTAATAATTAAACTTAAAGTTTATTCTCAACTAGTGTAAGTGCCTAAAATTGCAGGATACCAGCATCCTAGTTTTTCCCTGTATAGTCACCAATCAGGTGTGCTGACAGTGAACATGCTGGCATTTTTGAAGAGCAGAGGAATGACTTCATCAGCTTGCTGCTTCTCCTTTATTATCCATTCAGCTAGCAAGGGTGTGTTCTTGACCAATTTATGTTTATGCTGCATTGGAGGTCAAAGATTTGTCTGTCAAAGGGAGCGGGGGATGGGAACTGATTTTCAAATTTGACAGAATCTTTTGGAAGGTAAAATAGCTCCCATAAATGAAGCCAAGTATATGTTTAGCTGCTTTTCAAAGTTCATCTTTAAAATTACTAGGATCGGTTTTTGAAATATTTAATGAAATATTTAATCGGCTCAAATAATCCAAATTTGATTGATCTAACAGGCCGCGATTAAATGGGGTACAAACTGCCAGGACTACATAATTGCTGCAAAATTATCTACAGGCCAGATGGCTGGAGATCCGGCCGTGCAGCTGTCATGGAAGTGGAAGAGGCTGCCCTCTTGGATTAATGGGCTGACTAAAAGGTATGCAAATTCTTACTGTATTTCTGTGAAGAAATGTCATTCATATATCTGATAATATTCTTTTTATTCATCTAGTGTCATGCCGTTTGTTCCTGGAGTGGCATATACACTGGGATTTTCAGAGCTACGTCGTCAAAATGCACCACACCAGGTCACTGTGAGAGTGGCCTCCACCTCTACTGACACAATCAACACCAGCCTGAGGACCCCTGAGGTATATGGCCATTGATACAAGATAGGAAGCAGAACTGTAATGTATCTGTAGCACTGCCCCCTCAGATGCAGCCATGACCCTGTGAACTCTCCAGCCCCTCTGACACTCTAGGTTCAGACATGACACATGGACACAAAGCAAGTAGTTTTAACTCTCTCCGATTTTTACTTACTCAAGAAGAGAGGTTTAGATGAAGGATTAGTAAGCCAAGTCCTGGTTACAACCAAGACTAGGTTGAAATAATTTTTGCTGCAATAACAGATAGCATTGACAGGTGAGTGATAACAATATACACAATCACAATTGGATACCTTGAGAAAGCTATTGGTGGGTATAAAGAAATGTTTCTGCTTTAAAGAAGAACCCTATAATACCTTTACTCCTAATGAGAGACTATACGTACTATAGTTACCAGTAAAGTGTCCCCTTTAAGAGCAATAAACAACAATGTCCTGAAATCAAGGCCTTGCACTGTCTTCACCAGCAAGTTGGAGCTCATAGAATAAAGATTTCTTACTGTAGCAATGTGATGATGAACAGGGCAGAGATAGCTGGTTCTGTCTTATAGCAATACTATTTGTAACCCAAATGAATGTTGTCTGTGCAAAATCAACAAAAAAATCTCTCCTGCGCTGTGCGGAGTGCCTAGATAAAAATGTACTTCTGTGAGGTGCTTAATGGATGGATTCTGCACGCCCCGCTGCCTTAGCCAACTAGGGGGCTTTCAAAAAAATTAAGCAAGGAAAGAAAAAAAACGGTGCGTGGCCTAGTGCATTATAAAAAGTTTTATTACAAAGCAGAGTGGAGTATTCACATTTGGTATCTGGAATGACATCACATCATTCACATGTGTGAATATATAGGCCTGTCAGTACAGTCTAATGCCCCGTACACACGGTCGGACATTGATCGAACATTCCAACAACAAAATCCTAGGATTTTTTCCGACAGATGTTGGCTCAAACTTGTCTTGCATACACACGGTCACACAAAGTTGTCAGAAAATCCGATCATTCTGACGCGGTGACGTAAAACGCGTACGTCGGGACTATAAACGGGGCAGTAGCCAATAGCTTTCATCTCTTTATTTATTCTGAGCATGCGTGGCACTTTGTGCGTCGGATTTGTGTACACACGATCGGAAATTCCGACAACGGATTTTGTTGTCGGAAAATTTTATAGCCTGCTCTCAAACTTTGCGTGTCGGAAAATCCGATGGAAAATGTGTGATGGAGCCCACACACGGTCGGAATTTCCGTCAAGAAGGTCCTATCACACATTTTCCGTCGGAAAAACCGACCGTGTGTACGGGGCATTATAGTGCAATAAATAGGGCCCATATATAAGCTGATCATCATGTATGTTCACACCTGAAGTAGCATAGAGTAATCATAAAATAGCATAAAATATATAATAGAGTAGTGAAATGACACAACAATGGAATAAGGAGCACGTAGTGCTAACCTACCCAATAAATGGTGATAGTATGGCCCTTCTACCAGATCCTGACCCGTGGATAGGCATCCAGATGTGGTCTGTGCGCAGTGTTCAGAGTGTAGTACTGATACAAGGCAATGAGATCTGCGGGCAAAGGCCCCCTCACCAATCCCGATAGACCTCGGCAGCCTCCCAGAGGGACGATCAAACGATTCTTCTTACTGCACTTGGGCAGAGATGGTGATCAGTCGGCTGACTCAGTGAACCGGCCATTTCCGCTGTGTTCAGTGCTGCTGCAGGGCATCCTCCTACAAGCAGGCAACGTCTGGACCCTCTGGGGCTGGAGCTGTAGGCTGTGTATTGCGTGATAGACTGCGATTTCCTCACACAGCGGCGAGATGGTGCTTACAGGATGAGATCCAAGAAGCAAGAGAGCGTGGGCCTGGTCAGAAGATCCCTTTATCCACTTAAGGACCGAGCCTCTTTTTTACACTTCTTAAAGTTAAAGTAATTTTTTTTTGCTAGAAAATTATTTAGAACCCCCAAACATTATATATATATATATATATATATATATATATATATATATATATATATATATATATATATATATATATATATATATATATATATATATATATATATTTTTTTTTTCTAACACCCTAGAGAATAAAATGACGGTCATTGCAATACTTTCTGTCACACCGTATTTGGGAAAAAATACACTTTTTTTTTTTCTTATTTATTTTACTTTTAATTTTTTTTTTTTTGACACTGTCTTTTTATAAAAAAAATTTGGGGTCACTTTTATTCATTACAAGGAATGTAAACATCCCTTGTAATAGAAAAAAAAGCATGACAGGACCTCTTAAATATGAGATCTGGGGTCAAAAAGACCTCAGATCTCATATTTACACTAAAATGCAATAAAAGAAAATAAAATAAAAAAAATGTCACTTGAACAAAAAAAAAAAAAAATTCTCCTCTAAGACCTATGGGCGCAATTGACATTTGACGTCGCTTCTGCCCTCTCATGGCATGGAGCCGAACGGGAGGGCCATCTTCCCCTCAGTCGGCAGCCAGGCATCCACAGGAGAGGACGCAATCATCTCCGCCGCTACCGTTCAGGTTGCGCTTTTGCCCTCATTCACATTGACTGCGGCTTTGAAATCGTGCGTCGTAATCTGAAATCGCACTATTTCAAAGCCGCATGTCAGTGCGACTTGAAAGACATCTGTGCAGCTTTGTGCCAAAAGTAGTGCAGGAACTACTTTTTCAGATTGATGTCGCACCGCAAAGTCAGCGTTGCATCCTATTTGAACAGTGCGATTGCTGGCAATAGGATGCGACTTGTTATGCGATTTGACCTGTCAAATCGCATGACAAGTCGCTCCAATGTGAACGGGGGTTTAGAGGCTACTGGCAGGTGGTGAGGAGACAATGTGACCCCTCCTCACTTCCTATTTTTACTCAATTTGCCGACAAACGTGTCGCAACAGTATGCATCTTATGTGGTTGCAGGGAGTTTGCAGCACTTCCCCATTTGCTTGAGTGTGTATCATGTATCGCTACATGTAGGGTAAACTAAATGAGGCATCGCGACCGCAGCATATAAACACCGCCATTCACTGCCTTTTGCAGTTTAAGTGGGGGGGCAGTTGGTGGGTGGCAAAAATGAGGCTCAACTGCGCATTTTTACGCCCCTCAAGCTGCATGTCTAAATGAAGCCAAAGACTCCTTTCACACGGAGGCTGTTTTCAGGCGTTTTAGCGCTAGAAATAGCTCCTGTAAAGCACCTGAAAACTGCCTCCCATGCCACCCGAATGTGAAAGCCTCAGTGCTTTCACACTGGGGCAGTGCGGGATGTTAGAAAAAGTCCTGAAAGCAGCATCCTTGGGGCGGTTTGGGAGTGCTGTATACTCCCAAAACGCCCTGCCCATTGAAATCAATGGGCAGCGCTTCTGAAGCACTTGAAAAGCACTTTGGAAACGCCGCAACCTGGGCGTTTTTAACCCCTTCTTCGGCCGCTAGCGGGGGTTAAAAGCGCCCCACTAGCAGCCAAAAAGGGCCAATTAAACGAGTGACGCTTTAGAGCTAACGCACGGGCGGCCCCAGTGTGAAAGTAGCCTAATGCCGCGTACACACGATCGGTTTTCTCGTCGGAAAAAGATATGACGGCTTTTCCGACGGGATTCCGCTCAAGCTTGCCTTGCATACACACGGCCACGCAAAATTACGACCGCCAAGAACGCGGTGACGTACAACACTACGTCGAGCCGAGAAAATGAAGTTCAATGCTTCCGAGCATGCGTCGAATTGGTTCCGAGCATGCGTAGGGATTTTGCGCGTCGGAATTGCCACAGACGATAGGAACTTTTCCAGACTGAAAAATTGAGAGCATGCTCTCTATCGTTTGCTGGCTGGAATTCCGCCAGAAAAAGACCGATGGAGCATACACACGATCGCATTTTCCGACGAAAAACTCTCATCGGTCTTTTGCAGGCTGAAATTCCGGTCATGTGTACGGGGCATAAGACTTTGCTTACCTTTTTGTATTGGCGCATCTGAAATATATTTAACTAATTATAAGGAGGGGGCTTGGGCTCCATTCACACCTAGGCGATTTGACTTCAGAATTTGACTTCGGAATCTAGGCAAAACACGGTGCGATTTTGCCGCGATTGTCGCACAACAAATCGCGCAAACAAAATCCGCAGGACGCCCAAAAGAAGTTCCTTGTTTGTGCAATTTTGCTGCAATTTATCATGCGACATTCATGGAAAAATTGCACCGTGTTTGGGGTGCCATTGAGAAATAAAACATGGCAAACCCGTCCTGCATTTTGCCGTGATTCTGAATCATTCGTGAGCAGAATCGTGGCGATTCCGCCCGCAATTCAAATCACCCGGTTGTGAATGGAGTCTTATGCCGCGTACACACGGTCGGACTTTTCATCTACAAAAGTCCAACGGACGCCGACGGACTAAAGCTGGCTGGTAATCCGATCGTGTGTGGGCTTCTCCGGACTTTCAGCAGACTTTTTCAGCCTCAAATCCGACGGACTTTAGATTTGAAACATGCTTCAAATCTTTACGTCGTAACTACGACGGACCCCGAAATCCGCTCGTCTGTGTGCTAGTCCGACGGACAAAAACCCATGCTAGGGCAGCTATTGGCTACTGGCTATGAACTTCCTTATTTTAGTCCGGTGTACGTCATCACGTACGAATCCGTCGGACTTTTGTGTGGTCGTGTGTAGGCAAGTCCGTTCGTTAGAAAGTCTGCTGCAAGTCCGCCGAAAGTCCGCAGGAAGTCTGTCGGACAGGCTGTCGGACTTTTGTAGACGAAAAGTCCGACCGTGTGTACGCGGCATTACAGTTTTGCTGGTGAGGACAAAGCACAGAAATGAGCCTGCTATCATGCTGCTTAAGTGCAGCAGAGAAAAGTGAGGTCACCAGCCTGCCCATGTTCTCTGGTGTACATAAAACTAGCTGAATTGAATTACAAAAGAGTAAAAAGAGATTGCCCATAAATATTTCATCTTTGTATAAAGCTGTTTGTTCTGCTTTACATTCGTCTGTGACCCAATAACCAATGTGTTATTCATCCTTCCTTAGATGACGATTTACAAGCAAGGCATCCCCTTCCCATGTGATCTGTCATTCGCTACTCACTGGCTTAAGAATATTCACCTGACGGACGTCACGGCTCTTCCCGATGTCACATCGTTGGTCAAAAGAACTAGCGAAGGTGATCTCCTAATCTTTTAGAGTCCATTCACACTTGTGTGACTTAAAAATCGTGCGATTTCCATTGCGACTTTACCCTGCGACTTTGATGCGATTTCGATATGATTTGCTATGAGTGCGACTTTGTTCCAATTTGACCAATGTGATCGTTTTGTTTGTGCTCTACAAAGTCCTTATGCCTCGTACACACGAGGGGATTTTTCGACCGGACTGGTCCGACGGACCGAATCCGGCGGACGATCCGACCGTGTGTGGGCTTCATCGGACCTGCAGTGGACTTTTTCAGTCGAAAACCATTTAGATTTGGAACATGTTTCAAATCTTTCCGACGGACTCGAGTCCGGTCAAAAAAATCCGCTCGTCTGTGTGCTAGTCCGACGGACAAAAACCGACGCTAGGGCAGGTATTGGCTACTGCCTATCAACTTCCTTATTTTAGTCCGGTGTACGTCATCAGGTACGAATCCGTCGGACTTTGGTGTGATCGTGTGTAGGCAAGTCCGTTCGTTCAAAAGTCCGTTGGAAGTCCGTCAAAAGTCCGTCGGAAAGACCGTCGGACCAGTCCGGTCGAAAAGTCCGCCCGTGTGTACGCGACATTAGGCATGTGCAGAATGGAAAAAAATTGTTTTGTTTCTTTATTTTCGAACAAATTCCACATTTTCAGAACGATTGGAATTTGGATTGGTTGAAAAATTGATCGACTGATCCGAATTCCGTGCGAAGAATAGCTGGTTGTTAAGGAGCGGGGCGGGGAACCCGGCTGCCGCGTCCTTAACAACCAATGACTCATCAGCTGTCAGCGAGTTTCCCCACTGACAGCTGAATGTAAAAAAAAAGAATGCCGTCAATGAAAAATAAAGGAAAAAAACAGAGTGGGGTCCCACCTCAATCCATACCAGGCCCTTCGGCCCTTCATTAGTCTAAGATACAAAAACTTTAACTTTGGAAATAAAGTCTTAGATCAAAGAAGTTGTGAGCAGGCAGACTCTTTATTGACTCAATAAACCTACCTGCCTTTGCTCACAGTCTTATTTAGAATACACACTGAGCTGTGCATGCGCTGCTACAGTAAGTTTAGAATCAAAGCGGAGTTCCACCCAAAAATGGAATGTCCGCTTTTCCGGTTCCTCCCCCCCTCTGGAAATCAAGATAGGGAGAGAGTATCACTGCTCCAGGTGGATCAGACAGGAGTAAATAGCCTCTCCTCCAGTTTAGAAGCCCAGGTGCTAGCAATGCATATAGCGATCAAGCATCGAAAGACGTTCTGGACAACCGCACTCCAAAAAAGTTTTTTGCCTTTTATTCAAAAAATGTAATCTAAAATACAGGTCACAGCAAAGCAGAAAAAACTTACGCGTTTCACACTACAAACAGTGCTTAGTCATATGACCAAGCACTGTTTGTAGTGTGAAACGCGTAAGCTTTTTTCTGCTCTGCTGTGACCTGTATTTTAGATGACATTTTTTGAATAAAAGGCAAAAAACTTTTTTGGAGTGCGGCTGTCCAGAACTTCTTTCGATGCTTGATCCTCCCCCCCTCCGGTGTCACATTTGGCACCTTTCAGGGGGGAGGGGGGAGCAGATACCTGTCTAATACAGGTAATTTGCTCCCACTTCTGGGCATAGATACCCGTGCCACCCGTGGGTATCTACGCCACTTCCAGCGCCTTCTCTGTCCCCCACGCTGTCTTCTGGGAGACACACAGGTCCCAGAAGACAGCAGGGACCAGTGCGAGTCACGCATGCGCAATAGGGAACCAGGAACTTCCTGATTCCCTTCACCGAAGATGGCGGCGGCAGCACACGACAGCCGAGGAATAGATCGGCTTTGAGTGCCGACATCGCGGGCACCCTGGGACAGGTAAGTGTCCTTATTTTAAAAGTCAGCAGCTGCAGTATTTGTAGCTGCTGACTTAAAAAAAAAATTAAAGAAATTAAAAAAAAAATCGGTGGACCTCCGCTTTAAGCATAGATCCTGTTAGGTTAATTTACTAAAGGCATAGGCGTGTGCAGGGGGTGTGCCAGGTGTGCCTGGGCACACCCAAATCACTCTGTGCAGTGCCGACTTCCACTACTGCCCAGGCCTTCCCGCCTTTTTCCCCACCCCCCACAGTGCTGCTGGCCTCCCTCCTCTTCTCTCCTCTCCCCTCGGCTGCTACTGGATGTTTCAGGATGGAGAGTGGGGGGGAAGGGTTAGTCAATATGTCATTTACCGGCCCCTACCTTTTCTAAAATGAACACACTGTGTTCATTCATAACCAAAGCATAGTATACACAGTTTACTATGCTTCAGTATGTTTGGGCTTTGGGGTGCACACCCTTATGCAATAGGCAGCGCACACCTATGGCTAAAGGCAAATAGACTGCAAGTGCAGTTGCTCCAGAGCTTAGTAAATAAGGTAAAGTTTCACTTTGCAAAAAATACCCAATCACATGCAAGGAAACAAAAAAAAAAACTGCATTTTTGCTTGCACATGATTGGATGATGGAAGTCAGCATAGCTCCCCCTCATTTACTAAGCTCTGGAGCAACTGCTCTTGCAGAGTGCACAGTCTATATGCCTTTGGTAAATCGGCCCCATAGTGTACAGATGTATTCCACAAACACAGACTTGCATATACTTGCCTTACAGCCATGCACAGCCATTCATGCCTATGGACGCCTGAGCTTCCTAGTCATGGAAATACACCCAATTTTATATCATACATGATCCCATATGCCTGTGTGCATGGGGCCTAAAGTTAAAGCAGAACTAAAATCCGCTATACTTACTTTTGCATTATTGGTCCAACACCCGCGAGGTCCCTTCCCAGTACCAGCATCTTCTCCTTGGCTTCTGCCAAGTCCCGGTCTTAGGCCATTTTGATTGGCTGGCCCAGGATGACATCATTCCCACACAAGTGCAGGGGGGGAGGGCAGTCACCCCAGCACACAAGCACTGTGGAGGAATGTAAACTGCTCGGTGTACATTCTACAGAAGACGGTGAGTTGGCAGTTAAGTTTATTTAAATATAGAAAAGAGTTTGCATACTGTATCTCTTTTATAATAAAAATCCTACCTGCTCCCAGTCTTTCAATATTAGAATTTAGTTCTGCTTAAAAGTATATGTAAACTTTCTCCTTGTAAAACAACCCATTCGATTTAACCACTTAAGGACCGAGCCTCTTTTTGAGATTTGTTGTTTACAAGTTAAAAACAGTTTTTTGCCGCTCGTGGAATGGCGATAAACTTTTACCCTTAAAAATCTCCATAGGCGACGTTTAAAAAATTCTACAGACTGCATGTTTTGAGTTACAGAGGAGCTAGAATTATTGCTCTCGCTGTACTGATCACGGCGATACCTCACATGTGTGGTTTGAACACCGTTTTTATATGGGCGCGCTACTCACGTATGCGTTCGTTTCTGCACGCGAGCTCGGCGGGACGGGGCGCGTTTACATTTTTTTTCTTATATATTTTACCTTTTATTTTTTATTTTTACACTGTTCTTTTTTAAGAAAGTGTCACTTTTATTCCTATTACAAGGAATGTAAACATCCCTTGTAATAGAAAAAAAAAGCATGACAGGACCTCTTAAATATGAGATCTGGGGTCAAAAAGACCTCACATCTCATATTTACACAAAAATGCAATTTAAAAAAAAAGTTATCATTTAAAAAATAAATAAAAAATAAATGGCCCTTTAAGAGCTATGGGCGGAAGTGACGTTTTGACGTCGCTTCCGCCCTGCAGTGTTATGGAGACGGGCGGGGCCATCTTCCCATCAGTCGTCTCCATGTCAAGCAAGGGCAAACATCCGATCGCCCCCACCGCTGGTGACGGTTCTGGCCCCTCTCCCGCCTTCGATAAAAGTGATCTTGTGGCGAATCCGCCGCACAGACCACTCTTATTGGAAAGCAGACTGCCAGCCGAAGAAGAAGATACCGGGGTTATGGCAGCTAGCTGCTGTCATAACAATGATATTCCTCTTCAAACTTAGGACGCATATCGGCGTGCGGCGGTCCATAAGTGGTTAAAATAGAAATGAAAGGCAAAACATTTGTGTGTTGATATAAAAAAAAAATTAAAATTATAAATACCTTTTTTTTTTGCTTTTTTATAAGTGATCACAAACACTTTGTTCTTGGCAGAGTGAGAGCGATAACACCAAATTGAACACACCTGCTCCCCATTCCCACCTGAGACCTTGTAACACTAATGAGTCACATGACCCCGGGGAGGAAAAATAGCTAATTGGGCCCAATTTGGACATTTTCACTTAGGGGTGTACTCACTTTTGTTGCTCTGTGATGTCATCATGGAGGAGTGGAAGAGGACTCCAGTGGCAGCCTGTGAAGCTCTGGTGAACTCCATGCCCAAGAGGGTTAAGGTAGTGCTGGAAAATAATGGTGGCCACACAAAGTATTGACACTTTGGGCCCAATTTGGATATTTTCACTTAGAGGTGTACTCACTTTTGTTGCCAGTGGTTTAGACATGAATGACTGTGTGTTGAGTTATTTTGAGGGAACAGCAAATTTACACTGTTATACAAGCTGTACACTCATTACTTTACATTGTAGCAAAGTCTCATTTCTTCAGTGTTCTCACATAAAAAGAATAAAATCTGTACAAAAATGTGAGGGGTGTACTCACTTTTGCGAGATACTGTAGATATTGTACTTGTGCAGGGAGTCTAAATGTGAGTGTGAAGGTTAATACAGACATGCTCCCACTTCTGCACTATCATGTCCAAATAAAGAAGAGTAGCAGGTGGCTACATGGGTTATAACTGACATGGGTTGCATACCAGTTAAAATTGACATAGGCCGCTCTATAAAACCCACAACCTATAGATTGTACTAATCCCATTAATTCACGTGTTGTTGCAGCCGTGTGTAAAGTGGATACTGAAAAGATTCTGACATTCGATGGGATGAACCTGGGGTGCTCCCTTTCCCCTGCACACTGCTATACGGTGATAGCTCAAGACTGCTCCAATCAATTAAGGTTCTTGGTGGCCATGAAAAAAACGGGTCAAGGATTTTCAACTTTTGAATTAAATGTCAAGCTGAGATCTTCGTAAGTACACCTACTAATGAGCTAGAAGCATTTGAAAAGGTTATTCTGACAATCCATTCAGCAGAAATGAGCTTTGTAATACTCACTGCCCCCTTCATTATTACCAGCTCTGTCATTGTAATAGAGATACTGTGCCGATATCAACAGACAAAGTCAGTGCCAAGGACCATTTTTTTTTTTCATTGCTGTAAAGCGATAAATGGTGAAGAATTTAAAGGCTTCAATAAAACATGACAGCTAGATAAAGGTTTAATGGGGCTATGTGCACTTTAAACAGGAATTATAGTTAAAATACTGATAAAATGCATTATAATGGTGGCCCTAAAACATCTCTAATGCGCAACATCTGTATAGCTTGTGACTTTTTATTTACCTAATTTATTTATTTATTTTATTTATTACAAATACTTATATAGCGCCATCTATTTATGGAGCGCTTTACATACACAGTGAATCCGGAAAGTATTCAAAGCGCTTCACTTTTTCCACATTTTGTTATGTTACAGCCTTATTCCAAAATTGATTAAATTCATTATTTTCCTCAAAATTCTACAAACAATACCTCATAATGACTATGCGAGAGAAGTTTGTTTGAAATCTTTGCAAATTTATTAAAAATAAAAAACAAAAACAAAAAATCACATGTGCATAAGTATTCACAGTCTTTTTCTCATTACTTTGTTGAAGCACCTTTGGCACCAATTACAGCCTCAAGTCTTTTTGAGTATGATGCTACAAGCTTAGCAAACCTATTTTTGGGCAGTTTCTCCCATTCTTCTTTGCAGGACCTCTTCAGTTCCATCAGGTTGGATGGGGAGCGTCAGTGCACAGCCATTTGCAGATCTCTCCAGAGATGTTCAATCGGGTCCAAGTCTGGGCTCTGGCTGGGCCACTCAAGGACATTCACAGAGTTGTCTTGTAGCCACTCCTATGTATCTTGGCTGCGTGCTTATGGTCGTTGTCCTGTTGGAAGATGAACCTTCACCGAATCTGAGGTCCAGAGCGCTCTGGAGCAGGTTTTCATCAAAGATGTCTTTGTTCATTGCTGCATTCATCTTTCCCTCGATCCTGAGTAGTCTCCCATTTCCTGCTGCTGAAAAACATCCTCACAGCATGATGCTGCCACCACCATGCTTTACTGTAGAAATAGTATTGGCCAGGTGATGAATGGTGCCTGGTTTCCTCCAGACATGACGCTTGTCATTCAGGCCAAAGAGTTCAATCTTTGTTTCACCAGACCAGAGAATTTTGTTTCTTGTGGTCTGAGAGTCCTTCAGGTGCCTTTTGGCAAACTCCAGGCGGGCTGTTATGTGCCTTTTACTGAGGAGTGGCTTCCATCTGGCCACTCTACCATACAGGCCTGATTGGTAGAGTGATGCAGAGATGGTTATTCTTCTTGAAGGTTCTCCTCTCTCCACAGAGAAACGCTGGAGCTCTGTTAGAGTGACCATCGGTCACCTCCCTGACTAAGGCCCTTCTCCCCCGATCGCTTAGTTTTTCCGGGTGGCCCGCTCTAGGGAGAGTCCTGGTGGTTCCAAACTTCTACCATTTTCAATGATGAAGGCCACTCTGCTCATTTTCTGTACCGTTCCCCAGATCTGTGCCTCGATACAATCTTGTCTCGGAGGTCTACAGACTTCATGGCTTGGTTTGTGCTCTGGCATGCACTGTTAACTATGGGACCTTATATAGATAGATGTGTGCCTTTCTAAATCAAGTCCAATCAACTGAATTTACCACAGGTGGACTCCAGTCAAGTTGTAGAAATATCTCAAGGATGATCAGTGGAAACATGATGCACCTGAGCTCAATTTTGAGTGTCATGGCAAAGGCTGTGAATACTTATGTACATGGGATTTTTTCATTTTTAATTTTTTATAAATTTGCAAAGATTTAAAAAAAAACTCCTTCACATTGTCATTATGGGGTATGGTTTGTAGAATGTTGAGGAAAATAATTACTTTAATCCATTTTGGAATAAGGTTGTAACATAACAAAATGTGGAAAAAGTGAAGTGCTGTGAATACTTTCCGAATGCACTGTATATTATAAATTGACATCAGTCCCTGCACGCAAGGAGCTTAGAGCCGGTTCACACGGGGGCGACTTGTCAGGCGACCTAGCCGCCTGACAAGTCGCCTCCCGTTCTGTACAATGGAACCGTTCTAATCGGAGCGACGCAAGTCGCTCCGACTTAGAAGAAAGGTTCCTGTACTACTTTGGGGGCGACTTGCATAGACTTCTATACAGAAGTCGTCTTGCAAGTCGCCCCGGCAGTCGTGTGCAGGTCGCCTCGGTGAGGCGACCTGCAAGTCGTGCCGCGTCTAGTGTGAACCGGCACTTACAATCTAAGGTACTTAACTCACATGCATACACATATTAGGGCCAGTTTAGACAGGAGCCAATTAACCTACCAGCATGTCTTTGGAGTGTGGGAGAAAATCGGAGTACCCGGAGGAAACCCACACAGGCACAGGAAGAACATGCAGACTCTAGGCAGGTACAGTAGTGTCATGGTTGGTTTTTCGAACCGATGACCCAGTGCTGCTAGGTGGAAATGCTAACCACATAGCTTATTGTATGCTAATATCCTAAAAGTATCCCCTATTTTAATGTATTAGTACACAAAAGAGAAAAAAAGTGTATCTAGAGCCCATATGTTCAGTGTGTAGAAGGGTTAATACCACATTTTTATTTATTGCTGTCTATGTCCCTGCTGGGGAAATTCTCCCTCTTTGTCTTGGTGACCAACTGACCATTGCCATTTAAACAAAAAATGATGGTTTATCCAAAGTGTGAAGCCGGTCGTAGATGGGTCCTTTTTTTTTCATTCAGGCAGCAGGGACTGAACGAAAAAAAATAAAAATAAATGAACAGACTTCTCCATTCATATAAACAAGGTGGATGAAAGAATCCAACCTCTGAGACATTGAATTTTGACAGCGGGACTCTCCACTGTCAAAATACATTGAACTGGAGTTGAGGATTGGTTGATTGCCAAAAGTTTTTCAACATTCCCATTTGAAAGAAGACAATCCAACAATAAACTTCTGTTGATCAAGGATAGCCACGAATGGATCGAAATTCGACGGGTTCCTTCTGAACCCGTTGAATTTCGATCCATCTATGGCCAGCTTTAGAGGTTTTACTGGAACAGGACACAATTACAATGGATAAAAAGTCCAAGAGGAGCACCAAACCAAAGAACAGAGAGTCCAAAATTTGAATATTGATGTTCATTACTACAAAACAGCCAACACATTTCAGAGATGCAAAGATCTCCTTCTTCCTTTGGGGCTACCATATTTCATATCTGTTTGTAGCCTTGATGAAGGGGGGCTCTTTATACTCCTGAAACACTTTGGCTGTGTGATAGTGTCTTGTTATGAACAAACACCAATAATAAACTATTTTGGCCTCACAGTTCTTGGGAAATGGCACTGATACTGGACTTTATACTTGGTGTTCACTAATATAAAACAGCTAACACATTTCAGGGGTGCAAAGATCTCTTTCTTTTTCAGGGCTACCATATCTTATATCTGTTTGTAGCCCTACGGAAGGGGCAAATCTTTGTATTTACGTTGGCTGTCTTGTTATGAGCAAACACCAATAATAAAACATTTTGGACTCACAGATGGCATTGTCACTGGACTTTTTTTACCTGTGGACTCCAAACTTTGGATCTCCTAGTTAAGGGGGTTCCCTGATGGGCCTCACAAAAGCTACTATGCTCCATATGATTCTAATTCACCATCAACCAGATTCCATTGATGAGTCAAATCCAGCACTTCGGTCATACACATTTCATGATTCCAGTAGGGACACCACACCGCGATTTAAAAGGGTATTTCTTCACACTTTGCAAAGACTTCTCATTTCCTGTTTTAGGAAAAACAAAGATCTTATTGATTTCCAATTTCTAAAATGGGAAATTAAGGAGAATACCACCAACAGAATCCAGCAAAATAAATAAATAAATAATGGTAATGACTAATGGTAAATCAAAGCCCTGATTATTGAATAAGTAACCTTACATATCCCATGCTCTTCATGTAACAAAAGATGTGAAAAATCGTCTACTTAGCTGCTTCACTAGTTTCAAGCCCTCTTGATACAATGAAATAAAACAGTGTAACGCTTCTACAAATAAAACCACCTCCTGCAGTGAAAACACATAAGTTACAAGTATGAAAAAAACAAATAAATCCCAATGTGTATCTGGATGATTTCCAAATGAAAATAATAAATCCAAGTGCATTCAAAGTTTCATAAAATGTCTTTCTTATTGTAAAAAATATCTTCACAAAACAACATCAATCTTTACCCAATTCCAGTCGATATGTGTAGCCACTTACGAAATGAATTCACCTCACTCCCTGTTTATTAGAAACACTCCACCAGATATTTTACCATTATGTTTAAAGGCATATTCCACTTTTTGCAAAAATGTAATAAACGAACACTCATTTGTTATTATTATTATTATTATTACTTGGGTTTTTTTTTGCATTGGAACCTGCAAAGCATTGGAATTACAATTAGTGTATCATGGGTGCAATGCAATGGCTCCTGCAGACACTTCCTCTGGATTGGGGTCCATACAGTGGTATGGACTTCAGTTATGGTGCTGGAAGAAGTAAACAATGACATCACAACACTTGTGCTCCATTGAGAACTACATGTCCTCCCTGCCATGGTTGTAATTAAGACTTATAGTCTTCCACTCACAGATCCATGCTGAATCCAAAAATCAACCAATTTTTGGCTTAGGCCAAAATTATGTCATACATCCTAGGAGTCTTCATAAGCATTTTATTTTCTTTCATCTGGAAGTGGAAAGGGGAGGAGGGGCTTTCTCAGCTAATCACTCTCTCCTGCCTGCATCCCCGAGCTAAGGGCAGAGATGCATACCTCCCAACATTTTGAGATGGGAAAGAGGGACACCTACTAGCAAATGTATGTAGGCATAGGAAAGGCCCCCTGCCACACCCCTTTAAAGGAGAATTGACCCCAAAAAAAGGTTAATTAAATCCACAAGGGCTTTTTTTTTTACCATTACTATTCCTTTATATTGGCTTAAAAATTTACAAATGCAGCAATTTAGAAATTGGATGAAAGGTTTAGCACTGGGAAACACTTTTTGAAAGATAAAAAGTGCATTTTATAAACAACTATATAGATCAGACCAAAATGAGGGACAAATGAGGAGGAAAGAGGGACAGAGGGACTTTGCTCCAAACCAGGGACAGTCCCTCGAAAACAGGGACAGTTGGGAGTTATGGCAGATGGATTTCAGAAAGTAAATGCTACATTAATCATCTGCCCTTATTACAGATAGAAATGCTGTGAGGGTGTTTTTCTTTTTCTTTGATCAGAAGAAAGTTTTATTCAAGCATACATGTTCCATAAACATTCACAAAATAATGTAAAGTTGTAATGTGCAAAAACAGTCAATTACAGCTTCCAAATTCATAGAGCTACTTACTGACGTTAGTTTACTGAAGAGAACATACAACCCCACCTAGTGGCTGAAAACAGAAATGAGAGTACCAATAGAGCACCACTATGGCACATCCCAAAGTCACATAGTAGTAACCAACATTAAGTAATCAAAGGCATTCTACCCCAATATCCTATTGAGGGTGTTTTTCCACGTGATTTCTCAACAAAATAAAGCATGAAGTCATGGATGGATGTGGGAGTTTGCTTTGAATATTAAAAATGAATCAAATATTGTTTTCAGTTTGTGGTGCTCATATGAAAAGTTTCATATGAAAAGACTCCCGCTCTCTGTGCAGATCTCCAGCTCCTCCCGCCCCCTGCTCTGCTGATAGGTTGACATCATTGGCGAAGCAGGAGAACAGGGAGAGGAGACACAGGCATGGCCAAATGGTGGGAGGTGAGCGCTGACTGCCGTTGTGTGGCCCGGTCATCAAGATCCACTGGGGTTGGGGACCCCTGCATTAGCCAGCTCTTGTTAGGACATGTGGCCCGGCAACCCCGGCCTAACGGGCAAATGCCTGGTGTGTCCTATTGCCAGTCTGGGCCTCCCAGATCCTCCTCCTCTCTACACACTACAGACCACTCCCCCAAGCCTCAAACTCTCCAATCCAGGGAGTAAAAAGTGCATTATTTAAATATCACCCCACTGAAAACTCCGGTACAACCTCGCCTCTTCTGTATGCCCCAGTCATGCTGATCCCTTCTCTTAGTTTCACTCAGATCTAGGCCATATACTGTATGTTTGAGTGGACATGTGAATTCCAATTAGCATAACCAGGGCTTTTTTTCAGCAGGAACGCGGGGGAACGCAGTTCCGGCACCACCAGCACTGAATGTATGTAATGGCAAGGGGTGTTGGGCTGTGCTGGAGGGTCTATTAATGCTGGCTGCTGGGGGATCTGCTGTTGCTGGAGGGGATCTATTTTTGCCTGGTGGTCTATTGCCGCTGGGGAGATCTAATGTTGCTGGTAGAGATCTATTGTTCCCGAAGGGTCATTTTGTTGCTGGAAGAGATTACTGTTGACATAGGGGGTCTATTGTTGCTAGCTGCTGGAGAGTCTATTGATGTTGGCTGCTTGGAAAACTGGTGTTGCTGCTGAGGTAGGTAGTATTTTGTTGTGGGGGTCCATTGTTGCTGCTGGCTGTAGGGGAGCTATTTTACTACTTTTCTTGCTATCATGAACAAATTCCATAAAAATACAAATTGTTAGCACAACAAAATGATACTTGGTCCAGTATTCTTTAAAGAGGAGCTACAGTCTGCTCACATAATTTGTAATAAAAACATATTTGCCATTCTGAAGCTTCCCTCCAACCACTTTAAAATGAGATGAGTAAATCAGCGCATATATGCAAAAACTACAAAGCAGCTGTACACCAGGGTCAACACAATCAAATCCCTTAATCCAAAAATTACAAAATAAGGTGCAGCGCTAAAAAATTTAAACTAGTAGACTTCAAGGGATAAATGCGGAGGTATCAATAGAACAAATAGTCCTTCAGAGGAACAAAACAGTCCTATAATTGATAAATGTAGCAATAATAATGTCCAAGATATTCAGTGAGTATCCACCACACGTGTCAGCATGCCAATAGAGTGATTGATGAATGTGCCCAACACCGATACACTGAGTGGCCTCTCACCTGATGACCAGGACCCTTAAGTTATAAAGGGTCAATAAGGCATTCCCATAAGGGTCAATCAACAAGAGATCCTTTTTCAGATGCTGATAATCCGTCAGGAAACACTGGGGCAGTGGGTCAAGATGGCTCTAGGCTGGGCTGTAGGTGAGGCTGGTTCTCACATAGCATATGTAATGCAAAAAGAGGACAAAAATAGTGCTCTCTGTATTCTACAATTTATTAAAATAATGATAAAGGTAACACTTACAAAAGCGGCACTTCACAAGTGCCAGAACGAACACAGCATAAATATCGAAACACCGCCGTGTAGAGACACGGAGTGGAGCATGCGCGGTAGCAGCGGGTGACGTCACGCCGTTACGTTCTGGACGCGTTGCGTCCCAGTGGGCGGGGACTTCTTCAGCAGAACGCGTCCAGAACGTAACGGCGTGACGTCACCCGCTGCTACCGCGCATGCTCCACTCCGTGTCTCTACACGGCGGTGTTTCGATATTTTATGCTGTGTTCGTTCTGGCACTTGTGAAGTGCCGCTTTTGTAAGTGTTACCTTTATCATTATTTTAATAAATTGTAGAATACAGAGAGCACTATTTTTGTCCTCTTTTTGCATTACATATGCTATGTGAGAACCAGCCTCACCTACAGCCCAGCCTAGAGCCATCTTGACCCACTGCCCCAGTGTTTCCTGACGGATTATCAGCATCTGAAAAAGGATCTCTTGTTGATTGACCCTTAGGCTCGGTTCACACTGGGGCGACTTGTCAGGCGACCTAGTCGCCTGACAAGTCGCCTCCCGTTCTGTGCTATGGAACCGTTCTAATTGGAGCGACGCAAGTCGCTCCGACTTAGAAAAAGGTTCCTGTATTACTTTGGGGGCGACTTGGGGCGACTTGCATAGACTTCTATGCAGAAGTCGTCTCGCAAGTCGCCCCGCAGTCGTTTGCAGGTCGCCTCGCTGAGGCGACCTGCAAGTCGTGCCGCCCATGTGTGAACCGAGCCTTATGGGAATGCCTTATTGACCCTTTATAACTTAAGGGTCCTGGTCATCAGGTGAGAGGCCACTCAGTGTATCGGTGTTGGGCACATTCATCAATCACTGTATTGGCATGCTGACACGTGTGGTGGATACTCACTGAATATCTTGGACATTATTATTGCTACATTTATCAATTATAGGACTGTTTTGTTCCTCTGAAGGACTATTTGTTCTATTGATACCTCCGCATTTATCCCTTGAAGTCTACTAGTTTAAATTTTTTAGCGCTGCACCTCCAACCACTTTGCATATTATTTTATATATAGTGTGATTCTGTACTTGCCAAATATGCTGCAGAAATCTCCCTCCACTGAGTTTGGCTGCTGCCATTTTAACTGTGGGCAGCTGAAGCTGCTGCCTGTTCACTTCCTGGATTTACACAGACACACAGAGGCACACCTCCAGCTCTGCAGCTCTTATTGATCCTCTTATGACTCATCCCCCCCCTTCCTGGCAAACTCTAACGAGAGTGAGAGAGAGAGAGCTGTGCATGATGTCATAAGCCTAGGCTAATGACCAGACAAGAAACAGGAAGTGGGCTGTATAAGGTCCAAAGTTAAAACAACAAGGGCAGAGGATTTAATAGATGGAAAGATGAAAAAATTACTGAAGTTCTGCTTTAACCATTTCAGCACTGGAAGGTTTTACCCCCTTAATGACCAGGCCATTTTTTGTGATACAGCACTGTGTTACTTTAACTGACAATTGTGCGGTCGCGCGACACTGTACCCAAATAACACTGATGTCCTTTTTTCCCCACAAATAGAGCTTTCTTTTGATCACCTCTACAGTTTTTATGTTTTTGCTCTAAAAACAAAAACAAGAACGACAATTTTGACTTTCTGCTATAAAACACATCCAATAAAAAAAAGTAAAAAATCAAATCATTTTTGGTAAAAAAATCCCAATAAGCGTATATTGATTGGTTTGCGAAAAAGTTAAAGCGTCTACAAAATAGGGGATATATTTATGGCAATTCTTATTTATTTTTTTTTTTACTTGTAATGGCGGCAATCAGCGATTTTTAGCGGGACTACGACATTGCTGCAGACAGATTGCACACCTAGCTGGCACTTTTGACTCTTTTTTGGGAACCAGGGACATTATTACAGTGATCAGTGCTAAAAATATGCACTGACACTGTATAAATGACACTGTCAGGGAAGGAGTTAACATCAGGGGCGGTCAAAGGGTCAAGTGTATTCCCTAATTGTGCTTAGTTACTGTGGGGGGGGGGGGGGTTGGGCTCACTGCATGGACACTGTGATCTGTATTCCTGATTAGCATCCACCGGGCCCACTGATTGGCTTCCCCTGTGGCCATTCAGTATGCAATCGTGCCTCCGGCGGCAAAAGCACGCCCCCCAGTGGCTATTGCACAAAATCACTTACAGGTACGTGATTTTGGGCAATAGAGCCGCCTTGCCACAGTATATGTATGGCAGGCAGTTGGGAACTGGTTAAAAGAAGCGCTACTGGAAGGTGGGTAGGGAATGGAACCAAGGAACGGTGCTCAGAGGTGGGTAGGGGGTGGAACCAAGGAACGATGCTCAGAGGTGGGTAGGGAATGAAACTAAGGAACGGTGCTCAGGGGTGGGTAGGGAATGAAACCAAGGAATGGTGCTCGGAGGTGAGTAGAGAATGGAACCAAGGAACGGTGCTCAGAGGTGGGTAGGGGGTGGAACCAAGGAATGGGGCTCAGAGGTGGGTAGGGGTTGGAACCAAGGAACAGTGCTCAGAGGTCGGTAGGGGTTGGAACCAAGGAACAGTGCTCAGAGGTGGGTAGGTTATGGAACCAAGGAACGATGCTCAGAGGTTTGGTTTGGGAATGGAATCAAGGAACGGTGCTCGGAGGTGGGTGGGGAATGGAACCAAGGGACGGTGCTCGGAGGTGGGTAGGGAATGGAACCAAGGAACAATGCTCAGAGGTGGGTAGGGAATGAAACTAAGGAACGGTGCTCGAAGGTGGGTAGGGGGTGTAGACAAGGAATGGGGCTCACAGGTGGGTAGGGGTTGGAACCAAGGAACGGTGCTCAGAGGTGGGTAGGAAATGGAACCAAGGAACGATGCTCAGAGGTTTGGTTTGGGAATTGAACCAAGGAACGTTGTTCAGAGGTGGGTAGGGAATGGAACCAAGGAACGGTGCTCGGAGGTGGGTAGGGAATGGAACCAAGGGACGGTGCTCGGAGGTGGGTAGGGAATGGAACCAAGGAACAATGCTCAGAGGTGGGTAGGGAATGGAACCAAGGAACGGTGCTCGAAGGTGGGTAGGGGGTTGAACCAAGCAACGATGCTCAGAGGTGGGTAGGGGCGGAGACAAGAAGTGACTCAGAAAGGGGGAGTTCCTGTACCTGTTCTCTAAAGCAGTGGTCATCAACCCTGTCCTCAGGTCCCATTAACAGGCCAGGTTTTATGTATTACCTTAGGGAGATGCAGACTAGAATACTGCAATCACTGAGCAGCAGATATCACCTGTGATGTATTTCAGTTATCTTGCAAACCTGGCCTGTTAGTGGGCTCCGAGGACAGGGTTGATGACCACTGCTCTAAAAGGGAAAAAAAGCCTTGAGCATAACAAGTGCTAACTTCTCTACGACTATACTTTTCAATATATAATTGTAATAATCATAATATTCTTTTTACAAATCCATGACATATAACAGTGTATAACTTGGAAACCAATTTACAAAAGCATTTTTTAATGTTGGTGAAGAGAACACTTAAAAGCCTTTTGTTGGCATCGTGACCCTCGCTTCTATAATACATCATCGTTCTATTATTTTATGTAGATAAACATTCACATCCTCTAACTAACGCTCAGATTTCGGTCTTATTTTTCAGAGATATTAAAATCCATTGTGACATTTCGGAGGAGTTCCATGTTCAGCTGAATGGAATGTGGCTGCTGTTAACGAATGACACGTACATCAATGAAAGAGGTACAATAGCAGTGAGGTCATAATAACGGAGAACACAGCTGAGTGCAGGGAGAGCTGCTGTCTCTGGATAAAAGAAGCGATCTGTGAAAAATATCTGGATGAAATGTGATAATAAAAAAAAATCTAATTGTTAGAGCTATTTGTATTGTATTTTCCCCAATGAGGTTCCAGATGTTCCACATGACATAGGGTTCTGCCGCTTTCGCTTTTTTGTTGGGTTATACAAGTTCTGACATTTTTTATCTCTATAAAAGATCAATGGACGTCAGAACTTAAAGGGCGTTTCCGTTATTTGTCAGATGTATCTGGTCCAAAGCCATACAGTATTGTATGCATTGAGTAAAAGTTTGCAAAGCACTCTTGAAAAACCTTTAACAGTTTATGTGTGCCGAAAAACCAAACGCACGGCGGGGTGTCCGCACTGCTTGAGCTTCTTGTAGTTCCCTCAGTGCAGTACAGAGGCTCATCCTATCTATTGAATCCCTATTATTAACATGTCAGTTTGTAGTGAATACACCCTTCATGTAGGTTGTGTATTCTAAAGTGGGGAATCAAACTTTGAGAGGCATGCAGGTAGGTCAGCCTATACAATCAGTACTTCAGTTTTCATGTAGGAATTGCTGTAGTGTGACGGTCAGGACCATATTTAGGCCCCATTCACACCTCTGCGTTTTGTAGCTCAAAGCTCCAAAACATGGAGGAGAAAAAAAATCAACAATTCTCCTGCAGTGGTTCACATCTCCACTACAGGTCACCTGAAGCCAAACACCTGAAGCTCAGAAAAGTTCAGGAGCTTTTTTTGTAGCTCGAATCGGGCAGATTTGAGCATTTTTGGTGCAGTCTTATTCCCATTGAAACAAATGGAAAAGCGGTTTTCTCAAATGAAAAAATTTAAATAATACATGAATAAATAAACATAATATAAATACACATATGAATGTGGGGAAGTGAGGAGGGGGGGGGGTAAATAGGTTTTTAGATATAGGTTCTACATCCTTGACTTCAAAATATGAAGACATAAAATGAAAAAAAGAATTTGAACGATGTTTAGATAAAAATGATAGAATTGTTTTATTATTTGGATGTATATCAACTGGATAAATGTGTTATTGAAAATGTTTTGATAAATAAACATTGTTAAACATAATATAAATACACAAATAACTAAAAATCATCATAAATAAATAAAATAAATTAATAATATGTAATACATAAATAAATAATAATTAACCCCTAACCTTCAAAAATATTAAATAAAATTAATAATAGTAGTAATAATAATAATAATAATAAACACCCGAACACATTTTTATTATTATTATTATTATTATTAATGATAATTCATTTATTTTTGTTAGGATGTTTAGTTATTTATACATTTAATTTGATTTTTTTAAGAGTTAGGGGTTAAGGTTAGGGGCTCCTTTTTTTATTTATTATTACTTAGTATTCATTTATTGAATTTATTTATTATTTAGGGTTTTTTTTATTTATTTGTGTATTTATTTTACATTTATTTGTTTATTATTCCTAATTCTAATCCTAAATCCTAAACCTAACCCTAACTCTAGCCCTTTAACCTAACGAAAATAAATAAATAATAAATGAATAATAATAATAATAATTAAATAAATAAATAAAAGCTAATGTATATGCTTCCTTTGTGACTTTCTTGACTTTCTTTGTGCACTGGTGCGCAGTCATGTTGCAATAGGAAGGGGCCATCCGCCAAACTGTTCCCACAAAGTTGGGAGCATGAAATTGTCCAAAATGTCTTGGTATGCTGATGTCTTAAAAGTTCCCTTCACTGGAACTAAGGGGCCAAGCACAACCTCTGAAGAACAACCCCACACCATAATAACCCCTCCACAAAATTATTTAGACCAGTACACAAAACAAGGTCCATAAAAACATGGATGAGCGAGTTTGGGGTGAAGTAACTTGACTGGCCTACACAGAGTCCTGACCTCAACCCGATAGAACACCTTTGGGATGAATTTGAGCAGAGACTGTGGGCCAGGCCTTCTCGTCCAAGAGGAAGAGGGGGGTAGAGATGCTTGGATAAACATATGTGTGTATAAACTGGCCTGTAGTGGTCCCTCCATCGAATTATTTTCACAGATGGCACATCATATGTTGTCTATAAAAGTTCTTCGTTCATAATGCTCCAAGTGTTACATATATTAGCATACAAGGAAGGAATGAGTTATTACAGAAAAAAAATGTGGGTTTTTTTTTTTTTCCAGAATGTATAAGAATCCACAAAAATGCTACATCAGTGACAGTGAAGGCTCCAGAGAATGGCGTGGAACAGATCTCCTTCAATGGGCATTCTGTCCTGGTATGATGAGGATTTCTTATCAAATCTTTATAATCTAAATGTTTAACTAAAAGTACTAAATGTTATTAGAAAGTAAAAAATATCCATGTACATATTTATGTTTGCTGCTCAAGACCTGGCATTGTTCATCTTGAATTTATTTCCAACGACCCCAGATTATATACACAATGTAATTCCCAAAGGCGTGCCCAGGGGGTGTGCCAGGTGTGCCTGGGCACACCCTAATCACTACGTGCGGTGCAGATTCCCCCTACTGCCTGTGTCGCCCCCCAACCCCACCCTGCAGTGCTGCTTGCTTCCCTCCTCTGTTTCAGGATGAAGAATGGGGGAAGGGACTGGTAAATATGTCAATAACCAGCACCTTCCTTTTCTAAAGGAACACAGTGAACACACGCACTCATTTTTCTGATCAATCTCTCCCGATCGGAATAATCTATCTATAGTCGACAACCCAATCAATTGATATGACACACATGGGGAAGTAGATTTTGATTGATAATTGGAAGATACTGGGCTGCATTCACAGAACAAGATCGCATGCGGTATTAGACATGCGCATGACGAAAAAAAATATTTTTATTCATTTCGTTTTGATTCGTTAATCTAGTTATTTAGTTTCGTTAAATTTGGTTGATTCGTTGAATTCGTATTTGGGATTCGTATTCTGAATTCGTTTTATGTGTTTTATCGAATTTTCTTAAAATGTGCCGATTTTTTTCGATTCGAAACATTGAAATCGATAAATTTTGAATCGGTCTAATCAAAAATGTTAGATCTTTTTTCGATTCGATTGCGGCAGCCGAAATGTTTACATTTAAAAGTGCATTTGGATTACAATGACTCTTTAAATCACCTTTGGCTTAACTAAAACAGCATTATTTAGAAATGGTACTAATAACACACAGTCTTTGATTTCAGAAATATGTTTATAGTTCGAATGTTATTTGATGTAAAATTCGATTCAAATTTCAATTTGAATTTTGGAAATTTGGACGAAATTAGTTGAGTTATTCGGAACATTCGGTAAACTTTGTTTATACTGTAATTCGGGTATTCGGATGTATCCGAATCTCCGAATAACGAGAAATATTTATTCGTAGGGAAACTAATCGCAAATCCCAAATACCATATGCGATCCTGAAAATCTCAATTCACTATTGCTTTATGTGGCATTTACCGCATAAAGCAAAAATGTTCAGTAAATACCACCTAAAACAGGAGTAAAAGTCAATTCCCAAAAAGTAAAAAAAAAAATGCATGTGGTAAATAAGCAGTGGTCCCAGCATGCGATATTTATGGAAACGGCAGCTGCCGGCAACCTTAACAGCATGGTTGTTAAGGAGTGGGCGGCAGTTGCGTCCTTAACAAGCGATGAGTCATCAGCTGTCAGCGGGGTTTCCCGCTGACAGCTGAATGTAAAAAAAAAGATTTGCAGGGGAACACCACTGACAGCTGATGACTCATCGGTTGTTACAGGTGCAGCTTGCTCCTTAACAACCATGCTAGTTACTAGACATTCGTTTTGTTACTAATTTGTTTTTCAGTGAAATTCGACAAATTCGTTAGTTCAGAAATATTCAAATTAACGAAAACCTGTATAACTAATTTTTCCAAAAACTAAAATTCAGAAAATAAAAAATTCGGAAATTCGAAATTCTGAAAATCAAGAAATTCGAAAATAAAAATGAAAATCCGAAAATTCAGAAGAACGAAAATCCGAAAATAAGAACGAAAATCCAAAAATTCAGAAGAGCAAAAATAGGAACGAAAGTCCGAAAATTTGAAAACTCGAAAATCCAAAAATCCGAAATAATAACTAACTAACTAATAATAATAACTTTTACTAAATATTAAGTTATAGGTATTGGAATTTCCTTGCAAATTTGGCTGTTAGTGAATGTAACGAATACGAATTTATCCTAAGTTACGAATTACCGGAAATAATGAATGCCGCATCTAAACGAATAGAATGTAACAAATTACTAATAATAAAAATAAAAACTTTTTATTATAGTTATTATTTTGTATTTTTGTATTTTCGTTCTTGTTTTCGGATTTTCGAATTTCTGGATTTTTGAATTTCGGATTTTTGAATTTCGAATTTCAAATTTTCAAGTTTTGATCATAACGAATAACCAAAAAAATGAAAAAACAAAACATGTAGCGCTACCCCCGGAGGAGCCGCTTGAGTTTTTTCAGTCCATTACTCTGCCTCTTAACCCCCGTAACAGCCTCAGCCCCCCCCCCCCCCGGCACACCTAACAATAGTGTAAGTGGAATGACCAATGAGAAACACACACGTTATGATAAAACACAGAAATTGCCTTTACTGCAATATTTCTGTGAAAAAGTAACAAACTGTATCGATATATATGTTCAAGGAATGGGAGAGCAATAAATGAGAGCAATAAAGCTCAATACTATATTCAGGCTGCTTTTAGGGGATTCAAAACCTGAGAATAACCCCAAGAACAGAGGCAAACACTTCAATAACAATAAATCACAATATGGCAATCTGTACCTGATTGATTACCTTTGCTCGGGTCGGATCTATGAGTCCAGGCAGGAGGAGAGCAGAGGAATTACTCCCTTTGTATCAGGCCTCTCTCTCCTGTCCCCTGACACCACAGGCCCAAATTTAAACACTTTATTCAAATCAACATAATGGCTTAACTTCTTAGATAAACTGTTCCACACACCCCCACTGCACATACAGAGCCCTGAACATGTGTGTGCGGATCCGTATGGCACTAGTAGCTTCAGTCCTTTTGAAGAAAAGTTAAAACTTTGTGTCTTCAGCTAGCCACTGAGAAAGACAGGATCTTTCTCAGCAAGGTGAAAGGACAATGGTGTCTGTATACAGTGTCCCTGGAAATGGATGACCTTATCCTTTTAGCCTTGTGACACTACAAGTGTCAGCATGATGACTAACAGTAATGATGTCTGTATACAGTGTCCATTAAACTTCTGTGGTACAGTGTCCCTGTTTCCTGCAAATGGGCAAAAGCCCCTTCATCCAATCCTGCGGTCAAGGCCCAAACAAACATCATGGAAGAAGCAGGCTCTCCTGGCAACCCGACTGGTCACCTCACACTGGAACGTTTCACCGTCAGTGCTAGATGTGCACCTGGGATCCCCCTCTCTCAGGCTGGAGCGGCCGAGGCATAAACCGCACAGTCAAATCACCTAGGAGGCAGTACCCCCTCCCTTAGGTCTGATCTCTTCCTCCACCTTGTGCTGTCTGAATTCTCCTCAGGAAATCAAAATGGAATCTCTCCTTTCCTGCCCTCAGAGCATGCTGGTCTTTTGTAGTTCCATACAGTTCAATCTGAATGTGAGTCCTGAAACTACAATTCCCTGTATGCTTTGCTCCCTGATGGTAATCACTCTGCTGACAGGATGTGATGACACAGAGTCTTAGCTGGCACTAGAGGGAAACAGTCTCACTGCAACAATGTTGCAGAGTGTCTTCTGATACTGCCAGTAAGATAGCCAGCTCCCTGCTACAAACATATGAAACGAAAATGAACAAATCTTTCGGCAGTGCACATGTTTAATAGTTACTGGTTGTTAAGAACGCCCACTTTTTGCCAACCAGCTATTGACAGTAGACATGTGCAATTCGTTTCATTCCAAATTCGTTTTTTAACGAATTTCGACAAATTCGTTAATTCGGAAATATCCAAATAAACGAAAACCCGTTTAACCAATTTTTCCAAATATTCGAAAATTTGTAAATTCATACATTCGTAAATGCGTACATTCGTAATTTTGCAAATTCGTACATTCGTAAATTCATACATTCGTAAATTCGTAATTAGTAAATTAGTGAATTTGTAAATTCGGAAATTCAGAAATAATAATTAACTAATAATAACTTAACTATTACTAACTACTTATTAAATTATAGGTATTGTAATTTCCTTTCAAATTTGGCTGTTAGTGAATGTAACACATACAAATTTATCCTAAGTTACGAATTATCCGAAATAACGAATGCCGTATCCAAACGAATGGAACATAATGAATTAATAATAATAAATAGCAATAATAATAATAAAAAACTTTTTATTATTATTATTTATTATTAATTTGTTCCGTTCCTTTAGTTTAGATGCAGCATTCGTTATTTCGGATAATTCGTAACTTCAGATAAATTCGTATTTGTTACATTCAATAACATCCAAATTTGAAAGGAAATTACAATACCTATAACTTAATAGTTAGTTACTATTTCAGATTTTCGAATTTTCAGGTTTTTAATTTTTTGGATTTTCAAATTTCGAATTTACAAATTTCTGAATTTTCTAGTTTACGAATGTACAAATGTATGAATTTATGAATTTACGAATGTACGAATGTACAAATGTACGAATTTATGAATTTACGAATGTACGAATGTGCAAATGTACGAATGTGCGAATGTACGAATGTACGAATTTACGAATGTACGAATGTGCAAACGTACGAATTTATGAATTGTGATCATAACGAACGACTCGAAAAATGAAAAAAAAAAATAAACGAATGAAACGAAAACGAACAAATTTTTTGGCAGTGCACATGTATAATTGACAGCCTGTGGTAAGGACGCGGGCACCCACCGGCGGTGAATTACCTCATGCTTTCACTATTAAAATACCACCAACTATCATAAGTTATGAATCACATCTCTGTTTCCTCCATGAAATGTCATATTCTTTTTGATCATAATATGATTGCATTGATAAACAAAGCATCTCAGTGCTGCCATGTGATCCAATGCATTTCAAAATTTTATGTCCTGGCCGATCAACTTAGTTTTACCAAATCTGATTTTCGTTGAGCCAAAATCGTTTGGTGGGGCAGTTATTCTTTGCCAATTCGATCGTCTTAAATAATTCACACATCAATCAGATAATAAAATCAAAGTGTGTATGACCAACACAGTGTGTATGACAGCAGCAGGAGCCAATGGCTGCACTGCTATCAAGCTATCCAATCAAGAGCCGGGACCCCGTGGAGAGAGGGACAGTGCGTTCCCGCCGAGGAGATGAAGGGGCTCAGGTAAGTAAAATGGGGGGGGCTGGGGGGCCGGTGACTGCCAGGTGTTTTTTCACCTTAATGCATAGGATGCATTAAGGTGAAAAAACACAAGGGTTTGCAACGCCTTTAAAAGCAACAGTTCAGCAGTACAATGCCCATTCCCTCTTTGGGACTCCAGCAGCAGCTTCACTCCATAGACTTAATATGACACAGAGCTCGCTGCTGACTTACTCTGTAGTAAGCAAGACTGTCTGAATCTTCAGGAAGCAGGGGACGGAGAGCTAACGTTACACACTGCAGAGCTCAGTGAGGAGAGCCCTGACAGCTGATTGGGGGGAAGAGACACACCCCCCTACACACAGCACACAGGGAAGAGAGCTAAGTCTGTCAATCACAGGCTGTGTGCTGGAGATCCCTCCCCTGTCACCTTTTTTCTCTTGGTGTCAGGAAAACTTGTCAGAAGTGATTCATGCTGATAGCAGAGGAAGGAGGCAGCAGACAGAAATTACACTTAGTGCTCTGGATTGAGACAAGTACACACTATAGAGGGATATGCCTCATAACTGATGTTTACAACCACTTTAATATCTATGGAGATCCAAAGTTTAAGCCTTACATTGACTCTTTTCCAGATCCAAATCTCTCCTCTGATGCGTGGACAGACCTGTGGCCTTTGTGGAGATGCCGATCACAACCAGCAAAATGACTGGAAAAAGCCAAATCGTGAAAAGGCAAAGAGCTGCAATGGGTTGGTCCATTCATGGACAGCGCCAGAGGATACCTGCCAGTCTGGTACGTCCTCACTTACATCTGACCTCCAACCTTCCCACCAGTCTTGCACAGTTGTACAGGTTCTTCTTCTCTACTGAAATTACTTACACACTGTGAGCTTCTCACTGTATGCATTAGAAGTTGCAGCAAGTCAGATAGGGCCTGCCTGATTTTCCAGCTGAAGGACATCCAGCATCAGTTAGATCCTTTGTTCCTCAGCTGAACTTTCCTTGGCCTACCTTCTTTATTCATTGGATTTTGGTTCTGCTAATCATGGAAGCTCTGTATCACATATGGGCTTTACCTAGGGTGGTGCAGCCCCTCCTACCAGCCATGATCTGCCTGCATTGCACCAAGAAACACAGAGACCCAGTGATGACATCATTAGGTCTAAAGGAAGGTATGCAATCAAAACCTAGGAACTATTATGTGAACGAGTTCAACTGCGTTTGTCAATGCCACATCCCCAAATTGTACTTGACCAATTGTGAAAAGATTATGGGATATTAAAGGCATTGAGCCCTTCTGCCAGAATGATTACACCAACATGAGTTGACTTCATTAAAAACATATATTTATTACAAATTCATTAAAAAATTTAGGGTATCAAACCCTTTAAAAGAAGCCTCAATACAGCATACCACACTACTAAATGCCAACCCCCAGAAAAGATGGCACCCCACTTCCAGAGCATGGACTACATCGTACATAAGATCTAATCATATAGCATTAAACTTTAGGTAATACACATTTCCTACGTAATAAAGAAGGGTTTAATGGGGTGCCTGGAACTGACGCGTTTCCCCCTGTAGGCTTCCTCAGGGGTACATGAGGGAGAGTGAACGTGGTTGCTGAAATCAAGAGAAAATAGATAATAGGACTCAAATAATATACAAGATATTTACAAAAAATCAAACATGCATGAGTTTGCATAATGCGTTTACAAAATGGTTTAAAACTCACATTGTTCAAAAAAAGGACGTCCTTTCACAAAAAAGATAAATCAAATAATGATAGTTACTCTAGATGCAGTTCACAATATGGATAGTACAAAGGTGGTTACAAATGTCCAGGCTAAGAGCAGCCACAAGGGGCAGCCACGCTCACTGCACTCCATGTACCCCTGAGGAAGCCTATAGTGCGAAACGTGCCGGGTCCAGGCGTCGCGCTAAACCCTTCTTTATTACGTAGGACAATGTGTATTACCTATAATTCAATGTTATATGATTAGATCTTATGTGCAATGTAATCCATGCTCTGGAAGTGGGGTGCCATATTCTCTGGGGGTTGGCATTTAGTAGTGTGGTATGCTGTTTTGAGGCTTCTTTTAAAGGGTTTGATACCCCACGTTTTTTAATGATTTTGTAATAAATATATGCTTTTAATGAAGTGAACTCATGTTGGTATAATCATTCGGGCAGAAGGGCTCAATGCCTTTAAAATCCCATAATCTTTTCTCAAATTGTCTTTCATATACAATGATTTGCAAGTTATTGAAGAGGCGAATAGGGGAATCAAAGAATGCAAAATACTATATAATCAGATTAAATTCGGCTTGAAGGGAATTCGGTTTTAAAACAGTGGCTAGTGCTGATCTCCTTTTGAGATTTGTAGTTGCCTGGATTGCTCTAGCAAGCTAGAGAATTCTATCTGAAATCAGACACACCTAGCATCCCTTTAGATGTGCATGATCACTAGGCTAGCAGAAAACCAGAGGCTGGGAAGAGCAAGGAATATGCTCATTTAAAGGGATGCTTGCCATTGTTTTTTCATGTCATCAGAAACCTTTTTAAGTCTTCACTTCTATAACTCATAACTCCTGGTGACTTCACTGAAGGCATATACATAGGACCTGCAGAATGAAAAAATAGTTTTGCTTTGTTTTGTTTCGATTCGTTATTTACATAAATTAGTTTCGTTTAATTTGTTAAATATATTTATTTTGTTTTCAGAATTTGTTTTGTTTTTTCAACCTCGATTCGACCGAATTTGGGAAATTTGAATCAATTTGAATTCCATTTGAAATCAAATTTATTTTATTCAAAATTCAAATTTCAGAAGAAGGTTATAGTCTATTTTATTCTATTCTATTTTTTCTATTCTATTCTATTATTTAATTTTCAGTTCTATTCTTTTCTATTCGATTCTGTTCAAATTCAAATTTATTCTATTCGAAATTCGATTTCTGTAAGATGGTTATATTCTATTTTATTTTATTCTATTGTTTTTTTCTATTCCATTCTATTATTTTCTATTCTAATCTATGCTTTTCTATTCTATTCAAATTTATTCTATTCAAAATTTGAATTTCCGAAGAAGACTATATTTTTTCTATTTTATTCTATCCTATTGTTTTTTTTTCTATTCTCTTCTATTCAATCTTTTTCTACTTGAATTCTTATTTATTTTATTTTAAATCAGAATTTCAGAGATGGTTGTATTCTTTCTATTTTATTTTATTTTATTCTATTCTATTCCTTTATTTTGTATTCTATTTTATTCTGTAATTTTATTTATTATTATTATTATTTTGTTCTGTTTTACGCTATTCTTTTCTATTCTATTCTATTCTTTTCTTTACCATTCTATTCCTTTTTTTTTCTATCCCTTTATTTTCTATTCTATTTTTTCCAATCTTGTATTTTGTATTCTGTTCTGTTTTACTCTATTATAGTCTATTTTATTCTATTTTTCTTTATTTTATTCTATTCTATTCCTTTATTTTGTATTCTATTTTATTCTGTTATTTTATTTTCTATTCTATTATATTCTTTTCTATCCCTTATTTTTTCTATTGTATGGTCTTCTGAAATTCGAATTCGCTTCCACCTTAGTAAGAAAACTTTTCAGTCTCAGGGAGTGTAAGAAAACACGGGGCCACACAATGAGATTGGAGGAGAAGCGGTTTAACCTTAAGCTGCGTAGGGTTTTTTTTTTTACTGTCAGGGCAATAAGCATGTGGAACTCTCTTCCACAATCGGTGGTCAGCGGGGAGTATTGATGGTTTTAAAAGGTTCTTGGACGTGCAACTTGGTGAACACAATATACAGGGATATGGGAAATGATTATCGACATTGATACAACATATACACCTACACAGGTTGAACTGGGTGGACTATTGTCCTTATTCAACTTTACCTACTACTGTATGAAACTATGATTAGAAAACTATCCAAATTCAATTTGAAAACTATCCAAATTTCGTCCCAAATTTTCGTTTTGTTATTTCGGATTTGTTTAAATTTGTTACTATTGTAATTCGGAAATTCGGATACATCTGAATTCCCGAATAACGAAAAATGAGTCTGAATGAAATGGATTGCACATGTCTAATATACATTATAAAAATATTGGCTAGAGTTGCTGACAAGAAATTAGACAGGTATAAGGAGACAGTATTATACTATCATTCTATTCCAGGCTGTGCAATGACACGCCAGTATGTGATGCTGGAGGATCAGTTCATTGATGAACGCCAATCAACATGTTATTCTGTAGAGCCGGTATTGACTTGTGTGAAGGGCTGTCATCCAACAGCAATGACAACGTTCCCTGTTGCGTTCCACTGTCTTCCTAAAGGTAAGTGAAATATAACAATAGACCCCACCGAGCAACAATAAATACCTCCAGCAACAAAATAACTCCTGCAATAAAACACCCCCCCGCGCAATAACAGATCTACCCAAGGAATAATAGCCCCCTACCAGCAACAATAGATCTCCCAGCAGCCAACATTAATAGATTAATAGACCCCTCCCTCAACAGTAGATTCCCCCACCCAGCACCATTAGATCCCCCAGCAGTCAGCATCAATGGACCCCTCAGCACCCCCCAGCCCCACCCCCCCCCCCTCCTTACAAATATACGTCTCACAGAAACAATATATCCCTCCCTAAACAGAAGCCCCCCCAGCAACAATAGACCCCTCCCTTCAACAGTAGATTCCCCCACCCAGCACCATTAGATCCCCCATCAGCCAGCATCAATGGACCCCCCCAGCACCCCTTGCCATTACATACTGTACTTTTTGTGCTGGAGGTGCCAGAACTGCATTCCAGTGTTAATTTTTACATCAAATTTTGATTTTGTTTTAGGTATAGTCTTTTGACTAAAATGCCATTTTAGTTTTATGTTGCGTACACATGACCGAAGGTTTCTCCGACGGAATTCCGCTCTAGCGGTCTTGCCTACACACTGTCACACCAAAGTCTGACCGTCCAGAACGCGGTGACGTAAAACACTTATGACGGGACTAGAAAAAGGAAGTTCAATAGCCAGTAGCCAATAGCTTCCGTCTCGTACTTGCTTCAGAGCATGCGTCTTTTTTGGTGCGTCGGAACAGCATACAGACGATCGGTTTTCCCGATAGGAATTGGTTCCATCGGAAATATTTAGAACATGTTCCATTTCTAGGTCCGTCAGAATTAAAAAAAAAAAAAGTCAGATGAGGCATACACACAATCGGAATAGACGATGAAAAGCTCCCGTTGGACTTTTTCTGTCGGAAATTTCCGCTCGTGTGTACGCGGCATTAGTCGTATTTTAGTCGTTTTAGTCGTATTTAAGTCGACTAAAATCTTTTTCTGTCGGATATTCCGCTCGTGTGTACGCGGCATTAGTCGTATTTTAGTCGTTTTAGTCGTATTTAAGTCCACTAACATCTCCAGTACATTTTAGTCGACTAAAATCAAATGTGTTCAGTTAAATTTTAATGCATTATTTCTTTAGAACTGCCAAACATTATATACTCCACGAGTAAAAAATCTAATAACATGTTTATTATTTATGGTATGAAGGTTTGAACATGCAATACAGCTACAGATTTAGCCGTTGTGATATAAATTTCGTTTCAGTCATAGTCTTTTGACTAAAATGCCATTTTAGTTTTAGAATTGTTGTAGTTTTAGAATTGTTATAGTTTTAGTCATATTTTAGTCAACTAAAATAAGTATTCATTTAGTCAATGGAAATATTTTAGTCGAAAATTTACACTGCTGCGTTCCCCCGCATTCCCACTGAAAAAAAAGCCCTGCCTATAAGATTAAAAGAACACCAGAGTGCGCCAGATTGCGTGGCATTATATAAAGGCATGGTAAATACACATACAGTAGGCAACTCACAAATATGTGGAAGAAGCAGTACATATCAAAGAGTCCAGGTCCGCAGCTCAATCATTTCCGCATCAGGTATCTCCTGTCCTAAAATTCCCAATTGGGCAGCGATCTGTGATGTCACTGTGTCCATCCAAGTTTTTTCCTATGTTAAGCCCTGATGAGGGAGCGGCTTAACTCCGAAACACGTTGGCTGTTTTAATATGACTTTTTTTTTTTTTACCAACAATTTAAGTTATTTTGGACCCTTTTATCTGGTTTTGGTCTGGCGCTCCTTTCTGTACTTCTATGGTTGGAGCTAATGTTGGGTTCCCAACAAGGGAATCCTTGCTGCTTGGGTAGAAGAACTATTGAGCTTGTTTGAAGTTTTTGTTCATCTGACTACTAATGCAAAACTAAAAGTTTCCAGCGTATGCTGTTCTGGAGACTTCATTATGGATCCCTCATTGCACAAGTGAACATTTAATAATGTATGGAGATATTTTGAACTGTAACCATGCATCCTTTTGCTTATTTAGGCCTTCATGGGAGGTAAGGAAAGCTATTAGCAGCATAGGGTTTCCTATCTGATGCTGCAGTTGCTGTCTAGGTACACTCATTATTCTTATGCAAAGAGGGAGAGGAACTCCGGACATTAATAGATGAGAAGGACTATCTGAGTGTGAAAACTGGAGCAAAGCAACACACACTATAGATGATTCATTGCTTTAAGGAACTTTTACGTAGCTGAATCAATCTGGCACTCATCTGGATATTTAACGTATCTAAACCCAAAGCTCATATAAGATTTAACCACTTGAAAGACGGGATTTTTTGGCACTTTTTGTTTCCCTGTGAAAATCTGTTGTTTTTTTTTTTTATTTTTGCTAGTAAATTATAGAAAATTAGTTAGAACCCCCAAACATTTTATTATTTTTTTTTTAAAGCAGAGGCCCTAGAGAATAAATTGGTGGGTTTTGCATTTTTTTTTTTATGTCACACGGTATTCGAGCAGAAAAAAAAACACTTTTTAAAATTTAAAATTTTAAAATTAAATTTTTAAAAATTAAATTAAATTAAAATGTAAAAAAAACCCACAATGTATAAGAGAAATAAGTGGGCAACCTATTATTCAGCAATAAAGTTAAGTGACTAAAATCCAATGGTGAACCCTCTAGGTATCAGAACATTACAAATTGTTCATTTATTTTATTTAATTTATAATATTCTGAAACCTAGAGGGTTTACCATTGGATTTTAGTCACTTAATATTATTGTTGAATAATAGGTTGCCCACCTATTTCTCTTATGTATACTTGTAGTCTTATATTCAGGCTTTTATATATAACAGCTGCCAGGGGTTTCTGTTATTCTGTCGTGTGCACATGCGCGCATGGGCAGTAGAGCCAACTTGTCGAAAATCTGCTGCTGGAGAGTCACCAGAAGTGACGTAGTTGGAGATTTCGACGAGTTGGCTATTTCAACAGAACCGGGTCACTTTCATTTTTTTATTATTATTAATGAATTACATTTTTTAACTGTTGCTTTAATCTTTTTTTTCGTAATTTTTGAATACTTTAGATTCTCAAAAAATGGCGCCGTTAAGATGCTGGTAAACCGGAAGTGATGTCATGTCATGTCTTCCGGGTTACCATAGCCGAGACCCGATCAAAGACAATTCCGGCTTTCTAAGAGGCTCCGACTAACCGGCGGACGTGCTGGCTAGTATCTCGAGCCTCCCGTTGGGACAGGAGAGCCCGAGCGAGCCACTGAAGGTTAGCCACTTCGGGTGTCATTACAAGAGAGCCAACTGTCGGCTCTAAAAAAACGGCAGCTGCAGGTATCACCCCGGTACAACCACTTGAAGTCAAATGACGTACCAGGTATGTGATTTGGCAGCAAGTGGTTAACATAATAATATAATTTTGAAAGTTATTTTACATAATTTTAAATCTGCTGCTTTTATTAAATTAAGGATCTGGTCACCCAGCCAAGTCCGGGCACTTCCTGTTATAGGGTGACAACTTTCACCCTGTTGCTTGCGGTGGGGAAAATTCTCTAGCAAAATTCAACTTGCTCCGCAAAGTGAACAGCCTATTTGCCTTAAGCCGATCAACTCCAAAGTCTTATAGTAGCTTTAAGGCTCTATTCACACTTGGCCTTTTGCAATCTCGGGCAGAATCGCTGTGATTCTGTCTGCGATCTCAAAATGCACTACAATCATCATCACCTAAAACGCTGTGCAGTTTTGCCGCGATTGTCACACGCTTTATTCTGCAGCAATTGCAGCAAATAGCATTGCGTGAAGCCTGTCACCCAATAGAAGCTCCAGCTCTGCAGGAAATCGCATTGCGTGAAGCTTGCCACCCAAAAGAAGCTCATGCTCCCTTTTTGGACAGCAAGCTTCACGCGATGAGATTTGCTGTAATTGTCACGTGACCACAGTGCGATGTAGGAGCCATTGAAAATAATGCCACCTAAATCTGTGCTTTGCGATTGCGAGCAAAATCGCAGCAATTCTGCCCGAGATCCAAAACGCCAAGTGTAAATGGAGCCTTGTTCTATTTTACAATGCTCAATGAATAAGATTTAATGGGTAATGCAAAGTGCACACATAACAACCTATCAGGAGCCACCTCTCACTGATCTAAGAACCACAAACTGAAATATTTATGGTGTTGGAGGATGGAGTTTGCATAGCACTAATGTTCTTTGTACTGCCCAGAAAAATAAATGTGAACATTTATTATTCTGTAGTAAGTAGCTAGACACAATTGGTTGCATATAATACAGCCGTGGCCAAAAGGTTTGAGAATGACACAAATATTGATTTTCACAAAGTCTGCTTCCTCAGTTTTTATGATGGCAATTTGCATATACTCCAGAATGGTATGAAGAGTCATCAGATGACTTGCAATTCATTTCACAGTCCCTCTTTGTCATAAAAATGAACTTAATCCCATAAAAAAACATTTCCACTCCATTTGTGAAGAAGGCTTCAGAGTGCCCAAGAAAGTCCAGCAAGCGCCAGGACCTTCTCCTACAGTTGATTCAGCTGCGGGATCGGGGCACCACCAGTGCAGAGCTTGCTCAGGAATGGCAGCAGGGAGGTGTGAGGACATCTGTATACACAGTGAGGAGAAGACTTTTGGAGAATGGCCTGGTGTCAAGAAGGGCAGCAAAGAAGCCACTTCTCTGCAGGAAAAACATCAGGGACAGACTGATGTTCTGCAAAAAGTACAGGCATTGTACTGCTAAGAACTGGGGTAAAGTAATTTTCTCTGATGAATCCCCTTTCTGATTGTTTGGAGCATCTGGAAAAAACCTTGTCCGGAGAAGAAAAGGTGAGCACTACCATCAGTCCTGTGTCATGCCAACAGTAAAGCATCCTGAGACTGTTCATGTGTGGGGTTGCTTCTCAGCCAAAGGAGTGGGCTCACTTACAATTTGCCTACGAACACAGCCATGAATAAAGAATGGTACAAAAACATCCTCCAAGAGCAACTTCTCCCAACCATCCAAGAACAGTTTGGTGAGGAACAATGCATTTCCAGCATGATGGAGCACCTTGCCATAAGGCAAAAGTGATAATTAAGTGGCTTGTGTAACAAAACTTTGACATTTTGGGTCAGGGCTTTGTTACAATGGACGGCCGCCGAACAGACTGCATAACACAGCAGGAGACACCCGCTGTTTTAGTAATCAAAGATATGGCTGCAGATGGGCACAGTGAGACTGCAAATGGGCACAATTAGACTGCAAATGGGCACAGTGAGGCTGCAGATGGGCACAGTTAGACTTTAAAATGGCACAGTGAGGCTGCAAATGGGCATTGTTTACCCCGTAGCTGCTGCATGTTCCCACCATAGGCTTATACTCAAGTCAATACATTTTCCTAGTTTTTTGTGGTAAAATTAGGTGCCTCGGCTTATATTCGGGTTGGCCTATACTCGAGTATATACTGTCAGGGGCGTAACTACCACCATAGCGACCCATGCGGGCGCTATGGGGCCCGCAGCCGAGTGGGGCCATTGAGGATAAGAGCACCGCCGGCACAGTCTCCCAGCCAGGGGAAGAGAGAGGAAAGGAAGAGGCGAGCTGTCCGTATCAGCAAAGAGCTGAATTGCCTGATGTAAGAGCCGGTCCCTTTGATAGACAGAACGCCGATCCAATGCGGGACCGATCCAATGCGGGACATGTGACGTCATCAAAGGCATCGGGCCAAGAAGTGGGGCTATGTGACGATGAGCCCTGGGAAGACAGGAAATTCAAATGAAAGCTATTAAAGCGGGCAATCCCACTCTCTGCTGATCCGGGTGGCTTGCTCTTCCTCTGGATAGGTGGGGCTGTATGGGGCACAGGCAGACTAGGCTGAATTGGGCACAGGTCACGCTGTATGGGGCACAGGTCATGCTGTATTGGGCACAGGTGACGCTGCATTGGGCACAGGTCACGCTGTATTGGGCACAGGTGACGCTGCTTTGGGCACAGGACACGCTGCATTGGGCACAGGTCACGCTGTATTGGGCACAGGTGACGCTGCATTGGGCACAGGTCACGCTGTATGGGGCACAGGTCACGCTGTATGGGGCACAGGTCACGCTGTATTGGGCACAGGTGACGCTGCATTGGGCACAGGACACGCTGCATTGGGCACAGGTGACGCTGTATTGAGCACAGGTCACGCTGCATTGGGCACAGGTCACGCTGCATTGGGCACAGGTCACGCTGTATGTGGCACAGGTCACGCTGCATTGGGCACAGGTCATGCTGCATTGACACTAGGGCAGCTGTGGGGGAGGGGGGCTGTTTGCAGGGGGGCCCCATACAACATTTTGCTATGGGGCCCTGCTATTTCTAGTTACGCCCCTGTATACTGTAATTGTCAATAAAAGCCTTTGACACTTATGAAATGCTTGTAATTATACTTCAGTATACCATAGTAACATCTGACAAAAAGATCTAAAAACACTGAAGCTGCAGACTTTGTGAAAATTGATATTTGCGTCATTCTCAAAACCCCACAGCTGTAGTCACTTTGTCTTTCCTGGACTCTAGTAAATTATTGGTGTTTTTTTTTTCAACTTTTTTTTTTTCTACTTTCATGACACAAGTACTTTCCAAGTAGCACAGAAACAACTGTTCTGTTTCAAATGCTGCTTGGTGCAGTGACATACCTCCTTAGACCCAATCTGGCCAGACAGTATGGTCACCTACTGACTTGGCAACAGCCACAGGCAGCTTAACCCTTCAGCAGAACACAGAAGTTGAACCCAACACAATTTTATTCCAGCTAATGTCAGTACAGAGGATGTTTTTCCAGACTTTTAAGTGTAAAAATATAATGACTTTCCTAAGCTTGTCTCTGTGAAGTACTAACACTGAATGGGAGAACATGGAAGAAACAGGAGGGTTCCAGCTAAGAATGAACTAACTAGCAGTAAACAGGAGAGGAGGAGAGAGGGAAAACCCAATCACATAAATAAACAAGTTGTAGAGGCCCTAAACAGCCACTAGATGTCTGCTTACTACAGAACAATAATAACCTGTGTCCTGGGATGACTATGTGCAGGGGTCACGTCATCCCACAGTTACCAATGAAGATGGCCAAAGACCGGTGTTCTGCCGAGAAAGTTCCGCTCGGCGGCTAAGTTCCCCCCTCCAGCGCCTGCGCAGTACGATCCGGCGGAAATAGCTGAAGCAGAACAGCTGAAAATCAGCTGTACACAGCGCCTGTAAGAGGGCCCCTCGCGGGCTTGCTTCGCTCGCCACGCTTCGGGCACGGCCTCGCTTCGCTCGGCTCTTTTAGATTCCCCCTCTAGGTCCACTTGGATGGTGGGGAAGGAACCTGGACCTAGGGCGCAGGCGCTGTGTACAGCGCATTTAAAGCGTTTGAGCTTCGGCTATCTCCGGCGGCTGGCAGTAGTCCGTACTGCGCAGGCGCTGCGCCTGCACAGTACAGGGGGGGAACTTATCCACCGAGGGAACTTTCTCGGCAAGACACCGGCACCCAACAGTAGATGTGACAGGTCCTCCCTCCTTGCACTTTTTTTTGGGGGGACTTTACTTGCTTTGGATTATCAAAATGAAGCGGGGCAGAAAATACATTTGCAAACTCCAATTCCGTGCCTTATAAATATCTCAAATTATTTATTTTAAAGTGGTTGTAAAGCCTCAAGGTTGTAAAATACCTTCTGTGCTGCAGCTCCCCCCAGACCTCCCCCCTTTTTCTTACATAAACCTGATCCGATCCAGCGATGTTCACTCTCAGCACTGGACAGATTGATAGCAGCGGGAGCCATTGGCTCCCGCTGCTGTCAATCAAATCCAGTGACACAGGAGCGGTTGGGTGGGCCCGAGTCCCACCAACTGTGCCAATGGACGCAGCAGCAGGACTCGGGAGCGAGCCAGCAAGGGTGCCCCCCCATGGAATGCGGCTCTCTGTGGGGGCACTTGATGAAGAGGAGGGGCCTGGATCGCTGGCAGGGGACCCCAAAAGAAGAGGATCGGGGCCTCTCTGTGCAAAACAATTACATGGAGCAGGTAAATATAGGCATGTCTGTTATTTTTATATAAAAAAAAACCAAGGGTTTTCAACCCCTTTAAAACCGTGGTATGGCTGTGGTTAGACCATCTCACTGCTTTATAAATAGACTCCGGAATTCAAATTTCAACACTTGGACCCAGAAGTTAGGCTAACCCTAGATTGTTCAATGGGAAGAAAACAGTCTTCTCAACCACCTGTGATTATTATGCCTCGTACACACGGTCGGATTTTCCGATGGAAAATGTTCGATGGGAGCCTTTTGTCGGAAATTCTGACTGTGTGTAGGCTCCATCGGACAGCTTCCATCGGAATTTCCATCGCACAAAATTTGAGATCTGGTTCTCAAATTTTCCGACAACAAAATCCGTTTGCGTAAATTCCGATCTTGCGTGCATAATTCTGACGCCCAAAATTCCACGCATGCTCGGAATCAAGCAGAAGGAGCCGCACTGGCTATTGAACTTCATTTTTCTCGGCTCGTCATATGTGTTTTACATCACCGCGTTCTTGACGTTCAGAATTTCCGACCAACTTTGTGTAACCGTGTGTATGCAAAACAAGTTTGAGCCAACATCCGTCGGAAAAAAAAACATGGATTTTGTTGTCGGAATGTGCGATCGCGAGGCATTAGGCTGGATTCACACCCGAGCGTAGCGAGAAGTGCTGCTTTTTATTTTTATTTTTTTCCGGAGCGTTTTCCCTTATCGTGCATAGGACAGCACATTGACTTGAATATACTGCTCTACACATGACAAATGCCCCAGAGAAGCCCCAAACATGCCGTGTTTCCAGAATGCATGATCAAGCACAAAGAAAACACATTTCAGAGACGTCACCCCCATTCCTCCACCAAGGCGCAAATTTTCGATTGTGCCAAACTGTATGGTGCCCCATCACCATACAGTACAGTGCGGCACATTTTTGGAAACGAGTCAAGAACTTCTCTTCTGCGTTTCTCACGTAGGGCTGCCCATTGAAATGAATGGTCTGACCTACACACAATGCTCAGAATTGCGCCCACGCTCGGTCGCACATGTAGATGTGAATCAAGCTTTAGGTAGCTTCTGAGCCACCAGAGGGAAGTAATGAACACCTCAGACTGTCAGAAGTCTACATATTGCATGCTATTGATTTTTTTTTTAGCTTGTTGGGGAAACCTGCCTGGGAGCGAGTCCAATAGTTCTCTCATCTAGAAGGATCAGGATTCGTGTGCGTGTATTGCTGTTGGCGTCAGGCGTCTACGGCAAGCCTAAGAGGCACGTTTAGAGCCAATGTGTAGATCTTATACAGTGGTAATGGGGTTATGTTATGCACTAAATAGCGTCTGTTGGATTTCCTCTTTAGCACAACTGTAAGCAGAAGAACTCCTGTAATCCGGTGTACAGCAGGAGCTGCATTCATAATGTTTAGTTTCTTCGATTTTTCCTTATAACTCAAACACCACTATTAGGTAGAATCACAGTGCCACCTTCTGCACCTAACTTTAATAAATGGCAGAAAAATTCTGAAAATTATAGATGAGTGTATACATTTATTGCACTCTCATAGATGTCCTGATAGATGACTTCCTTAATCCGTTACTTCACTTTCATATATACTATATTGCCAAAAGTATTGGGACACCTGCCTTTACACGCACTTGAACTTTAATGGCATCCCAGTCTTATGCCCTGTACACACGGTCGGATTTTCCGACGGAAAATGTGTGATAGGACCTTGTTGTCGGAAATTCCGATCATGTGTAGGCTCCATCACACATTTTCCATCGGATTTTCCGACACACAAAGTTTGAGAGCAGCCTATAAAATTTTCCGACAACAAAATCCGTTGTCGGAATTTCCGATCGCGTGTACACAAATCCGACGGACAAAGTGCCACGCATGCTCAGAATAAATAAAGAGATGAAAGCTATTGGCCACTGCCCCATTTATAGTCCCGACGTACGCGTTTTACGTCACCGCGTTCAGAATGATCGGATTTTCCGACAACTTTGTGTGACCGTGTGTATGCAAGACAAGTTTGAGCCAACATCTGTCGGAAAAAATCCATGGATTTTGTTGTCGGAATGTCCGATCAATGTCCGACCGTGTGTACGGGGCATTAGACTGTAGGGTTCAATATTGAGTTGGCCCACCCTTTGCAGCTATAACAGCTTCAACTCTTCTAGGAAGGCTGTCCACAAGGTTTAGGAGTGTGTCTATGGGAATGTTTGATCATTCTTCCAGAAGCGCATTTGTGAGGTCAGGCACTGATGTTAGATGAGAAGGCCTGGCTCCCAGTCTCCGCTCTAATTCATCCCAAAGGTGTTCTATCTGGTTGAGGTCAAGACTCTGTGCAGGCCAGTCAAGTTCCTCCACCCCAAATTTGCTCATCCATATCTTTATGGACCTTGCTTTGTGCACTGGTGTGCAGTCATGTTGGAACAGGAAGGGGCCATCCCCAAACTGTTCCCACAAAGTTGGGATCATGAACTTGTCCAAAATGTCTTGGTATGCTGACGCCTTAAGAGTTCCCTTCACTGGAACTAAGGGGCCAAGCCCAACCCCTGAAAAACAACCCCTCACCATAACCCCCCCTTCACCAAATGATTTGGACCAGTGCACAAAGCAAGGTCCATAAAGACATGGATGAGTGGGTTTGTGGTGGAGGAACTTGACTGGCTTGCACAGAGTCCTGACCTCAACCCGATGGAACACCTTTGGGATGAATTAGAGCGGAGACTGCGAGCCAGGCCTTCTCTCCAACATCAGTGCCTGACCTCACAGATGCACTTCTAGAAGAATGGTCAAACATTCCCATAGACACACTCCTAAACCTTGTGGACAGCCTTCCCAGAAGAGTTGAAGCTGTTATAGCTGCAAAGGGTGGGCCAACTCAATATTGAACCCTACGGACTAAAACTGGGATGCCATTAAAGTTCATGTCCGTGTAAAGGCAGGTGTCCCAATACTTTTGGCAATACAGAAATACCTTGGATTACAAGCATAATTCATTCCAGAAGCATGCTTGCAATCCAAAGCACTCGTGTATCAAAGCGAGTTTCCCCATAGGAAATAATGGAAAATTAGATAATCCGTTCCACAGCCACTGCTTGTCTATGCAGTACCGGATGTGACAAGAGGTGCGGGGGCGCCAGAGATGCTCGGAGACACTCAGAGACATTCGGGAACGGAGTGTCTCCGAGTGTCTTTGAGCATCACCGGCACCCCCGCACCTCTGGCCAAATGCAGTACTGCACACCCCAGTGTCTTGAATCCTGCTCGAACGCTCACAAAGCGAGTCAGAATTTCTTTTAAAAATAGCTCATATTGCAAAACGCTCGTGAACTGTGTTACTCGCAATCCGAGGTTGCACTGTATAGTGTAGATCACCCAGAGGGGACTTTTTTTTTTTTACATTTTTTTAACAAAAGTGGAATTATTCTTTAACATGTAAATAAATATCTGATGCTAGGTCCACTTTAAGGCGGCCACAAAATTGCAAATGGAGCAATGGAGTGGAGTCACTCATTACATTTCTATCACATATTGATGAGATATTTTACTTTTAAATGAAACCATTTTGCATTGTTGACCCCTATCTGAAAATATCATCTGCCTGGCAATCTTTGGTTTCAAAACTGACCAAGAACAAATCTGAACCCATGTATGTCAGAATGAACTCCTTATCTGCTTATCTGCTCCAAGTCAACTATACGGAAAATATTGCCACTGTTAGGTCAGAATGATCCAGATCAGGGGTCTCAAACTGGCAGCCCTTCAGCTGTTGCAGAACTATAATGCCGCGTACACACGGTCGGACTTTTCGTCTATAAAAGTCCGACGGACGCAAGCCGGTGGACAATCCGATCATGTGTGGGCTTCCCCGGACTTTCAGCGGACTTTTCCAGCCACAAATCTGACGGACTTTAGATTTGGAACATGCTTCAAATCTTTACGTCGTAACTCCGCCGGACCCAGATATCCGCTCGTCTGTATGCTAGTCCGACGGACAAAAACCCATGCTAGGGCAGCTATTGGCTACTGGCTATCAACTTCCTTATTTTAGTCCGGTGTACGTCATCACGTGTGAATCCGTCGGACTTTTGTGTGATCGCATGTAGGCAAGTCCCTTCGTTAGAAAGTCTGCCGCAAGTCCGCCGCAAGTTCGCCAAAAGTCCGTCGAAGGTCTGTCGGACGGGCTGTCGGACTTTTGTAGCCGAAAAGTCCGACCGTGTGTACGCGGCATAAGTCCCATCATGCCTCTGCCTGTGGGAGTCATGTTTGTAACTGTCAGCCTTGCAATGCCTCAAGGGACTTGTAGTTTTGCAACAGCTGGAGGGCCGCCAGTTTGAGACCCCTGATCCAGATGAAGCAAGCAACTAGCACTGTGCATTAGCAACTTTTCCTGAACGTAAAAAGTGATGATTTGGGGATAGTTATGGGGAACATCTACAAATGTTAATTGTATCTAGGCAATACCTGGAAAAATATTCTTTTTGTCTAGAATTCCCTCTGCAAAATAGCAGTGCATGTCCTGGTATAAGGCAATGCTGCTCTGACTGCAACCCCAAAAGAATTGGATGGAAATTGGGTGATGTCACTATTTTGCTGCTCTGTGTTCTCTTTGCCGGAATTCCTCCTGAAAACTAGCAGTGCATTTCCTTGCATGTAAGTATGCCTAGGCACCCGTATATCTGTAGTGTTAGATCTAAGGTGCTGCTGCTCTGCATGCTAGCACCAGAAGATTTGGAGATGTCGTCACTACTGTGCTGCTTGCTTTTCTCTTTGTTGGAATTCCTCTTGAAAAATTGCAGTGCACTTTCTGGTATGTGAGAGTGCCTAGGCACCTGTATATATTGCTCTGTGAGATTTAAGGCACTGTTGCTCTGGCTGCAACCCCAGAAGATTTTGAAGGGCAATTTGTTGATGTCACTACTGTGCTGCTCCCTGTTCTCTTTGCCAGAATGCTTCCTGGTATGTGTGTGCCTAGGCACCTGTATATGTGCAATCTGAGACCTAAGGCACTGCTGCTCTGAATGCTAGCCCCAGAAGTATTGGTTGGGCAAATTGGTGATGTCAGTAGTGTGCTGCATATTTTTCTTTTTTCTGGAATTCCCCCTGAAAAATAGCAGTGCACTTCCTGGTATGTGAGTGTGCCTAGGCACCTGCAGATCTGCAGTGTGAAATCCCAGGCACTACTGCTCTGACTGCTAGCCCCGTAAGTGTTATGCCGCGTACACACGGTCGGATTTTCCGACGGGAAATGTTGGATGTGAGCTTGTTGTCGGAAAGTCCGACCGAGTGTATGCTCCATCGAACATTTGCTGTCGGAATTTCTGCCCACAAATGTTTGAGAGTAGGTTCTCAAATTTTCAGCCAACTTCACTTTGTTGGCGGAAAGCCTGATCGTGTGTACACAAGTCCATCGCACAAAAGTTCACGTATGCTCGGAATGAAGCAGAAGGAGCCGCACTGGCTATTGAACTTCCTTTTTCTCGGCTCGTCGTACGTCTTGTACGTCACCGCGTTCCCACGTTCGGAATTTTTGGCCAACATTTGTGTGACCGTGTGCATGCAAGACAAGTTTGAGCCAACATCCTTCGAACAAAAATCCACGGTTTTGTTGTCGGAAAATCTGATCGTGTGTACATGGCATAAGAAGGGCTATTTGGTGATGTCACTACTGTGCTGCTTGTTCTCTTTTGTTAGAATTCCTCCTGAAAAATAGCAGCACACTTCCTGGTATGTGAGAGTGCCTACCCAGATTGCAAGGATAACTTGCCTCAAATTTGTGGCAGTGTTGAATTGTAAGTCTGTTAACTTGCTGCACATTTTCACTGGCAAGTTGTACAGTTGCAGAGCACTTGAAGCACAAGTTCTAGTTGACACTTTTCCAATTTGTAGCAAATTTGCGTGGCAAGTCTCTAGCAAGAGCAAAGTTGCAGTGGTGAGTCTACAGCAAGAGCTCTGCAGTCTACAGCATGAAAATTCAGCCACAGTGACCCCCTGTGGTGGGATGACTATCGCACAACATAACTGAACCAGAACTTGGAGCAGACTTGCAGAATGTTTGCAAAGAAAGTTGATCTGAAGTCATGCAATGCGGACTTGCTGCAACTGTGCAACAAACTTGTGAAGCCTGGCAAGTCTAGCAGTAGCTTAGCAAGTCATTTTCAAACTTGCAGCGCAATTGCTTGCTATTTGGGTAGGCACCAGTATATATGCACTATGGGGTCTAAGGCACTGCAGGCCATTCAAGTTCCTCCACCCCAAACTCGCTCATTATTAGGACCCAAGTGTGGTGTGGGTCAGCTTGCACTTTAGTAGACAATGACAATCTCTGGGACTCTCCTCCTCTCCTTTCTATCTGAGCTCTCGGCATGTACTCAGGGGAAGAGAATAAATATGCCTCTCATAGCGCAACATCTTTTTATTTTAAATAAGTAAAAAGCAAGATACAGAATAAAACTTGCAGAGTTAAGTGCCCGAGCCAGCACCCTGCTGTTTTAGTGGTGTGTGTGTATGTATCATCAGCCACTTCCTCCCCCATGGAGGTTCGACGTGCGTTCTAGTGGCCAAAGTACACTTTCTCATATCCGCCACGTTTCATTCTTTGAAATAGCTTGTTTTAGATTAGAGCCCCTCCAATGTTGTTCCGTACAGTCTATGCCATAAAATTTTAGGCCCTTAGGACCAATAATATGAAAATAGTAAGTGGATGGTAGGAAATAGCATTAGAACACTAGAGGGTAGGAGTTAGGAGGTATACCATTTATGAATGGCAATTGGGGAATTAGCCTATTGGAGGTAAATGGAGATCTGTATCAGTTGCATATATGGGCCTTATGTAGTATTTTATTATTGCATATATTAAAAGTAATTTTATTTGGAGAGATCGACATTGTAAGCAGCGGTTTTAGCGGTGTTATATATAATAAATGGCATATTTGGAGCGAGGAAGTTAAGCTTTCTGCAGCCCGAATTAGAAGGAGGGTATATAAGCACCCTGATTGGCCACGTTCCCAGCCTTCTGATGATGCCGCTACGACGAAACGCGTAATGGTGGGATTGCATGGTCTCTGACATCACATCCAGGTGACGGAACTCCTGCCAGTTGTAACACCCATGTAACCTCCATGCGGGAGGAAGCAGCTGGGGATATACACACACCACTATAATCGCAGGGTGTCAGCTCAGGCACTTACCTCTGTAAGTTTTATTCTGTATCTTGCTTTTTACTTTAAAATAAAAACATGTTGCGCTATGAGAGGCACATTTATTCTCTTCCCCTGAGTACATGCTGAGAGCTCAGATAGAAAGGAGAGGAGGGGAGTCCCGGAGATTGTCATTGTCTACTAAAGAGCAAGCTGACCCACACCACACTTGGGTCCTAATGTCTGGTGAGTGTCAGTGTGATTATAGGTGGTGAGAATCACGAAGACACACGTTATAGAGCACCTAAAGATTGCATGTTTTGTGCACATTTGGGGGTGGACATTCACTCAAAGTCACAAGATTGGACTTTTTGCTTTAACTGTGGATATTATGGACATTTATTACTAGTGACTATTGTGTTATGTTATTTTATATTTTATTTTGGTTTGTCTTTTATTATTTTTTATTGTCCTTTATTATTATTATTATTATTATACAGTTTGCACAGCGCTTTACATCGTTAGGGCAGACAGTACAGTTATAATACAATTCAATACAGGAGGAATCAGAGGGCCCTGCTGGTTAGAGCTTACAATCTAAAAGGAAGGGTCAAGTGATACAAAAGATAGTAACTGTGGGGAAAGAGCTGATAAAGAAAATAAAAGTACAGTTGTTAGGTGAGGGCAGGATAGGCTTCCCTGAGCAGAAAAGTTTTAAGGTAACGCCTAAAGGTGGAAGTTTTAAGGTGGATAGAGTTGGAGATAGCCAGACAGATTGGGATAGAGAGGCTGGAGGCACGTGGGAGGAGGTGAGGAGGGAGATAGAGAACAGAAGGTCTTGGGAAGAATGAAGAGGATGATTTAGCTGGTATTGTGAGACTAGGTAAGTGATGTAGCTAGTGGCAGAGTTGTAGGTGGCTTTGTAAGTTGTATTTTAAATGGAACTTGTTGCTTAGTGGAAGTCAATAGAGGGATTGGCAGAGAGGGGTAGCGGAACACTGAGCGGTTTGTAAGGTGGATGAGCCTGGCGGCAGCATTCATGACGGGCTGAAGGGGGGATAGTCTATGTAAGGGTAATCCAATGAGGAGAGAGTTGCAGTAGTCGAGGTGAGAGATGACCAGGGAGTGAATGAGGAGCTTTGTGGTTTCATATGTTAGAAAGGGACGTATTTTAAAGGTATTGCAGAGGCTGAGGCGATAAGCCTTGGAAAGGGATTGGATGTGGGGCTGAAAGGAGAGTTCAGAGTCCAGGATAACACCTAGCACCCTGACATGTGGGGATGGGTGGATAGTTGTCCATTGCTCTTGGCAGAGAAGTCAAGGGAAGAGGCACGTGGAGGAGTAAATATTATGCGCTGGGTTTTGGACAAGTTAAGTTTGAAGAAGAGGTGTGACATCCAAATAAATATGTCTGTTAGTAAGTTAGTGATGCGTGAGGAGACTGATGGAGTGAACTGAGGGGTGGAGAGATAGATTTGGGAATCATGAGTGTAGAAATGACATTGAAAGCCATGGGAGGCTATCAGCTGATCCAGGGAGGAGATATGGATTGAAAATAGGAGAGGTCCAAGAGCAGAACCTTGGGGGGCCCCGATGGAGAAAGGATGAGGAGTGAAGGAAGTAGAATTGCAAGTGATACTGAAGGTGCGGTGGGATAGGTAGGATGAGAGCCAGCAAAGAGCACAGTCACAGAGAGAAAAGGAGTAAAGTTTTTTGAGGAGGTGGGGGTGGTCAACCGTATCAAAGGCAGACAAAAGGTCCAGAAGATTTTGATGTTAGTAAGTTTCACGTTCGTAACACAGTTGAGATATACACAGGATACCTAGCACCCATAATTATTTATACTTTACACTACTACAGCCTACACTCCATGTTTTCCATGTGTATGAATGATTGCTAATTGCCAGAGACAAACTGATAATGCTACTAAAAATTGACCATGTGTAACCCACTGAAAGCTCATAAATCGGAGAAAGAACAGTGTATTGAGTTATGAGGGTACGAGATGGTGATAAAACTGGCTTTCTCTGGAAGTGATATTTCTCTAACTCACTATCACTCATGTTGTGTCTCCTAGATGCTGCCATTGGCCTGGCAGACTGGCAGGCATCCCCGAGAGATTCATCCGAGGACTTGATTAAAGACATAGACGTTCCCACCGGCTGTGCCTGTACTGAAGAATGCTCGGCTGCCCAGCAATGATCTCAACTTAAAAGCCCTGAAAACTGGGATGACGACTTTTTATGCGAGTGTAATCAATGTCATTGATGGTTATATGTCTGAGTTTTATGAGTTTATCAGAAATATTAATTTTTCACTTCTGGAAGGAAGCATTCCCCAACACACAGGCAACTTCCTCCCTAATCCCATGAAAGGCCTCTGCAACCTATGGCTAGCCTAAATAAGCCGGAAATGGACGACACCACAAGAAAATAGGCAACAGTTAACAAATGTAAATACAATGTCATGTTCTCAGACTTTTACATATGTATTAGGATGGTATTGGTACATTTAAATAAAGGTCACTTACATTGTGGGTTTTAAAAATCAGTTACTAATAAAACATTTAATTTTGCAACAGAAAAGGCTCAAGAAATATTTTTTTTTTACAGGGAACCTGTATCCTCTATGGTTTTCCAGGTCTCATTTATCTACAATGCATCCAGGGCTGCATTTAGAAGCATCTATTGCTTTTGATTTCACCTTTTTAAATTGATCATTAAAGTGATTGTAAACCCTATTTTTTTTTTTAAAGCTGAGCTCTGGGAAGAAAATGTATTACATGTAAATGCTGCTGCCTTAATAACTTAAAACTGTATTAAACCCAAAACTGTAATAAATTGCAGCTTACCAATTGTTATGCCCCGTACATACGATCGGATTTTCCGACAACAAATGTTGGATGTGGGCTTGTTGTCGGAAAGTCCGACCGTGTGTATGCTCCATCGAACATTTGCTGTCGGAATTTCCGCCAACAAATGTTTGAGAGCAGGTTCTCAAATTTTCCGCCAACAAAACTTGTTGTCGGAATTTCCGATCTGTGTACACAAGTCCGACGCACAAAAGTTCCCGCATGCTCAGAATCGAGCAGAAGGAGCCACACTGGCTATTGAACTTCCTTTATTCTCGGCTCATCGTACATCTTGTACCTCACCGCGTTCCCATGTTCGTAATTGTTGGCCAACATTTGTGTGACCCAGTGGCGGCTGGTGAAGTTTTAGGATGGGGGGCGCCAGGCCCCGCCCTCCCTTTTTGACCCCTCCCACTTGGTGAAAATGGGCATGGTTTTAGCAAAATAGTGGGCGTGGCTCTAAGGTGGTGTGGTTAGTGTCTGAGATGAACGAGGAATGGAGGGAGAGGGAGAGAGGGATGAAGGGACAACAGGCCCAGATCCTACACAACAATAGAAATATGTGTATTCTAGAAAGTTTAACAATCAGCAGATAAAGATACTCCAAACACCTGGTGTTAGCGCTTCAATCATCCCGGCACCATGGTTGTTATGGTGTCAGGATGATTGAAGCGCATTATTTCTATTATTACATTGTAATATAAAATGAAATCATTCAACTCACTATAATGCAGAATAAGTGGGAGCCCTGAGCATGTCACTAGCCACGTCGCCTGCCACCAGATGCCATCGGGTGTCCCCAGTGGAGTCCCTCCTTACATGCAGCCTATGTCCCACCAAATGCAGCAGCATGTGTCACCACCAAATTGCAGCAGCATGTGTCACCACCAAACTGCAGCAGCATGTGTCACCACCAAACTGCAGCAGCATGTGTCACCAAATTGCAGCATTAGTCACCAAATTGCAGCAGCGTGTGTCACCACATTTCAGCAGCATGTGTCACCAAATTGCAGCATGTGTCACCACCAAATTGCAGCAGCATGTGTCACCAAATTGCAGCATGTGTCACCAAATTGCAGCAGCATGTGTCACCAAATTGCAGCATGTGTCACCAAATTGCAGCATTAGTCACCAAATTGCAGCAGCATGTGTCACCAAATTGCAGCATGTGTCACCAAATTGCAGCAACATGTGTCACCAAATTGCAGCAGCGTGTGTCACCAAATTGAAGCAGCATGTGTCACCAAATTGCAGGGTGTGTCACCACCAAATTGCAGCAGCATGTGTCACCAAATTGCAGCGTGTGTCACTAAATTGCAGCATGTGTCACCAAATTGCAGCAGCATGTGTCACCAAATTGCAATGTGTGTCACCAAATTGCAGCAATGTGTGTCACCAGATTGCAGCAGCATGTGTCACCAAATTGCAGCGTGTGTCACCAAATTGCAGCAGTGTGTGTCACCAAATTGCAGCGTGTGTCACCAAATTGCAGCATTAGTCACCAAATTGCAGCAGCATGTGTCACCAAATTGCAGCATGTGTCACCAAATTGCAGCAGCATGTGTCACCAAATTGCAGCAGCATGTGTCACCAAATTGCAGCAGCGTGTGTCACCAAATTGCAGCAGCATGTGTCACCAAATTGCAGGGTGTGTCACCACCAAATTGCAGCAGCATGTGTAACCAAATTGCAGCATGTGTCACCAAATTGCAGCAGCATGTGTCACCAAATTGCAGTGTGTGTCACCAAATTGCAGCAGTGTGTGTCACCAGATTGCAGCAGCATGTGTCACCAAATTGCAGCAGCGTGTGTCACCAAATTGCAGCATGTGTCACCAAATTGCAGCAGCATGTGTCACCAAATTGCAGCAGTGTGTGTCACCAAATTGCAGCAGTGTGTGTCACCAAATTGCAGCAGTGTGTGTCACCAAATTGCAGCGTGTGTCACCAAATTGCAGCAGTGTGTGTCACAAAATTGCAGCATGTGTCACCAAATTGCAGTATGTGTCATCAAATTGCAGCAGCATGTGTCACCAAATTGCAGCGTGTGTCACCAAATTACAGCGTGTGTCACCAATTTACAGCATGTGTCACCAGATTGAAGAGTGTGTCACCAGATTGAAGAGTGTGTCACCAGATTGAAGAGTGTGTCACCAGATTGCAGAGTGTGTCACCAGATTGCAGAGTGTGTCACCAGATTGAAGAGTGTGTCACCAGATTGCAGAGTGTGTCACCAGATTGCAGAGTGTGTCACCAGATTGAAGAGTGTGTCACCAGATTGCAGAGTGTGTCACCAGATTGAAGAGTGTGTCACCAGATTGAAGAGTGTGTCACCAGATTGCAGAGTGTGTCACCAGATTGCAGAGTGTGTCACCAGATTGAAGAGTGTGTCACCAGATTGCAGAGTGTGTCACCAGATTGAAGAGTGTGTCACCAGATTGAAGAGTGTGTCACCAGATTGAAGAGTGTGTCACCAGATTGCAGAGTGCGTCATTAGATTGAAGAGTGTGTCACCAGATTGAAGAGTGTGTCACCAGATTGCAGAGTGTGTCACCAGATTGCAGAGTGTGTCACCAGATTGAAGAGTGTGTCACCAGATTGCAGAGTGTGTCACCAGATTGAAGAGTGTGTCACCAGATTGCAGAGTGTGTCACCATATTGCAGAGTGTGTCACCATATTGCAGAGTGTGTCACCATATTGAAGAGTGTGTCACCAGATTGAAGAGTGTGTCACCAGATTGCAGAGTGTGTCACCAGATTGCAGAGTGCATCACCATATTGAAGAGTGTGTCACCAGATTGAAGAGTGTGTCACCAGATTGAAGAGTGTGTCACCAGATTGCAGAGTGCGTCACCAGATTGAAGAGTGTGTCACCAGATTGCAGAGTGCGTCACCAGATTGAAGAGTGTATCACCAGATTGCAGAGTGTGTCACATCAAAACCCCCCTCCCCCGGTTACTTACCTTGCTGTGTGTTGTCCTCTCCAGCGGTGTCTCCTGTGGAGAGCTCCGTTGTTCTCATACTCCCTGCTTCTCTCTCCTGGGCGCAATTGGAGAGAAACAGGAAGTGACATCATACTAAGCTGTCAATCAAACCGCCCGACCCTAGTAATAGATACTAGGGCCGGGCGGAAGCTACTTGGCGCTTAAGGAAGCGCCGCAAATGAAGCGTCACGTATGCAATCTCGTGATTGCATAGACGTGGCGCTTCTCATAAGTGCACTGTGTCCGGAGTTGCACTGTATCCGGCGTCCGAACACAGTGCACTTAAGGACCTTTTTGTGTATTTTTTTTTTAAGTTTGAGCCAAGTTTGAGCCAACATCCTTCGGAAAAAAATCCACGGTTTTGTTGTCGGAAAATCCGATCGTGTGTACACGGCATTAGATGTGGTGGTCAATGTAGTGATATAATATATAGTGTATATATTAAAATGATGATGTAAGTACTCTTCCGCAGCAACCCAATTCTTCCAGAGAGATGCACTTTATTGACTTCCAACACAGAACAAAGTCCAAAGTCCACAGATGACAAAAAATTACATTTTTTTCTTTTCTTTGGCGTTTTCCCCTCTGTTTTCACCTGGTGATCTAGCCATTAACACACCTCCCGTGAGACACAACTCTGGGTGAAAAGACTCTGGACAGCAGCACTGTCAGTCTTGGAGGATGGGAGTGTTAATCCATAGCTCCCAACTGTCCCTGATTTCGAAGGCACTGTTCCTGATTTGGAACAATGTCCCTCATTCCTCATTTATCCCTAATTTTGGTCTGATCTATATAGATGTATATAAAATGCACTTTTTATCTATCAAAAAGTGTTTCCCAGTGCTAAACCTCTCATCCAATTTCTAAATTGCTGCATTTGTACATTTTAAAAGCCAATATAAAGGAACAGCAGTGGTAAAAAAAAAAAGCACTCGTGGCTTTAATTAACTTTTTTGGGGTTAATTCTCCTTTATCTGGGCGTGGCAGGGGGCGTTTCCTATGCCTACATACGTTTGCTGGTAGGTGTCCCTTATTCCCAGAATGTTGGGGGGTATGGTAATAGCAGATTTAGACACACTAACAAATTGAAACCAAACTCCAGCTCGCGCTTTATAATCAGTTACAGCAAACCGTTTTTTATTTCCTTTTGGGATTTTACATATCAGCCACGGAAGATTTACCCCCTTCATGACCAGGCCATTTTTTGCGATATGGCACTGCGTCGCTTTAACTGACAATTGTGAGGTCGTGCGATTTTGTACCCAAATAAAATTGACGTCCTTTTTTCCCCACAAATGGAGCTTTCTTTTGGTGGTATTTGATCACCTCTGCAGTTTTTATTTTTGCGCTATAAACAAACAAAAATTTCAATTTTGAAAAAAAAATATTTTTTACTTTCTGACATAAAATATATCCAATGAAATAAAAAGAAAAAAATCAAATTTATTCATAAATTTAGGCCAATATGTATTCTGCTACATATTTTTGGTAAAAAAAAATCCCACTAAGTGTAAATTGATTGGTTTGCGCAAAAGTTTTAGCGTCTACAAACAATGGGATATTTAAAGTTTTTATTTATTTTTTTACTAGTAATGGCGGCGATCAGCGACTTATAGCGGGACTGCGACATTGCAGCAGACACCTGACACCTTTGACACTTTTTGGGGATCAGTGACACTAACACACTGATCAGTGCTAAAAATTATGCACTGTCACTGTACTAATGACACTGGCTGGGAAGGGGTTAACATTAGGGGCGATCAAAGGGTTAAATATGTTCCTAGGGCCACCGGTCTGCCTGTCTATCGAACAATGCCGCTGATTAGCTCCCGCTTAGGGTTGCCACCCAATCCCTTTACACATACCTGCCAACTTTTTAAGATGAGAATGAGGGACACCTATTAGTAAAAGTATGTTGGCATAGAACACGCCCCCTTAAAGGAGAATTATACCAAAAAATGATTAGTTAAATCCACAAGTTTTTTTTACCACTATTATTCCTTTATATTGGCTTTTGAAATTTACAAATGCAGCAATTTAGAAATTAGATGAAAGGTTTAGCACTGGGAAACACTTTTTGAAAGATAAAAAGTGCATTTTATATACTATAAAGATCAGACCAAAATGAGCTATGCTTTAAACCCGGACACATAATAATTACACAGGTTCTGTGGCAAATTAAGGTGGTAATTAAACTCACTTAGTTCCCTATCTGCATTAAATTAGCCTCAGAACCTGTGTAATTCATATGTGATCGTGTTTTAAGGGATGAGGTTGCAACCCTATTCCCGCTATGTCCAATCACAGTGGGAACAGGTCGGCGGCGGCGCGCGTGCGCACCCCAGACCCGGAAGTGTCAGGTTGCATACTAGGTACGTGTTCTGGCACAGGACGGCTGCCCTGCTGCAGTATATGTGCATGAGTTTGCCCTGCTAGATTCATGGGTTACACTTGGGTTGACATCATTTTTACTTTTTTCCTGTTTTTCGTTCTGTTTTTACTTTCTTCTTTCTTCTCTTTTATGCCCTGCTGTTCACCCAGCACCCACCATATTCAAGCATATTATTGCATACATTTTTGGATATGGCTATTGCCATTATCTTAGATATATACATATTTTGTTTATACTTTATTACAGTGGGTACGCTCTTCAACTATTATGGGTGCCAGTCGGGTCCATCTTTCCTTTCTTTTCTTCATGCATTTACCATGCCTGCCCTGTGCCTTATCCTGGACCTCCATGTCGTGGTCTCCTCCCCCTCAGCTCCCGGGGGAGATGCATTCCCGCCGCCCCCTGCCTGGGGCCGCCCTCTTTGGGGTCAAGTACCTGACAAGTAGGTATCGGATTACTAGCTCTGACTTCATGTTATTGTTCAATTATATATTATACTTCAATATACTTTTTACTTGTTATTACAGACATCAGATATACACATCAGCCCCTGATGAAGCGAGGAGAGCTCGCGAAACGCGTCGGGTTAGAGATGTATCATGTATATCTGTACTCTTTATACTTTGATGTTATGTCATGATGGCCATGTTTTTTGGACCTTTTTATCATGTTGTTGTTTCTATGTAACTGTCACCTATGTGTATGATCTATACTGGATGTTATATATTCCAATAAATTTTGTTACTATTATACTCTTTTTATTCATATGTGATCACCATGGACACTTCATTTAAAGTCCCACGGGCAAAATTCTCTGTTTCTTTATGCAATATAGGGATGGAGGTGTCTCATGTTAGGGAGCAGCTCTCAGACTCTCTCTTTTTTCTATTGAACCCAGGTGGAAGACACCACATGCCCTCAGTCTGTTGCTGCTCCTAGATCCAGTTTATGAATACATTAATAAATATACATATACTTGACTACCCATTTATAATATGACATGTTTATTCATAGGTGACCCCCCTTCTCTGCCTGTGGACCTGGCTCCATGTGTGTGGCTCCGGGCTTGGGGGTGGCGGTTCGTTTCCCCCGGGAGCTGCGATGCACAAATGGGGTTTACTTTCCCCTGCTGTCTCCGCCTCTCCATCCCAGAAGGGGCGGAGCCACCAGTGCATCGGCGTCATGCCGTGTGCTTCTGTGAGGGACTTCCGCATTTGCGATGTCCCCACTTCCGTAGCACTGTCAACATCCGGATGGTGGGCGGATGCCTCTGCTGTGTTCCGCCGCACGCTGGCGGGCGCGGTGGGAGTGGCTTCCTCCCCACCGACGTTGGTATGACGTTGGGGGCGGAGGCAACGGCGGACGTCCGGGTATTTAGGCGGGGGTTTTGGCATGGTCAGTCTTCTCTTTGCTTGGCTCTTTTCGTGCACTGGTGAGAGACCATACTGGTAGGCATCACTATTATATCCATATCTATACATGTTACTTCACCAATGCACCCATTATTCATAGGCACACCTTGTATACATCACTTGCTACTTCTTTATTTCTGTTTCACCTGATATTACATTTAATATTCTTTTCACTTCACTGTTTGTTTGTATTCCTTTCCACTTCACCTTTGCATTTTCTCTTGTCCCCTTTCTCTGCTAACTTCCCTTATTCTTCTTTTCTCCTTTCTTTTCTTACTCCTGTTTTCTTTCCCCCTTTTTCCTTTTCTTCCATCTTTTTTTCCCCCCCACTTTTTCTTTCTCACTTCCTTCCCTTTCACATTATACTTTCCCAGGCTCTGCAGGACACTCCTGTATCTTTTGTACCCTAGCCTACCATGCTATACTTTCATTACAATGGGATATTAACCATTTAAATTCTTTAAATACACATATTCATGTACTTTAGTACTATATACGTGCTACGTAGGACTTTCAGGTGATTAAGTAGACCTTAAGTAATTAATATATTTACATCTATACATTTTATTATAGAGAGTTTGCCCTGCTAGATTCATGGGTTACACTTGGGTTGACATCATTTTTACTTTTTTCCTGTTTTTCGTTCTGTTTTTACTTTCTTCTTTCTTCTCTTTTATGCCCTGCTGTTCACCCAGCACCCACCATATTCAAGCATATTATTGCATACATTTTTGGATATGGCTATTGCCATTATCTTAGATATATACATATTTTGTTTATACTTTATTACAGTGGGTACGCTCTTCAACTATTATGGGTGCCAGTCGGGTCCATCTTTCCTTTCTTTTCTTCATGCATTTACCATGCCTGCCCTGTGCCTTATCCTGGACCTCCATGTCGTGGTCTCCTCCCCCTCAGCTCCCGGGGGAGATGCATTCCCGCCGCCCCCTGCCTGGGGCCGCCCTCTTTGGGGTCAAGTACCTGACAAGTAGGTATCGGATTACTAGCTCTGACTTCATGTTATTGTTCAATTATATATTATACTTCAATATACTTTTTACTTGTTATTACAGACATCAGATATACACATCAGCCCCTGATGAAGCGAGGAGAGCTCGCGAAACGCGTCGGGTTAGAGATGTATCATGTATATCTGTACTCTTTATACTTTGATGTTATGTCATGATGGCCATGTTTTTTGGACCTTTTTATCATGTTGTTGTTTCTATGTAACTGTCACCTATGTGTATGATCTATACTGGATGTTATATATTCCAATAAATTTTGTTACTATTATACTCTTTTTATTCATATGTGATCACCATGGACACTTCATTTAAAGTCCCACGGGCAAAATTCTCTGTTTCTTCAGTATATGTGCATGGGGCGGTCCACAAGCGGTTGAAGTATAAGGCTCCATGCACACTGAAGCTCATAAACGGCCGTTTTTGGGAGTTTGGGCATTTTTTTTTAACAGCCCATAAACTCCCCTCTAGGTTATCCTATGTGTCCATGCACACATGGACGTTTTTGGACATTTATAAGCAGTGGAGTTTATGGGCTGTTTTCTGAACACCATAAAATCGCATTCAGGTGTCGTTTTTCTGACCAAAAAAACGCCAAACGCTTATAAGCGCCGATAAATGATTGTCTCACCAGCGTTTTTTAACGTTTTTGATCCATTGAAAAAAATAAATAAATAAAACTCTAAAAAACACTGACGCGGAAAAACGCTAATAAACGCTATTGCAAAAATGTTGAAAGACTCGCTGCAAAGCTACTGGCGTTTTTATAACATTATTTTAACGTCCAGTGTGCATGGAGCCTAAATAAAGGTATTTTTTTTTTTCGTTTTGAACAGAGTGGAGATGGATTAGAACACTTTTTTTATTGCTGCCTGTGTCCCCGCCACATTTTTGGGTTGACATCAGAACACTAATAGAGGGGAAATCTCCCAATGGGGACACTAGTTCTGGTGACAACCAGAGATGTCCTCACTTTGTAGGGATATCCTCTCACTTCCTGTTTTGGCTATGGGACAGGAAGCGAAGGGAAATCCCCCCCAATGGGACACAGATTGCGAAAAAAATAAAGGGTTATAACCCTCCGTTACTCTTATCCAAAATGAATAATAATAATAAAAAAAAAAAAAGTTTTGCCTATAGTTCTACTTATACCAGCCCTGGCGAATGCGGCGTCTCCACCCGCATTGGTATTCTGCGCCACATACAGATTCCGAAAGCGGTCTGTACCGCGAGCTCAATAAACACTGGATAACCTGACAGAAGGTCGGTAATTGAAAACATGAAACTTTCTCCGTGATTACTTAACATTTACCACCAGGCTCTCATCACCGATGAAAAACAAAATCCAAATGATGTAATACGTTACAAGATTGTACGCTGCGAGCCATCGACTGCTGTCACCCGGTACAGCAAGTTTGTTACGGAACATTAGAGTTACCGGGGAAAATGCCTCGGACGCCGGCTTCTTTTATTTTCACACATCTGTAGCTCACAGCAGGCTCACGCTTTGGTTACAGTTCAATTCTTACAACTGGCAGTTTGCAAATGATTCTCCTCGCAGTGACAAGTGTAATGTGTCTGTGTATCTGGAAGGCAGAACTTTGCAGCCTGGCTGCGTATTGTCAGCGGGGGGTCCGGATTACAGCGCTGTCATATTTCAAGAATATACAGAATTACAAATGCATTACATGGCGGGGGGAGGATGGCAGATCGGCGGGTTTATCGGAGCCTGGAGCTTCCATATGCATGATGTGTTAAATTATTTTTTTATAGGCATTTTTTTTTTTTTTTTTTGCGCACCCGTTCATATATTCTGACAATCCCGTCCGTGAAAAGACAGTATTGAGATATGCAGATGACTTGTGAATGGGGTGGTGGAGCGAAGTATAGATTTGATTTTTTTTTTCCTGGAAGGCAGATGAATTTTTAGTGCTGTAGGAACGTGATCGGGGTTAAAGAGGAAAAAGGTAGAGGGCAAAGAACTAGTCACCAGTGGAGGCCTTCAATATGCCCATAGGGGCGCCACCCCCCTAATCTATGCACCCGGCCCCTAATCTACATACAGCGAGCCGGACGCATGGATTCCAAAGGGGTTTTTTTCTTTTAGAAGCACGTGATTGAAACTGAGGCTCTAATTGGCTTCAAAAAAAGGGTGGGCTCGGGGCACAGAGCACTACGTCCTGAGCCCACCCAGTTGTGTGACACTAGCGAATAAATATTCGCTATTGTCTTCCTGATTCTCATCCCGGCCAATCAGGAAGTGGGCCCTGAGATCCGTCGTCCAATTGGCCGAGAGGAAAAAGCGATTCTATCGCTGAGGAGGAAATAAACCACCAAAGCCAAGGAGGAAGAGACGCAGAGTGAAGCTGCCACCCAGAGGAAGTTCTGCCCGCGACCTAGATGGGGTAAGTGCTGGGCTGGTGACCGACCGACTGACCGTCTGTGACCGAACCGACTGACTGGGGGGGGTGCCACCCGCCCCCAAAAAAAAATATCACCAGCCGCCACTGCTAGTCACCAGTGTTGGCTGTGGTCTTTCCCCTATTACCGACTTACCATGCCTTGTGTCTCCACATGGAGGCGGCCATAGTGGTAGAGGCAGGGCTCTGCTTCCTCATGTCAGCAAGCAGCACAGTAGTGACATCACCGAATCTCACTCCATATCTCCTGGGGCTAGCAGTCAGAGCAGCAGTGCCTTAGATCTTACACTGTAGATATATAGGTGCCTAGGCACCAGGGCCACTGATAGGGCAGTACACCCGGTCCTGTTGTACTTGGCTCAAGAGGGGGGCCCAGGCAGTTTTATAGTTTGATTCTCCCAAATAAAAATGACATGCTCCTTCCTAAACCCCCACAAAGACTGACCTGCCAAAAACAGCTCCTGCTCCCAAGAAAACATTGGTAGCCAGGAGGACTTAGTCAGGGGCGGGGTCGAAGAGTGCCCCGTCAGGTAGGCTGTTTGGGGCCCCGTGATTTCCAACAGCGGCCCTGCTAGGCACACTCACATACCAGGAAGCACACTGATATTTTTCTGGTTCAATAATTTTTATTGCAAATATATCAAAGAATGTACAGTAATAAAAAAAAAAAAAACCTAGTCCACCCATGTAGGAGCTACACTATGTCACCAAATGTATTGGGACGCCTGCCTTTACATGCACATGAACTTTAATGGCATCCCAGTCTTAGTCTGTAGGGTTCAATATTGAGTTGGCCCACCCTTCGCAGCTATAACAGCTTCAACTCTTTTGGGAAGGCTGTCCACAAGGTTTAGGAGTGTGTCTATGGGTATGTTAGACCATTCTTCTAGAAGTGTAGAGAGGGAGGGCCTCCTTCTCAAATAATCACATTAATCTTAAACATTACATATATGTATTTTGGGGGAAACCCTCAAATTTTGCCAAAATAGCCAGGACATATGCGTCAAAGACTCCGTGTGGGTAGTCTTGGACACCAAAAGACAAGAAAGAAATATAAGAACAAAGGGAGGGGAAGAAAGAAAAGGTAGGGACCTGGGATCACCTGACACCTGGTAAAGTTGACCCACGCTTCTCAGGGGGCATCAGGGAAGGCATAGGTCAACCATGGTTCCCAAATTTTTAAGAACCTAGCATGCGAGTCGTTAAAAATTCTAAACATTTAGTCATTAAGCACCATGGCCGTCAAACGGTCTCTCACTCCATGGAAGGGGACAGTAATTTTTTTTTCCAGGCCTGAACAATCATCCTCTTGGCTCCTATGAACAAATAAGATGCCAACTTTTGTTGGCAAGCTAATGCAATAAAGCAAATTTAGCCTCCTTACGGCTATTTAGGTGGAACGGGGAATACAGTAGACCAAACACTCGGGACCAAAAGCCCACCAGTCGAGGGCAGGTCCACCAGATATGCAAAACATCCCCATCCTGGCCACCCCCCCAAAAATAGCGATCACTAGAGGCAGGGCTTTTTTTCAGGGGGAACTTGGTGGAACTCAGTTCCACCACCTATGGCTCAGACCCTTGGGGGGGGCTGCTCACCACAATCACTTGTAAACACAGAAGTCCCGTTTCTGTGTTTACAAGTGACAACTTTGCTTGCACTCTGTGTGTAACCCCCCTGAACTCTGCACTCTGTATGTAATGCAATCTTGGTATTTAATGCCCCTTTAAGACCCTCCTACTGTTTGTGAAATTTGACTGACCACACCCACTATTTGATGTAATTTGGAGGGTGTGTGTGGGTGGAGGGGTTTTGGGGGGTCGTAGTTGAGTTCCAGCACCTATTGTTTGAGAAAAAAGCCCTGACTAGAGGTCGGGTGAGCATGGACAATACGGGCCGGGACCCAATGCCACCGCAACAACACTTTATAAGCCGCCTCTAAGGTGGCAGTATTAAATGAACATTTAGCAACTGAAGACCAGGCCTTGCTTCAATCCGCCAGACCGATCTCAGTACCCAAATCTTGTTGTCACTGAGCCACATAAGAAGATGAAGTATGGCCATTCAAGGACCTGTAGAGAGTGGAGATGAGCCCCCCGGAAACCCGGGGAGTGCTGACAGATATGCTCAAAATGATTTTCTGGAACGGATAGGCAGACTGATATTTTCAGAAGGAATTCCACCATAGAAAGCACTGAACAGCACAGTAGTGACATCAACAAATTTCCCTCCAAATCTTTTGGGGTTGCAGTCAGAGCAGCAGTCCCTTAGATCTCACAATGCAGATATACTGGTGCCTAGGCACTCTCACATACAGTACCAGGAAGTGTGCTGCTATTTTTCAGGAAGAATTCCAACAAAAAAACAACAAGCAGCACAGTAGTGAGATCACCAAATTGTCCAATACTTACAGGGCTAGCAGTTAGAGCAGCAGTGCCTTAGATCTCACACTGCAGATATACCGGTGAATTGACACATTCACATACCAGGAAGTGCACTGCTATTTTTCAGGAGAAAGAAAAAAGAACAATGCGCAGCAGACTACTGACATCACCAAATTGCCCTTCCAAATCTTCTGGGACTAGCAGTCAGAGTAGCAGTGCCTTAGATCTCAGATTGCACATATACAGGTGCCTAGGCACACACATACCAGGAAGCACACTGATATTTTTCAGGAGGCATTCTAGTAAAGGGAACAGTGAGCACCACAGTAGTGACATCAACAAATGGACATTCCAAAACATCTGGGGTTGCAGCCAGAGCAGCAGTGTCTTAGATCTCACACTGTATATATACAGGTGCCTGGGCACTCTCACATAACAGAAAGTGCACTGCGTTTTTACAGTAATTCTGGCAAAGAGAAAAGCGAGCAGCACAGTAGTGATGACATCTCCAAATTTCCCTCCTAATCTTCTGGTGCTAGCAATCAGAGCTGTAGCACCTTAGATCTCACCCCGATCACCTTAGATCTCAGCCCGGGCTTCCCCCCATGTTGCCCCCATCTGCTCCACGGTGTTGCTGGCTTCCCTACTCTCCTCCCAGCTGCTGTGGGGATGTTTCAAGATGGAGAGTGGGTAAGGAGCTAGTAAATATGTCATTCGCTCGCCCCTTCCTTTTCTAAATGAACACGGTCAATCACTGTATTCATTCATAACTGAAGCATAGTAAACTGTTTACTATGCTTCAGATGGTGAATGAACAGGAAGCCGCTCAGCATAGAGCACTTCCCATTCATTCGCTGTCCCACGTAGCTGAAGCTGCAGAGAAAGGCGCGTGTGTTTGAGCTTTGCAGTGCACAACCTAATGTAAACACCTATGCTCTCACCTTTCGATTTGCTATAAAGTTACAATGTATAGTATGATCATTGTAGGAGAGGTCACTAAGGAAATGCTTCTTCATGCCTGCAGCAGACTGATGACATCATCTCAGCCTAGGCAAAGTCACTGGATTGGAGCTCAGGAAAAGGTTTTGATAAAAATTAGAACTTCAGACCTTGGAACCCTCCTGTAGAGAGAGAACCCAGCTCTCCAGTGCTTTAGACCATTTATCGCCTTTCCAGCCCCCTACTGGACACTCCTGTCCAGGGATTGGCTGGAGCATGACACATATTTAGGCTGGTTATTTGCATCTCCCTCCCTTTGAAAGATTCTTCCAGAGGCAGGGGGAAGCAATCAAACTCCAAGCCTGTGAAACCCTGAACAGACCAGGACAAACAATCACTGCTCTTCTGATTACAGAGGGAGCCAAAAACTAAATTTACTTCGCACCCTACACTAGGAGGGAGGTGTAATGATAAAAAAAACTATTCTCTCCAGACGAACTGTATACATATCAATGGTTTTAGCCAGCTCTATTGCAAAGTCTTACTTTCTCATATTCTGAAGATATTGATGTGAACATAGCAATATCTTCTCCAAGCACCTGAGCAATCTCAGTGTCGTAATAAGAAAAGTAACATCCCTGCATCCTTTTAGTGGTTGGACTCTATAAAGGATTTAATAAAAAATGAAACTCCTATTTTGGGAGATGTCTGGGATTTTACCTCGAGCTCTGTGCAGCCTTCTGGGAAAAGCAGGTAACCAATCACATGAACAGGCTATCGGAACACAATAGCTGCAGTATCAGCATGTTACTTTTATTGCAGTGTTTGTGGCATTTAATCACGGGGCACACCAATCTGAGGGCACGGTGCATACGTGCATGCGCGCTTTTTTGCATGCTCCCGCACATCGCATTTTTTTAATTAGCTGCTTTATGCATGTGAAACAGCATGATTTTAAAATTGCACAGTACCAAAACACATGGGGAGGGTTGATTTACTAAAGGCTCCAGATCTTAGCAAATGAGTTAAAGCTTCACTTTACAAAGTATACTTAAAGTGGAGTTCCACCCACTTTTACAACTCTTCAGCATCCCTCACTAAACTGTGCACTGTAAACAAATTGGATATTTTTAAAAAAATTTTCTCAGTACCTACTGTATATCTGCTGTATTCATTTTTCACTTCCTCCTCCCTGGCTGCGGCCCATCGCATCATTTCCTGTTTGCAATGCCTTCTGGGAAGGGGCGGCAACTTCCTCTAAAAATGCCGTTGCTATGGAAACCTGACCTGAAGCCTATTGCACTGCTTGTGCTGCACTGAGCATGTGCGAGATCTGCAAGGATGAGATCCAGGAAGAAATACAGTCTGGCTTCAGATGCCCACACTTAAGATGGCCACGGCCTGCTGTAAGTTTATAAAATAACAAACTACTGCTATAAACTAACAAAACAGACCTTAGTTTACAGACTAACTTTGCTAGAATACATTAAGCATGTGTATTATAGGGGTACTTTTATTTAAAAAGTATAATTTAGGCCAGAACACCACTTTAATCAGATGCAAGGGGGAAAAAAATGCACTTTTGCTTGCACATGATTGGAGTCAACAGAGCGTCTGCTCATTTGCTAAGCTCTGGAGCAACTGCACTTGCAGAGTGCACTGTCTGTTTGTCTTTAGTAAATCAACCCCTGTGTGTCGGGATGACTGAACACCTGCACATGCACAGGAGTGATGTCACCCCACATCGGCCAATGAGGATGGCCTCCACACTCCGCTTGAGTGCTTCAGTCATATACCGCTTCCTCCAGTCTGAACATAAATATCAGATATTATAGCTTTTTTTCGGACAGCTCAGGCAAGCTTTATAAATTCAGCTCTTGGAAGGGATGTAGAGAAGACTGCAGATAAACATGTAACGCACCCCACCCCACCCCAAGGAGCTGCTGGTGAATAGGGATCCCCCACCCTGCAGAGCCAGGCACACCGAATCTTGACAGTATCCCAAAGTCAAGAAACAATCCAGTGCTTGTTTTTATGTTTTATTGAGGGGATAAAACCTGGATAGAAAATAGGGAAATTATGGGATGCCCACTTGACTTAGAACAGGTCTTCCGGGACAACTCTTCCTATATACAGCTATATACACTTCTCACTACCTCCAGCACACTTGCTTGCAGAACTTCAGACTCAGCTGGGATACTTTAATGATCCTGGCAAAAAAAGAGCAACAGCCAGATCCTGTAGCAAAAAGCCCTTTACAGCCAGGGACCCCGGGCCCCTTGGGTTGTGTAGCAAAAACGGTGCCAGCTTCTACCCCTGTGGCTACTGATCCCAGCACCACCTCTTCAGGCACTGCCAGCCAACCTGGCTGCAGCTGCCCCTTTCATTAGCCCACCTAGCTAATGCACCACAGTCCTCCCAGACTGTCACACTCACCAGCCACCCGGCTAACTTCTCTCTGGAGATCTTCTGCACGTATTGACTCTCTCCCGCTGTCCACACACCTACTCCCGTGCATCCAGGACAGGACTCCTCCATGTGTTGTAAGAGGATTCCTCCAGCACCCGAGGTCCCCCCTCCCAGACTAGGGGGCTACCCTCAAGGGCCACCAACAGCCTCCTCAGCACTCTATCTCCAGCTTTGCCCCAACTGCCTTCTGCTGGGCTGACCTAGAGTATTTAAGAGGTGCCCCCCCGCCAGCCTATTAGGTCAGGGATTTGCTGGGGCCCGCATTAATACTCCAAGCAGCTCATCCTAACCTCCCTTCCATTCTTCTGGAAGCTTCTCCAAGGTTCCAGCACGTAGGGGAGGTACCAGAGGTTCTGCTTGATGAGACATCGAGCCTCCTTGAGTCACTCACCCTGACCCAGATTGAACCCAGCCTGGCTCTCAGCCAGGCTAAATTTGTCTACACTAACACTAGCACCTACAATAGAGGGTGCTACAAACAAGTATAACGTATAATCGATGCAAAGGGTTTTTGTTTAGGGATTATGACGGTGCCCAAGTACATGAAAGTTACAATTTTACTTAAAAAATATACATTTTATTACATAGATATACAACAAGAACAGACAGAAGGTGCATAAGAAATGAGCAGAGTAAATATACAGACATTAATATTGGCCAAAGTATCCGAATGTATGGAACGGTCACTGATGCATGTCATGTCCCTATATGTTTCACTAAACAATGGCTTCTTCACGGGATTATATGGTCACCAGTGTTATTACTACTACTACTAGAGCCATTGTTGAACACTGGTGACCATATAAATCCCTGAAGAAGCCATTGTTTGGCGAAACATGTAGGGACTTTGGCCAGTATTAATGTCTATATATTTACTCTGTTCATTTTTTATGCTCCTTCTGTCTGTTCTTGTCGTATATCTATGTAATAAAATGTATATTTTTTAAGTAAAATTGTATCTTTCATGTACTTGGGCACCATCATATTCCCTAAACAAAATCCCTTTGCATCGATTCTACCAATACAAGGGATGAGGTCCCGGATCTTATGAGGTCGCTCAACTCACACCCTTCCACAGCAGGTATAACGTATGTAGGAGGATTTTTTAAATCTCTTTATCCCCTGAGGCCAGTGGCGGTGCTTCCATAAGGGCGCAAGGGCGCCGCCCCTCTCTCCTGCCACCCCCTCTAGCACCAATAGATAGATTCATGCATTGCATGAATCTATCTATGGCCACCGCTGCCACCCCCTATTCAGGCGCCCGGCCCCTTTTTGGATGCCGGGCGCCTAAATTACAGCAGCAGGGTTTTGTTTTTTTTTGAAGCACCTGATTAGATCCATAGGCTCTAATAGGCGTCAAAAAAGGTGACCTGCGAGCGCTATGCTGGGCGCTCACAGGTCACTAACACTAAACCGCCTCTCCGCCAATCAGGTGCTTGGATCTGTTACCCATCACCTAACTGGCTAAAACGACAGGCGCTGTGATTGGACGCCTATCAGGTGTCCAATCATAGCAGAGGATGGGAAGAGAGGATGGGAGAAGACATTGAGGAGCTGTCCCGCCGCCACCGAGACAGTGTAAGTACAGACGGTGGGCGGGGGCACACTGGCAGCATTTGATATGGCACAGTGGCTGCGTTTGATGGGACACAGTGGGAGCATTTGATGGGGCACAGTGAGGCTGCATTTGATGGGCACAGTGGCTGCATATGATGGGCACAGTGGCTGCATTCAATGGGGCACAGTGGCTGCATAAGATGGGCACAGTAGCTGTATTTGATGGGGCACAGTGGCAGCGTTTGATATGGCACAGTGGCTGCGTTTGATGGGCACAGTGACTATGTTTGATGGGCACAGTGGCAGTAATTAATGGGGACAGTGGATGCGTTTGATGGCACAGTGGCTATGTTTGATGGTACAGTGGTGGCAATTGATGTGCACAGTGGCTGCGTTTGATGGCACAGTGGCTGTGATTGATGGCACAGTGAGGCTGCAATTGATGGGGTTTTTTTCAGAATTTTTCAGTTTGTTTGTGCCCCCCCAAAAATTTTGAGCACCAGCCGCCACTGCCTGGGACCAGTCACTTCACTGGGTATATGGAAGGGTTTACAGCCACTTTATCCATAATTCTGCTCTATGTATGCAGCAGAACATTTACAAGAGGCAGAAATGTATACTCTCACTGTAATAGTTTCTATCCACCATTAAATCCAAAACAAGCCTCTTCTAGGAAGGGAATAATTTACTGACGCACATAAAACCCCGCACATTTTCCACGTTATTACTCACGATAAGCCATCTCTTGCATTCTTAGGTATTGCACACATTTTTTTACCTCTGCTGGTTTGGTAAACATGTTTTTCTTGAGAATATTTGCGTAACAAATGGAAACAGAAAACTCCCCAGGCCAGTATTCTATATAATGCAATTACACTGAGCTGGAGGCCAACACGCGTTCCAGGCTTTCATAGTTACTCCAGTGTACTATAAAGAAGCATGGTCATAATCATCCATTTAATAAGGACACATCGGAATGGTTGGGCACTAATGATCAATCTCTGCCCTGCTTGGAATGAGCTGAATAAAGGTCAGCCTGTCTCAGAAGGACGCTGAAGTTATGTTTGTGAATTGTAGACTCTTTCATCTCCTCCGCTTGCATAACATCAGCTGAAGTCTACAGATGTCTTGCGCCATGAGCCAGCAGGTGGAAGGAATTGTGAGTATTCTCAATGATCTATGTTACCCACACAGTGATGTCATTACAGGTAATTACTCTTTATTGGAATGTCTAATTATAGCAATATAAACAATTTAGAGCAATTTGCTCTGTAAAAGTGTATGAGCTAACATCGCCGCCCACTTCCATTCCGGGCCTTTTCTGTCACTTTTTCTGTATTTTTTGCAAGAAAATTACCGTATTTATCGGCGTATAATACGCACCTTTAATTAAAGAGGGAAGTTTCAGGAAAAAAACTTGTTTGTAAAATAAACACTTTGAAGCAAAATAAGGGTCAGTGCCCATCAATGCAGCCTGATCTGTGCCCATCTGCAGTCTCAATGCCGCCTGATCTGTGCCCATCTGCAGCCTCAATGCAGCCTGATCTGTGCCCATCTGCAGCCTCAATGCAGCCTGATCTGTGCCCATCTGCAGCCTCACTGCTGCCTGATCTGTGCCCATCTGCAGCCTCAATGCAGCCTGATCTGTGCCCATCTGCAGCCTCAATGCAGCCTGATCTGTGCCCATCTGCAGCCTCAATGCAGCCTGATTTGTGCCCATCTGCAGCCTCAATGCAGCCTGATCTGTGCCCATCTGCAGCCTCAATGCAGCCGGATCTGTGCCCATCTGCAGCCTCAATGCAGCCTGATCTGTGCCCATCTGCAGCCTCACTGCAGCCTGATCTGTGCCCATCTGCAGCCTCACTGCAGCCTGATCTGTGCCCATCTGCAGCCTCACTGCAGCCTGATCTGTGCCCATCTGCAGCCTCAATGCAGCCTGATCTGTGCCCATCTCCCATCAATGCAGCCTGATGCCCATCTGCAGCCTCACCATCTCTCATGCAGTAAAATCATGCAGGAAATTACCGAGCCGTCATCTCCTGTTTACTCAGCTCTCAGTCGGCAGTCACATACACAGTCCCGCCTCCACCATCGGCATTGGACCAGCTCCTGTGATTGACAGAACACTGGTCCAATGCCGGTGGCAGAGGCAGGACTGTGTGTGTGATGTCAGAGCCGAGTGAGAGCCAACCATACAGGAGATGACGGCTCTGTGAATTCTGGCGGCGCTCAACCCCCTCCTTCCCCTCCGAGGTACACTATTGGCGTATAACACACACCTGTGATTTGCCCCCTATTTTCAGGGGGGGAAAGTGCATGTTATATGCTGATAAATACAGTACTTGGGTCAAAAACACTTGTGATCTCCAAAAAAGAAGATCATGTAATTTTTGAGCTTCAGGCATTTTGCTTCAGGCGACAGAACGCTCAGGTGTGAACAGGAGTCATTGAAATGAATGGGATTTGGCTTGTTGAGTGTTGTAGAGCTACAAAAAATTCCAGCAGAAAATCGCTCAGGTGTGAACTAAGCCTTAGAACCCCCCAAATATTATACATTTTTTTAAAGCAGAGGCCCTAGAGAATAAATTGGCAGGCTTTGCAATGTTTTATGTTACACCAAATCTCTGCAACGTTTTTTCAAATTCAATTTTTGCGGAAAAAATACACTTTTTTGAATTTTAACCACTTGCTGACCAGCCGCCGTCATTATACTGCGGCAGGTCGGCTCGTTCCCGCAAATCGCCGTAGCTGTACGTCGGCCCTCGGAGCCCTCTGATGTGGCCCTTGACCTCATACCATGAAAGCACATGCCCAGGGTCGGCAACCCACTGATCGTGATCCGGGCTTGCCGACCCGCCATCCCAGAGCATTAGAGGGCACCAAGCTGGCACCAGCCACAGAGGAAGCAGGTGGCCGCGGATTGAGGAGGGGCCCATAAGCGACTGAATGCAGGAGCTGTGATGTGCTTTCAGAAAATGCACCACACCCGCAAGATATAATAGAAGTCTATGGCAAACCACAGCTAACCCGCAAGAAAGCCAGAGGTGGACTGCGCTGCACCCGTGATGGAGATAAACGGCAGTGCATCAGTGTGAAAACAGCTTTATAGGGGGCTCAGGACAGTAAGGGCTTGTTTACATTTGCAGTTTGAGGAGCGGTAAACCCCATAGTCGAGACATGTTTTTACCACACACCCCAACTAGTGGTGTAGCATCAGGGTCCACAATAGGGACTCTGCCCAATGCTCCAGGGGGGGCCTGTGTGGGCCATGCTTCCGAATTGTGCCCACTCGTGGAATGTCGACAAACTTTGACCCTTAAAAACCTCCATAGGCAATGTTTAAAAATGTCTCCAGGCTACCAGTTTTGAGTTACAGAGGAGGTCTTGGGCTAGAATTATTGCTCTCGCTCTAATGATCGCGGCGATACCTCACATGTGTGGTTTGAACACCGTTTTCATATGCGTGCGCAACTTATGTATGCGTTCGCTTCTGTGCACGAGCTCGGCGGGACGGGGCGCTTTAAATTATTTATTTATTTTTCTTATTTATTTTTCTTTTTTCTTTTTACACTGTCTTTTTAAAAAAAAAAATGTTTAGGTCACTTTTATTCCTATTACAAGGAATGTAAACATCACTTGTTAATAGACAAAAGCATGACAGGACCTCTTTAATGTGAGATCTGGGGTAAAAAAAAGACCTCAGATCTCACATTTACACTTAAAAGCAATAAAAATGAAAAAAAATACCTCTTTTTTTCAATAGAAAAAATGTTCCCCTTTAAGACCATTGGGCGGAAGTGACATTTGACGTCACTTCCGTTATCCAATGGTATGGAGCCAAGTGGGGGCCATCTTTCCCTCACTTGACTCCATGCCTCAGAGGGGAAAGGACCCAATCATCTCCGCCGCTACCGACGGCTCTAGTAAGCGGCGGGGACCAGCGGGAGGGATGGCACGGCGATAAAAGTGATCTTGCGGTGAATCCGCCGCAGAGACCACTTTTATCTGAAAGCGGACCGCCCACGGTTTAAAAAGATACCAGTCTTATGGCAGCCATAACAACGGTATTCAACATCAAACAGCTGATGTATAACGATGGCGGGCGGTCTGTAAGTAGTTAAAAGGCTTTACAGGTTAACACTTTACATGTACATAGGAGGTCTAGTGTGGGACACAAAGTGTGGGAAGTGTGGGGCAAATGCTGTTGTGGGCGAGCTGGGGGGGGGGGCACTTTAATTTTCTTTTTTAATTATTAATTTATTATAATTTATTTATTTTTACACTATTGCTTTAATTTTTTTTTTTGGTCACTTTTATTGCTGTCACAAAGAATGTAAACATCCGTGAGACAGCAACAGGCATGTGACAGGTACTCTTTATAGAGAGATCTGGGCAGTGGCGGCTGGTGCTCAAAATTTTTGGAGGGGCGCAAACTGAAAAAAAAAAAAAAACATCAATTGCAGCCTCACTGTGCCCATCAAACGCAGCTACTGTGCCCATCAACTGCCGCCAATGTGCTCATCAAACGCAGCCACTGTGCCATCAAACGCAGCCACTTGGCCATCAATCGCAGCCACTGTACCCATAAATTGCCACCACTGTGCCCATCAAACGCAGCCACTGTGCCATCAAACGCAGCCACTGTGCCCATATATTGCCACCACTGTGCCCATCAAACGCAGCCACTGTGCCCATCAAACGCAGCCACTGTGCCATCAAACGCAGCCACTGTGCCATCAAACTCAGCCACTGTGCCATCAAACACAGCCACTGTACCTATAAATTGCCACCACTGTTCCCATTAAACGCTGCCACTGTGCCCATCAAACGCAGCCACTGTACCCATAAATTGCCACCACTGTGCCCATCAAATGCAGCCACTGTGCTATCAAACGCAGCCACTGTGCCCATATATTGCCACCACTGTGCCCATTAAACGCAGCCACTGTGCCCATTAATTGACGCCAGTGTGCCCCATGAATTGCCGCCAGTTTGCCCCATCAATTGCCGCCAGTTTGCCCCATCAAATGCCGCCAGTGTGCCCCATCAAATGCTGACAGTGCCCCCTCCCCGCCCGACACTTACCTGTCTCGGGTCCGCGCATTCCTCCACGCTCCCTCCGAGTCCTTGATGTCTTCTCCCATCCTCTTCTGCTATGATTGGACGCCATCCAATCACATCACCTGTCGCTTCAGCCAATCAAGTGACAGGTAACCAGACACCTGATTGGCTGAGAGGCAGGTCAGTGGTAGGGAAGCGATTTATTCGATTCCCTAACACAGCACTGTGTAAGCAGCGAAAGCACAGAGGTGCGCCCACTGTTTACCAATTTGGAAGCCTATTAGAGCCCACGGCTCTAATCAGGGCGCCTATTAGAGCCGATGGCTCTAATCAGGCACTTCCGAAAACACCCCCCACCGCTGTAATTCAGATGCTCGGCGCCCGACAAGGGGCCGGACACCTGAATAGGGGGCGGCAGCGGCGACAATAGATAGATTCATGCAATGCATAAATCTATCTATTGAAGATTGACGGGTGCAGGAGAGAGGGGGCGGCGCTCCTGCGCCCTCTATGGATGCACTGCCACTGGATCTGGGGTCTATAAGACCCCAAATCACTCCTTTCCCCTTAACACAATCAAAACACCAAGATCAGTGTTTTTGAATGCTTTTGATCTTTGAAAAAATTGCGACGTTGATATCCAGGTAAACTGGAAGTGATGTCAGGTCATCCATCACTTCCAGGTTACCATAGTCGAGAGCCAATCAAAGCTGTAGGTATCATCCCAGTAGTCCAACAATGTACGAGTAGTCTGGGATTGGTTAGTGTGCCTAAATTGTTCTGTTTCCAATGCCTTTTTTTACACATTGACACGGCTCTTTAGACCCAGTCTGTCTGGATAGTATGGTCACCTGCTGATTTAGCACCATCTACAGGCAGCTTAACTCTACAATAAGATGCAGACATTAAATCCAACACTAATTTACTTCAGATAATTGCAGTACAGAGGATGTTTTTCCAGACTTGTGAAGTGTAAAAAGACTTTATTAATCCCCGTCTCTGCAAAGTACTAACACTGACTGAGGGAACATGGAAAAAACAGGAAAGGTCTAGCTAGGACTGAACTAACTAGCACTAAACAAGAGTGGAGGACATAGGGAGATACCAGTTCACATAAAACACCACTAGATGTCATCATACTATGCAACAATTATAACCTCAGGCAGTTCAATAAAACAGAGAACAGTTACATGAAAGTGGGGCAGAACATTGACCATCTTGTTTCTCCTTAATGGCAGTGTGACGGGAGTCACTTTGGGCGGGGGGGCTGGTGGAACCCAGAATCCCTTGGAGAGGTTGGGAAACCTTTGCTTCAGCTCCCCATGCACCTCCTTTGTCTAAGTCACCCTGTGTCTATTAGGGGCACAGAGTGACCAAGAAAATAATGAAAATTAAGAATGTGGCTTGGATTACTTTCCTGGTTATTTGATTCTCAACCATACATGTTAATTGAAAGAGCTGATCACATTGGCCTCAGTACAATGTAGGAGACGGTCTGTCTGCTAATAGGGGCTGCTGCTATTGTGTAAAGGTGTGTTTATAATTATGATAATGTGTGTTGTGTCTTCTGAGCTAAAAGACGGCAAGTCTGCCCTGAAAGGTCATACCTCTGAGTCACTTAGGCTGTTTAAATGATTAGTTAATTAGCTATGTTAATTCTATTTCTGGTTACAGTTTGCTAGGGTAATATGATCAGAAGAGGGGGGGGGGAGGGAAAATGTCCTCCTGGTCTATATATTTGTGTGAGTTTGTCCAATAAATGATTCCATGTTATTTGGGCTGTAATATCTGATATCTGAAGGTCCAGACTGGAGGAAGCAGTGTACTGACGGAAGCACTCAAGCAGAGTGCGATGGGGATCCGTATATATTTTGTGTGCAACTCTCTCCTCTTCCTCCCACATGATTTACTGCTCATGCATCCAGTGCTCTCCCATGGCATGGGGGGGGGGGTTATTCAACCCTGTGTATGTTCCAAATTTCAACTTGAACCTCCCACCAGGTTATGGAACACACAGTCAGGGAACACAGTTAACCCCTTGATCGCCCCCTAGTGTTAACCCCTTCCCTTCCAGTGACATTTATACAATAATCAGTGCATTTTTATAGCACTGATCGATGTATAATTGTCAATCGTCCCAAAAATGTGTCAAAAGTGTCCGATGTGTCAGCCATAATGTCGCAGTCACGATAAAAATCACAGATTGCTGCCATTACTAGTAAAAAAAAAAAAAACTAATAATAAAAATGCCATAAATCTATCCCCTATTTTGTAGACGCTATAACTTTTGCACAAACCAATCAATATACACTTATTGCGATTTTTAATACCAGAAATATGTAGAAGAATACATGTCGGCCTAAACTGAGAAAAAAATTACCTTTTTTTAAAAAAAAAATTAAAAACAAATTGAGGATATTTATTATAGCAAAAAGTACAAAATATTGTGTTTTTTTCAAAATTGTCACTCTTCTTTTGTTTATAGCACAAAAAATAAAAGCCACAGAGATGATCAAATACCACCAAAAGAAAGCTCTATTTGTGGGAAAAAAGGGAAGTCAATTTTGTTTGGGTGCAGCGTCACATGCAATTGTCAGTTAAAGTGACGCAGTGCCATATCGCAAAAAATGCGCTGGTCATTGAGCAGCCAAATCTTCCTGGGCTGAAGTGGTTAAACTTTACATATTAACTAAATTATACACCACCCTTTTTTTTGTTAAGGTTATTATCCGATTAATCGAAACAATAATTGGCCAACTAATCGAATTTGAAAATAATCTATACTATTACTATTTCTACTATTATTCAATGCTCACATAAAATCCCAGACGATTACAATATAATGTGACATATTGCTGACCGATGTGAACTTTTCAGTTCATTTCATTATGGAATCGTAAAATCTGCACGTTCTACTATGTAAAATGCCATCTATATATTTTTACCACTAGAGGACACAATTGTTCAAGATAATAAATCCGTCCACCTCCGTTCCTTCTCTGCAGGTTTATAGTCACACGCATTTGTATTGAAAAAGATATATATTAGCGCAGTGGGAACCGATGTTCTCACTCGCTGCGTTGAACTTCGCAGTTTATTCACCAATTTAGTATTACAGGCAGAGAGGAGGTGTCATATCTAGACAAATTCATCCCAGATTTCCTAAAATGCAGTTTTTTAAAAAATTTGCACGCTGTTTTTATTTTATCACATGTTCAAGAGCATATTTGCGTGCATCAGCCCCGACAGAGCTGTGCCGAGAGCGCGCGCTCCTGGCACAGTGTCCGGCAGCTCACGAAAAGTTTCCAATCATGTCTTACCTGCAGGAATATCAAACCCCTTAATGGGCCAGCGGGAGCCAGCACTAACGTGTTAACATGGAAACAATGGTGGCCAGTGCTCAATATTTTGGTGGGGGCAGAAAACAAACCTGCTCCCCACACTCGCAACTACCGCGACCGCCCGGTCTCATCTGTCCAGAGCACCTTCTTCCACATGTTTGCTGTGTCCCCCACATGGATTCTCGCAAACTACAAACGGGACTTCTTAAGGGTTTCTTTCAACAAGGGGATGATAAGGGACTATATACAAGATTTTAGTAATAAGAATGATATCATTAGCAGTAATCAGCATGGATTCATGAAGAATCGTTCTTGCCAAACCAATCTATTAACCTTCTATGAGGAGGTGAGTTGCCATCTAGATAAAGGAAGGCCCGTAGACGTGGTGTATCTGGATTTTGCAAAAGCGTTTGACACAGTTCCCCATAAACGTTTACTGTACAAAATAAGGTGCGTTGGCATGGACCATAGGGTGAGTACATGGATTGAAAACTGGCTACAAGGGCGAGTTCAGAGGGTGGTGATAAATGGGGAATACTCAGAATGGTCAGGGGTGGGTAGTGGGGTTCCCCAGGGTTCTGTGCTGGGACCAATCCTATTTAATTTGTTCATAAACGACCTGGAGGATGGGATAAAGAGTTCAATCTCTGTATTTGCAGACGATACTAAACTAAGCAGGGCAATAACTTCTCCGCAGGATGTGGAAACCTTGCAAAAAGACCTGAACAAATTAATGGGGTGGGCGACTACATGGCAAATGAGGTTCAATGTAGAAAAAATGTAAAATAATGCATTTGGGTGGCAAAAATATGAATGCAATCTATACACTGGGGGGAGAACCTCTGGGGGAATCTAGGATGGAAAAGGACCTGGGGGTCCTAGTAGATGATAGGCTCAGCAATGGCATGCAATGCCAAGCTGCTGCTAATAAAGCAAACAGAATATTGGCATGCATTAAAAGGGGGATCAACTCCAGAGATAAAACGATAATTCTCCCGCTCTACAAGACTCTGGTCCGGCCGCACCTGGAGTATGCTGTCCAGTTCTGGGCACCAGTCCTCAGGAAGGATGTACTGGAAATGGAGCGAGTACAAAGAAGGGCAACAAAGCTAATAAAGGGTCTGGAGGATCTTAGTTATAAGGAAAGGTTGCGAGCACTGAACTTATTCTCTCTGGAGAAGAGTCGCTTGAGAGGGGATATGATTTCAATTTACAAATACTGTACTGGTGACCCCACAATAGGGATAAAACTTTTTCGCAGAAGAGAGTTTAATAAGACTCGTGGCCACTCATTACAATTAGAAGAAAAGAGGTTTAACCTTAAACTACGTAGAGGGTTCTTTACTGTAAGAGCGGCAAGGATGTGGAATTCCCTTCCACAGGCGGTGGTCTCAGCGGGGAGCATTGATAGCTTCAAGAAACTATTAGATAATCACCTGAATGACCGCAATATACAGGGATATACAATGTAATACTGACATATAATCACACACATAGGTTGGACTTGATGGACTTGTGTCTTTTTTTCAACCTCACCTCCTATGTATGTAACAATGGCTTTCTTCTTGCCACTCTTCCATAAAGGCCAGTGGAGAGCACGACTAATAGTTGTCCCTGTGGACAGATTCTCCCACCTGAGCCGTGGATCTCTGCAGCTCCTCCAGAGTTACCATGGGCCTCTTGGCTGCTTCTCTGATTAATGATCTCCTTGCCCGGCCTGTCAGTTTAGGTGAATGCCCAAGTCTTGGTAGGTTTGCAGTTGTGCCATACTCTTTTCATTTTTGGATGATGGATTGAACAGAGCTCCGTGAGATGTTAAAAGCTTGGGATATATTTTTGTATAACCTAACCCCGCTTTAAACATCTCCACAACTTTATACCTGACCTCTCTGGTGTGTTCCTTGGCCTTCAAGATTCTGTTTGTTCACTAAAGCTGGCCATACACCTATAGATTATCTGCAGATTTTCTATGGTTAGATGGAAAAAGTGGGAGATTCCTCCATCCACACAGTTTAGCGAACATGGAGAAATCTGTTGCACTTTTTCCATCTAACCATAGAAAATCTGCAGATAATCTATAGGTGTATGGCCAGCTTTAGGTTCTCCAACAAACCTCTGAGGGCTTCACAGAACAGCTGTATTTATACTGAGATTAAATTACACACAGGTGTAATCAGGTGACTTCTGAAGGCAATTGGTTAGACTAGATTTTAGTTCGGGGTATCAGAAGAAAAGGAGGTTGAATACAAATGCACACCACACTTTTCATATATTTTTTTGTATAAAATTTGGAAAACCATTTATCATTTTCCTTCCACTTCACAATTATGTGCCACTTTGTGTTGGTCTATCACATAAAATCCCAATAAAATACATTTACGTTTTTGGTTGTAACATGACAAAATGTGGAAAAAGGTCAAGGGGTATGAATATGTTTTCAAGGCACTGTAGACGTATATGATCTTTGTGGGATCATTCCATTTGGTAAGCGGCCAATCTCTTGTTCATAGCACTGTGGTTATTTTGTTTGCACAATGAACTGCATGTGGGAACCACTTATTTATTTTATGCCAACACAGGAATTTTTGGAGCACCAGTCAACCTACAATATATGGACTTTAGATACACCTGTTTAATTCACTTGCATTTGTTGCAGCAGGTTTTCAATCACTTCAATTGTGATCCAATTGTGTGATTGGGCATATTATGTATATGTAACTTGCATGGTCACACACAGCTATGCACAGGGGAAAGTTTATTTTAAATGCATTTCACATGAGATTTATTTATTTCATTTTTTGTAACAATTGTCACTTTTTTCACATTTGTTTTGGGGACGCATTCACAGTCTACAACAGCGCATCTTAAAGATACACATACACACCATTTCCTCACCATTCAAGGAATTTGTCCACTATTTCAGTGTTGCTTGCTATATTTGAGAAAAATGTGTGACGTGACCCAAATATCGCATTCTCTGGTGCCTCCCCCTGTTTTCTGGAACATTGCCAGCAAAATATTAGCATGCATTAAAAAGGGAATTTACTCCACAGATAAAATGCCACTTTATAAAACTCTGGTTCGGCCGCATCTGGAGTATTCCGTCCAGTTTGGGTCACAATCCTCAGAAGGCATGTGCTGGAGAGATTCCAGAGAAGGGCAACTAAATTAATATGGGGAATGGAGTACCTCAATTATGAGGAACGACTTCAAGCGCTAAATGTATTCTCATTGGAGAAGATACACTTGAGAGGAGATATGATAGCGATATACAAAATATCTCAACGGTGATCCCAGCGTAAGTATGAAACGTTTCAGTCCCAGGGAGTGTAAGAGGACACGTGGGCACACAATGAGACTGGAAGAGAAGAGGTTTAACCTTACTTTTCGCTGTCAGGGCGGTAAGGATGTGGAACTCTCTTCCACAAACGGTGGTGTCGGCAGGCAGTATGTATAGTTTTAAAAGACTCTTGGACGTGCATCTTAGCGAAAACAATATACAGTACGGGGATATGGGAAATTATTTTTCTATACACACACACACACCTACACAGGGTTACACCTGAAGGTTCTGGTATGGATTATGAGGGGGACCACCACGCCATTTTTTTTTTTTAATTTTGACGCGGGGTTCCCCTTAATATCCATACCAGACCTGAAGGGCCTGGTATGGAATTTAGGGGGACCCCCACGGGTTTTTAAAAAAAATTTTGGTTTGGGGTTCCCCTGTGGGGAAATTCCATGCCGTTTTTATCAATGAACTTTTATGTGTATTGCCGAACCGACAATTCATTATAGCTGGCACTAGCGATAGTAGTTTTACATGACTTTTTTTCCCTTTAGAAATGTAATTTTGCTGTCAGACTGTTCTAAACACGGGAAACATGCGCCCCTTTACAGGCATACTATAGACACCCCCCAGCTACGAAATTTAAAGGAATATTACACTTTTATTGTTTCACTTTAAGCATTATTAAAATCACTGCTCCCGAAAAAATGGCCGTTTTTTAAAACTTTTTTTTGCGTTGATACATGTCCCCTGGGGCAGGACCCAGGTCCCCAAACACTTTTTATGACAATACCATGCATATAAGCCTTTAAAATTAGCACTTTTGATTTCTCCTATAGACTTTTAAAGGGTGCTCCATGGCTTTCGAATTTGCGGCGAACACCCCAAATTGTTCGCTGTTCGGCGAACGGGCGAACAGCCAACGTTCGAGTCGAACTCATGTTCGACCCGAACATAAAGCCCATCCCTAGCCAGCACCATAACTTTCTTTTGCTACACTCTAGGGGCCCGCAGTCGCTGCCTCTAATAAGGAACTTTGCTAAGGCTTGGCTGAAACCAGAGCCTGGCCTAACCATGTGCTAGCTGCGCCTGAAGAATAGTAGGAGGGGAGATAGTCTGCAGCAAGTGTTGTGCTGGAGGAGAGTATCTAAAGTGTCCCAAACCATTGAAGAATCTTTTTCCTGATGGCTCCATGTCAGCACAGCTGGGTGAGGCCCCGCCCACCCCCTACGTAATCAGGACCTAACTATAATAATTTAGCTCACCTCAGCCTCAGCGTTCCTTTTTCTTCCTCCTAGGTCAGGATTAGTGGTGTCTTCCCTCCTAGCTGGTATAAAGTGCTGGCTGTCTGTCCGGATTTGTCTGCTGCTGGACGAGGTCCATGCTTCCTAAGTCTGCCAATAGCAACTCTGTCAGGGAGCCCCGCTGCTGATCCTCAGTGCGGCTTCATGTTGTCTTAAATAGTCAGCTTATGGGGTGCTGGGTGGCATGCTGTGTCTCTCTCCTCCGGAGCGGCGGATCGATGTGCCTGTAATGCCGCGTACACACGATCGGACTTTACGGCATACTTGGTCCTGCGGACCGAAGTCCGTCGGACAATTCGATCGTGTGTGGGCTGCTTTTTTTCCCCAAAAGTTTGACGGACCTAGAAATGAAACATGTTTCAAATCTTTTCGACAGATTCTAGTCCGGTCGAAAAGTCTACTCGTCTGTATGCTAGTCCGACTGACAAAAACCAACGCTAGGGCAGCTATTGGCTACTGGCTATGAACTTCCTTGTTTTAGTCCGGTCGTACGTCATCATGTACGAATCCGTCGGACTTTGGTTGATCGTGTGTAGGCAAGTCCATTCATTCGGAAAGTGCGTCGTAAAGTCCGTCGAAAAGTCCGCCGGACAAAGTCTGCCGTAAAGTCCGCTCGTGTGTACGCAGCATTAGGGGCGAGCCACGCTTGTTCTCTGCCTTTTCTGATTACCCCGGGTAGAGATGCGGGCCAACATGGAACGCACGCTGGGTTTCCGCTCTGAGAATGCGTGGAGCCACCTGGCCAATCAGGGGAGGGGGAGGTGGAGCAAGCCTCACTTGAGGAACCCTGTCATAATAGACCAAAGGGTGTATGGTCGAAAGCACAAAAATCTGTGCTATCTGAACCATAAATGGGTTCTGGAAGAGAGTTGGGGGTCAATTAAGCGGAGGCGGAGAGATTCAGCATTTTTCCTTTTTTCTTATCAGATTTAGCGTGCATGCTACCTTAAATATTATCCCTTTATCTTTCTATTTAAAGTTAATGGGAAGATATTTATAAAGTTGTGTGGTGGTCAAATAAGAGAGAGATGAATTTCCAGCAATTTAAAAAAAAAAAAAGTTTTTGGTGGTGGAAAAACTGTTCATGTCTCTCTGTGCTCTATATAAAGCTTCCCTTTTTTGTATTTCTTTTTCCATATGGTGATATGGAAATATGTAATGATATAGAAAGTTCTCCGGATTCAAACTTGCATGGAGTGTCCTTTATGGATCCACATTTCTTAAAGTGGAGTTCCATCCACTCTACAACTCCTCAGAATCCCTCACTAAACTGTGCACTGTAAACGAATTGGATATTTTTAAATTTTTTTTCTTAGCACCTACTGTATATCTGCTGTATTCATTTTTCACTTCCTCCTCCCTGGCCGTGGCCCATCGCATCATTTCCTGTTTGCAATGCCTTCTGGAAAGGGGCGGCAACTTCCTCTGACACTGCCGTTGCTATGGAAACCTGACCTGAAACCTATTACACTGCTTGTGCTGCACTGAGCATGTTCGAGATCTGCAAGGATGAGATCCAGGAAGAAATACAGTCTGGCTTCAGATGCCCTCACTTAAGATGGCTACGGCCTGCTGCAAGTTTATAAAATAACAAACTACTGCTATAAACTAACAAAATAGACCTTAGTTTACAGACTAACTTTACTAGAATACATTAAGCTTGTGTATTATAGGGGTATTTTTATTTAAAAAGTATAATTTCGGTCGGAACACCACTTTAACCACTTCCCGCCCGCCCTAAAGCGGATTGACGTCCGGGAAGTGGTTCTGTTACATGTAACATGGCGCCGCGCGCCTGACACACCGCTCCACCGATCTCGGTAAAGAGCCTCCGGCGGAGGCTCTTTACCACGTGATCAGCCGTGTCCAATCACGGCTGATCACGCTGTCAATGGGAAGAGCCGTTGATCGGCTCTTCCTCACTTGCGTCTCACAGACGCGAGTAGAGGAGAGCCGATCGGCGGCTCTCCTGGCAGGGGGGGTCTGCGCTGATTGTTTATCAGCACAGCCCCCCCTCAGATCACCACACTGGACCACCAGGGATCGCCACTAGGACCACCAGGGAAGGGGCAACATGTGGATGGCCAGGTATGTACCCCATGGCCATCCACATGTGCCCAATCTGTGCCAATCAGTGCCAATCAGTGCCCACAAATGGGCACTGATTGGCACCATTATGTCCCAGATCTGCTCAGCAATGCCCCCAATGTTTTATCAGTGCCACCTGTCATTGCCCATCGGTGCCACCTGTCATTGCCCATAGGAGCCACCTGTCAGTGCTCATCTGTGCCCATCAGTGCCCATCTGTGCCCATCAGTGCCCACCTATCAGTGCCCATCAGTGCCACACATTAGTGCCACCCATAAGTACCCATCAGTGCCACCCATATGTACCAATCAATGCCACCTAGGAGTGCCCATCAGTGCCGCCTATGAGTGCCCATCGGTGCCACCTAGGAGTGCCCATCAGTGCCGCATACCAGTGCCACCTATCAGTGCCCATCAGTGCCACCTATCAGTGCCCATCAGTGCCACCTATCAGTGCCCATCATCAGTGCCCGTCAGTGCCACCTCATCAGTGCCACCTCATTGGTGCCACCTCATCGGTGCCCATCAGTGCCGCCGTATCAGTGCCCGTCAGTGCAGCCATATCAGTGCCCATCATTGAAGGAGAAAACGTGCTTATTTACAAAAAATTTTAACAGAAACAAAGAAAATTGAAATTTTCAATCTTTTTTTATTTGTTGCGCAAAAAATAAAAACCACAGAGGTGATCAAATACCACCAAAATAAAGCTCTATTTGTGGGAACAAAATGATAAAAAATTTGTTTGGGTACAGTATAGCATGACCGCGCAATTGTCATTCAAATTGCGACAGCACTGAAAGCTGAAAATTGGCCTGGGCGGGAAGGTGTCTAAGTGCCTGGTATTGAAGTGGTTAAGGATTGTCTCAATCTTCTTTGTTTATGTCTTGAAGAAGGGGTAGCCCAGATGGTGATGATTGTGGCATAGATGGAGGTCTTGAATTTGATTCAGGATCCAGTAATCCTAATTTGACCAGTAGATCTTTACCTTCTTCAATGTTCAGAACTGTGTACGTGGTGCCATTGTGGGGTACCTTTTATTTAAACGGAAATCTGTATCTTATATGAGCAGATTGCAGGACGGTTGTTATTTCCTTCATTTTGCGTCTTCTAGTGCTTACATTTTCTAATGTGGGCTGACAACATACAGTATTTTGTTTGTACTGAGTGCTTTTTTTTTTTAGCTAAACTATGCAATCTATTCCACTATCTTCATTTCCAAAGCATAGGCACTAATTGGCTTGTAGTCCCCCTGTTAGTGGTAACGATTAAACACTAAGAATGGGCAAGATTGGAACAGGTTTGCTTAATCAGCTCTGTTTTAAAACAGCACCAGTCCCGGTGGCTCCTGCTGGCCCCTGCCAGGGCAAGCGATGAAAGTGTCAGTCGTCAGCTCCTGGGCTTCCAATTCTTCTACATGTGGGTGAGTGCAGCATCATACAACGGCAATAACACACCCTCAGTGCAGATGCAATTGAAAGAACTTGTTTTGAAGTCAAAGGAAAACAGTTCACAACAAGCCTGGTGGAAGGAAGCCCAACCGGGAATACTCACGAATGACTGCAGCGTGTAGCGGAGCAGGTCTCAGCCGAGCTGACAGCGTCTGTCTTGAGGGGTGGAATGCGGCCTTGCCAGTCCAAGCCCAAGTGGGGAAGTTTACAGAAAGAGTGGGGGGTTTGCTATGCTTTCCTTACTGGTCTGGAACCTTTCCCTACCGCTAGTACTGTCCCTGACAGATGGGGTGACCTGTCCCCACACTACCCACATGCTAAATGCGCACCAAACCCAAGAGCCAGGGTCTTAAATAGACTTTGCCTGAGCCAAAATGGCTGGCAGCGTCACATGGGCCATCAGCATCCAAACAAATTGCTGCCTCAGTGACCCAGGAAACCATAGAGGAACCATGTTCCTCCTGACTTCCTCTCCCTCTGCACTGCCGCTGCGGTTGAGCGCCACCTTCAGTGGAGAAAATAGACTGCATCTACCTACATACAGACTGTCCAGCATTTTCCTACATCAATAGATCACTGCTATAGTAATCATTTGCAGGTTTTTTGTAGCCAGCAATAGATCTCTATTAGAAGTGATGTGTTGCAGCACAGCTGCATAGGGGGTCTGAATCTTGTCTGCACTAACCAGATCCAGATTCCCCATGAAAAACTAAATGTAAAATAAAAATAACGTAAAAAAAAAAAAGAAATGATAAAAAAAAAAAATATACATGTAAATAAAATATTTCCTGCACAGATTAATCCTGAGTTTGCAACAATGATGTAGGATGATCTGGATGACATTTGCATTCACTGTGTAGGCATCACGCAAGTCAATATAATGGCATTGACATTTTTAGCAATTGCACATCCTTGAAAAATCCGCCATTGTGTCAATTTGTACCTCTGTCAACCTGACCAATATTTATCTTAATGTTATGCAAATGATTTGCGCAAGTCATATTTTTCAGCTTTTTTCCACCTTTTCTGGAAGGGAATAGAGCTCCCTAAAGTAAAATGCATATGTTCACTTTGAGCTTAACTATTCATATGCATTAAAAAGCTGCACCTATTTGATGTCACTTTAATCAGCAGGTGTGAAAAAGTGCTGTAAATGAAGAATGCTTCCAGAAATAGAAGTGTAAATAGTTTATTTGTTTTCAATTAACAAAATGGAAAGTAAATGAACAGAAGAGAAATCTAAAATCCAATCCACCCTTTGCCTTCAAAACAGCATCAATTCTTCTAGATACACTTGCACACCGATTTTGAAGGAACTCGACAGGTAGGTTGTTCCAAACATTTTGGAGAACTAACCACAGATCTCCTGTGGATGTAGGCTGACTCAAATCCTACTGTCTCTTCATGTAATCCCAGACAAACTCCATGATGTTGAGATCAGGGCTCTGTGGGGGCCAAACCATCACTTCCAGGACTCCTTGTTCTTCTTTACGCTGAAGACAGTTCTTAATGACATTGGCTCCCCTCGCCACACACTTTGTCAGTGTGAGGTGAGGAGCACCAATTACCGGCATCTCCGTGTTTACATGTGACCGGCTGTGATTGGACACAGCCCATCACATGGTTAAAGAGCCGCAGATGCGGCTCTTTACAGAGATCAGTGTCTTAGCAACACGGTGCGGCTGCGATCGCCATGCTGCACGCCCCCGCGGGCGTGTGAGAGCTGCCGCTCTGGGACGCCAGAACGAGAGCCGCACCTCCCCACTGTCATTTGACAGTGGGCGGGCAGCAACTAGTTAAAGGCTAAGTTCACGTTTTGTTTTGTTTTTTCTAAATTCCAGCTCCCCAGTGTACTAATATAGCACTAATGTACTTCTTTTGCAAAAATAAAACTGTTTTCCATTAATTTAACACAGGCTTACCTCACTCTCTTCATAGCTGTTTAAACACTGATCCATTTTTTCTACCTTACTTCCTGGACAGACTTTAGGTCCTCACTCAGGAAGGAGTTGACCAGCTGAGGGTAGAGGATGCAGGGTGTGTGCTAATGAGATCAGCTGGTCATCTCCTTCCTGTGTCATGATCTAAAGTCTGTCCAGGAAGTAAGGCAGAAGTAATCAAGCAGTGTGTTTAACCACTTAAGGACCGGAAGATTTTCCCCCTTAATGACCAGGCCATTTTCTGCGATTCGGCACTGCATCGCTTTAACTGACAATTGCATGATGGTCGTGCGACATTGTATGCAAACAAAATTGATGTTCTTTTTTTCCCACAAATAGAGCTTTCTTCTGGTGGTATTTTATCACCTCTGCGGTTTTTATTTTTTGCGCTATAAACAAAAAAGGGGCGACAATTTGAAAAAAAAGCAATATTTTAAACTTTTTGCTATAATAAATATCCCCAAAAAAATATAAAAATTTCCTCCTCACTTTAGGCTGATATATATTCTTCTACATATTTTTGGTAAAAAAAAAGCAATAAGCGTATATTGATCGGTTTGCACAAAAGTTATAGCGTCTACAAAATAGGCAATAGATTTATGATTTTTTTTTTTTTTTTTACTAGTAATGGCAGTGATCACTGATTTTTAGCAGGACTGCGACATTGCGGCGGACAGATTGGACACACATTTTTTACTCTTTTTTGGGAACCAGTGACAATATTATAATAATCAGTGCTAAAAATATGCACTGTCAGGGCTTTTTTCCAGGGGAACTTGGTGGAACTCAGACCCTTGGGGGGGGGGGGTAACCCCCCTGAACTCTGCACTCTGTATGTAATGCAATCCTGGTATTTAATGCCCCTTTAAGACCCTTCCTACTGTTCATGAAATTTGACTGACCACATCCACTATTTGATGTGATTTGGAGGGCGTGTGTGGGTGGAGGGGTTTTGGGAGGTCGTGGTTGAGTTCCATCACCTATTGTTTGTGAAAAAAAGCCCTGTGCACTGTTATTGTACTAATGACACTGGCAGGGGAGGGGTTAACATCAGGGGCGATCAAAGGGTTCAATGTGTTCCCTGTTTGCGTTTTGTAACTGTATGGGGGATGGGCTGCCTGGGGAAACACACAGATCTGTCTTCCTGCATAGCAGAAAGACAGGATCTATGTGATCTCCCCTGTCAGAACGGAGATTTGCCTTGTTTACACAGGCAGATCCCCATTCTGTCACTGCGGGGAATGATCGCGGGTGGCCTGCCCCCCGCGCTGATTGGCTCCCCCTGCTGGCCAGTGGCGTGCGCGCCCACAAACTAGACTTCCTGAGTCGATGTACAATGACGCCGATTTGCAGGAATGAGCCGGCCTGCCGCAGTATAATTACGGCGGCTGGTCGGCAAGTAGTTAAACAGCTATGAAGAGAGTGAGGTAAGCCTATGTACAAATCAAGTACATTAATGCTATATTGGTACATAGGGGGGCTGGGATTAAAAAAAAAAAAAAAAAGTGAACAAAAGTGAACTTAGCCTTTAAGGCAAGGTTTATACTTGTTCTTGGTTATGCGGTAAAAATACACAGTTGAGACCCGTTCTAATCGCCCCCCCAACCACTCTCCCTTAAAGTGGTTCTAAAGGCTCAAGGTTTTTAACCTTCATGTATTCTATGCATAAAGGTAAAAAACTTCCTCTGTGCAGCAGCCTCTCCACCCCTGCCTTGGCTCTCTGGGGAGTCTCCCTCCTCATTGGCTAAGCCAATTGGCTCCCAAGCCATTGACTCCTGCTGCTGTCAATCACAGCCAGTGAGCCAATGAGGAGAGAGAAGAGGCAGGGCAGAGCCGCGGTTCTGTGTGTAAATGAACACGCATAGCTGCAGCTCGTGAACAAGTCTACTTCTGTGCCCTCATTGCAAGCCGCTTGCTCTGGGGGCCCTCGGCAGGAGGGAGAAGTCAAGAGCGCCGAGAGGGTCCTGAGAAGAGGAGGATTCGGATGGCTCTGTACAAAACCACTGCACATAGGAGGTAAGTATAATAAGTATGATATTAAAACAATAAATAAGCAAGCATTTCATATCAATGGCAACAAATGGCAGTGTCCATATGCCGTGGCTGTGATACTGTACATCACAATGCAGCAAAAATGATTCCCCTCTGTCATGTTTGGTGGGCAGGTTTCTAAGAGTTAAAACAGGTGGTGCAGAAGTGCCATAATGCCTCCTCATTGTCTGTCAAAAACCATCTGAAAAGCAATCCACTGTGGATTGCTCTTCAAAGGCTGACGTTTGTATTCAGCATTTGGTTTACTCCAGTAGTACAAGTACACTTTAATGAAAAAGTTTACGTATTAAACTTGCTTACGTATCATAAGGTATAGCTGTTTAGACAATAGAAAAAATACCAATGGGAGATCTCAAGTGTAGCGCACTCGGGTGGCTTGAATTTATCATCTCAGTGCGTTTGTTACAAAGTTTTTACTTTCTTCTTGGAAGCATTACAGAGTTTCATTACCCGGGAGAATACTTTAGGAAAGAACGTACATTTATTTTATATGGCGGTTCATGCCATTGTAATTACAACATATGGATTGTAAAATCAATGGTCTAAAACAGGACTATGGAAATAACCTATATATTTCGATTTAATGTTCCATAGAACTCCCAAGAGTTCCAAACAATTCCTTTGGATGTACGTTACACTGTATCACAAATTCCTTTCTGTGCTTTTGTGACCTGTGTTCTGGGCTACGGCAGAACTTAGCAATCTTTTTCATATACTGCCAATTTTTATGCATACGGTATATTTTTCCTTGGGTTCTAAATTCCCAAATGTACATCTGTTAGAATATTCAAGGCGGTTTTTGTCTCCTCTTGCACATAAGATTTAATGAGGAGAGGTAATAAGAGTGTTCATTCAAATTCTGAACACTGAGATTTTTATGGGCCAAATTAATAAGGTGTGTGAAATTATGGGCAGTAATGTTGACCATCAGACAGTTCTGTTCAAGATTCCTGACAGCACTTTTCTAAAGACACGGTGTGGTTGGGTTGGTTTAAAGCAGCCCTTCTCAACCTTTTAAACACAGAGGAACCCTTGAAATTACTTTCCAGTCTCAGAGAACCCCTGCTTAAAAATTATCTACAACTCATAATACATTAGTGTGATGGTCAAAAAAGATCAATGGTGTCAGTGGGAACTTATCTGAGAGGCAGAAAGTGCTCAAAGCTTAAGGAACCCCTAGCAACCTCTGGATGAAACCTAGGGTTACATGGAACCCTGATTGAGAAACCCTGGTTTAAAATGAACCTTCCTAAGACAAATATAGGACCAGGCATTCCTCTTCCTAAGAAAGCTGGTCGACTGGCTGTTATGCTATACAAGAACATATTTGGGGGGCACACCATACAATGCATTTAAATTCAAGATGGTGCTGCTATAAGACCTACAAACAGTACAAAATATTTTACAGCGCGCACATACAAGAATGACATTTCCTGTAGGGCTAGTTAAAAACACCTGAACATATTCAAAAAATACGGGGGTTTGGTCACACTATATGGTCATAAGTGCTAAATTAGCTTTTTGGGGGTATTTATTATAGCAAAAAGTACAAAATATTGTGTTTTTTTCAAAATTGTCGCCCTTTTTTTGTTTATAGTGCAAATAGGGGTCATGCCGTGACTGGCGACAAGTGACTCCGGCCAGTCACAGAGCCGGACTTCGCGGCACCGGAAGGAAGAGGAGCGAAGATGGACGCTCCATGCTCATGGGGACAACGGCGACATTGCGGGCTTCGGGGTCAGGTAAGTGAAACATAATGGGCTACTATGCAATGCACAGTAGCCCATTATGCTTTACCTTTGCAAGGAAATAAAGAGGAAGTAACACCCATCAGGGTTTACTTTAGGGTTACCACCTGTCCGGGATTCACCCAGACAGTACGGGTTTTGAAACATGTGTCCGGGTCTCTGGCCGCCTGAGACCCGGGCACATTACTCAGACCCGCCGGTGGCTCCCTGTGCAGCGTGCCTTGCCTGCACAGGCGGCCCTCTAATTAACTTCCCCGGCGAATCATTGTAATGGAATACCCGCAGCTTATGCGGGGTAT